>NW_027223754.1:145262253-145862253 GCF_028538775.1 Myotis yumanensis | reverse complement strand
ATCACAAGTCTTCCACTGAACTAGCTGCATAACCTAAGGAAAATTAGTTAACCTCACTGAGCCCTGGTTTCCTCGTCTGTAAATTGGATCTAGTAATAGTACTAACCTGCCCTAGCCGGTTTGGCTCAGTGGATAGAGCGTCAGCCTTCGGACTAAATGGTCCCAGGTTTGATTCTGGCCAAGGGCACATGCCCAAGTTGTGGGTTCAATCCCCCCCGAGTAGAGGATGTGCAGGAGGCAGCCAATAAATGATTCTTTCTCATCATTGATGTTTCTATATATCTCACTGTCTTCCTCTCTGAAATCAATAAAAAATATATACTAAAAAAATAGTACTAACATAAGAGTGTCATTCTGGATTAAATCAGTGACCCCCATGCAAAGTACTTAGAATAGTTTAGGCATATAATAAGCTCTCAATAATATAGCTAAAGTATTATTTTTTAGCTACAGTTTATTGAGTACCCTTTATGTGCCAAGCCCTCCAATAGGTACTGGGAACATAATGGCAAATAAGAAATAACTAATGCCTTTAAGGACTTGCAGTTTACTAACAGAGGCAAACCATGAACAGGTAATTATAATACAACTAGAGGCCTGTTGCACAAAGATTTGTACAATAGGCCTTCTTTCCCCTGGCTGCCAGCACCAGTTTTCCTCTGGCACCCGGGACCCAGACCTGCACTCCGGCCACTGCCTTCCATCTTAGCTCTGGACACAGTCTTTGCTGCAGCTGGAGCCTTCAGTCTTTGCTCCTTGCTCTGGCAGGAGTCTTCAGTCTCTGGCCAGAGCTGCTCCTGTAGCTCCTTCCGAGCCCCCACCCTCTCCCTCATAGCTTGATCGCTGCTTCACCTGCAGACCTCGCCGACAGGCTCCTGGGTTCCAGGTTGCTGCCTTGCCTGCGGCCCGGATTCCCGATCAAGATCATGATCACAGGCCTCAGGCAGGGCGGCTCCTGGCTCCCGGGGTGCTGCCTTGCCTGTGGCCCGGCTTTTCAATCATGATCATGATCACGGACGCAGGGTCCCGCCGCCCAGGGCTGCACATGGGGGTCCTGGCTTGGGGCAGGGCTTAGGCAGCGCGTTTGCACTGACAAGCCCCGCCACCCAGGGCCACACACGGGGGTCCCAGCTGGTGGCGGGGCTTAGGCGACACATGGGGGCCCGGATGGCGGCTGGCGCTGGCCCGCCCTGCCTGCAGTATGCAAATTAGCAGCCATCTTTGTTGGTGGTTAATTTGCATATCACACTGATTAGCCAATGGGAGGTGTAGCGAAGGTACAATTACCATGTTTGTCTATTATTAGATAAGATATGGAAAATTTATTAATAGACATGTCATGGGAAAGCCAAATAATGATTCTCAGCCAAGGCTTGGGAGACAAGAGTCAAGGTTTGTGTTCCAGTTTTGCCAGTTACTAATGGTTTGGCTCTGGGCTGAGAGCTCTAATTCTCTATTTTCTCACCAGCAAAATGAGGATAATAATAGATAGTATTTGCCTCATAAGAATGTGGTGAGAAGAAATGAGGTAATAAAAGTAAAGTTTCTGGGACATGGCCTGTGCTCAGAGGACAGTTACCTTCACCATCAATAGGGGAGCACAGAATCAGGCTGTGTAACCCAGCCAGTACTCCCTCAAGTTTTCCACTCCTTGCTGGTCACTCTCATCTACTTGACAACGACTGCCTTTCTCCCTCTTTCTCCTGCTCAGAAGAGGAGTGCAGATACAGACGTAAAAATGTACAAGAATGTTTATAGCAGCTTTATTCACAATAATGCCAAATTGGAAGCATATCCAACAATGCCTGTCAACAGGAGGATGGATAAATACATTGTGATATATAGTCCTCTACAATGAAATACTACGTAACAATGAAAATTAACTACAGTTGCATGCAACAATATAGATGAACCTCACAAACAGAATGTTGAAGAGAAAGAAGCCAGAGTGCAAATTTGACTATTCCATTTATAGAATGTTCAAGAATAGGCAAAGTGAATCTGTGGCCATAGAATAAATTCAGAAGAGTGGTTATCTTTGGGGAGGTATTAGCTGAGAAGGGCGGTGACATACTAGTAACTGTTTAACAACCAGCTCTTGGGAAAAAATCCCCAATTGTATGCCATTTGCCAGTTTCCATCGTGTAAATACTCCCACCACCATGGATTTAAAGCACTGTGTGATGCCTCTGAGCACAGAGTGGGGAAGAGACCCTTACGGATGGTCTGCTCTGTCATAGCACTGGCAGGTGGCATGCAGGGGCACTCTGGTGTGCTGGAAGTGTCCTGTATCCTGATCTCATCATGCTTACACAGGTGCATACTTAAGATTGTTCACCTTATTGTGTGTCTCTTATACCTCAAGAAAAGGTAGAATGTAAAAATGTAAAAAAGGTAGAAAGATAGAAGCCGTTGTAACTATGTTCCAGAGAACGTCCAGAGAGGAATCAGAGTCAGTGGCTGGAAAGATGGCACTCACATCTTCTTGTCCCCTAAATAGAGAGAAAAGAGAGACGCCATCCGTAGACATTGGCATAAATAGCAAAGAGCCAGCCCACTCTCTCAGTCTTTCAAATTGTGACTTGATCTTATCACTAATGGCTGAGACACCACACAAAACAGTGTTGCTTCTGAAGAGCCTAGATGCACTGCCTTGACTACCTGTCACTCAGAGATGGCTATTCCCCTGGCTGGCTCCAGATGAATGTTTTAAGCACAGTACCATCTGAACACAATGATCAGACACAAAAAAGCACCAATGTAAAGAATGTCACTTTTATTTTGAGTAAAAATGCACATTTATATTACTTTTCTAGCATCACTAAAATCCTAAGTATATTCAATATGTCTGGAAGATAACTAAAGTCTAGCTAAATAAGAAATTTTAATAAGACAGCTGCTCCTAACATAGACAGCACTCATATATTTAAAGTTACAAAGGCAAAGCAACCATTTTAAGGAGCTTGACTGATGATAGCTCGACATATCCACAGATTCACTTGTTCCCAATCTGGCAGAACAGGACCATAGAAAATACCAGACCAAGTATCTAGAAAACAAAACAATAGAGTTAACATGGAATTCAAGGGAAAATGCATTATAAATAGACAGAAAGAACATTATATAGGAAAAGATTCTGGCTATGGACAGTTTTAATCTTTTTAACCTACGTCATCTCTCTTCCTGGGAAATTAGAGACTCCCATGGGACAAGAGAGCATTGAGAAAGTTCTCTGAGTGAACTGTTTTAATCAGGGTTTTCTGCTGCCAGTCCACCTCTAATTTGCCCAGTCTGGTTGTTCAGTAGCTGCTGCCCCCAGAGCACTCCAACTTTGGGGGACACACACCCTTCTGTGGGGCATCTGCCCCAGAGCTCAGGGGAACTCGGGCCTCTGGACGCTCAATATACCTATTGCTTCCATGAAACAGCTATGATCTCTGGGTTAGATCATCTGCATACAAATCAAGGAGTCTAGAATTTCTCTTGCCATAGTGAGGGCATCGCCAAAAGGAGTGAAAAAAAAAGTAACATTTAAAACACAACAACAAACTTCTAAATCTATGGAGAATAGCTTAATTTAGAAATTTCCTCTGAAGTGAACAAACACAGCTGAAAATCTGGGGCATAGTTTCCCATTTATTAAGTGGCTCTTCCAAGAATGAGGCATCTCAAAACTTGCCCTAAGTGTCTTTGCAGTTGGTGACTCGCATGTGGTGGCTTTGATGTAGAAATGACAGAAGGACCTGTGTGTTTTACCAATCAAAAGTTTTCCTCCCCACCAGCCTGCTTTGAGGGGAGGCAGGAGGAGGGTGAGCTGCTACTTATGCTGAGTCATCACAAGTGCTCCTACTATATTGAGAATATTAAGAATTTGTTCCTGAAAATGCATTTCAGATGAGAACTACTGCCCAATATTTGTCGCCTTAAAAAAAGAAAAAAGAAAAAAAGCAGACACCAGCTCTCTGAAAAAAAATAATGATTTTCATTCAGAGCTTTCTCAAAGTCATTCTTTTAGAATGACTTCAAAAAGCCTTGAAATTTAGTCTTTTTGCCTTGATCCCAAGCCTCAAATCTGGGAGACAGGTATCAGGAAAGAATAAAGAACATGGGCAAAATACTGAGATAAGGCAACTATCATCTTTCATCGTCACATCCTTGAAATAGAAGCCTGATATTTATCAGCTGACCAGACAGTTAATATCCCACTTTCTTGCACTTCGCTGCCTCTGAAAAAATTTTTTTTATCATTGTTCATAAAAATAGCAGGTGATTAAAACAAGATCCATCATATGGTAATGTATGCGAAGACTCAGGATAAAATTGCTATACATAATGTGCATGAGTTCCCCTATTCTGGAAAAGTCTAAAAAAATGTAAAGTTATCATTTTTCTCTCTCTTAACTATGCTATTTTTGGGACCTTCTGTCAGGATAATGTTTATCCTACAAAGTGATGACTACCAGTGTCGGTGCCCTTTTTTCTTAGTTGAAATGAGAAGAGAAAGTGCTGATCATTTTTGTGCTTGTAAGGTCTATAGTCAAATATGGAGAGGTTTGTTATGATGGTCTGATTATTTAACTTGGAATAATGAAAATTCCAAGAATGTCTATAGCATTTTCTTGCAAAATAAAGCATTTTGCATAGATTCATAGCATCCTCTCTAAGAAGAATTGCCCAGGTATGTGGTCTTACTTAGAGTCTTGAAAATGACTATTGGCCCACTCCATCAGAGCTTATGCATAAACAGACTAATGCCAACAGTCTAAATGTCCAAGGCTCACCATAAATGTGCTAGCAGGATTGATGGACAAGCAAGGGAATAAATAGAGTAATTAATGAAAGGTTATACTGTACCTCAATAAATGCTATTCCAAATGCTAATCCAATAATTACGAGGAGATTTTTTTTAAGTAAGTCTTTTATACGAGTAATGCATGCCTGTTAAAAAATATATACATAAAGTTAACTTTAATCACATTTTGATGACCTTATCAGAATTAAGATTTTTTTTTCCCAGTGGGTTAAATTTTTGCACTGTTACCAAGAAACATATTCAACAAAAAGGAATTGGATTATCTCCTCTGCTTCAAACTCCTCCCCCCATCTGAAAGGTTATAGCAAGCACTCGAGGAGCAAAATTTTGCTTCAGCTTCATCATTGCTGAATCTAGGGATCTCTAGTTATAAATAATAATTAATAATTTTATCTTAACTGGCAACTTAGAGTTATGACATTGGCTATGTATATTTTTAGGTTTGTAATCTGCAGATTACAACCAGAGTTCTCTGGTTGGGGTTTCAGTTAATTATAGTGAAATGTTTCACTTTTAAAAGGAGGTTTATAAAAATTCCCTTTCTAATACTTATCAGTAATTTTTAGCTTAAAAATCATATGTCCACTATTATGCCCTTAATTGAGATAAAAAAAAAAAAGGAGACTTTTGGAAGTTATCTCTCTACCACATTTTTTTTAATTTATTCAAACCAGTATGCAATTCCAACCTTAAAAAATTTCAGACCAACCTAAAAATTCCAAAAATTGTAAATTACATGAATAATTTTAAAAATGAAAAATACTGCACAATATAATAGTCCTATTATCTGTATTGACAGAAAACATTTCATTTCCATAATAGTCTTATATGTTCAATGGGCTAGCAAAATATTGTTATTTGTTAAATAAAATATAAGTTTTCCATAAGGGTTTTTTCCCCCTTTGTTCCTGCCTGGGTTTCTCCATTCTCATCTGATCCAAAGTGGTCAACATTAGAAGAAGTGATTACATTATTTAGGGTTAACTATGCGATTAATGATCTATGGAGTCATATTTGTTACCCTTGAGGAGTTTTCTTCCCCATCCCCTTTAGATAACCAGGTTATCTTGGCAAAAAAGAAGGCGGGTGGGGGTTGGGGGAAGAAACAAATTATAGCCATTCAGATTTCTTATTTTTCCAGACTTCTTGCAAATGACACAAGGCAGATGGAAGTATTTTGTGAATTTATGACCATCCTGTTGGGAAACTTGGTGAAGCTATCACCCTGTATTCAGCTGAATTATGTGTGAATTTGGAGGGAATGTCTATTATTTTTTAGGACAATGCTAGGACTTTTCAAAATGTATCCTAAGGAAAAACATCTTTGCATTGAATCTTCACCAGAACACAATAATCTGCAATCAACTATTGAATTTACCATTTTCATCATCCCAAGCAGAAACTACATTTGCTTATACCATATTTATTTCTCTCTTCCTCATACATACCATGTCACTAACATTAGGTAGAGGAAGGGAGCAGGGAGAAATATAAAAAGTAAGAATAAAATATTTTTACTGGTATTACTTGGACAATGAAAGACAGGGTAGCTGTGTAGTCGGATAGATAACTTCTTCCCCACCTGTTACTTTAAACACCAGTAACTGAAATTCCCTTTCAGAACACAGTCTCCTTCATTGTGCTAAGATTAGTAAAAGGGATGTGCTAGTCAGCAGGAGAGACGTTTCTCCTGAGACACTTCCTAAGTCCGGAAATGTGATTCATCTCAGTAGCCATTACTAAGCCAATACTAAATTGAAAATAATCTTAAGGCATTACAGAAATTAATTTATTGAATCACATAGCTGTTACAGATCTCGCTTCCATCTAACTATAATCTCCTTGAGGAGCCAGAAGTCTATCTGATTCTAACAAGGGTCTGTCTGACACATAGTAGGCACCCAAGTATAATAGCAAATAAAGGAAACATTAATATCATTCATATCAATTGTCATTTCTGTACACAATCCTTTCAGGCGTAAGGAAAAAATTATATAAAACCCTGTGGCAACAAGCAGATATCATGTCCTCTAGGAAGCCATAGCTTGTACCTCCAACCCTGAACTAGATGGTGTCCCGTAACACTTATGCTTGCCCCTATCCAAGAAATACCAATAGTTCATTAAATGGAAGTTGCCGAGTTATCTTTCTCTCCTCCCTATTTGGGCTGACCCTGTGCCCTGCACAGAAATTGGTCTCCAATGGATGATAGGAGGTAGTCAAGAAATATGGGATGAATTAAGCAGTAAGAAATATGACATGCATATATTGACATCCATAAGTGACATAGTTAAATAGGACATCTACAACACATAAAAAATAAACCCAGCTTTTTCAATTGACTTTAAATATCTGAGGCAACTTTTAATTGGAGCACTAATGAGACAAAGCAGTAAATAAACATAAATCCAGAGCTGAAACCACTAAAGGCCAAGTCCTTTCTTTAGGCTGATACAGTTACTTGAGAAAAGGAATCTTTGATTAGAAAACAGAAGCTTCACTTTTAAAATTAAAGTGAAAATATAGATTTCTAGAATTTCTGTTAAAATAGAAAAAAAATGGAGGAGAATAATAATTAAAGTCACCAAAAAAGAGGACAACATAAACATATATCTGTTAATTTGGACGTTGCTTCCCCTTGCAAGCAGAATGTTGCTTTGATCTATTAGAGTTGAGTTTAAATAATTGCCAGGCTCATAGAAGAAATGAAATACTTTCATCTTTTATATTGGCTTTTATCTTTAAATAAGGATTTCTTTTTTATTTGGGAAATTCCTGGGACATTTATGTCATGATTCCCATTATAATTGCTGCAATTTAAATTTTTGTGAAGTCTTTCATTTTGAAAAAAAAAAATGAACAGAACCACTTACTGTGACAAGTTTGATTTGTTCTTACCTCTTGGTAAACAGATTTTCCTTCATATTGTGTACATTGGGAATCTGATGAAGCTGTACATTCACATGACTCAGAATTGGGTTGAAAATTTTGTCCCCAGTCAGAAGCTCCATCGACCAAACCACAACATTTGAACTGTTTGATGAAAAAATAGATATAAAAAGCAGGCACTAAAGAAGATAAAAACATTGTCAATACACTGAATCACATTCTCCTGAAACCATTAAGATGTTTCTTATAAAAAAAATCATATATTTTCACCCACCTCTCTGACTATAAAAGCAAAAATAAAGGACTATTCCTTTTGGTCTTAATATTAGAAAAGGAAAAATAGGTTGCAGGAGCAAAAGTCTGAGGAACTTGGAGATGAAAAACTTACCTTCTAGATTTTAATGATGAAAGAGGAGCAGAATCAGTTCTACTTGGCCTAGATTTTAGGAAAGAAGCTTCCAAAGAGTTCATGAGAGAGTCAAGATCTCTTTAAAGAACTTTTGCTCAAAAGAGATGAGAGGTTTTAAAAATGAAATTTCCATCTCATGATCTTTGATCACTTACAAAGGCTAGGAAGAAAAGAGCGAGAGGCCTCTCAAAAGCCAAAGATGCTCCGTGGGCCTCCCGTGGGATGGAATGTTACATGGACATCTGCACAAGAGGGAAAGGGGTGCCAATGAGAGATGAAACTCTTAGAACAATGTCAGAAAGACGGAGGCCCAGAACAAACCGAAACACGGAGAAACACTAGCGGCACTTGTGGCCGTGCTTGGGGAAGAAAAACAAGGAAGTGATAAGCCCATTAGCACAGAGTATAGGGCGCAGATTATTAGATGAGAGAGAGAAGTAATTATCCCTCATCTTGTCCTACTTGCTCTAGTAGAACGAGAGAAAATGCTTCATGCAGAAAGGCAGATGAAAATGGAGCCAATCCTGGATGGTTTTCCAGGTCCAGAAGCATCGCCATGCCAGGAAACTGAAAGAACATTCACGTACTGACTGGGTGACCACATTACCCACGTTACTCAAACCTCTCTGTGCCCGTTTCTTCATTTGTAAAATACAGATAATAATAGGATCAATTTGTAGATTTGTTGTAAAGATAAAAATAAGAAAAACAATGTGAAGATATGAAATGCTTTACCCAGTGACTGACTTATAGAAAGCACTCACTGTGTGTCAGCTGTTATTGTTGTTTTTGTTTTGCAGTTGCTGTTATTTCCGTTATGCTTACACCGCACATGATCTACTCAACATTGATATCAATGATTTAGAGAAAGATATAGAAAGTATCTTTTCAACTCTGTAGCTGATCTAGAAGCTGGGAGTGATGATCAATATATTGGAGAGAAGCAAAGATAGTTCAAACAATGGACTCAAAGTAGCAAGTTTAACTGGGGGGGATTAAAAAATCTGCACTTTGGCCCTGACTGGTTTGGCTCAGTGGATAGAGCATCGGCCTGCGGACTGAAGGGTCCCAGGTTCGATTCTGATCAAGGGCATGTACCTTGGTTGCAGGCACATCCCCAGTAGGGTTGTGCAAGAGGCAGCTGATCGATGTATGTTTCTAACTATCCCTCTCTGTAAAAAAAATCAATAAAATATATTTAAAATTTAAAAAGTCTGCACTTTGGCTCAAAGACTCATTTGCACAAATACAGCGGGGGGCAAAAGTATGTTTACAGTTGTGAGTATGCAAAATGCAGATTTTATTCTTGTATTATTATTCTTGTATTATTTTCCATATGAACAACTGTAAACCTAGTTTTGCCCCTCCCTGTATATGACTTAACAGGCATTTATATGAGAGAGCTTAAGATTTCTGGTGATTCAAAGGCCAATCAATATTAGCAAAGAGGGCAGTTTTGAAATAACCTCCTTTCCTGTTCCCACGGTAGACATCATTAATTGCTCACTCTTTCTGATTAAATAATCTTGAATAGTGTTAATTGATAGAGATACTTCAGACCGAAATGAATAAAAGCCCTACTCTATGCACTCACAGATCAGTCCATATTAGGAACACAGTGTACCTCAGGAATCCTCAGGGAGGTACAGAAGACAGGGTAGAAAGGCTAAACTTGTCATGATATCTAGTCCCAGATCGGATGTGGGAGAAGTTGGGAAGAACTTGGTCAGAATGTGTTGAAAGAGTTATAACTGCCACATGAACAAAGCACTGTGCAGGGAATGAGACACAACAACCTCTAGACTAACAGTCATCACAAGAACCCAGAAGGCACATTCCATTAGCATGTTAGCAGGTAATGTGTGTGGGAATTCCCTGAAATCCAAAGAGAAAGCCATTTGTTATCTAGAACTTCTGTCCATTTGTGCATTTGTGGTGGAGTGCAGGTCACCCAGCCAGAGTTTGAAGTAGGATTTTTTGTTCCCAAAGAAGCATTAGAAAGAAAGAAAGAAAGAAAGAAAGAAAGAAAGAAAGAAAGAAAGAAAGAAAGAAAGAAAGGAAGGAAGAAAGGAAGGAAGAAAGAAAGAAAAGGGAGGGAGGGAGGGAGGGAGGGAGGGAGGGAGGGAGGGAGGAAGGAAGGAAGGAAGGAAGGAAGGAAGGAAGGAAGGAAGGAAGTCCTAGTGGATAACAGAAAGTAAAGAGAAAAAAACTCAGAATGAATAATAAACAGGAACTATTGTCCTATGACAGTGATGGCGAACCTTTTGAGCTCGGCGTGTCAGCATTTTTAAAAACCCTAACTTAACTCTGGTGCCGTGTCACATATAGAATTTTTTTGATATTTGAAACCATAGTAAACCAAAGACTTATATTTTTTATATTTATTTTATATATTTAAATGCCATTTAACAAAGAAAAACCAACCAACAAAATGAGTTCGCGTGTCATTTCTTTGTTAAATGTGTCATAGGTTCGCCATCACTGTCCTATGACATAAGGACCTTCAGATATAGGATTAATGTATAAGAATGAAAACAACAAAGAGAACATTTACAACCCCACTGTTGGCACTGAGACCTTGGATAACAGAGAGAGTGTGTAATAAGTCTGACTCAGGACCTAACCCAGAGACCCAGTGGTTAACTGCAGTACATTTGATTCCAGGTCAGCTACCAGGGAGAGTCAAGGATGCTCAATCCCACTCAGTGGAGGAATTGAATTGCCTAAATTCTTTCTTGACTAATCTGGGGGTCAGGGTGGGAATGATCCAGAGAGGAGTGGACCAAGGGATGCAGCTATGGGGAAGCTAAGAAAGCACAACACAGAGAAAGTTACACAGGGACGGACTCATATCAGGTTTTGGCTCTTGAAAATGATTCTTCAGGCAGAATTTTTACAAGCTGGAGTCTATCCAAATGGGGACTGAGTAATGCTCTGGAAAAAAAAGTCATCTGATAAATAGCTCAAGAAAGGATGTTTGAACTTGAAAGGCAGAGCTTTTAGAAGTCACATGATAGCCATTTTCAAAGAAAAAGTTGCAGCATATAGGCCCATCCGTAGATTTTCTTTTTCCTCTGAAACTCCAGAAGAAAGAATGGGACTGAATGATGCAAATCCTAGGGAGGCAGATGTTGTGTCCAATTAAGAAAGAGCACACTAACGATCAGACGTGGCTATAAGTGGGATGGGCAAAAACTGGTGAACTTTCAGCTCTTCCATATTTAATTAGCGGGTGTGTGAACATAGATATAAAACACTTCCGTCAATGAGAAGTCAGGTTAAATGTTCTATCAAATCCAGCTCTCCTCTAAGATTCTCAGTTTCCACGACATACATGAAATGCTACATGTAGTTAAGATGATGGGGATTATGAATAAAGAGAGTGTGGTTGGAAGGAGTTTCACAGAGTAAGTAATATTTCAGTCAAGCCTTAAAGCACATGTATATTTGGAAAGCAAGAGAAAAGCAGTGAGTGCGTTCCAAAAGTGGGGAACCATGCAAAGGAAGAGAAGCAGAACCGCTTCACGCATCCTGCGCATAGACCTGGCTGGACTAGAGTGTTTCTGTTACGAAGCTGTGTTTCAGAAAGTTAAACTATTAGGCAGGAGCCCGATAGGAGAATACCTTCAAAGCAGCCTAAATAAATAAACTAACTAACAAAAGGGGTGTTAATGTGCTGGTTCAAAAGAATAAACTAGTCAGATCTGAGTTCAGATTCCAACCCTATCACTTGTTAGCTGTCAGACCTCTCAAAGCCCTAATCCCTTCATCTGTCAAATAGGGACGATGAAGATAATTATATTATCTGCCTCATAGAGTTGTGAGGATTCAATGAGCTACTAAATGTAAAGCCTGGTACCTAGTATGTAATAAGTGATCATTATAATTATTTTTATGAGAGAGGGAGCGGTCATGAAGAAAGGGAGAGAGAGAGACAGACAGAGAGAGAGAGACAGAGAGAGAGAGAGAGAGAGAGAGAGACT
Source organism: Myotis yumanensis (assembly GCF_028538775.1). NCBI lineage: Eukaryota > Metazoa > Chordata > Mammalia > Chiroptera > Vespertilionidae > Myotis > Myotis yumanensis. The sequence continues at coordinate 145,850,159 of NW_027223754.1, read as the reverse complement.
CTCCAAATGCCCAAGCACAATATAAATATTAAAACAATGATTGATTTGGCCCTGAAACTTAATCTATCATGAACATATCTTCTTAATCTCTGTCCTTGTGAACTGCTTTAGAACTTTGTAAGATGCTGGAAAAAAATAGAAATGTTCTCGGATTTTTTTTTTTATTGAATGGTGACAGAAAATCTGCAAAATGGATTTTTCAACCTTTAAGGAACCCACCTGTTGAAAATTAAGTAAGCACAGAAGAACTAAGTCTAACTCCCCAAATGACCTACCTCTTTCTGAAAATCAATCAGGGCTTTCTGGAATGACTTTGCTTTTTCATCTGTTCCCCTCAAAAGCTCTACGTTTTTATGGAGAGTCTCATTCACCACTTGTTCATACTGAAAATTGAAGAATATTGTTAAAATTGTTCATGCCAGAAGGTAGTATTTTTATTTTTCAGAATTTTCCAAAATTATCAAGTATCATATGTGCACATACCTCAGATCTGTAGGTAACTCCTAAGATACCTGCCGCTACCTGCAGGAGCAGGATCAAAAGCAAGCATATGAAAAACTGAAAAAGAGAAAAAGGAACATACATTATCCCCCAGTGCATTCGGTAACATCTTGGGCATGTCAGCATGGTGCTTCATTCTACAGTCTGGGTCATGTTACAATTTGAAGTAGTAACCATGTCCTTTATTGAGTCTAACCTTTGCCTCAAGAAGCAATTCTTGGGACCATTACTACTCAGAAATATTTGTACCAAAGGCTGACTATAGAAAGCAGTTAAAAAGAAAAATTATTCATAGAATTGCAGGCATCAGTATGCTGTTGAATGGGGAAAAGTTTCAAAACTCAGATTAAATTATTTGAATACTATCTTTCTCCTCTTTCTTCCTCATACACAAACTTCAGAACTGACTACAAAACAACATTTCTACCGCTATCAGAATCACCCGGTCTTGTTATAAATGCAGATTCCCAAACCAGCCTCAGATCTATTAAATCATAATTTTGGAGAATATATCCCAGAAGTTGATTTTTAAAGCAAGCTCTTCAAGTAATTGAATCCCCAATTGCAAATGAGGCCTTATTAATCTAAAGGCAACCACTATGGATGCTAATAAAGTTCTGTTAAAACGCTGTCCTTACCTTCCCTCATAATAAACAGTTAAAAAATATTTTTTAGGGACTGACACAATATTTACTTTATGGGAGAAGCAAGTTGAGGTGAATTCCCATAAACACTTATGTCAGATTTATACCTAATAAATATGTGATGGTTTTTCTAATGTGTTTTTTATAACATTTATTATTTTCTACTCTTTATTTTAAAAGTGGAGTCTGTGGGTTAGCCCAACTGAAGCCATCCTCTTCAAAGCTTTCTAAGTGACAGATTGGATTACCTAACTCTCTTAACATGAAATGTGATTTTGCTACAGTCCATACTCAGACCCATCTCTTATTGTTTACCAAAAGAGCCTCTGCCACTCTAGCCAGACCCAAGGCCCACCAGTTCCCCAAACAGGCCAGCCATGCCCAAAGCCTTATAGTTCCTCCAAAAATCCAGGGTGTTTTTTCTTGGAAAGCACATCACAACCACATCCATACAAATACCTTATTTACTTCTGCTTCTGGCTTGAAGTTCCCTTCTATATCCTTGCCCTTTTCTTCTTGGGCCACTCCCACAGTAGCTAATTATTTATTTGTCTGTCTTCTTTAATGGGTTCTAATTGTCTTAATGCTTCTGCATCATTTAACACACTATCTGGCATGTAGCAAGTACTCAGCAATAATGAATAAGTGAATGCTGAAATTTGTCTTCTCTCAGGGTACCCTCTAATCTAAGCTAAACATATTAGCTTCCAGAATCAAACCTGCTAAACAGAAGTCAAGAAGTTCATCAGTCTTGCCAAGTCCTTTTGGCAGGCAATGGGAGTGGGTGTTGGGATTGGCTTGAGAACTCACCGTCAGAAGCATGCAGCGACTCTCTTTCATGGCACCACAGCATCCCAGGAAACCCAGAATCATGATGATAGAACCCACAGCAATCAAGATATTTACAGCAACATAAGGATGCATGCCACTGTCATCACTGAAAAGCTGAAAATAAAAAAAAGAAATCAGAAAATCCCTTTCCTTGATGTGTTTTAATCAACAAAAATCCATTGGATGCCTACTGTGCCTTAGGACCTTAAGATACTTCAATGATTGCCCCTAACCGGTTTGGCTCAGTGGATAGAGCGTTGGCCTGCAGACTGAAGGGTCCCAGGTTCAATTCATATATATATATATGATACTTTAATTATCTACACCAGCAAAAGTATCTGCCCTCAAGGAGCTTACATTCTATTAAGGTTTTACTTGTCTGGATAATGTTTCCAACATTATACTTTTCTAAGAGGAACTGGATATTGGAAGGAGGCAATGTAAAAGGCTTTGAAATACCAATTATTTTAAATTTAGAAGGACATGTACTTTCACCTATCATGTGCTCTTTGGTTTGCATATTTTGTGTTTTATACATAAAAGTAGCATTGCAAAGTATGTGTTTCTATGGCAATTAAATGAATTATAAAGCCCAAGTTTCTCAAACTACTGAGAGTTTCAAGAATATGAATGATCTCAAAAATGAATTAATCTCTTAGTGAGCTAAATAAACCACATTCAAAAGAGTGATTATTGTATGATTCCATTTATATGACGATCAAGAATGGGTAACTAAACTATGATGATAGAAATCAGAGCAGGGGATGACTGTTAGCTGTGTAGGAGAGAAAGGAGGAGCTGACTGCAAAGGGATGAGGGAGCTTTTAGGGGTTAATAAAATGTTTTATTATTGATTATAATAGTAATTTCACAGGTCTATACATTTGCCAAAACAAACAAAAAATTTAAACTAAGAAAAAAAAATCTAGTACCTGATATTTCATATCAATTCTATCTCCTTGTTCCCAGAAGATATATAGTCCACAGAGTCTTCCAGAAAACTCTTCAATTTGCCTGACTGTTAAGTAACAGAATGTTAAGGGAAAAAATCTTAGGTCCCTATGTGGGGGCTTAGGTTATACAACCTGCATAATTTGATTCCTCTTCCCCACACATACTCTTCTTCATCACCTTCCTAACACCTAGCCTCAATCTACCACTTGCTAGGTGTACTGGTTAATAATGCAGATTTTTCAATAGATGGAGTTACTCATATGTTGATATATATGCGATTTGATATGTATGCTATTTTGTTGTATTGACAACAAGCTTCAAAACTTCATATGCCAAATTTTCTGAAGGTGTTAACATCATGGATATTATTACACTTAAAAATGTCAAATTTCGTGCCCCCAAAAAAGAGCACTTTAGTACAAAGAGGTACCCTAAAAGATGTTCACCTAACCCTCTCTGACATCCTTCTTTTCTGTGTTTATGCTCAGGTTTCTCCTTCTAAAATTGCAACCACTGCTTTCCACTAGTAAAATCAGCTCTTTGCACAATCTGGATTCTTTGTCACTGACTTTGAATAAATGTAAATCAAGCCAATTTAACATAAGTCCAGTTAGGTAATGTTGTCCTGAAAGATAATGACTTTTGTTCAGGGTTAGAACCTGGCAGAGGACAAGAAGCAAAATGTGACTAAAGATGCTGTCTAGCTCTATTAATTTATTCTTATCCTCAGGGACACTTCTTTAATACATTCAATCTGGGTAATTTCTTAATAGACTAAACACCAAATTTGTTTACCAGAAGCACTGGGGGGAAAGAAAATGTTCCCATATCAACCAGGACTCTTACCTAATAATAGACAAACATGTAAATTGACCGTCCCCCACTATGCTCACCAGCCAATCAGGAGAGTATGCAAATTAACCCAACAAAGATGGTGGTTAATTTGCATACCTATGCGCGAAGCGGCGGAGCAAAGACTGAAGGCTCCGGCCAGAGCAGCGAAGACTGAAGGCTCCGGCCGGAGCGAAGGCCTGGGTCCTGGGTGCCGGAGGAAAACCAGTGCTGGCAGCCAGGGGAAGGGAAGGCCTATTGCACAAATCTCTTCATGCAACGGGCCTCTAGTAGTAAAATAAAATAAAATACAGGCTGTACACACATCTTAAAGGCAAAGCACCCTCTAAATAGCTGGCTGTTATGAGTAATCTCTGTGCTTTAATTTGAGACTCAAAGTCAGACATCAGTTTCTAGAAAACAGAGAGTCTGTATATCTTCAAATACCATCAACAGGCTCAAAGTTCAAAGCCCAAGCCATTAGGAAGTTACAGTTACATTTATCAGCATAAAACAACACATGAAATCCTGATGGACTAGAATGTTATCAACTAGTTGCCACACCTGTCCCTCATCCAATTCACCCAATTTCTTCAACAGGGTAAGACACAGAATGAGGAAGCAGCTAATTCCCACTGTGATTCTCTGGTTTCTCTAATGGCAGAAATCATACTTTTAAATGAAAATAAATAAAAGAGAGAGAGGGAGGGAGGGAAGGACAGAAGGAAGGAAGGGAAGGAGGAAGGAGGAAGGAAGGAAGGAAGGAAGGAAGGAAGGAAGGAAGGAAGGAAGGAAGGAAAGAAGGATAGAAGGGGGAAGCCACCCATTTAGAACAAGTGTTAATTTTCTTGTAATCTTTCTTTCAACTATGCTATATCCAAGGCATTTAGCTGCACCACAGTATAATAAGAATTCGTGGAAAATGCTTTACCTGTACAGTACAGGGAGTATAGTCAATAGAATTGTAATAACTATGTATGGTGTCAAGGGATACTAGACTTATTGGGGGATCACTTCATAAGTTATATAAATGTCTACCCACTATGATATACACCTAAAATTAATATAATATTGAATGTAAACTTCAATTAAAAATTAAACAAAAAATTAATTAATTAAAAATTCATTACCTTAATTGATAGCTTAGTAATAACTTAATAATCATCAAATAAGAGTCAGCATTTCTCTTAGCAGAAACTTTTTGGTAAAGTTCCTTGGAAAGGCCCTAGCAGTAGAAAATGTGATCCTGAGTAGTAGCAGAAGCCCAGACAACAAAGAACAAGAAAACTATCCCGAGGGCAGTAAGGATATTACTTTGAAGGGTGGAATGACTCTGAGAAGATAGGAGAGAAAAATGAAGCAGGGAAGCAGGAAATAGTGCCAGGCATGATGTTGGGTTAAATTAATAGAACCCTCCCCTCACCTCCACACACAAATCCTCACCCTTTTCCCCAAACACACATTCTTTCCACATTTGTGACACGATGGTGTGGAACAGAAACAGTGCATGTGGATCCAAAAATTGGACACAGAGCTAAATATATGAACTAAACTTCCTCTAGACCTATGGAAATCTGGGTAAGACCTTTGCCACAGGACAATGCACAGTGTGTGTTGAGGGGGAAGGGGCATGCTAATCCTATCTAGATAGCAAGGAGCTGGAAATCCCCAGCCCACTGCTGAGTTACACCAGTGTGACCAACCTCCTGCTGTTACCAGCAGTGGCCACAGGTAACTACCAACCATCTTTGTACACTGCTGCCTGTAAAACACAGATTCAAAGTCTCCAAGAGGACTTCTTACCCTCTTTCCTTTGGACCACCACCCCACCTTGGCATCAGCCAAATGATTGCCAATACCTTATACTACAAAAACCGTTCCTGGTGGGGAGGAAAGGTGATCATTACCGTCCAGCTACACTTCAGGCTGGCCTTAAGCACATGAAGGAAAAGGCTAACTTCCACTCAGGCCCCTTCCCACCTCCACTTTCTTTGCGATCTTCCTATATTTGTAATAAATAACACCTCCATTCTCCAGAAGAACTGATCCATGCCCAACATTGTCAGGCACATAGTGAGTACTTTTGATTAATTAAATTTAAGTATATTAAAAAATCACTTACCAATGTAAATAATTGTATGAGTCAGTTAAGGAAAATGCTATAGAAACATTTATTATAGTCGTTACTCTCATCATTATAGGAAAAATGATCTACTCAGGGATAGGAGAGGTTTGTATTTATTTATTTACCTCTTGCTCAGATTTGCTTACTCGTAGCCATATTGCCAGTGCCAGGATCAAGACACCACATAGCTGCAGGAAAAGAAAAAAACATATATTAGAGTACAACTAAGATAAACTGCAACTCTTATCCCATATACCCCCAGGCATCTGGTTACGATGGTCTGTCTGTTAATTATACCTTTAAACCCTAAAAGATATAAATAGGGCATATTCCCATGCAGATAACTGCTAAAATGGTCCACCATAATTGGTAAGTTTGATAAGAATAATGTTTCCCATCTACAGTCCAGTCACAGGTCTAGGACAAAAAATCATCTCCAATATGGGGCAGGGGAAAAGATGATTTTCCATTTTTCAATCCTAACTCGGTGGTTTTGCTAGATTTTAACCTACAAAAGATAAATCACAACAGTTTAAAGACAAAATATCCTTATTAGGCCCTAGATTGTCTCTGAGAAGCTATCTTAGACCAAAAAAAGGAGAATAACTGACTAATTACCAAACATTAGTCAAGATCCAAAAAACAAGAAGTTGGATAGACAAAGAAAAGTAGAACATTTGACAAAATTTGCAGTTAAGCAACAAGCATTCAAAGCACTTTCTGTACCCAAATAAACTCTTTTAAAATAAGCTTTTAGGTAGTAAAGATTACTCGGAGAAGAGCTACAATGAGGAACAGTACTTAAAGTCTTAAATTCCATAAATGACTTTACCAGATTATTTAATGTGGACCAAGGCCAACACATAAAATGTGAAACACATTTTACTTTCATGTCAGGAAAACTCCTGTCTTTTAGGGTCTTTTTTTTCCCTTTTTTAAAGATATATATGTTGTGGTCTCAAAAAAAAAAAATCAAAGGTCTATTATTAGATAGAGATGTTGAGAACAAACTAGGTAACATACCAAATACAGCAGGCCTTGGAGGACTTTCTAGACTATTCTGACCTTATGGTGCTCTGACACAGACCTGGCTGAGTCCCCCCAACGCCCAGGGACCCTGCAGTATCATGGCTTTCATGCACAGTTGGACCACATGTCTGGAATCCCAAAGCAACAGTTTCATTTCCAATGGATTTTCATTAAGTATGCTATGGAAGTAGAGTCAAGGGCTTTGATGAGGAATAGTGAGTGCCATGAGTAGCTGAATAACCCGAGAATCTGTGTTCCCTAAAAGAACTCAAAAATTATCTAGGTTCAAACCCTTCTTTTCAGGTACAGAAACTAGAACCCTTAGCAGATCACAGTCATATCGTGAAAATCCAGCACTGCTGCTGATCCAATCCTGCCTCTACTGCATGCTTCTACTCCTACAGAATAAGGAATGCAATGGAAAACCAATGCTCTTTATCCAATCACCAAGTCAGCTGTACAATTTAATTATCTCATAGGCACACACTGTAAAATACAAACCATTCTTTGGAGCCTGAGAACCCTCCTTTTTTCTTCTCCCTGTTTCACGTAGTTCTAATTTCATTTGCAGATGAAGATAAAATACTCGTGTTAGCAGATCTTTGTTTATAAGTAAGTCTGTAAGAATTTATGTCAAATGATAATGAGACTCTTTGGGATTATCTGTAATTTTATAGCAGTTGGATTTTTGTTATTTTCTTTGTTCACTGATATTTTCTTTCTTTTTCTTCTTTTGTAGGAAGGCTTACATTGATTATCTTAATAGTTGCTCTGGCTTTTAGATTTCATTGAAAACAGTATTAATTATCTAAATAGATATGATTATCATCCTTATCTGATATTTATTGATGTTACTATTAAGAAAACTTGAAGAATTCTAAGAGACTAAGAGTATAAGATTGCTTAAACCCTTACTTTTTTTTGGTTTCCATGTGACCTGTAAGTTCACGTTTTCAATGTATTTAGACATCAAATTATTCCAAAATCTTTTGAAATCAATCATATTTTCCACTCAAATGATAACTTTTAGTCTTCTCAACCACTGGCAATTACCTGTTACATTAACATTTAAAGGAAGGATATGAAAACAATGAGATGTCACTACACACCTATTAGAATGGCCAGAATTAGAACACTGACCACCCCAAAAGCTGATAAGGATGCAGAGCGACAGAATTTCTCATTCATTGCTGATGGGAAGCAAAATGGTACAGCTATCTTGGAAGACAATCTGGCAGTTTCTCACAAACTACATATACTCTTACCATGTGATCCAACAATAATGGTCTTTGGTATTTACCCAAAGGAGTTGAAAAACCTGCTCAAAGATATTTATAGTAGCTTTATTCATAATTGCTAAACCTTGAAAGCCACCAAGATGTTCTTCTTTATGTACATCCAGGCAATAAAATATTACTCAGGGCTAAAAAGAAATGAGCACCCTAGCTGGTTTTGCTCAGTGGATAGAGCGCCAGCCTGCGGACTGAAGGGTCCCGGGTTCAATTCCAGTCAAGGGCACATGCCTGAGTTCCTGGCTCTATCCCCAGTAGGGGGCGTGCAGGAGGCAGCTGATCAATGATTCTCCCTCCCCTTCCTCTCTGAAATCAATAAAAAATATTTTTAAAAAAGAAAAAGAAAAAGAAATGAGCTGTCAAGCCATGAAAGAATATGGAGAAAGCTTAAATGCGTATTACTAAGTGAAAAAAGCCAATCTGAAAATGCTACACACAGTATGATTCCAATTACATGACATTTGGAAAAGGGCAGAACTATGGGGTCAGTAAAAAGATCAGGGATTGCCCTGGCAGTGTTGCCCAAGGTTAGAGCATCAACAGAATACTGAGGTTAGATTCCAGGTCAAGGGCACATACCTGGGTTGCAAGAGGCAACCAATCATTGTATCTCTCTCTCTTCTCTTTCTCTCTCTCTCTCTCTCTCTCTCTCTCCTTCCTCCTTCCCTTCTTGTCCACTCTCTCTAAAAATCAATGGGAAAAATATCCTCAGGTAGGGATTAACAACAAAAACAACAACAACAAAAATCAGGGATTGCTGGAGGGAGGATGAAATGAATGGGCAGAGCACAGAAGATTTTAAGCTTGTGAATCAATACTCTGTATAATAATATAATGGATATATGTCAATATCATTATACATTTGTTCAAACTCCTGTACAAGACTAAGAGTGACCCCTAATGTAAACTATGGTCTTTGGACAATTATAATGTGTCAATGTTGGTTCAACAATTGTTAACAAATGTACCACTGTAGCAAGTGATATCAATAATGGGGGAAGCTATGCATGTGTGGGGACCAGGGGTACATAGGAAATCTCTATACTTTCTTAATTTTATTGTGAACTTAAAACTGCTCTAACAAATTACAGTCTTTTTAAAAAGAAAAAGAAAGAGTATTCAATTATTTCAGAAGTCAAGGATATTTTGCCCAACTTCAATCTTCCCAATTAGATCAATATTCTTAGGGTTTTTGAAGTTGGCCAAACTATCATTTCCATCCCTTCTTCAAACATTATCATTAAAAACAAGAAATAAATGCTTAAAATATATCATCCTCATCTTATTGAAGAAATTCATATGTAAAAATCAGAGTCTTAATAACCTGAAATCATTTATAAATTTGTTAAATGACTTTAAAAGTAAATTGATTTTCTGTCAAGAACAATCATTCTGTGTCAGGATTGATACCAGCCTAATTTATCCCAATTGTTTTTGGTAAGAATAGTTCTTGGAGCTCTTTTCCAGTTTGTATTTGAAGGTTTGTTCCCAATCCTATATAACAAAGAGGTAATATGCAAATTGACCCTCACACGTAATGCCGTCACAAGATGGCTGCGCCCACAGCAGAGGCGGGGTTCCTGTAATGAGCCATAATGAGCGATCAGCACGGACCTGAGGCTGCGTAGTGCTGGGCTGGGCCAGGGAGTGGGGGACCTGAGGCTGCACCCCTCTCCCAACGGGGCTTGACGGGGGACCTCAGGCCACACCCCCTGCCCTGGTGCCAGGCCAAGGGACCTGAGGCTGCACCCCCTGCTCGGCGGGGTTTGACGGGGGACCTGAGGCTGAGCCCCCCACCTGGCAGGGCTTGACAGGGGACCTGAGGCTGCACCCCCTGTCTGACACCGGGTCAGGGGACCTGAGGCTGTGCTCCTCGCCTGGCGGGGCTTGACAGGGGTGGGGCCAGCCAGGTCTGGATCTCCCCCAATGGGGGTGGGGCCGGCCGGGTCTGGGTCTCCTGCAATTTTGAGAAGCATGCAGGTGGGGAGGGACTTGACTCTGGGTCCCACGGTGCACCCCAAACCCTGACAGGAGGAAGATTTTCATATACATTTTACTAATTTTCTTTCATCTCTGACACTTCTATTATAGAGAAAGGGCAAATAGCAATATTAAAATATTTTCTCTAATTAATTCCCTTTTAATGTGCATGAATTTTGTGCACCAGGCCACTAGTCTTTTTATAATGTTTTAAATAATTGGGAATATAAATTAAGAAAAAAAATGTCTAGCTCTGTCCTTCTGTTGATAAGACTATAAAAGGGAATGGGTTATGTGGGGCCCCCAGGTTAGCTGAACTACAGAACTGACTAGGTTTACTTCCACTCCCATCCCATCCCCCAATGAGTTATTGCAGTTGTCACCCGACTGTCATGGGACATCTTTCTTTTTTTTTTTAATATTTTTTATAAATTTTTTTTTTAGACAGAGAGGAAGAGAGAAACAGAAAAATATTGATGCAAAAGAGAAACATCAATCCCCTGCCTCCCACAATCACTCCGACCAGGGATCAAACTTGCAACTTGGGTATGTGCCCTGTTTGGAAATCACACTGGGCAGGTACATAGGTCAGTGCTCAACCAACTGAGCCACACTGGCCAGGGCAGGACATCTTTCTTTTTATGGAATTAGGATGCTGTTGGTCTGAGCCAGCATGCTAATAAATGAGGTAATTTTGGTTTGCTTATGAGCATGCTGTGGACTAAATTATGTTGGAAGTCCTAACTCACAATGTGACTGTAGGTTGAGGTAGAGCTTTTAGGAGGTAATTAAGGTTAAATGAGACATAAGGGTGAGATTCTAATCCTGTATGATTGGTGACCTTGTAACAAGCGGGAGAGAGAGAAATCTTTCTTTTTCTCTGTACACATGGAGGGAGGAGAGGCCATATAAGAACACAAAAGAAGGCAGCCATTTGCAAGCTGGGAAGAGAGGCTTCACAGAAACCAAATTAGATCTTAAACTTGATCTTAGACTTCCAGCCTCCAGAACTGTGAGAAAAAAAAATTCTGTTGTTTAACCTACCAACTCTATACTATCTTGTTACAGCAGCCCAAGCCACTAATACAGGGCAGGAAGAAAATGGGAAGCAACATCCAGAGCACAAACAACTGGTATAGAACAAGCCCCTTTGTCCTCTTCTCTGATAATGTGTCCTCCAACCATCCTTACTCACTCTCTCCCAACCCTATCTTTTTATTTGGGTGATTATCAAAGTGTTTTTGAAGAATGTCAGAAATGGAAGAAGTGCATGGTGCTGTGCTAAGAGGAAGAGTATATTATGAGCTATGTCATTATTGATCCAAAATAGACACTTTTAAGATAAACTTAAGGGACATCTTATGTTGCTCCTGAGAGGTCACAAATGAATAAGAAAATATCCAAATGGATACTGTGGAGAACTACAAGGTTTGTTTATACAATAACCCAGAGCACAAGAGATCATGAGTACAGTCCTAACATTTTGGGACAGTACTACTGTTGTTAATTTTCAAGCTTCCTCTTTTATTAACCATGACTCAAACGTCTAGTTCAATTGCATTGTAGTAAGATAATATAGCCTGTGAAATCATTGCTCATGAGAATTTTTATGATGGATTGTTGATATAATTGATATAATCGATCGTTGTTCTGTTCTCTGTTCTCTCGCTCTCTCATCTCCTTTCCCATCATTTATCTCTTTTTGATTCTCCTCTGGCAGAGCTTCTCAATTTGGGACTCTATTTTACCGTCTCCATGTAATGTGATTTCTGGAGTGGATTTTAATTCTATCATTGTGTTTCTGGCTTACTCAAAGTACTTCTTTATTTATCCATTTCCCTGTTCATCTCATCCTATGGTTTCCCAGTTAACTTTATCTTCTCTTATGACCCCCAGCCACCATTTCATGTTGGGTTATTTCTTGCATTGCATGTGGATACCAATTTCCTGATATTTTTTCAGGATGCTGGAGTGTTTTTTTCAGGGGTGTGTACTTGTCCTCTAAGGCTTCAGAGTGACATTCCCTTTCACTGGTTCAATGGTGTTTTGTTTTGTTTTATCAGCACTTATGTTGGTTTTCCCTTATTCACTATTTTTTTATTTAAAAAAATTGTTTTTATTGATTTTAGAGAGGAAGGGAGAGTGAGAGAGACAGAAACATCAATGATGAGAGAGAATCATTGATTGGCTGCCTCCCACATGCCCTCCACTGGGGACTGAGCACGCACGCACACCGGGCATGTACTCTGACCAGAAATCGAACCATGACCTACTGGTTCCTAGGTCAACACTCAACCACTGAGCCATGTCAGCCAGTCCTTATTCATTCTTTATTGAACCTGTTCTAATTTCTTATTAATTTGCCTCACTCTCTAACAACAGGGGAGATGTTAATTCTCAGATCTGCTATTGGAGGGAGGTTGCTGTGCATTTTCTCTGCAGGTATGGCCTAATGCCACTCTTACTACAGAGATGGCCCCCAGCTGTCAGATAACATTGAATTTTCTGATGCTCTAAACCAAGGGAGTAAATTAAAACCTTCAATTCTTAGCAGACTCTACTACTGCGAGTGATATTTTGGGTTTTCTATCTTCCTTATGAATGATATTTACTGTATTAATATGTGTGAAATACACAGTGGCATGTCCCTATGGTTGCATTCATGTGCATTTTCTAAACCTCTGAAGTAAGCCAAGAACCCCGTATAACTACTGCAAATTCTAACTTTAAATATCTCTAAACTTAAGGGAAAGAAATCAACCACATCTCCTTCTGACACAAATAGGTCCTGGGTAAGCATACTTCAGGTTATCTTTCCTAAACTGAAGCATAAAATCACTAAAATTCACACAACTTCAAAATATATAAAAAGAGATGAATGTTCAGCATTTGGTTGGCATCCTAATGTTTCTGAATGATGAAACGATGCACATTCAGGAATTCTTTTAGCACTTTGTTTCAAAGTACATTTGCAGGGCTTGGGGCAAGAATACAAATAACAGACCACAGACCACAGGTCTCTATATTGAGAAGTTATAACGCAAGTGATAAATATATACCAAATGTGTTCCATCTTTCTGCCATCGCAAATGTACCCACTTAATCACCTGAAGGACAAGGTTTGATTTAGAATTTTCAGAGTTCACTAGCAGAAGGAGGTGGCCCAGGCCCCCATCCCTCACTTCCGGCTCTGTCTTAAATTCTGAGGGGTATAACGGAATGGGTATGGATAGCTCAGCTTGCAAGCCAGATCTGTTTACAATTTGTTCTCATTCCTGGCAAATAGCTCCCTCTTGATCACCCCTGCAGAAGGGTTTGTGCAGACACTGGAAACAGGGCCATTTGGGGAGGGAAATTGTGGTCTTGGGTACGCAAAGTAGAGGTTGAATTTAGGGTGAGATATTCCTCTAACTATAAGATTATACAGATTTCTTGCACTATGAGGCTAGAGGAGAATCAGAGGAGGGCTAAAATTATATTTAAAGACCATCATGTATAAAATACTATGACACCAGATTTCAATACTTTTAAATTAAAAAGCAGTATGATGGTTGGACTTGGGAAAAATACCATTAACTGAACTATAATTGTATGTCAATCCTTGGTTATAGGCATTCATAAAACATCTCAGTGAATCCTGAAAAAGAAAATTATCTCCCTCATTTTACAAGTGCAGAGACCAGGGCACAGAAAAGTCAGGGAACACGTTCCAGGCCACAAAGCGATATGGGTGAATTCAGGAGTTGAATCTGTCTGTCTGTTTACAAAACATACTTTCTTTCCATTCCCTTAATTTATGATAGAAGAATTTCTGCCTTATGACATCTTACTTCCTCCTCTGTTTGAAAATCCAACACTGTAATGTATTCATCACTGCGCACAATGGTTTCATATTTTTGTCTCATAGAAATGCCTATATACCCCAGCCGGTGTGGCTCAGTGGTTGAACATTGACCTATGAACCAGGAGGTCATGGTTCAATTCCCGGTCAGGACACATACCTGGATTGTGGGCTCGATCCCTAGTATGGAGTGTGCAGAAGGCAGCTGATGAATAAGTCTCTCTCATCATTGATGTTTCTCTCTCTATTCCTCTCCCTCTCCCTTCCTCTCTGAAATCAATAAAAAATATATCTTTTTAAAATGCCTATACAATGTTGGCTGAAGTGTTTGTTTTTTAAACATTTATTTAGTGTTATTCTGAGTTCTTTATAGAAATTAAATCACTTAATCTCACAACAACCCCATGAGGTAGACACCACTACTACCCCCATGTTACAGATGAGGAACAGTAAGGCACAGACAAGTTAACTAACTTCCCCGTCACACAGCCGGTGAGGAAGCAGCTGTGGTTAGCCTGAGCTCTCAACCACTGAGCTCCAGTGCCTTTTGTGACTGTTATAGTTCCACACTGATTGCATACTGGCAGACAACTGCTTTATTTACAAAGCTCACGCGTTTCTGCCATGGTCAAATCTTTATCTCGAGGGAATTTATCAGCTGACAGAATGAAATATAATTGTGCCCTATTTTCTAATACAGCCTATCTCCTAGTTATGTCTGTTCTGCATCAACTCTTTTAATTGCTCTCAGAACATCTAATCCAGAGACCCAGGCACCACATAAAATACAATGATGAACATCAAAATGCTGGTTTCTGGACACTCTCCAAACTCTAGCTTCCCTCTGCTCTCTTCAAACTGCTTCAGGCATGGGCTTCCCTCACTTGCTGATCCATTTGGCTTTACACCTTAGCTCCTCCTTCTTACCTCACCTCATTTGCCATTGGTAACGTTCCTTCACTCTGCTTTCCTTCATACAGGGCTGGCCTCCCCATGGCTCTCTGCCACTGGCAATGGCTCCTCTGCACCCATGGGCCCCAGGCCCTGTGCTCCATGCTTCCCCAGACTCCTAAGACACCCGAAGCATCTACAGTACTCCCAAGCCTGACTCATCTGAGAGGAGCATGAGAAAATGTGGACAGTTCATCTGTTTTGACAAAAGACTAGAGAAATAGGTTTTGTACCTATCATTTATCTATCATTTATAGCATTTGCAAGTCACTGTAACGCACACCACCCTCTAGCATGAGTGATTAGAAACGATATTCACTTTCACATGTTTTCCTTCAATTACTAATTCTAACAAATGGAAATCACGGCATATTTGTGTGGCATATCTCAAGTTCTCTCACAAAAGAAGTCGGTATGTTTAACTTAAGTGACCATATGCATATCTTACAGATATTTCAACATCTGGCCCTACTTTGCAAAGGCTTAGTTTCACAAGTTACACCAGAAAGAATGCATTTAAAAACATAAGGCCCTGGATATCTATACGAAAACCACATCAGTGGGACCCTTGAAATTTTGCGTAAGTAAACATTGGGAATGTGACAAATTGCTAATTTCCTATGAAGGACTGTAAAATTCCTGCTGAGAACTCTGGGTTGTGGGTAGAGAGAAGAATAGAAATAGGAATGGCTCGCTAACCTCAGAGACTGCTCCTGCTGTCTAGATTTTGAATGAAAACATGTTGCCTGGAGGCTGAGGTTATCATTGGTCTTTATAACTGTTGCTCACCCAAAGCCTCCATTTCAAGATGCTCATATACAGATTGTAGATCTCAGCACTCTGCTGGTGGTAAGAACAAGGCCTTTAGCCCGGGGAAGTTAGTAATGTCTAACTGAAATCTACAGCATCAGACTTTGTCTTCATTATCAGAAAGACAAAGAAATAATGGTACCCATAAAATAATCAGAGCACCCCAGGAAAGCAACAGTAATGTCAAGTAACAGCATGGTACAGATGTCTCCAACTCACTTTGAACTCTGCTCTTAAATGTATCCTGCTGAACCTATGGCATACCCATTTCTTACACTGTCTTTATCATAGTAGTTTAAAATTTGGATTTATTCCAAATTCCTGCTTACCTATTTATTCTGACCTCTGATGTATTCATTTTGTATGCTGTATTTTTACAACAGCGATATATTTTCACTGTTTTATAATGTCATAATGAGGATTGCTACTGGTTTGAGTACTTTGGGACATGTTATTAAAATAGGAGCCATGCACTTATTGGCATATTCATATTTTAGTTTGTTTAAATGAGACGCATTCTGTATCATGAAAAGACAATGGTTATAGTTTTTTTAAAAAATGGGTATCAGGATTTCTTGGAAAAATAGCTGAGTCCAGGGTGGGGCAGGAAATAGGGAAGTGAGCCTGAAATATCTTGTCATACCTAATAGTGAAGAAGTTATCAAAGTTCTAAGGATCATGGTAAAAGAACTCAGGAGACAACTTTTAAGGATGCTCCCACTGGCCAAAGATGGAATAAATTATACATCAATGAGGATGAGAACTCTGATGGTATTTAAATGTATTACTTCATAGGCTACTTAAAGAAATACTTGCTTATCACCGTTGTCTGATACCAAAAACTTAACTCATCATTTTGAAATCTGCTGGGTAAAGAGTAAGAAACATTTGTGCTGCTTTTTTAAAATAAAAACTGGGAGCCACTGGGAACCAATGAGTCAATGATACATTTCTCTTCATGGAAAACGTTATAGCTAATAAATAAAACAAAAATAATAGAAATGTAATATCACTCATTTGAAACTCTTACAGAACTAAGGATTTAGGTTCTTGAGCATCAGTGGCTACTAACGTCATCAAAAGTAACATGGTCAGACATTATGTGCCTCCTGATGAAAAAATGCAGTATCACTTATAAAGTAGTTATATCTGACAAAAGGAATAACCTGAATCTTTTCAAGTTGCCAGATGTGACTACTAAATTAGAGTAAATACAGAGAATGGGGAACATGTTAATCTACATACACTGTGGGTATGAAAATAGCAAAATCCAGATCGTGAAAACTGTGACAAGACAACACACAGCAGTACATTAATTTCAAGGGGAAAATAAATAAATAAATAAAGATGGAGGGATCATCTAAATGTGAAAATGGATGTAAGAGATGTATCAGTGTGTGGGCACAATGTATGGGCCTTACCTGGGTTCTGATTCAAACAGGGACATTTACAAGCAATGGGAAATTTGAACCCTGGATGGATATTTGATAATCAATTAAGAAATTTTTGATGTTTTTAGTGTGATAATGACATTGTGGTTACATTTTTTTAAAGAATTATCTTTTAGAGATATATACTAAATTACTTGTAGATGAAATGCTATATCCGAAATGTGCTTCAAAATAATATGGGCTGGAGAAGTTGGATGAGACTATGAGCAGGAAAAGATTGACAATAGTTTCATGGCTATTGGGGTTAGATGATGGCATTGATTACCCCGTCCTGTTATGTGGATGTTTAAAGTTCTCTCTAATTAAAGCTAAAAACAAAACCAGCCATTTCTTTTTTTACATTCTACTCTCAATGTTTAATCAATTTTAAATATCCAAGGGAAGAAATTTATCAGGACTAACTTAAAAAACCAGCATATATTCATGAGCTTCATTTACTATTTGCAAAGGCAGCCCATTTTTCTAGAGAAAAGAGAAAGTACAAAGAACAAACCTTCTTTATTTTATTGTATCTATTATATGCTCACTCACTTCACCTATGTATCATCTGTACTCATTGTGGCTACCGGACATTGAATGGAAAGTCAGTCTGTACAATAAGACTGTATTCTTAGAGTTCTTGTTTAATTAAGTACATCATTAGTTTAATAGAACAGAAATTTACCAACATTTAAATTTACCAGCTGCCTGTTTACTACAGGTAACCAGGTTGAAAACAAAACCACAACTCTCTTCTGCTTATACTGCATTAGCCAGTTTTTAAATCAGTACACAAAATGATTTTTTCTTTTGAACAGTCTAAAATTATGCCATCTATACTAAAAGTAACGTCAGTTTTCCTACATCCCTGCCTGCCCTTTACCTTATTGCCTTTCCATACCTTATTTTTCCATTTTCCAATGTTAGATCTCACTTATCAATTTATTTGCTATGTCTCATGTCAATAGACTTTTAAGGGAAACATAAGAACTTGCTAAAATACTAAACCTGTTGATTAAAAGGTGGGGTGATGACGCATCAAAATCCTAACTTTAAATTGCTGATACTAACCGAGTTGCTTAGTTTCACCTTTTCACGATTGAATACTTTTATTGTTTCCTTCTCAAGTTCTTTATGACCCATTGTTTCTTCTGCGGGTTTCTGAAAATAATCCTTTAATCAGGCCTTTATCTTCTGACATCCCACCGTCCACCTGCTACAACCCCAGATGTAAGGGTTACAATTCAGGGGCTTGGGCTCCATCCAGATGGAATCAGATCAGAATTTTCCCACTGGGTCCTAACACCAGGGAGGCCTGCATGATATACAACTAAGAATAATTAGCCTTTAATTAAGGGGTATTTCTTTCCTCTGTGATTGTTTTGCAACAATATCAAAACATTTATAAAATGTTTATCCTCACAGATCCTGAGGTGCATTTTCTTGAGTCGTTGGCTCCTTTTCAATTACTGAAATAACCAAAGAAAGAACAAACAAATCTAAACAAGTAAATGGAAAATACATTTTCCTCCTCCTCTTATTTCTCTAGTACAGAGCCTGTTCTCGTTTATGATATTTATATCAAGATCCCCTTTGTTGCATAAAATTGATAATTAAAAGAAAAACACTTACCCAGAACAAGAAGTTGAAGACAAACATAGAATATTTTAGACAGTTATTCACACCTGCCATGTCGGAAAAGGATCAGGAATCAGATGCTGAGAATTTAGCTGTTCGTTATAGGATTGTCCGGCAATGTGCTCAGGAGTAATTTGCCTGTGGAGAATTCTGTGCCCGCGGCTTCAGAGCAGAAATAGAAAGCAAAGAAGTGAGGGGGGCAGAGGGGGGGGGTAATCTAGTTATTAAAGTGGATAAAAAATTAACCCACACATTTAAATATCTCAAGGGCTATCTCTAGGCGAGTATGTTCTTTTGCTTGTCATGGCTCTGGGGCACCAGGCCAGGATATTTATGGTCCTTTTTCAAAAACTGCCTCCTCTAAAGTAAACAGATATCAAGTTAAGGGAGTGGCACCGAACCCGGGAGAGAATGGCACAGCGATACTAGGTTGTTAGATTTCAGAAACCACAACCTGACTTGCCTGCCCTCTATTTTAACTATACGGAAGGAAATAAGGCTGCTTTGCAGCTTTGAGATAAAGGGATATTGCGTCTCAACTCATTTTTGCATTGCATTTTCTCAAGAATGCAAAATTTCTTTCAGGTGCAATAACATGCATTCAGAAATCTGCCCGATCTGAAGGCTTAGACATAGCAGCCTTTTATCCTTTACCCCAGAATAGTGGTAACAACCATTGCTTGTACCTGCCTTCCAAAGTTTCTCAATGTATTTTGAAACAATTTCATGGAGCTTTTTTGAAGGCAGTGCAGTTTAGGGGAAGTGGGGAGGGAGAGGCTGCCCTGCCTGTCATAAGAACATTCCATTTTTATCTTTATTTCTTTACGATGTAAAAAGAAAAAAAAAACCTCAGACGTCACTCTCTGACTCCCCTAATTGCATTCATTTTATAACGTGTAGCCATTCTGATAAGTCAGCCTGTTTTTAAGGTGGACACTGATAAGTTATGTCTATCAAAGTTCCTCACCACCAGTTCAATTTCTGGATTCTGGGTCTCTGAGACAGAAAAAAAAAATTATTTATTTTTTTTCAAAAAGAGAAGGTGGTCATAGTTCAATGACCGTAGATTGTAGAGTTTGTTTCCAGTACTAATAGAAGGCAGCTGTTGCAGGTAAAGGCAAAGTTTTCTGACCTAATTAGGGAGGTGTGGACTGCTTTTGTGTAAACAATTTGGGTCATGCTAGTCTCCACATCCTGTCTCTAAAAAGAAGGATTCCCCGCCCCCCACCCCTGAAATAAAAGAACCCTGTACTTCAAAAGGTTTTTTGAAAAAAAATAATTCTTTAAAATCTTTGTTATGTTCTATACAATAAGCAAGCATGAACTTCTAAAAAATGTGAATAGTTAAAAGAATATTTTTCTAACTTTTACTGACATACAAAGATGCTTTTGAAACAATCCCAGTACTTGAGTATAAACATAATATGTTTTTCATGTATTAGTAGCAATAATATTTAGTGTCAAAAGCCAAATTTAGAGCTAATATTAAAAAGTATTGTTTAACATTTAAGTCACTAAAATTATTGGTGTTCTGTGCTGTTTCCTCCTAGAAAATGGAAATTATTTTGAAATTGCTATTGAGATATCAGTACATTTAGGATTATCCATGGCTAAAAGAAGAGAGAGTTTTTAACTGAATGAAAAACCAAATGGATTTGGTTTTTATTTATCAAAAGAAACATACAGTATAGGTTAAAATACTGTTGTTCACAAGCATGTAATTGAGTCTATCAAATTTCAGTTTGGAAAATATTTTTTTTTTATAGATGCTGAATCTCCTTTAAAAAATTATAGTCTTTAGTTTAAATCATAATTAAACTTTGAAACACAAAAATCAATGGATGGGGAGCTAGGCTGAAAGAACTTGCCTTTGAACAGCTTCCCAGATGGCACTCTAAGGCTTCTTACTCTAACACCAACTTAAAAGGATCTGTTGTCAGAGAGAAACCAAGATGGCGGCATAGGTAAATACCTGAAATTGCTGCCTTGCACAACCACTTCAAAACTACAACTAAAAGACAGAACAGACATCATCCAGGACCACAGGAAGGCTGGATGAGGGGAAATTCTACCACTAGAAGGAAAGAGAAAAGCACACTGAGACTCAGAGGAGGTGCGGAAGTAAAGTGCAGAGGTACAGAGGCACGTGAGGAAAGGGCTGGCAACAGAGGACTCTGGTGTCTTTTTTAATTGGGAGGGAGTCACAAGCTCCCGACGGCTCTGACCTCCAGTCCCTTGAGTCCCTGGGGACCCAGACTCACACGGGGAGAAACTGGACTGTCTGGCAGCAGGCAGAACTCGAGGGCAGCTTTCTCTCAGAGGTGCTTGCAGTGATTACCGGGACACTGAGATTCGGGGCCTCTTAGGGTAGGACTGAGGAGCAGCCATAGCTGCTTGCTCCACCCTGTTGATTCCCTGAGACCCTGCCCCACCCAAGCTGTGCGCAGAGGCTTTTGAATATGAAAGACCTGGCCCTTTGAGATCTAAAATTACCTAACAAACTGCAGCTGGGTCAGAGAGACCCAGAACATCCAAAAGAAGACCTAAGGTCCCACAGCAGCTTGCATTGCTTCACAGCTGGGCCTCATCTGGGCCCCTCCACACCCCAAACAAGGAAGAGAAATCTGCAGATCTCTCCATAGCTCCTGCTGGGTAGCCTCAGGCAGAGACTAAATTAGCACCTCCTTAGAGATCCAAGAGCCCGTGTACCCTGTGGTCAGTTGGGACCATCCAGATTACAACTCCTCAGATCCATAAGGGACACACTCAGGGGGCAGACTCAGTGAGCACTAAAGCCCAACTGAAGCAAATCTTGCCCCATAAGGGTGTCTCCAGCACAGAAGTTCTCCCACTGCAGACACAGCTGATTCTCACAGACAATTGGCTGGAGGTCAATTCCTCCCAGTGATACCAACAACAATCAAGGCTTAACTAAAACAAGACTGTGCACACAGCCCACAAAGGGGTGCACCAAGAGTGCCCACCTCAGGTAATTGGGGAGGCTGAGCCACTGGGCCCTATAGGACACCTAGCACACAAAGCCACTCTATCAACACAGGGAAGCAGCCAAAATGCGGAGACAAAGAAACAGATCACAAATGACAGAAATGGAGGAAAGCAAACTACTGGATGTAGAGTTCAAAACCACGGTTATAAGATTTTTCAAGAATTTTCTAGAAACCGCCGATAAATTTAGTGAGACCCTTGAGGATATGAAAAAGGACCAACTAGAAATTAAGCATACACTGACTGAAATAAAGAATAATATACAGAGATCCAACAGCAGACAAGAGGATCCCGAGAATCAAGTCAAATATTTGAAATACAAAGAAGCAAAAAATACCCAACTGGAAAAGCAAAAAGAAAAAAGAATCCAAAAATATCAAGATAGTGTAGGGAGCCTCTGGGACAACTTCAAGTGTACCAACATCTGAATTATTGGGGTGCCATAAGAAGAGAGAGAGCAAGATATTGAAAACCTAGTTGAAGAAATAATGACAGAAAACTTCCCCTACCTGGTGAAAGAAATAGACTTACAAGTCCAGGAAGCGCAGAGAACCCCAAACAAAAGGAATCCAAAGAGGATCACACCAAGACACATCATAATTAAAATGCCAAGAGCAAAAGACAAAGAGAGAATCTTAAAAGCAGCAAGAGAAAAAAAGTCAGTCACCTACAAGGGAGTACCCATACGAATGTCAGCTGATTTCTCAACAGAAACTCTGCAGGCCAGAAGGGAGTGGCAAAAAATATTCAGAGTGATGAATAGCAAGAACCTACAACCTAGATTACTTTATCCAGCAAAGCTATCATTCAGAATTGAAGGTCAGATAAAGAGCTTCACAGATAAGAAAAAGCTAAAGGAGTTCATCACCACCAAACCAGTATTATATGAAATGCTGAAAGGTATCCTTTAAGAAGAGGAAGAAGAAGAAAAAGGTAAAGATACAAATTATGAACAACAAATACACATCTATCAACAAGTGAATCTAAAAATCAAGTGAATAAATAATCTGATGAACAGAATAAACTGGTGATTATAATAGAATCAGGGGCATAGAAAGGGAGTGGACTGACTATTCTTTGGGGGGAAAGGGGTGTGGGGGATGCAGGAAGAGACTGGACAAAAATTGTGCACCTATGGATGAGGACAGTGGTGGTGGGGGGGGGCGGTAAGGGCAGAGGGTGGTTTGGGAACCGGGTAGAGGGGAGCTATGGGGGGAAGAAAGAGGAACAACTGTAATAATCTGAACAATAAAAATTTATTTTTAAAAAATCAATGGATGTGTTTTTAAAGGAAA
The DNA here is from genome assembly GCF_028538775.1 of Myotis yumanensis. Lineage (NCBI taxonomy): Eukaryota > Metazoa > Chordata > Mammalia > Chiroptera > Vespertilionidae > Myotis > Myotis yumanensis. The sequence goes on along the minus strand of NW_027223754.1, from coordinate 145,827,001 downwards.
CGTACTCAATATAATAGATTCCCCAGTCCAATTCAAAATCTATATGAAACAGTTCACTCCCCTAAATTCTTATCCCAGTAAGTTTGACACATTTGCCCAAGCTAAATACCATAGAATCATTTTACATTCCATCTTCTTTCTTGTCTCATATCCTATCATTTCACACAATCTGTTGAGCTTCTAAAATTTTCTCCAAATCTGTTTCTTCCACCTCATTCATTCACCACTGTCATTCCTCAGCCTTTTTTCATCTCTTACGTGAACCATTTCAATAGTATCATAATTAGTTTCCCTATCCCATTTCTCTACTCTCAGCACTCTAGAATTTTCTCTTTTGCTTTCCATAATTCTCTTTGTAAAATACTGATCATGTAATTTTCCTGATTAGAAACCAAGCGAAGGATGCTTTCCTGTTACCTACTGGATAAATTTCAGGCTCAGAGTGACAGTGAAAGTACATGGCATGCAGACCCCTACCCATCTCCCAGAACTTCATCCTGCTCCTTTCTCCCCAGGCAGCCTCCACTCCTTGGCTCCAGAACCACACAAGTGTTTCACAGGACTAGAACATACATTGGTATTTTATCCCTCTGCGCCATGGCATTCCTTCTGCCTGGAATATCCTTTCCCACTTTCTCCACCTGGTGAGTTATTACAAACACTCCTCATTGCTCAGTGCAAGTGATACTTCACCTGTGGCACTTCCTTACCTACTCTGGGAAAACCTTGTTTCTCAATACTCATGCCCATTATAATTTGAAAAAAAAAAAACACACAAAAAAACCTTTAGTCTAAAATTGACATCCCTTATAACACAGATTTTTCTCTCTGCCCAATTTGATCTTTTATGCCTGAAAGACCAAAATCCTGACCTACTTATCTCTATACTGACAGCAGCTGACATTGGAGATGAAGGAATATATAACTGCAGCCAAGATTCCCAGAAAGTTCAACTAGGGACTCCTTCATAGAGTTATATGGAACTACCAACATGTTAGCCCTCCCCCATAAAAAAAAAGTAAATATCGGGTAAAGAAAGATTAGTTTCTTAATTCAGGACTTGTCAAAACCTTAACTTGCTAATCGTTAAGAAGGTGACAAAGTACATAGCAATTTCCAAACAAATGTGACCTCAGAACGTATTTTTGAAAAATATATTCTTGGACCAGTGTTACAGCACTTACTTATAGAAACACTAACCTAGACCAACCCTCACACTTTATACATGAGAAAGGAAGTTCAGAGGGATTGAGTAGCCCAAGTTCACAACACTGGTTATTGTCAAAGCGCTTTCCAGAAAGGAGGCCTCATGGTGATCAGATCAGTGTCCTTGCATCAACTATTTCTTGAGTTAAGTTCTAAGATTGTGAGTCAGTTATCAACTTCTCTTGAGAAATTGTCTTAACAGATATTTAACAGTAGAAGGTTATAGTAGGGAGGGATTGGAGAGTGTTAATAATAAACCTTAGACCCAGGGAAAGACCAGGCCAGGAAGGAGAGGCAATGGAGAGTGGGACATCACAAGAAATAACTACTGAAGGAAGGAGCAGAAGGAGGGTTTCAATAAATTTAGATAAAGTTTTCTTAATGCTTCCATCATGCCAATTACTATCACTCATAGGGAATGCACTAGGAAAAGCAAGATGAAGATTCAAGTCTGATTAATCATGAAAACTCTATAAGAGGCAGTCTTATTAAACTGGGTTTTGATAGCAGTATGGGAACCCTGACAGGAAAAAGAGAGAGAGAGACTCCCTGTGCTCAGAGTAAAGAGCATGAATAGAACCATCAGATACCCTATGCAAACTGGCATTTTCTCTAAGTCACAAGCAAATCAGGCTTATCTTTGAGACTTGAACTAGAAAGCAGGCATATATAGTGGTTTACATTTTCATCATGACATCATGTTTCCTTCTACTAGATACACCCAATAATTCATTCAACAAATGTACTGAATGCCTACTATACTCAAGGCACTATACTAGGTGCTGGAGATATAGCAGTTTAAAAAACAAGACAGAAATATTTGCCCCATGGGGGATTTTGTTATCTTTGTACACAAATATATTGGGCAACTAGATTTCAGAAACAAAAATATAACAATGAAGCTTTTGTTCCCAAAATCTAGTTACCCAATATATTTGTCTATGGAGTAGGTACTGAAAAAAATCATGTGTTTTAGAGAAAATATTATTTTATTTTATGTACTAGAGGCCTGGTACACGAATTCATGGGGGGACGGGCTGCATGAGGTTGGCTGGCTGGCCTTGCCCCCGATCAGGCTGGTTGGTCAGCTGGAGTGCATGTCATACTGACTGGTTGTTCCAGTCATTCCAGTCGTTCTGGTCACTTGGCTTTTATCCTATACTAGAGGCCCGGTGCATGAAATTCATGCCCAGGGGAGAGTCCCTCAGCCCGCCTGCACCCTCTCGCAATCTGGGACCAATCCAGGACCCCTCAGGAGATGTCTGACTGCTGGTTTAGGCCCGATCCCTGGGGGACATCCCTCTCACAATTCAGGACTGCTGGTTTCTAACTGCTTGCCTCCCTGCCTGCCTGATCGCCCCTAACCACTCTGCCTGCCTGCCTGATCGCCCCTAACTGCCTCTGCCTCGGCCCCAGCACCAGGGACCCAGGCTTCCCTCCTCCGGCTATCCGTAAGCCCCCAGGACCCGGGCCGGCTTCACCCAGGCTGGCTGCAGGCACCCGGGACCCCGGGCGGCTTCGCCCAGGCCCCAGCTTTGTCAGGAGGGACATCCAGAATGATGTCTGGAAGATGTCCAGTCTATCCAGTCTAATCAGCATAATACCCTTTTATTAGTATCCTTATATAATAAAAGGCTAATATGCAAATTGTTCCCTCTACTGAAAGTTCAACCGGGGGCAGGGCCGGCCAGCCAACCTCCCGCGTTCCCTCCCCCCTACCAGCCCAGGCCGATCAGCTGCAATCGGGGCAGTCCGGCTGGACCCCACCTGTGCACAAATTCGTGCACTGGGCCTCTAGTAGATAATAAAAGGCCAGCTACCAAAAGGGTGGAACGACCAGAATGACCAGAGACCAGAACACCACGGCCCCTCACCCAGGCTGGCCTTGCCCCTCAGGGAGCGGTTAGGGGCGCTATTAGGCAACACGATAAGGTACGAGTTTGATGGGGGAAAGTCGAAGAAATAGCAGGGATGGTCTTAAAGGTCTGCAGGGTTGGGGTGGTCAGCCCAGAGTAGGTTTGGGGTGTGCTGGGGAAGGAAGAGGAAGATCCAATTGGAAAACGGCTCAGCACAGCACCTTTCTCATTGCAAACAGGGGCGGCACCAGCCATGGACTGAATGGGCGGTGGTTTCATGAGTGTGCTTGGGACCAACATGTTCATGGCAGCGGCAGTACTCCCAAAACTTCACTGATTTCAAATAGTAAACAGCTATCAACGTCAAAGAACAGAAAAATCCTCTCCAACTAGAGACCCTGGATGTTGCAATATGACTGAAGGAAACACCATTTAAGGAGGAACTAGAAAAACTGGAAGTATGTGACCAGAGGATTGTGGGATTGTGGAGGACGCCTGGATGCCTACCGCTAGAACGTGAGCCTGTTATTTTGCATGTAGATAGTCAGCCTTATAGTCCTCAGTCTCACAGTATTTGGACATGACTTCTGGCAGGAAATTATTTCCATTGAGGTTTGCTGTTCCCTTGTGGAGAGGAAGATCAGAATTAAAGGTTTCATTTGTTACCTTGTTTGAAGTGAAGTGGAGGAAAATGAGATAGTGATGATTAAGAAACTTTGGAGATAGTGAAGGGCAGTTTGTCCAGACTGTTGAGAGCTCAGAATTAAAGTTTAATTGGGATAGAAATCCTGCTAATAGCACCTGATGCCTGAAATCTGAGCACTCTACTTTTAGGTTTTCCAGTTCAAATTTTTGGAGACTGCCTATTAAAACATTTCTGGTTGGAAAGTGCAGAACACCACGGCCCCTCACCCAGGCTGGCCCTGCCCCCCAGGGAGGGATTAGGGGCGATCAGACAAGCAGGCAAGTGGTTAGGGGTGATCAGGCAGGCAGGCAGAAGCGTTAGGGGCGATCAGTCAGGCAGGCAGAAGCGTTAGGGGTGATCAGGCAGGCAGGCAGAGGCAGTTAGGGGCAATCAGGCAGGCAGGCAGAGGCAGTTAGGGGCAATAGACAGGCAGGCAACTGGTTAGGGGTGATCAGGCAGTCAGGCAAGTGGGTAGGGGTGATCAGGCAGGCAGACAAGCAGTTAGGAGCCAGCGGTCCTGGATTGTGAGAGGGATGTCCAACTGCTGGTTTAGGCCCGATCCGCAGGGCCTAAACCCGCAATCGGACATTCCCCGAAAGGTCCCGCATTGCGAGAGGGTGCAGGCTGGGCTGAGGGACCACACACACACACACACACACACACACACACACACACAAGAATTTCGTGCACTGGGCCTCTAGTATATACATATATCGATGAAAGAAAGCTTGTTGCCACTTGGATGTCAGACAAAGTTATTCACATTTGAAATTGCAAATATCCACATTTTTCTGTGAGGTACTATATGACAACAGGGTCTTGGGAGAGATATGGTCAAAGAAATGTGAAGTCAGAGCCTGCCACAGCAAGGTGAAAGGGTATGATACAAAAGTTTCACACTTTCATTCCTCCCAAATATTGTCCAGGTGTGTGTTCGAGGAAGAGATAAGATGGAAAACCATTCTTTCTACTCATTTGATCATTTGGAAATGTTGTAAAACCAGAAAGGGTTTTATGATTCAGATGAGAGGCTTCAGCCTTTAGGATCTAATCCACAATACTTCTATAGCTCTACCATGGTAATTTTCCATTTGAATTGAAACTCAATTTGAGAAGGTGAGAGGGATAGAAGGACAGGGTGACAAATAGACTGAAGAAACAGAACAACACAGAGAGGCTGCGTGCTTGTGACAGCCATGGGGGCTACCACACTTATCCAATGTTTTCCAAATCACTACCAAATCTCTCCAAGAGGAAGTTTTTATTTATAGACTAGAGGCCCAGTGCACGAATTTGTGTATCAGTAGAGTTCCTCAACCTGGCCTGTGGAATCGAGCCAAAACCGCCTCTCTGAAATCCCCTGAGAGGTCCTGGATTGCAAGAGGGTGCACAATCAGGGCCGGGGAGGGGCTCAGGAGCTTGGCCAGCCAGGGAGAGATTGCGGGAGGGCGCCAGGGCATGTTGGGCCCATCTCGCTCAGTCCCTATTGGAAGACCCCAGCAGTAAGCTAACCTACCAGTTGGAGTGTCTGCTCCCTGGTGGTCAGTGCACATCATAGCGACTGGTCAACCAGTCGACTGTCTGCCCCCTGGTGGTCAATGCACATCATAGCGAGCGTTTGAGCAGCCTTAGCAGATTATTAGCATATTATGTTTTTGGGGTTTTTTTTAGCATATTATGCTTTGATTGGTTGAATGGACAACCAGACGACTGGACACTTAGTATATTAGGCTTTTATTATATAGGACTAGAGGCCCAGTGCACAAAAATATGTGCACTCTGAGGGGGTCCCTCAGCCCGGCCTGTGCCCTCTCCCAGTCTGGGACCCCCTGGGGGATGACCACCTGCTGGCTTAGGCCCGCTTCCTGGGGGATTGGGCCTAAGCTGGCAGTCAGACATCCCTATGGCAGCCCAGGAGCCCTTGGGGGATGTCCACTTGCCAGCGGGGAGCAGGCCTAAGCTGCAGTCAGACATCCTTAGTGCTGCTGAGGAGGCAGGAGAGGCTCCCACCACCACCACTGTACTGGTAGCCATCAGCCTGGCTTGTGGCTGAGCAGAGCTCCCCCTGTGGGAGCGCACTGACCACCAGGGGGCAACTCCTGTATTGAGCATCTGCCCCCTGGTGATCAGTGTGTGTTATAGTGACGAGTCATTCCCAGTCTTTCTGCTGTTAGGGTCAATTTGCATATTACCCTTTTATTATATAGGAGTGCCTGGCCAGCCTGGGTGAGGGGCTGATGGCTGTTTGCAGGCTGGCCACAGTCCTTCAGGTGGGGGTCCCCACTGGGGTGCCTGGCCATTCTGGGTGAGGGTCTGAGGGCCGTTTGTAGTCTGGCCACAGCCCCTTCAAGTTGGGGGGTCCTGCTGGGGTACCTGGCCAGTCTGGGTGAGGGGCTGAGGGCCATTTTTCAGGCTGGCTAAAACCCCCAGCGGGGACTCTCACCCCATGAGGGCATGGCCAGCCTGGGTGAGGGACTGATGGCTGTTTTCAGGCTGGCCACAACCCCCAGCCACTCAAGCTCCCATTGGAGGCTGGCTGGAAGCAGGTATCTGGGATTTATTTGTCTTCTATAACTGAAACTTTGTTGCCATGAGCGGAGGCCACAGCTGGCTCAGGGCAGGCGGGAAGCTTGGCTTCCTCCATTGCCCGAGCAACCAAGCCTCCTATTTGCTCCAGCTCTGTGGCTCCGGCCTGCCATCTTGGTTGGGTTAATTTGCATATAGTCGCTCTGATTGGCTGGTGAGTGTGGCTTAGGGCGTAGTAAAGGTACGGTCAATTAGCATCTTTGTCTTTTATTAGTGTAGATTGCTGTCACTCTATACTTATACGGGGTTTTTTATGGTATTGTGAATATTCCATTCCTTGTCTCAAAGGCTGGTGGCAATAGCAAGAAAAGTGATGTTGAAGTTTCTCTTCCTTATGACTGTTCTTACGTGTGCTTATGTAAGTGCATGAGGTCATGTGAAGAAAAAGATCTGGTACTCCTGAGCATTTCTCATTTTGAAAAATCATCTTTCTTATTTTTGGAAAATTGAGGTTGCTCACTTACAGTTTTTATAACCCTTTTTACAGGGACAGAGCCTTGGCTCTTGTCCTCTAGTTCAATTCCAGCATCCCTGAGACCAACATTCTTCTTATGCTTTATTTGAACACATAGTCTACCCTTCCTTCCCTGTATGCTTATGGAACCTGGCTCATAAAAACCTTCTGCATATTCCCACTGGGAGGGGAAGCATCTGGTATGAAAATGATCCCTCTCCTTCCTTAGGATATTTTGAAAAAATAATATCTACTTGTAGTATTAATTCCAGCTCAAAAAACGTGTGGCTTGGAATAGTCATGAAGTAGCAATATGGTGTCTATGAAGAATGGACTTCCAATAGTCTTCCTCTTTTATAGATATGTTTATTCTGAAATGTTCATCATTTGCACCTGGACATAAAGTTACTAATCATATAGGTCACATAAGGAAAAGTATGAAAGTGTGTATGAGAAAAAAATGTAGACTTTAGATCACCCAAATCTATTGTTAAGAGTTTATAAGTAAAGACAGGCAAACGGTACAATGATTTCAAATGCAGTTTCTAGTCCTGATGGATTAAACATGCCCGTGAATTCTTATTAGGCTTCACTGCAGTATTCATAGCCCTTTCATACTTGTAGCAGTTGCAGAAAGATGAGAAAGAGGCCAAATTCTCGGTCAGGTCCTTGGCTCAGCAGCCCCTGAAAGTCAGCTTTGCCAGCCTTTCCTAAAGTGATCTGCTTCTTAGGACTGGTTCACCTTAAGTGATCTCACAGAAGCCAGACTGTCAATTTCTTCGTTTATCATGAGAAATGCACCCATCAAGCCTTCCAGCATAAGTTAGTGGCCAATCAGAAAATCTTCTCTCTCCCTGTAAGAAAGCAGCACAGAAGTCAGAGCATACACGGATGGTTTCTTGGAGGAGAAATTCAGTCGAAGAGTCAGTGAATGCATTGCCAAGATTTGATATGCTGATGAGTCTAGAACAGGGGTGGGCAAACTTTTTGACTCGAGGGCCACAATGGGTTCTTAAACTGGACCGGAGGGCCGGAACAAAAGCATGGATGGAGTGTTTGTGTGAACTAATATAAATTCAAAGTAAACATCATTACATAAAAGGATACGGTTTTTTTGTGTTTTTTTTTTAGTTTTATTCATTTCAAACGGGCCGGATCCGGCCCGCGGGCCATAGTTTGCCCACGGCTGGTCTAGAACCACACCAGGGATCCGAAAGCCAAACCCTCCAAACAGCACTTTCGGTGGGGGCAGCATCCCCACCCTCCACCCCCAAAATATCCCTGAGATGCCACCAAATTCTTTCTCCTGCTGGTTACCTTTCCTCAACTCTGCCCAGTCCATGTCTCCTCTGTGCTCACAGCCTCTCCCTGGACAAGGGGACATTAAAATTGACTAGACATCCATTTACCTAGACTGTAATTACAATTCAGTCCTGCTCCAAGATCGCATTTTAATGGCACTTCAGATATTTTTTAATTTCTTCACGTAAACATGACTGCTCTCTTGGTCCATTCCTATAGATTTTACTAGCTGATTTCTCAGAGGTCAATCTTATTTTCCTTTTCTCTAAATTGGGATGTGTGGCCACGTCCAGACTACAATACTTAACACGAAAATAAAGAATACAAAACAGAGCTTTGTAATCACCAGACCAGGATCACTGGATTCTCCATTTTTGTGCTGAATATTTGCCTGGTTGTTTGCTTTTTGAGTTTGAAGTTTAAATGCCAACCTGCTTTTCTGTGAGTTCTTTCTGAATCAGCCCTTTGTTTGGTCAGTTCACAAGGTACACATGAGCTGCCAGGCATGGTTAGGCTCTGAGGTAACAGTAGTTAAGAGGCAGGGAAGTGACTGAAGGCCACCAACACAGAATTTTTTTTAAAAAAAAGAAGAAGAAATGGAATAGGGTGGGGATGCTAATACTCTTATCAGACACCAACTGCTTAAACTGAAGGAGTCAGCAAAGTGTTACAATGAATTTAACACAGGCTTACCCTATGACTGGTCCAAAATAAACATGGACATTTTACTCATAATGTTAATTAGGATCTCACAAGTGACTAATTCTAAATTAGAAAGGTTTATTCATCCTCACACAGTGGGAATGTATTGCATGGCTATTCTGGTTCCCAGGGGGCAATAAAATAACAGGAAGTCACTGTAAAAGGTCATTGATCAGGAAATACCAAACTTCCACTTCGCACCTTTATAAGAAGCAACAAAATGTACCCCAAATAAGCTGGCGAAAGGAGAAAAGTCAGACTCTGGTTTGAATTATTTTTAAACCACTGAGAATACTATTTAGATTTCCTTGAGCGCTTAGAAGATCTAGTTCTTTCTTAATGTAAGAAGGCAAAAGAAACTGAACTATTCCAGGAAACCTGTGGCTTAGCACCTAAACCATAGTTCCAGAATCAAAAGGGCCTGGCTACACTTTCTTCACTGTCATCCCACATAAATAGATCACCCCAAATTCAATTCATATCAAATAAGAGTATGTGTCTTTAAAAATACAATATTCACATGCAATCGTTTCAAAAACTGGGCACAAAATACACCATTTCTCCTAGAATTCTCTTCTAGATCCTTTCTTCCTTTATACTCAGCCACGAAACTGTCCTTCCCTGACTTTCTCAGTAATTCTCTTACTTATTAACACCCTGATTGATTCTGAAAGGCTTCATCCATAGGCCAACAGTGTGAGGAAATAAAAAATGTTTTCAATAAGCTACTTTGGGGATCACTGAAGTGCCTATGGGTAAAACAACGCAGAGGGGTTATTTTGCTTTGCACAATCATGCTGATCTCTAATTTTGCCTACACTAATCATTAAACCTTCGGAGAACTTACCGATAATGTTTTTATTATGGAAAGGACCCAAACACTTTCTGCGTACTAATTTATTTATGCCGTATTCATACTTGAGATTTCAGAGAGCCAGGAATTCCCGTAAGTGCTCTGCTCTCTTTCCTCTCCACTCTTCATACTTCCTTAAATACATGAGTATGAAGAGGTATTGTTAAGCCAGAAAAACTGGCCTAGCCAAGGCCCCTCAAAAAGGAATGTGCAAACCTGGGAACACATTCCAGGATTTCCTGCTACCAGTACAGGGCTTGATGTATCGGAAATATCGGCCAGAAATGTCAAGTTTCTCGAGAATCACTGATTCTCGGACAATCCCCCAAGGAGCTTTCTGAGAAGGAAATAGTGCACAAAGCAATTCTCTGTGCAGTACAAGATTATGTCACTCCCAGGCTTTGAACCCCCTAATGGATTTCCATCACAATTAGAATGAAATCCGAAGCCACACAATCTGGGCCCTTGGCTGCCTCACTGGCCTCGTTTCCTCCCACTTTCTCCCTCACTGAAGCTGCACTGGCCACAGTGGACTCCTTTTTGGTGCTTGGAGTTGCCGAATGTATTCCCATCTCAGGGTCTTCCCATTTCCTCTTCTCTCTCTGGAATTCTCTTCATCTGTAGAGCTAGATGGTTTGTCCTCTCCATTCATTGTATTACATATTTTTGTATTACATATTTTGTAATACATTGATTTACTTGTATTATCTGCTTCCTTTCTGGAATGTAAACTTTAGGACATCAGGAGCACTTTCTATGTTGTTCACTGCCATATCCCCAGAGCTCAGAATGTAGTAGGTGTTCAATAAATATTTATTGAATGAATGACTAAATAGCAAGTTACCTGAATATACCACCTAATGCATTTTTAAAATATCAACAAAGAGCATTCGTTTGTGTTCACCATTATATTGCTACTGCCTATGCCAGTGACTGGCAGATTATAACCACCATATGTGCTAGAATACAGCACTGCAAAATAAAAATAAAGTCCAGGTTGCTTTCATGAACCTTATAGTCTGCCAAATTGAAATAGCAAACAAACACACAAACAAATATGCAGGAAAAGAAACCAGAAGGGGGAAAAAAAAGACAGGATACTGTCTACAAAGTAACTGAGGGAACTATTTCACATTAAATGAAACTCTGACAGGGTAACAATTAAATTGAGTACTGCACCTGGGTCAAATCATGGGGAAACACTTAACAAACCTAAATTCAGGGCATTCTACAAAATAACTGACCTAAATCATGTAATGAATTATGGTCATGAATGTTAAGGAAAGACTAGGGAATTATTCCTTACTCAAAGAGCTAGAGAAAGACACAGCAACTTGGTGAAAGGCATGATCCTAAATTAGATCCTTTATATAAGAGATGCTACTGTACAAATTAATGAACATGAATGGGTCTCCAAACAAAATTACATGAGGATTATTTATATCCTTTCTGTAATTTTGAGATTATTTAGAATAAAAATAAATGGTTGCTGATGGGGGCGAAAATGAGGAACAGAAAAGTTAAATAACTTTCCCAAGGTCCCAAAGTCTGTGACAAAGCCTGGATGTGAACTCGGGCAGTCTAACTCCAAACCACGTGTCTTCAACCACTCCGCATGCTGTTTCTATCAAATAGGGCATATAAGTGCTTAGCATAGTGCCTCATGCAAAGTAAGCTCTCAAGTGATATTCATTATTATTATTAAAAATTAATTCACTGAATAAATAAATAAATATTACAAGTCCTGCATGATAAGAAGGCAAAAACCAGGGTAAAATAATTCCAGACAAAAGCAACCGGTAGTCCAAAGGCCCTAAGGTGAGCACGAACTTGGCATGTTGGAGGGAAGAGGGTGGTGTGCACGCAGTATAAAGCGTTATGGGGAGCGTGGTTTGAGGTGAGATCAGAGGAAGTTCTTCAGGTCCTATCCTGTTGAGAGCTGTAAGCCAGGGAAATGAGAATGAAGCGCATTTTAGTGTGACTGGAAGTATAGGCAGGTGTTATAAGCTGAATCATGCCTGCCCCTGATTCATTTGAATATGATATCAGCAAGATATTGAAGTAGGAGGCCCTAGGCCACGCGGCCCACAAACACACCAATTAAGCAACAATTCATGGGCAGGTTTCCTTTATGAGAAATCTAGAAACTAAGTGAAAGGTTCCTACACATGAAAAAGGTTCCTAAACACAAAAACAGATTGATTAGCCAGTAAGGAGATCCAGGACACCCTTTCCCTAGAGTCCCTCCCTCTGATGCAAAGCCATGCGATTAGAAAGAGATCTCCTGGCACCCAACTCTCCCAGGAGAGGGAAGGGTTTGGCTTGTCTATCCAGTGCTCCAACTGCTCTGAGGAGCCTCCCCAGAGAATTAACCTCAGTCTTGCCAGTTTGGGAATTTGGATGAGTCACCACAGTCTAGCAGCCTAAGAGAAAATGGAGACAGCAACTTGGGCCCACAGACACATAGCCCCACCTCCTGTTCAGCATAGACTGAGCAAATAAAAAAGTCCAGCCCTCGGCTTTCCTGGGGAAAGAGTAGAACCATGTACAGAGCACACCAACTTCTCTGAGGGGCTCCCCAGAAGACTGACCTCTGCCCTGCCAGTCGTGGGTCTCAGACAGGTTAGCCAACCATCGTCTAGCAGTTTGTTACCCCCAAAGCACAGGCAATAAAAACAAACAAACAAACAAAGAAACAAACAGGTGGGATTACAACAAACTGAAAACCTCCTGCAGAGCAAAGAAAATAATCAACAGAGTAAAAAGATATTGTACAGAAGGAGAGAAAAAGTTTTTAAACCATATAGCTGATAAGGAATTAATATTCAAAACATATAAGGAGTTCATTCAACTCAACAAAAAACTAATAACCCAATTTTAAAAATGGGCTAAAGATTTTAATAAACATTTTTCCTATAAGACATGCAAATGGCCAACAGATATGTGAAAAAAATTGCTTATTGTCACTAATCATGAGGGAAATGCAAATCAAAACCACAATGAGATATCACCTTATATATGTCAGGATAGCTATTATTAAGAAAAAAAACGTTGGTGAGGATATGTAGAAATTAGAACCCTTGTACATTGTCAGTAGACATACAAATGTGCAGCCACTATAGAAAACAATATTACAGTTCCTCAAAAAATTAAAAATAAAACTACCATATGATCCAGCAATCCCACTTCTGTATATAAGTATACCTAAAACAATTGAAATTAGGTTCTTATTAAGATATCTACATTCCCATGTTCATTGAAGCACTATTTACAATGGCTAGGATGTGGAAACAACCTAAACTTTGATCAGCAGATGAATAAATAAAGAAAATGTGGTATAAATACAAAATGAAATACCACTCAGCCTTAAAAATGGAAATTGTGCAATATGGGACAACATCAATAAATTTTGAGGACATTATGCTAAGTGAAATGAGCCAGTCACAGAAAGACAAGCACTGCATTATTCCACTTATTTAAGGTATCAGAAACAATCAAATCTATAAAATCAAAGACCAGAATATTAGTTGCCAGGGTGAGGAGAGAGGAGTAATGGGGGGTTATTTATTAACAAGTATAAAGTTTCCCTTAAGTAAGATAAAGTAAGCTCTAGTGATGTTTTTTACAATTTTGTACCGATCCTATATACTAAAGAGGTAATATGCAAATTACCTTCACACCCTCACAAGATGGCTGCCTATGACCAGGCCAGCAGGGGGGTTAGTGAGGGCCAACCAAACGACTGAACAGCAGGCTATGTGGGGTGACCAGGCTGGCAGGGGGGTTAGTGAGGGACAACCAAACGACTGAGCAGCAGGCTGCATGGGGCAACCAGGCCAGCAGGGGGCTGTGAGGGGCGACCAGGCCAGCAGAAGGGGGCAGCTGGGGGCAACCAGGCTGGCAGGAGACCAGTTAGGGGGCGATCAGGCAAGCAGAGGTGGTTAGGGGTGATCAGGCAGGCAGGTAGAGTAGTTAGGGGCAATCAGGCAGGTAGGCAGGTCAGCAGTTACGAGCCAGCAGTCCCAGATTGCGAGACTGCAAACTGAAGGGTCCCAGGTTTGATTCCGGACAAGGGCACGTGTTGGGGGCCAGATGTAAGCTGGCAAGGTCCTTGCACCTGAAGGGGCTAGCAAGGCTGGGACCCTTACCCACACAGTTTTCCCACACTTGTTTGGATGGAGTTTATCAGTAGAATGAGAGCAACATTTGTAGAATGAGAACAGCCTTTCATGGCTTACCAAGAAGTCTGTAACTATTTACTGAGATATGCTGTGCTGAGAACTTGTCCTTCTGCTGTGTCTCTCCCTTAGAGATTAAGAGGAACAAAGAATACATTCCTCTTGACAGACCTCCTATTCAGTGTGTTATGTATAAATAGTATTGTGTGGCTAATAAAGTTGCTTCAGTTCATCAAGAGAACTGGGGTCCTCCCGACCCCACTTTCCTGTCTTTCTCTCTTTTCTCAATTCCCACCTCCCTGCCTCAGCCCGGCTCAACCCTGTCAGGCTGGTCCTGACAGGCACGTGCCTAGGTTGCAGGCTCGATCCCCAGTAGGGGGCGTGCAGGAAACGGCTGATCAATGTTTCTTTCATATCATTGATGTTTCTATCTCTCTCACCCTTCCCCTTCCTCTCTGAAATCAATATAAATAAATAAATAAATAAATAAATAAATAAATAAATAAATAATAAATAACACCTGCCTTATTGCATTAGTAAATCTAACCAAATATTAAAAGTATTAGATGGCAAAATATATGGTGAAAGTTTTAATAGCTTTATCATGCCATGTCCCAAAAGAATCTTAGGCAACTTACACAAATGTGCACATAATTATAAAATACATAAGTAATCAAGGAAATTAAAGGTTAAGGAATGGAGGGGGCAGCGTGGAGGCAAGACTTCTTATGGTATACTTTTTATTTCCTTTTTATCCTTGGATGATACAAATGTATTAGCTATTTAGAAAATTAACATTTTAAAAACCCAGAGTTTCAATCTAAAGCTGAAGAGACAGAGAACTGGACAGGTCTCAGCATTAGGCTGATGATGAGGCTTTAGATCTGCTTTGGTTCCTCTCAGAGGGGAAGCAGCGAGGTGTGAGCACTGTGTTGCCTGAGTAGAGACAGAGCCTAAATATATAAAGAGGAAGTCAGGGACCAGGGCCCAATAAAACACTTAGGAAATTTTTTCAGGATAAGGAAAATGAGCACAATTATCTCAGGATAAGATGCAGGCAGGCAGATATACATAAGAAAACAAAGTTCTATGAGCAGCCATTCTAGAACAGGGATACTTTGTTCTATGTTCCATTTTAAACTTTTTCTCAAAGTATAGAGGCCAATTTGGTACGTTAGAATATTCTCCAGAAGAAAAACAAAGTGGGTTCTGCCAGAGCTGGAAGCTAATGAAGACGGCAAAGGGAGAGCGTTAGTTCCTCTCAAGGACACTTAGGGTTCAAGCCCCAGATCTAGTATGGCTTTCACAAGGCACATCAGTCAGATACAGGCAGTGTTCACAATGTGTATGTGTCAGGGGGCGGGGGATCTCTCGCTTCCAAAAACCATAAGTCACTGTTCTCAATTTGTTGCTGTTTTGCCCAGAATTTTGTTGTCCGTTCTACTTGGGTCTCTTTTTCCTCCTGACAGTGAAATTCCTTTATGTACCATACTGATGTCTTTATATATCTCAGGACCTCAAACTCAAGACTGTCAAATTAAACTATTTGTTGCCCCCAAAATAACCATTATCTCCTATATTTACTTTATTGTTGTTTTAAATAATAGACTTCATTTTAGAGCAGTTTGTAGGTTTACAGAAGTACTGAGCAGGAAGTACAGAGCTCCCAGATACTCCTTCCCCTGACCCTGTCACATTTTCCCCTATGGTTAGCATTTTGCTTTACTGTGGTACATTTGTTACAATTGATGTTTTCATACTAAAACATTAATAACTAAAGACCATAGTTTACATTAGAATTCATTCCTTGTGTTGTACATTCTATAGGTAGTAACAAATATATAAGGATATGTCCACCATCACAGTATCATTCAAAATCATTTCAGTGCCCTAAAATCTCCTGTGCTCCACCAACTCATCCCTCTCTCCTCCTCCAACTCTTGACAACCACTTATCTTTATATTCTCTCCATATAGTTTTGCCTTCTTCAAAATTCCAGAATTAGAATCATACAGTATAAACATGTAGCATAATAAGAAATACATATTTGGTGTTTGTCTCCTAAAACTCTTAGTTTCCAGAGGGATAACAAGTGTCTTTGTATGCTAATGTGATGACTGGTGGTGGGGAAGGGGGCCCTAAATAGCTTGCTGAGGATGGCTGGTTGCCAGAAAGACCAAGGCTCGCATGCAACATTCAACTCCACCCCTTGACCTCCAGGAGGAAAGAGGGGCTGGAGATTGAGTGTATTATCAATGGCCAATGCCTTAATCAATTATTCCTGTTTCTTAAACAAAATATAAATTCCTTAGAAGAGCATTCAAGGTCCTTCAACACCAGTCTCCCAATGCTCCTTTCTAATCTTCATTCCTAAAACTTCCTATCTAGTGCCATCATGACAACCAATTTGGACATTTTGCCTTTTTCCTGATTTTACCTCCTGTTCCCTTTTATTCCTTCAATTCTCCATATCTCAAATGTTCTCCTCATATCAAAAATTTCATTGATACAATCAGATCTGTTTGATTCTTAACTCAAATGATATCTCTCATATGAGATTTAAAAATATTTTTTGCTTAGAGTAATTGGGTATAGCAATAATTTATTGCTTATAAAAAGTAATTTTTACAAACTTACTTGCCTGGTTGAATTTCCCTTCACTTTTTGCCTTTGAATTTCTGGCTTTTTAAATTTTATTTCTTAAATTTATTGGGGTGATATTGGTTAATAAAATTTTATAGGTTTCAAGTGTACAATTCTATAATACATTATCCATATATGTATTTTGTGTTCACCACCCCAAGTTAATTCTCCTTCCATCACCATTTATCCCCCATTAACCTTCTTCTACCTTCCTCCCCGCCCCCCTTCCCTCTGGCAATCACAATACTGTTGTCTGTGCCTATGAGTTGTTGTTTTGTTGTTTATTTGCTTAATTGCTTCAGCTTTTTCACCCAGCCCTCCAGTCCCCCTTCCTTCTAACAGCTGTCACTCTCTTCTCTGTATCTATGCTTATTTTGTTCATTAGATTCCACATATCTGTGAAATCATATGGTATTTGTCTTTCTCTGACTGGTTTATTTCATTTAGCATAAACTCTCCAGGTCCATCCATCCTTCTGCAAAAGGTAGGACTTCCTTTTTTACTACCTAGTTGTATTCCATTGTGTAAATATAACACATCTTTTTTATCCACTCATCTACTGATGAGCACTTTGGCTGCTTCCAAATCTAGGCTATTGTAAATAATGCTGCAATGAACACAGCAGTGCATATATTCTTTCAAACTAATGTTTCAGGTTTCTTTGGGTATATTCCCAGAAGTGGAATTTCTAGGCCATAAGGCAGTTCCACTTTTAATGGAACTCCATACTGCTTTCCATAGTGCCTGCACCAATCTGCAATCCCACCCATAGTACACAAGGATTCCCTTTGCTCCACATCTTCACCAACAGATGAGATATTTTTAAAAGATATCTTTCTTCTAATCTCTTATATCCCTTTTTATTCCATAACTCAATTTAAGCATTTTCTATTGCAGTTATTTGTCTATTTTCATTTTCTTTCTACTAGCATGCACGCAACCCGGGCCTCTATTTCTTCAACTTTATGTCTCTCGTACCATAAACTGTGTCTAGCAAATATTGAGTGAACAGAAGAGTAAATAAATTTTGTGATTCCTTTTTTTCATAAGGAATTTCTAGAGAGAAGAGAGGGTATGATTTTGAAAAACAATCGTTTTTTGCCAATGAAACAACTGTTCCCCAACTCTGTCTCATCATCACCATAAGTGGAGATTTTCTGGTTGTTTTGGCACAAAACCCAGTGCTTCCTTTTATTAAACCTCCTGCAATATTTTAACCTAATGTGAAAGTAGAAAAACCAATAACTGCATTCTAACGTGTCAGCATCCTTTTTTTTAATCTCTTTTATCTCTTCACTAAAATCCTTTCCCAACTTGCCTATTTGACATCTTTTGAGTGCTTTCATGTTAGCATTGCCCATCATGAAGTCACCTTGCACACCCCAGCCCTCCCAAGAGGAGGGCAGGTTCCAATTATGCTAACACACAGCAGGCTGGAAACAGTGTCCATTGACATCACAAAAACGCAATGTTTTCAAGAATGAGAGCTTCACAACGTTTTTCCAGAAACAGTAACGTACAAAGCAGCTCAGCTTGCAGGGAAGACAAGAAGGCTCCATCAGAGAGACTGTGAGGTAAACGGGCATTAAGAGAGAGATAATGAGCGCTCCAAAGAGGAGGAGTTGCAAGCCAAATACTCTTGGCCAAAGCATGGGCTTTGTCTTCAGAGTTCTGAGTCTGACAGCAAGAATCTGCTTCTTACCAGCTTAGGGAACTTTGTTCTTTTGTCTGTCCCACAAATATTTTTAAGTGCCTATAAAGTGTTAGATTCCTGGTGTATTATAGTCAGTAGACCAAGTATGGTCAGTGCCCTGGTAGAGTTTACAGTCTCTAGCAGCATATAGATACAAAGCAAAAAAGCAACAAATCAGTTTGTCCTTACAAAGTATGATGAGTGCCATGAAGAAAAAGGACAAGCTGTTAAGAATGTCAGTAATGAAAACTAAAAAGCCAGCCATAAAGGAGTGTGAGGCTTCGAAGGAAAAGGTGTATTACTTCATTCACAAGAAGAATGTTCTTGTGAGAGTTTGCATATAAGGTGCTTGGAACAAGACGGCCTGGCCCTTTGTAAATTCTCAACAAGTAATCATTCTTATCGCTCTGGCTCTTGACCTTACACACTTGTTAGCCAACCTATATAAGCCTACTGATCACTGAGAAATCTTTGACACCTAACATTCATTCAAATAATAAGCATCAATAAATAGTTACATCTTCAAACAGGAAGAAAATAGAAACTTTCATAAAACACAAAGAAAATCTCATGAGAAATTCAGCATCTTTTTTCCCATCTTTCCTTGATTAGTCCTTCATCTTTATTTCTGTAGTGTGACAAAAGCTCACTAATTATGCTGATAATTAAAGATTTTACATTTGTTCTGTGAAACAAACAAATAATGTAATCAAAATGTAAGGAGCAGAAGGCTTTAATTTAATTAAGGAAAACTGTTGTTTCTGAGCAGATTTAACCACATACTTTTGCACACAATTAATGTGTTGATTACAAATGACTTGAATTTTCTCATTAAAGCAAGGCAAGTTAAGATCTTACTCTGTAACTCTTGACCTTCATAAACTTTCATTTCTTGCCAAAGTTTGCCATAAATAAGGTATGCCACTAATCAGACTGGTTATTTTCTTCAGTTAGTCCAAATTACACTTTTCTGTTTGGACAGTCCTAACCTGACCTGCTTTCCTTTAGTAGTTTTTCATCATTTATGTTTTGTCATTTTCCAGAAATTAGTGGATCCAATCAAGGTGGACTCTTTTGTGGTTAAATGATCTTTGTAGTAGTTATAATTTGATAAAGATTGAAAGGGTGTGCAAGGTGTAATTTTCCTTCCTTTATTATTCTGCCAAATCTTCCTTTTTATAATCCTCAAGACTATTCCCACATCTCTGATTCCATATGCCCAGAGCTCCATAAGGACCCCATATGATTCCCCACGTGCTTTAAAAAAAATTGTCTTTGTTCTCCGCCTCATGGGAAGAGGAGATGAGTTGTTGGAAGAGTTGTGCAAGTTTTACATAGAGATCCTGAAGTCAGGCCTCCCATTAGACAAAAGGCTTCAAAGTTGGCCCCGAATGACTAATGTGTTTTAATAATCTTGAATGATAATCTTGATATCTTTTAGGAAGGATGGTTTTAGGTCATCTCTAAAGTGTGTCCTATTCAGACCATCTCATGAAATATTTTAAAAAATACACGATCATCATTAGACAAGTGTTAGGCACTGTTAAAGAATGTTTTAAAATACATATAAAGTCATGATGCTCATAAAGATATCAAATGAACATGTGTTAAAGATTTCGTTTAATTTAACATTAATGAGGGAGTTGATACGAAGTTACAAGAACTTTAAAGAAGACTCCAAAGATAATTTGTAGATCAAGAATATTGAAATGAATGTACAAATGGAAGCAACGTTTAGCTACTTTTATAGTGAGGGAAAGGAATCAATAGAATCTCTACAATACTGAATTTATTTGCATACCCCAAACAAAAATTATTATTTATTGCTATCAATTATCTACAATTTGCAGAATTAGAAAATAGCTCAAAGGCAGTTAAAGGCCTAGCACCTCCATAAAATCAGAATTGAATAACCCAGAAGGGAATGCTTTAACCAAAGCAGAGCTTTCCATTGAAGCACAAATTTTTCTCTAGAGTAAAAATGGCACATATGCTTTCCACTCTTATGCTCATATTCACTCAGCCACAAATATATACTGAAATATTTTGGTATGCCAGATTGAATGCTATTCTCTGGGCATCCAGAGGTGAATCATACACAGTCTTTGTCATCAAAAAGCTTAAAATACCACAGGGAGAGAATTATGTGCAAGTAAATAAGTGCAAAAAGTGCCAGAGGAATTACAATAAAGGTTTATTTAGAACAGATAAAATAAGTAACCTTCAGTAAGTACTTATATGCCTGGAATTGTTTTAAATGCTTTTACATGATTGTTTTCTTTAATGCTTATAGCCCCATGTGGTAGGTACAATTTCTAGCCCTGTTTTACTGATGAGGAAACTGAGGCACAGAGGAATTAAAGAAATGTATCTAAGATCTCACAGGCCATAAGTGTTAGAGCCAGAATATAGGACTGAGAATAATTACAGAGCCTGAACTCCAATCTCTATACTATATGTTTCACAAGGATAAGACATTTACTTCTACCTTAGGTGAGTGGTGCACATGGCAAACTGGAGAAGGAGGCAACTGAGTTGAATTTTGAAAGGTGACTGAGGTACATTATACGTTGGGACATGGGCTTCCCAAAAAGAAAGAGAGCCTGGTCAGTGAGGCTCAGCAGTTGAACATGGACCCAGGAACCAAGAAGTTGCCAGTTTGATTCTTGGTAAGGGCACATGCAGGCTCAGTCCCCAGTAGAGGTATGTGCAGGAGGCAGCCAATCAATGATTCTCTCTCACTGATGGGTCTATCTCTCTAATCCTCCCTTCCTCTCTCTCTAAAAATCAATAAAAATAAAAAAAGAAAGAGAGCCACATGAGCCAACACACCAAGAACTGTATTGCGAAGGAATGGCCAGATCACAAAGATCCTTTTAGTCTAAACTAAAATGTTTACCTTTATCTATAGTAAACAGATAACTGATAGTTTAAAGCTGGGGGAAGTCATGAACTATTTTTCTTTTTAGAAAGAACTATGCTGTTGTTTTTCTGATGGCACTATGAAGGATGGATTAGAGACTGGGGTAATCATTTACTAGTTTATCAATTAATAATGCAGATTTTGTAATAAAAGAAAACACAGTAATTTCAAGAGAAACATCAAAAATGCTTTATTCAAAGTAATGTTCATCACTAGCTACACATTTCCCCATCTTTCAGGTAATTTGTGGATACCGTCCCAGTAGAACTTTTCTTGTTTTGAGGCAAACAAACCATTCAGAGACCTAACTTTCCACTTCTTCATATGTTTTGAAGTGCTGCTCAGAAAGTGCGTGTGCCATTGATCGGGACAAGTGGTAATCTGAAGGAGCAAGGTCTGGTGAATAAGGTGGGTGGGTTAATACTTCCCAGGCAAGATCTTTTAACATGTCTTTAACTGGTTTTGAAGTGTGTGATGGTGTGTCATCATGAAGCAAAATTACTTTGCCCTGTCTTTTGGAACATTCTGGTCATTTCACAATCAAAGTGTGGTTCAAATTGATTATTTATTGCCAGTATCGATCAGTATTAATGGTTTCACCTGGTTTTATAAGCTCATAATACACCACACCTTCCTGATCCCACCAAACGCAGAGCATTGTCTTCTTTCTGAAGCGATTTGGCCTTACAGTCAATGTTGATGGTTGACCTGGATCAACCCATGATTTTGTGCATTTGGGATTCTCAAAATAAATCCACTTTTCATCGCCAGTCACAATTCAATGCAAAAAGACTTTCTTTCATGCTGTTGAAGCAACATTTTACTGATAACTTTTCAGTTTTCCATTTGTCTTTCGTTCAATTGATGTGGCACCCATTTTCCTTCCTTTAAAATCTTTCCCATTGCTTATAAATGATAGGAAATTGTTTGCTGAGCAACATTTAATCTTTCTGCAAGTTGTTTTTGAGTTTGACATGCATCTTCATCCAATAATGGTTATGACTGTTGGTCTTCAAACTTCTTTGGTTGACCTGGACGTTCTTTGTCCTTCACATCAAAATCATCACTTTTAAAGCATTTAAACCAGCGTTCACAAGTATCTTGAGATGGAGCATGTTCACCATAAGCTTCCCGAAGTATATGATAACTTTCACCAGTACTTTTCTTCAAAATAAAGTAATGAATTAAAACTTCCTGCAAATGCTCTCTTTTTTTGGCATGAAATTCAACATTTTTAAGCATAAAAATATCTATGATGTTAACACCTTCAAAAAATTGACATACGAAGTTTTGAAGCTTGTTTTCAATACAACAAAATAGCATATATATCAAATCGCATATATATCAACATATGTGTAACTCCGTCTATTGAAAAAAATCCGCATTATTAACCGGTACACCTAGTAAAAACTATAGAAATAGGGTGCATGTGTGTGCACACACACACAATGTGAAGAAAGTAGAATTCAGAATAGAGCTATCAGAGTCCAGTGATTTTAATATTACTTATTTTAATGTGACTGGTAACAAAATTCTTATTTTAAGTTATTAGGAAATATTATTCATTGAGGTAGAAAAAAAGTTAGAAGAAACAGATTAGTAGGAAAGATGAGCTTAGTTATGGGCATGTTGAAGTCGAGGTCAAAACATCTAGAAGAAAGTTAAATACCAAGAACTATAGCTCAGGAGAAAACTCTAAACAGTGATAGATTCATGAGTCTCTCATAGCAAGGAGGTAGTTAAAACCATAAAACAATGCAATGATCCTGGGTAGGCAGAAAAGTCAAAATAGTAAAGACAAACGAAAGAAAGTTGGGGCACAACAGCACTAAAACTGTGGACCAAAAAAGAGAACCCTATGAAAGGACTGGGAAGGAAGAGAAGTAGGGATTCAAGAATAAGAGAGTTGCCTTACCCTTTGAGACAGCATAGAGGGACCTGGAGAGTATCATGCTAAGTGAAATAAGTCAGTCAGAGAAAGACAAGTATCACATGATCGCACTCATATGTGGAATCTAAGTAACAATATAAACAGATGAATGGAGTGGATCCAGAGACATGGAAGCATGGAACAGAGTGCGGAATCTTAGAGGGAAGGCGGAGGAGGGTGGGTGGGTAGGAGGTAATCAACCAAA
Organism: Myotis yumanensis; assembly: GCF_028538775.1. Classification (NCBI taxonomy): domain Eukaryota; kingdom Metazoa; phylum Chordata; class Mammalia; order Chiroptera; family Vespertilionidae; genus Myotis; species Myotis yumanensis. Next base: position 145,803,785 of record NW_027223754.1, on the reverse strand, counting down.
GACCTTGTATGCATAGATGCATAACCCATGTATGCATGGATACAGACAATAGGGTGCTGAAGGCCTGCGGCAGGGGTAGAGGGGGTGGAGTGGGCTAGAGGGGGGTCAATGGGGGAAAAGGGGGGAAATAATGTAATACTTTCAACAATAAAGAATTATTAAAAAAAAAAAAAAAAAGAAGAGAATTGCAAATCCTAGAGAGGGGAATGGTTTTAAGGACCATAGAAATGGTTACTTTCAAATGCCCTAAATAAGACAAGTCCTACTAAGGCCACTCATCAGTTCCCTTGTTGGAGCAGTTTCAGTAACATGGCAGCCTGGTTGGAAAAGTGTATTGAAACTTGAGTAGGAATACACTGGATAAAGGTAGCAGATTGGAAACATGCATTTACCCTGGCTCTCTTCTGAATCCACCAAGATAACAGTGAAGAGATTTTAAAGCCATTAAAACCTACAAAGACAAAGCAAACAGTCAAGGAGATAACAGAAACATTTTGGAAGTGAGAAAACTGGTGGCTGAGTGAAAGATGATTTAACGAAGTCAAGAAAGAGGAATCTTAAACCAACAGTGAAGAAAGCTAAGAAGCCAAGCAACCGCCACCCCACATCCCCACTCACGTAATCTGGAAGTGGTGGCATCAAATTCCAATGCAGCTGGAAGTCTGAGTGAAGACAGGGTTACAAAGAGGACTGTTTGAGTGTTTGTATGAAAAAGCAGTCAGATTCCAAGATGGCCTTCAATACCCAGAAAATAGGCTTCACTGCTTTATGGAATACTGGAAATTCACAGTCTACAGAGTGAAAAAAAATTCTTGCACTACAAGACACCCATATAGTCACTGGAGGTGGGCCATGCTGAATTCAAGAGGATAAAGGAAGATGTCGTACTGGATATTGGAACCTTGAGCCCTCTTCCCTAACTCTGCCTCTAGAAAACTGGTGGTCAGGGTTACACCTTCCAGGCAGGAGAACGAAAGTGTCTTCTCCAGAGACGCTGGCCAGCCTAAGGGAAAAGACCTAAAAAATACTGACATCGGGGGTTCCCCAGAGAACCCACTGTGCAGAATGCAGAATGCACTCAACCCTTCCAGAACTTCCCATCAGCTTTTAGCACTACTACCTTAAACATGAGCACAGTCAAGGCTCCCAGACAACTAAAGTAGACCTCTAACATGAAAGACAGAAAACAAAACATAACAAAAAACAGCAAATAATCAACCATAGAGAGAGGTGAAAACCTCAAAAGCCAACATGTATATAGTTGGAGAGACTAAATGTATTACCTTTTAAATATAAACAGAATTTATAAATAAAGAGAATAATAAAAAAATAAGAAAGAGTTCTTATAAAAATAAAAACATGTTTGCAGAAATAAAAAACTTAGAAGCAGGATTAAAAGATAACCAGGAAATCTATAACATAGATAAAAAAAAATAGATAATAGAAAAAGAAAATTGGAGAACTGATCGAAGAAGTTCAACCATCCAAATAATACAAGTTTCAGAGAAAATAGAGGAAAGGAAATCATCAGCTAACAAATTGAAGAGCCGAAACCGGTTTGGCTCAGTGGATAGAGCGTTGGCCTGCGGACTGAAGGGTCCCAGGTTCGATTCCGGTCAAGGGCATGTACCTGGGTTGTGGGCACATCCCCAGTAGGAGATGTGCAGGAGGCAGCTGATCGATGTTTCTCTCTCATCGATGTTTCTAACTCTCTATCTCTCTCCCTTCCTCTCTGTAAAAAATCAATAAAATATATTTAAAAAAAAAAAAAACAAACAAAAAAAAAACAAATTGAAGAATATTCCCTACATTGAAAGCATCCATAGAGTGCCCTGAAAAAACACAACAGATAAAAATATATTCACATCAAGACACATCTTGAGAAATTTTAGAACACCGCACAAATATATGTTCCTAGAAAATTACGAGAGAGAAAAATAAGATGAAATAAAAATTATAAGCAAAATTGAGTCACCTAAGAAAGATCAGAAATTAGAATGGCTTTGGATTTCTTAACAACACTGGAAAAGTGGCAGAATGGCTTTAAAATCCTAAGGGCAAGTGATTTCCAACTCAGAATTCTAGACTCAAAACACAGCTCCACTACCAATTGAGTGTGATGATAAACTGCACACATTTTTAGACAGTCAAGAACACAAAATATTTATACACATCCCCCATACACTCTTCCTCCAGAAATTACTGAGAGTATTCTACCACAATGAGGGTGTAGAAACAGGAAATCCCCTCAAGGGTGAGGCCGAGGAAATCCTGAGTGATGAAGAGAGATTCCAGGACAGCTGTGTGCCAGGTGTGGATAACAACCACCCGAACTGGAACCAGTTAGGCTCCAGGAAAGAAGCCTGAAAAAGGTGAATTTGATAGAACCCCTGATGTGTTTGAACACAATGAGAATAGGTTTAGACACTGAGGAGGGGTTAAATAAGTGCATTGAAAAAAAACTAAGCAAATGAGGAAAAGAAATATTGCTCACTCCAGGGAATACAAAAAAAAAAAGGTGCACAGGAAAGAAAATGTAATCATGTGATTCACCTGTAAATGATGATTAACGGTCATATTCATATGACACTGGAATTAATGTATAACTGTAAAAGAAAGGGAGTTCTTGGAAGTATATGTACGAAGAATATTGTTAGTAAGAGAGAAATCCTCATCTTTCATAGATGTGGTCAGTGATATTTCCTACAATGGACAAATGAAGAAGTATTATGTTATATAGAGATACAAAGAACACAAAGATAAAGAAAATAAGTGTATTGCTTCTGGACTGCAAGAGTGGCAATGCCTTAGAGAACTATTTGACTCTTTTAACTGAAATTTCTATCAAATTTACATTTTGATAAAAATGTAAACTAAATTAAGAAAAAAAAAATGAATGGCAGCCTTGGCCAGGTGGTTCGGCTGGTTGGAGCACTGTCCCATGCACCAAAAAGTTGCAGGTTCAAATCCCGGTAAAGGCACATACGGAAGTTGTAGGTTCAGTTCCTGGTTGGGGTGCATACAGGAGGCAACTGGTCAATGTTTCTCTCTCTCTTTAAAAATCAATAAAAACATATCCTCAGGCCTTAGCTGGTTTGGCTCAGTGGATAGAGCGTCAGCCTGCAGACTGAAATGGCCCGGGTTCTATTCCAGTCACGGGCACATGCCTTGGATTGCGGGCTTAATCCTCATTTATTGCAGGAGGCAGCCAATCAACGATTCCCTCTCATCACTGATGTTTCTATCTCTTTCTCACCCTCTCCCTTCCTCTCTGAAATCAATAAAAATATATTTTTAAAAAAAACATATCCTCAGGTGAGGATTTAAAAAATAATAATAAGTGACTGGTAGTTGAGATCATAGAGATAAGCACACAATTTTTGGATGAATTTAGTGGGGAAGAGAAGGTGAGTAGGTAAAAAGAACACAGGAAGTTTAAAAAATATTTATGAGATGCTTAAGCATGAATACAAGCTACAATGTCAGGGTCAGAAAACCAAGAGAGGTTGAAAATACAGACAAAAGAGGAAACAATAAAAATACAGGGTCCTGGCGGTGATGGGGTGGGAAGACTGACCTGGAGAGCACACCTCTGCACAGCCAAGAGGCACTTCTTCTTCTGAAACTTGAGACAAGGAAGGGAAAACACAGGCATTTAGATGCGATAAAAATGAAGAGATCTTGGCAGGGTGGAGAAGGGAATACACACCATTTTACTGCTGAATTCTCAAAACCCAGTGAATCATGGAACGTGATACCCTTTCTAGTTTCCATAATCAGATTCCACTATTTTTTGTTTTTAAATTTTGTGGGGTCAATACACTCATTGATGCCTATTCGAGCCACTCACTCTTGCAACAGCAAATGTGGGCTTGTGCACGCGTGCACGCACACACACACACACACAGACTCATCTAACACTTTTACTCACTGATAGGCATCTATTTACTGAGAATTTCTCTTCAGGAAAAACTATGTTGATAGCATTAGCAAAGAAGGCCTTGATATTCTCTTATAATTAGGAGAGATTCTTTTCCTCCTTGTGTCTCTCAAGAAGACTAAGGCAACAGCACTATCTCATGGTAGTTACCAGCTCAACTGGGAGACTACACTTAACTTAGGGACTTTAGCTCAACAACAGATTCATCACATTGCATTTTCTATGCATTTCCTGGGCTATGTTGACCTTGGATGCCACCAACAATGTCCTATCAGGTCACATCTTCCGAATGACAAGTCATAGCCCAGGAACAATACATACTCAATTGCTTCCACCCTCTTCAACAGTTTTCAATTTTTGGTTTTAGTTTATTCAGATTAATGTGCCTTTTATTATAAGTCATTCCTGTTTTCATTTCAAACACATATAACTAATATTCGTAGAGAATTTACAATGTGTCAGATACTGTGCTAAGCTCTCTATATTCATTTATGTGTTTTATATTCATTGACTTGTGCTTCTCTCCTAACAGCCACCTTAAAATATAAGTATGATATTAGCCCCACTTTAAGGAGTTTGAAATGACTGAACTAGAATTCAACCCCAAATCTTTCTACTTCCACAGTCCTAACAGCAGGTGCTACTGCCTCTCTTGTTCCCATAGTCCAGGGACAAAAGAACGAGGCTTAAACCTGGACAATGGTCCACTGGGAAAGGTGGCATACATTCCTTCTCCTGTTCACCCACAGCTCATTTGATTCAAGTCTTTAATAGAGCTGACATCCACTACAAAGTTATACAAACACACCCTCCTGTTACAAAGGGACTTCTTGAATTCTTTAGGGTTTGAAGATAACGCTGTGTGTGTGTGTGTGTGTGTGTGTGTTTGTGTTCATATATATGCCAGAAACTATGTACATGTTAATTTATAAAATCTGACAGTAACATAGTGCATTATATGTTATTACCTCTGTTTTATGGAAAAGAAAATGAAGGCTCAAGCGGCTAAGTGACATACCCAGCTTAAGACTGCTGGGCCTGAGAGTTTGGGAGAAAATGTAGCAATAAAACAATCTTTGGGACCAAGCTTTGAATACTGTATTTGGGAATAACTCTATGTAGAACTGTATTCTCCTTCTCTGTTGCTCTTTTGTACATGGCCCAGAGGTGATGGTGATATGTAAATATTTTTATTAATTAAAAAGAAATCTTGATAGTACCCATTTAGGCAATCATCCTATATAATAAAAGCCTAATATGTTAAGTGCCCGGTTGACGGGTCGCCCATTCAACCAATCAAAGCGTAATATGCTAATGATATGCTAAGGCCGCTCAACTGCTCACTATGACATGCAATGGCCACCAGGGGTCAGACAGTTGACCTGTCAACAAGTTGCTATGACATGGACTGACCACAGACACTCTGACTGGTAGGTTAGCTTGCTGCTGGGGTCCAGCCTATCGGAGCGAGACGGGCCAGACATGCGCTAGAGCCCTCCCGCAGCCCCTCCCCGGCCCTGATCGTGCACCAGTGGGGTCCATCAGCCTGGCCTGCGACCTCTTGCAATCTAGGACCCCTTGGGGGATGTCAGAGAGCCGGTTTTGGCCCAATCCCACAGGCATAAAAGGCTAATACGCAAAATGGCTGAACAGCAGAACAACCGGTCACTATGATGCACACTGACCACCAGGGGGCAGACGCTGAACGCAGGAGCTGCCCCCTGGTGGTCAGTGCGCTCCCACAGTGGGTGTGCCACTCAGCCAGAAGCCAGGCTCACGGCTGGCGAGTGCGGCGGGAGCCTCTCCTGCCTCCATGGCAGCGCTAAGGATGTTTGACTGACGGCTTAGGCCCGCTCCCCTGGGGAGCGGGCCTAAGCCGTCAGTCAGACATCCCCTGAGGGCTCCCAGACTGCAAGAGGGCACAGGCTGGGCTGAGGGACCACCCTCCAGGTGCACAAATTTCATGCACCAGGCCTCTAGTATATGTATAATATTATGTAGAAGCACACCAAGTACATCCTAATTCCCATGGGATTTAAATTCTGGAATTTATAGATTAAACCCAGCTCATTGTTTTGTGTTGTTTTTTTTTGTATAGGAACAGACCAAAGATGTTTATTGCAGATACATATAAGGTCATGCAACAACTGTTCCTTCATAGGACTTAGGTTGTACAACACAAGGTTTACCAAGTGCATGTAGGTGCTGCAGACAGATGCACCTGGTCCTCAAAAGGCAAAGGCATTTCACCCATGACTTGTTTCTTTCCTGCTAAAGCAGGCATACAAATTCGGAGTTACCCTGTCTTGCCATATTCAAAGGACAATCTTTTCTTATCATGAACCAGGAAGCAATACTCTGTTTCTTATGGAAAATTTGCCTCATGAAAGTATTCTGACCTTGAGATGTTTATGAAGTAGAATCAACATGAAAACTGTCCTTGGGCTACCCTTCTCCAAAGAAGAGTTTCATGATAAATGTTCATTACCTGAACTGTTCAATAGTGGATTTTACTTTCCTCACATCTTATTCTTTGCATGTTGAAAGGCCCTTGTTTGTTTATTTTAGTGGAAGCAGACAGAAAGAATGGCATAGCACAGGGCCATTTTAATAATAAACCGTGCCCTCCGGAGTTAGAAAAGGATAATTCACTTCTTTTTAAAATCATATAAAAGTATATTTTCCTTATAGGCTATCTTGCTGTACACTACAAATTAAAAAAAAAAAAAAAAAAAAGAGTATGTATATCCATGCTCTGTGTCATCTTCAGAGAGTTCTGCCTGTTTAACAGACTATTTCTTCCCTCAGGGAAGCTTATCTTGCTAGAAAATTAAAAAAAACAACAACAACACACACAATGAATTTGCACACATATGCCACCTAAACCAACAACAGACTTTAAAATATAAAGCAGTTCCACATTCATAACTATGCAAAGTATTCCAAAGATGAGGCTATCACACCCAAGGGAAGCATACACATTTAAAAATCTCCTCACTTGTATGACTTTTGGAGACTTGAACTCTCCTCCCATTTCAGGAGACATCATGTGTTACAGTTTCCTCAAAGTAAACAGTTTGTTCCATTTAAAATATCTTCAATGAGCTCAGTGAGAACAGCTGCGATGCAGGACTCTCCTATCACATTAATACTATTGAGTATGTATTCCTTTTTGTTCCGTTTCCAGCCTAGACTTGATTAACCAGATCTGCAAAAAATCTGCTCAGCCACCTGTCTCTATGTTCAAAGTTAATTGTTGTTTCTCTCAGGTGAGTACAAGAGTAAATGAACAACATAGTGTACGTTTTACAGGAAGAACATACACGCTATTAACAGTTAAAGAGCAGGGAAGGAAGGAAAGAAAGGAGGGAGGGAGGAAGAGAGGGAGGTGAAAGATTTCTTTATAAATGTTTGTCCTAGTCATTTTGGGTGGGGGGGGGGGCACGACTAATCAACATAATAGTTGTATTATCATTTGCATAAATCAATTACCCTGGGACAGAAGTCAAGGCAGAGGCAGGAAATATTGTTGGCCTTGCTGTCTTCAGGATATGAAATATCATGTTGAATCTTAACACATGTTATCTATCATGACATCATTTGGCCAGTAGGTAGTTTCCAAGATGGAAGGGGTAGAGCACTCCCCTCTCCCCACCCTGCCATTATGCGAATAATCTAACTTCACTACAAGGTTTCAGACTGGTAACAATTCAACAAATTATTTTCTGCAAGAAACAAAGATATACCAGGTATACAGAAGACAAAGAACAAATTAAAGAAAGCATTTTAGCTATTAAGATGAGCATAAGTACATTCTGCTTTAATAAACGAATCCGATGTTCATTCACACACTGCATAGAATCCCATCAACATAGTAGAACTGTCAAGAATGAATCCCAGAAATCAATTAAAGGAAATGCTGGCACTAAATTTACACACATTTTGGATGTATGGCTTTACTCCTTTAATTCTCTTTAACTTCACTCATCTGGTCCTCTTTCTTTCCTGTGGACCTCCATATATAAAGAAAAACGGGTAAAGTCATAAGTTTTGCGTTGTTCTCTAAGGTAATGCAGTTTCTTTGGAGTGGCCCAGCATGCAACTTTACAAATGCATGCCTCTTTGTTTGGGGTAGCATATTCAGAAGACTGGAAACTCATCACCTTTCAGAGGTATGGTTATAGTTATAAAAAAACCTGAGTGTGCAAAAACTCTAGTGTCAAAAGCCATTAACTCTAATTCACACTGTCAAAACACTGGTAACAAAATATATGTACCAGACGGCCTTGATCATATGTATATCATCACCTAAGCACATCCTATATTGTAAGAGAGTTTTGTCTCTGAGGGAAAAAATCTGTTTAGACAATAATGTATGTGTCTGTTATCCACTGAGTAGGGATGAGAATCTAGGGGCCATCGTACATCGGTACTAATTTCAAGCTTCATCTAATAACAATCCCATCCACTCAAGTGTAAGAGTTTGGGGAAAAAATTCCCTCAAGATTCTGTTACCTACTAATGAAGAAAGTGAATAGATTAGACCTAATTTAATTAACTAAATGCCCTTACATTTCTTTTCCAGGGAAATAAGTTCAACTACAAGAGCCTCAGTCTGAAATCTGTAAGAGTATTCTTCACAATGTTGTACATATGGCAATTTCATTAACAAGAAGCAACATGATGCAATGAGGTGCTGGAATACCTGGTTTTCCCATTCAGTAGCTCTGTGATGTTAGGAAGTTTGTTTAATTTCTCTGTGCCTTCATTTGTTCACATTTTCCAAATGGATAGGAAATATGTTTGTTTGTCTTGCCTTGTTTTGTACCCATAATGGTTTTTAAACTCAGTTACTGAAATGTATACAGAGCAGAAAAATTATATTATAAAACTAATAATATTAACTTGGAGTTATATCTCCTATTTCTATTTCATTATTCCCGTGCAGGGCACAGCCGTTACTAGGCAACCTAGACATCTCAGCAGCCCAGGCAAATATTAGCTTAATTGTCCAGTATTAATATCCACTGATGCAATTAATCAAGCTGGCAGAGCTTCCTGGGAAAACAAATGCCTACCAGGGAAAATGGCATGGAGCTGCTTCACAATGACTTCCAGGCTGCTCTCCTAGTTAATGCCAGATGAGTGCCTAAATCAGGATCCAGCAAACTTTTCCTATAAAGGGCAAGAAAAATGTTTTAGACTTTGCAGGTCTTCGTCGAAGCTGCTCAGCTTTGCCCTTATTGTATAAACGCAGCCTTAGACGGTAGGCAAACGAATAAGCATATGTTCCAATGAAACTTTATTCATGGTTGGTGATACTGAAATTTCATATAATTTTAACATATTACAAAATATTCTTTTTTTATTTTTTTCAACTATTTAAAAATGTAAAACCCATTCTTAGCTGTTAGGTGTACAAAAGCAGGGGTTGGCCAGAATTTGACCCAAGGGCCTTAGTGTCCCAGTTTCCAGATGAATGTTAGGAAATGATATAGGTTTTTCATCTGGGCTCTGATGAGATATCTGTTTGGGTTATACTGTGTGATTATTAATTGTTCTCAGCACTGATAATGCTTTGCAATGTGGTGATTGTGTCCATGAATTGTGTCCAGAAATAGGAGATTGTGTCCAGGACAAAGTGAATACACAGAGACGGGGGTGGGGTGGGGGTGGGGGACCCATCTCACATGTGGCACTCAGAGAAAGACAAGCAGTGGAGTAACAAGTCCTAAGCCAGGTGGCAGGTGCTCTGATTTCTGATTCTGCTTTTGGCACAGAATCGCCATGAGACCAGAGGAAAGATAAAAGCAGGAGCCCGATACAATAAAAACAATGCTATGCTAATGCCTGAAAATAGAGCACAGCCTTCTCCCATCTTACAGAGCTTATCATCAAACCTGCTCCCAAACTGGTTTGACAGGCCTTGGAGGTCCCTGCCACTGAGGATAGTACAATTCTACCCTGTACATTTTATCTTACTCTAACCTCCTTTGAAAATTGCAGATACTTCTCAAAAAAAGATAGCTCAATAAGTCACCAGTATTAGTGCGATAAAATTATTTTACTTAGGGCTTGGAGCAGACAGAAACAGTAGGTAGTGACTAGGGCTGACCAGGAATTCAAGGGTTGGGGTGGGGGTGGGGAGAGAAGGTCAAGAAGAAGGAAGAAGTATCCAAACTTTGCCAATTTCATATTTGAGGCTAAATGGATCCTTGCCATTCACTCCACAGCATTTATTGGGCTCCTGGGTCAATTCAAAGTGTTTGGTAACCAGAACCTTTACCTTCACTATTCTTACAAACACAGAAATGTGATTGAGGCATTCTTACTATGTTAATAATAGTGAACATTAAACTAATAGGTCAATTGTACTCTAGTAAGAAAACCAAAGTTAATTGAGAATTTCGGAAGTATCATTTTCTTTCAAAATAACCCATAATGAAATCCTCAGTAGAATGATATACTGAGCTGACTGCCTAGCAGATTCTTTTGCTTATATTTTTCTCCACATTTGTAACCAGAACACTTTGGTTATTCAATACTAATGTAATGGTTGTAATGGTTAATCAACCATGTGCAAGAAAAATACATAAGGGGAATAATGCCAATTTGAGTTTGGCAAGAATTCCTACCATTTGCTTCACTAATATTTTGTGGTAAGAACAAAGCTCAAGAAATTCTCTGTGGAACATTCAACTCCTTAAAATACATATCAATTACCATATTGCCACTAACAATGTTGGAAAGACAGACCAAAATTGGAACTGTCTAAAATATAGGGGTAACACCAGGGGTGAGATACACTTTGCGTTAGATGGGTCCAGATTTGAGTTTCAGCTCAGCCATCTAACACCAGTGTGACCTCAGGCAAGTGTCCACTTCCCAAAACACGGTGTCTTCATCTGTAAAACATGGCCAGGAATCCTTACCCACAGATTTGCTGTGAGCATTACGTGACACGCTATCTATGAGAGGGCTCAGAACAGGAACTGGCACCGAGCAGGCTTTGAATTAATGTCGGTTTCTCTTAAAAGACCACATTACACTGGTCTCTATTTGAAAGCCCTGCAAAGTCAGAATTGAGCTCAGTCATTGGCTTTCTGGTAAACTGAGGTTATAAAACAGTCCCCTGTCCCCAGTCACTGAAGACCTGGATTTACCTTCCTGCTTCCAGTAAGCAATCACTAAAAAAATTTAGAGATTTTTTTTTTTTGTAACTGAGGACCTAGCAGTGACTCTGTCTAGATTTGAATCTTGTCATCTACTAACTATTTGACCTTGTAAGGTGTGTTTATTTTTTAACCCTCATTATGCCTCATTCATCTATCTTTTATTTTATTTTTATAAATATATTTTATTGATTTTTTACAAAGAGGAAGGGAGAGGGATAGAGAGTTAGAAAAAATGATGAGAGAGAAACATTGATTAGCTGCCTCCTGCATACCCCCTACTGGGTATGTGCCTGCAACCAAGGTACATGCCCTTGACCAGAATCGAACCTGGGACCCTTCAGTCAGCAGGCCAACACTCTATACTGAGCCAAACCGGTCAGGGCTCATCTATCATTTAAATCAGAATAAGACTTCTAAATTCTTAGGCTCTCGGGTTGTGTGTGGAGGTTGCTGAGAGAGCCAGCCTTCAATTAAAAGGTATATTCTTCATAGAGAGTACATTTAAGTGCAGCTTCCAAGTGCAAGGATTCCTTTACTGGGCTTCATCTCATATGGCATAGCAAGGATGGCACAACCTCCACTCAGACTCTAAATTGAGAGGTGAGAGGACTCCTACAGAACTACCCAAAGGAACAAATCTACAATGGGACCATAACTAAGAAAAAGACTCCAATGGACAAATGGTTTTTCTTTCCCTTCAGATTTTAGAAGAAAGAGGTAAATAGTCACAACATTACAAAGATTTTTTAAAAATTTTAAAGCAAGCAAATAGCTTTGAAGGTACAGCTTGTGTGTCTCCCTTCACCTAGAAGAAAGGTGACAAAAGAATAGTGCCGTGCCTTGCATACTACAGTATTCAATAATGATTTCTTAAGTGGATAAATCCTGATCTCTTTGTACATTTATCTGACTCTCCTAGAGTTTCTCAATCTTTAGCTTCACTATTTTTTCTCTATATACTTATCATTAATGTCTAGAATGTTAATGTTAATCATAATGGTTAATACTTATAAACTTACATAGAATTATTACTATTATTAAACTGCTAGAGGCCCGGTGCATGACATCTGTGCACTGGGGGGAGTCCCTCAGCCCAGGCTGTGTCCTCTTGCAGTCCGGGACCCCTTGGGGGATATCCACCTGCTGGCTTAGTCTGATCCCCCCAGGCAGTCAGAAATCCCTCTTGCAGTCCAGGGCTCTCGCAGTCTGGGACCCCTCGCTCCTTACAGTCTGCAGTGGAGGCAGGAGAGGCTCCCACCACCACCACTGCTCTTGCCAGCCATGAACCTGGCTTCTGGCTGAGTGGTGCTCCCGCTGTGGGAGCACACTGACCACCAGGGGGCAGCTCCTGCATTGAGCATCTGCCCCCTGGTGGTCAGTGCGCATCATAGTGACTGGTCATCCCACAGTTTGGTCGATTTGCATATTAGGGTTTTATTATATAAGATACATACACATACATATAACCTAAGTAAGAAGATGGGTTCTGGCAAACTGGACTTAGGTCAGATCTTGAAAGAATGTAAGTCAGTTTTGTTTGGTTAGCAATTTGGTTGAGTCAGGAAAAACAAAGTTTTGCCAACTTAAGACAAAGAGAGCAGCAGAAAGGAGAAGACAATTTATTGGAAGGATATGGATAACATTCAGAAACAAAGAAAACACTGAATAAGCATGTCTCTGAAAGAATCCAGGACAACTAAAAGATCCAGGTAATGGGAGAAAATGGACAATCTTTTTAGAGTGCCTTAATCTACAATACAAGTCAGGAATGCAATCTACACTATGTGTCTGAAACAAATCACCTCCACTACTTCCAATCATTCCTTCTCTTTATTCAAAATTGAAAATTCCCAGGAGAGAATTTGCCTATCGTGGTCAGGGAAGCAGAGGGCTTCATGCATAGCAGTCCTGATAGCCTGCAGGCACTGTGATTTGGGCAATACCCCAAACTAACATCAATTGTATGGATCCTGGGGAAACTGAGGATGAACATTCCTCAGGCAAAAAGAGACCCACAAGAGTCTTGCATGTTCTGCCAAGGAGTTTGGACTTTTCCTATAGGCAGAGAGAAGCCCAAGGATGGAGATGACCCATGCTTATGTTCTCTCTGGGAACACAAAACACTCTGAAACCTAACAAATAAGGTCATAAAATGAGTGTCATATGGTTTTGTGTCCAGGTTACAATGTGTAAATGACAAATTCTCATGACATTGATTGGTGGACAATATTGCAGGATGTTAGAAAGAAGAATAAATTTAGAAGTGAATCCGATTTCATTTCACAGGTAACCACACAGAGGCTCAAAGCCTGTGGCTCTTTCTAGGTCAGGAATCTACTTCTCAGCATTCAGGACTTGAGACTAACTTCTCTTGGCCATAGTACAACACCATCAGATAAAGCCCTTAATAAAAGCTCATGTTAAAATGTATTTCTTCACTAAAGTATCGTGCTCTAACATAGATTCTGAGGTGCCTTAGATTATGTCTGCATACTACATAATATGGGCATTTAGTTAGAATGTTGAAGAAATAATGGTGTCTTCCACTGTTTCGTTTATTCAGAAAGTACCTAGTAATTACTGGGCGTTGTATTGACTGAGAGTACAAAGATAACTGTAATGATATTGATAATAATAACATGAATGATAGTATCAGCAATCAGTTATACAGCACTTACTAGGTGCCAGACAATATTCTGAGTGCTTTTCATATATTAATTCATTTAATCTCTCATAAAAACCTGTGAGCTGGATTGTGGAGTGATTACTTATGTGATCAGGATTTCTTTTGGGAGTAAAAAAGATGTTCAACACTAGACTGTGGGGGATAGGAAGGTGTGGAGTTGGGGGTGGAAAGGAGGAAGGGAGGGAGGGGGAAAAAAAACAAGAGAAAAAAGATTGTATAGACCAGTAGTTCTCAACCTTCTGGCCCTTTAAATACAGTTCCTCTTGTTGTGACCCAACCATAAAATTATTTTCATTGCTACTTCATAACTGTAATGTTGCTACTGTTATGAATTGTAATGTAAATATCTGATATGCAGGGTGGTCTTAGGCGACCCCTGTAAAAGGGTCGTTCGACCGCCAAAGGGGTCGTGACCCACAGGTTGAGAACCACTGGTATAGATGGTTGCACAATTCTATACTAGAAAACACTGGCTTGTACACTTTAAGTGGGTAAATTTTGTATTTTAATAAAGCTGTCAAAATAAAGTAAAAGGAAATCCTAGGAGACAGATTATTAGCTCCACAATGCACATTAAGTAACAGGAGGCACAGAAATGTTTCATCGTTTCTTCAGGGTCACGAAGCTGTGGCAGAGCTAGGACTCGGATCCAGGCAGTCAGATACAGAGTCTGCACATGAGGTAATACACAGTCTCTGACCTGAAACATCTCACAATCTGGGGTATCTTGACAAACATGAGGCATAAACATCTTGCCCTTGTATTTACATTATGCAAATACATTAAATCCACCCTGGAAGAAAAAGGAGAAATATGTAAAGAAAAGCTGACAGATAACAGAACGCCAAATATCTGTAGATGTGCCATCACGTCTAAAGCCTGATCCTGCTTCTGATGATGTTAGTGTAATCAGCAAAAAGTAGCATGAAATAAGTGACATTAGGAGAGAAAAACCCAGCCGGCATGGCTCAGTGGTTGAGCGTTGGCCCGTGAACCAGGAGGTCATGGTTTGATTCCCGCTCAGGGCACATGCCCAAGTTGCAGGCTCAATCCACAGCATGGGGCGTGCAGGAGGCAGTCGATCAATGATTCTCTCTCATCATTGATGTTTTTATCTCTCTCTCCCTCTCCCTTCCTCTCTGAAATCAATAAATAATATTTTTTTTTAAAGAAAGAAAGAAAAGAAGATGAAGAGAGCAGTTGTCCATTAACAGGACAAGCCCAAGTTGCTCTATGTGCACATGTGTCTGTGCAGGTGTTCGCATGTGAGGGTGTGGATGTGGATGCATGTCTGCTGGGAAACACCCCTCCAGGAAGTTCTTCATAGTACCCTCAGCACCTGGCAGACACTTAGGAGCTAAATGGATGACAGTGAATGAATAACTTTCAACTAGTTAAAGAGTAGCTTACATTGATCTCCAACTTCCTGGACTCAAGTCTAGGCCAAAGAAAAAAAGTGCACATGCTGATCTGAAGTATGAAGGCATTAAATGACTAATAAGTCACTCGGTGCGCACCTGGTGTTGATGAGGTTATAGCTCCAAGTCTACACAGGTATAGTCTCACATAAAATCTTTTTCAAGAAAACAAACTCTAGCTGTCTGAAAATGTATTTAACTGGTTGTGAAAAGGACTGGGTAAGAGAAAATGGGTGAACAGGCTCAAATTGTATTCTACTACAGGAAACACTCACAGTGCGTTCCTACTAAAGAAGAGCCCAGGACAAAGCACTTCCTTAAATAGCATGTATTCAACCTGCTCATACTACCAAAATGTGGCAAGCAGAAACAGAAAAGTTCTTAAGCCATAATGCAGCACCCAAATTTCACTACTACAAACTGGAAGAGACTGCTCTAAATTTTACTCACCAGAATTTTATGCACATGTACTGTCTGAACGGCTGAATAAATAATATCTGACCTTTTCTGCTGAACGAACTCACAGTATAAATGTTTATACCTCCCCCAAATTTTTAGAATTCTGTATTATTACTTAGCTGAATATTCTTCAAATTGGGTAGTGAATTATGAATGTGATATTCATCAGGTCCCAAATAAGACTAATCTTGTCTATGAAAAACAAAGAGGCACATAAAAACTACCAAGGGATAACTTCTCACCAGAGTTTGAACAAAAAGCTCCACTCATCCTTAAATAGTAGGTAATACATCCCAAATCATTTATATTTAGCTTTTGATTGTTCAAAGATATAATCTCTACCCAGACTCAATGTCTCCATCCTCCAAGAACTTTACACATTCTTCTGTTAGTTTATTTATTGTTTGTATTAGAGGCAGGAGAACCAACTGGTTAAGAGCTGGAGTGTCCATATCCTATATAATAAAACCCTAATATGCAAATCAACCGAATGGCGGAACGACTGATCGCTATGACATGCACTGACCACCAGGGGGCAGATGCTTGACGCAGGAGCTGCCCCCTGGTGGTCAGTGCGCTCCCACAGGGGGAGCGCTACTCAGCCAGAAACCGGGCTCATGGCTGGCAAGCTCAGTGGCAGTGGTGGTGGGAGCCTCTCCCACCTATACTGCAGGCGGGCAGTAAGGAGCAAGGGGTCTCAGACTACGAGAGCCGCGGACTGTGAGATGGATTTCTGACTGCCGGCTTAGGCTTGAACCCAGGGGGATCGGGCCTAAGCCAGCAGGCGGACATCCCCTGAGGGGTCCTGGACTGTGAGAGGGCGCAGGCCAGGCTGAGGGATCCTCCTCTCCCCCTCCTCGCCCCCGCATGAATTTTATGCACTGGGCCTCTAGTAATGTATAATGTAATCCAAATCAGAGCACTTTTGAAAGTGAATTAGGCACAATAGTTACATTGGGACAACAGAAGTAACCTGGGGCCATCCCAGGAAAACTGAGACATATGTTCATCCTAGTAAAAGCCTGTGCTTTGAGGTCAGAGTTTGCTGGTGGGCAAACAATAGAAGGCTTTTGAGTAGTATTGCTATTTGACCAGAACTTCAGGAAGCTTGGCATAGAGGTGGGTTTTGGCTAGACTGGAGGAGAGAGAGAGGAAAGCCCATGAAAATGTTCTTGTGGCACTAGGAGAAAAATAACAAGAGGCCAAGCTAGGATGGTGACAATAAAAAGAGAAAACCCATATAAGAGATTGAGCAGTTAAAGAAGTCAGACTGGTTATAAAATGAGTCTAAGTAGGTAGAAAATATTGAACACATCTCAAGGGACTTTGACAGATAAAGGTCAGGCATGGCAGAGAAGCCTCCAGTAGGAGAAAGTAGGGGGAGCTCAGATTCTCGGGCAAAAGCTGTTTGCTCCCTGTCCATGTTCATGCTTCCAGTTCATGCGTGCTAAAATCACAGGTGTGTGCTTCATCCCAAGGAGAAATGAAGGTCCTAAGAAAATGCCACCAACAATTGCTCCAGGCACCACTTGGTGGCACCAGTACCCTAAAATGACTGAATACACCCGCTCTTGATCTTACACTGGAAACCTTAGACTCAAAGGTCGTCAGCCAACCTTCAAGTTCAATTTTTTTCCACGATTATCTAAGTTCTTTTAGAAATTTCACACCCTCCTTTATCTCAATCTATGAAGATCCTGAAAACCAGAAGATGAAAATCTTTTATGTTAATATGGCTTATTTCAAACATTTCTTTGCATGTATATATACATAATTTTACATAAATGTGACCATATTTTTCATACTAGATTTTTTCTTATGTTAGTCTTTTCCTTTTTGTTTATCTTGCTCACCTCCCATCCCCTTCAAGATAATCCATTTTAACAACCTAGCATGTATCCATCAAAATTGGTTTCCATCATATAATCTCATACAAATGTGTGTATATGTAAATTATAGAGAAATAAAGATATGTGTTTTGATCAATGGTTTATAAAATGGGATCATATAATTATTCTTCTATACAACTTGCTTTTCTCCCTCAACAATATCTGGTGGTAATCCTTCTGAGTAACTGGTATTGCTCCAATTTACTCTTTGGCGAGTCTATATAATATTCCATGGTATATACATTGAAGTGTGTTCACTTGGTTTAATTTTTTCTTTTTTTAGTTTTAACCCGATATTTAATGTTACATAGAAATCCTGTCTATATCCATTATATTAGTGCTTCTGTTTCTATGACTTAGATTCCCAAGAGAAAATGACAGATTGAAGGGTAAGTATATGTTTTCAATTTTAAGAAATATTTATTTCCAAAGCCCTCTTTAAAATTCCCATTTTCACCAGTAATCAATGGAAGTGCCCATTTCCTCACATCTCCACTAGCAATATATATTTGTACCTTTTGCTTTTTGCTCTCCCAACTAGTTGTGATTTGGAGCACCTCTCCGGGCTTATTTTGGCCTTGTTGATTTTTTTCTTCAGAGCCTTTTCCCCCAAAACAAGGGTATTTTAAGAGGATTCTGGCTTAGTAAAGAAGCTAGAAGAATACTGCTAGAATATATTTGAAAGTACTAAAATAGGATTTATCAAAGCCTCCGATATCTCTATGTGATATTTAGCACCAACTAAAAGCACTGGAATCCCAGATAATAATCTTGTGAGTGCTCTGCCACACTGGAATGTCTACTCTCAGGGCAGATGGTAATTTTTCTCTTCATAAGAACTGTCTCGCTCTTAGTGCTTCGTTTCTAATTGGACGATGTATCTATGATTGTGAACATTTAAGTAGGATTTGGTATTAAATAAAACCAGACGCTTTTATTTGAGTGTCATTCAAAATACTTGTTAAAAAAGAAAAAGAACAAAAATCAGTAGGGAAAGAAATTGTATTTTTAAGCTTCTAAGAAGATTTTATAAACAATGGAGCCCAGAGAACAAAAAAAAGTCATAAAATGACTTGACAGTGCCCTTTTAAGTGAACATATGTGAGCTGTATGCATCCATGTGTGTTCACATATGCCCTACATATGCACAGCCAGCTGCTAACCAACCAGATTGTTCAATGTGTATGTTTACTGTAAAACAAGACGAAAGTGTTTGGTCTCTTTGTTAGAGAAACTGTTCATAATTTCAAGTATACAAACGTCAGTTGTTTCTCATTTCTTTTTCTTCCAGGCCAAATGAGCTGTTGGTGCTCAATTTGGCAGAATCCTAACTGAGGCTGACTCTTGGCCAGCCACAAAACCGGCCATGAAAATTCAGGAAATTTTTACAAGAATAAGGAGCTTTTTAAAAATGGCTCCCTAAACCATCGGAAGTTTTCTTAAAGCCTCAGCCAGTTCTTTTCCACTCAGCATCCCAAAGAATAATCACTAACATAGTTTGGATGCTAAGGATGGAGTTAGGGTGCAGAATGAGGGTAGCACGTCTTCCCATACTTTGGTCAACTACTCTTTTGAAACCCACTATCTACAGAGAATAGCCTGGAGGTGTGCAGATTATTTTTGTGACAACAATTTTATCTATGAGCCCTCAGTATTTCATCCTTGATTTCACCCTGATGACAGTGCCCTGAAGCTTAAAATGGTGAGGTTAAGGCCAATTTCTACTTGGAGATGAAGCCTTGGAGCAATGATATGCTATGTCTACAATCATGGTATTTAACCCAATTGTCACTATTAGTGTTCTCTAATGATGACATTTATATTCTTTGAGTAACTGAGGGAGAAGCATGTAAGGAACAGGTGGCATTAGTGAAAAGAGCTTAGCTGTCGAGTGGAAGAGTCTGTCCTCGGTGCTGGCTGTTGTTCCTGAGTTGTGTGGCCTGAGTTAAGCAAGTGGCTTCACGTTTCCAGCATTAGCTTCCCCATCAGCAGGATGGGAATAGCAATGCTGAGCTCCTAAGTTCCTGATGAAGATGAAATGAGATAACCTGTGAACAATACCGGAGACACTATAAACAAACAGTAAATGTGAATTCCCTTCCTCCCCAGTTCTACCTCCCTCACCCTACCAGGGATGGGCAAACTTTTTGACTTGAGGGCCACAATGGGTTCTTAAACTGGACCGGAGGGTCGGAACAAAAGCATGGATGGAGTGTTTGTGTGAACTAATATAAATTCAAAGTAAACATCATTACATAAAAGGGTACGGTCTTTTTTTTTTTTAGTTTTATTCATTTTGAACGGGCCGCATCTGGCCTGTGGGCCGTAGTTTGCCCACGGCTGCGCCTAGTCCAGTGGTTCTCAACCTGTGCGTCGAGACCCCTTTGGGGGTCGAACGACCCTTTCACAGGGGTTGCCTAAGACCATCAGAAAATACATATATAATTACATATTGTTTTTGTGATTAATCACTATGCTTTAATTATGTTCAATTTGTAACAATGAAATTGGGGGTCACCACAACATGAGGAACTGTATTAAAGGGTCGTGGCATTAGGAAGGTTGAGAGCCACTGCTAGTCCCTACAAAAACAGAGAGAAATGAGAACCAGGAATATTTCTTCATCAAGCAAGTCCCCAAGCCCAAGGATGGGGGACATAGGGGAATGCTGAATTCAACAGAGAACATTAATTTAAAATGTTACCTTTCTATATTATTAAGAGACTACACTAACAAGTTAGATTGATAAGTATATACTTAAATATATACAATTATACTTATCAATATATATGGTCTTAAATGTATGCTCACTTATTTTGCACCTACTCTGTGTCTGGAACTGTGCTTGACATATAGTAAATGACCATAAATATTTCTTAAATAAATGAATAAAGACCAAGCCCTTAAAGCACCATCATAAGTTCTTCCTTTGCATTCAGATCCCTGGGACATATATGTGAGTGATGATGCCCTGCTTTCCAAGGTGAATGTCATAACAACGAAGAAGTATGAGTACCTGCTGTCACTGACTTATGCAGCCTATGAAAACAACTAGAAGTATCCTGTCCAACTTCCAGCTTGGCAACACAGCTCCTTCTGTATCTAACCACCTTCCATGCCCTCTTTTCCTTCATCCATTCAACCTTCCTGAATCTGTCCAGTATTTCTCCACAACTGAGAAATAAAATTCCTATTGCTGCAGGTGTCCATGTGCTTGGGGCAAAATGAGCCCCTGCTGGCAACTGTAAAGAAAGAGAGAACAGCAGTTTGCATCTGGATATGGAATAAGAAAGAGAGAACAGCTGCTGGCTGCTGTAGCAGACAAGAAAGTGAGCAAGTAAGCAGCTGCTGGTAATTCAGAATCTACTAGACTGCCCAGAATAATTGAAATCCAGAAGAGGCATGCAAGACTTCACTTAACTGCTCTACTGCATCCTGCTCTGCATTAGATCCTACTTGTCCTTCGTTAGGGACATTCCCATGACAGCCACATGAAGACTCCCTGTAGGAATATCAGCCCCTAACCCACTCCCTACCGTAATTCTTTGGAAAATCAAACCAAGAGAGGTAAAATGACACCGACTTTTCTTCCAGTAAGTCTATACCTACTTTTAAAATAAGGAAGTAGTCTGTGGTTGGTCAGGAAAGGAATATTGACTAACAATGGATTTCTCAGAAGATTGAGCAAAAATAATTATTTCTATATTATAAGAGATTATGGTCATTTTGATGCTGATCCCACACTTTAGAATTCAGTAGGCTAGCATAAAATACGATAACAACTATAAATTAAACCTGTAAAAATACATTTTAAAACTCTGTCAATGGTTTCAGTCTTTCTTTTTTCCTTTATATGTATAATCATATGAATTGCATACATAGAAATATTTCCCTCTTTTTTTATTTTTTATAAAATGAAGAGGAAAGTGTATACCATGATTAAAACTAAGGCAAAAATCATAGACATAGGACAATGATATGAAAGGAATTTTTAAAATATATTTTTATTGATTTCAGAGAGGAAGGGAGCGGGAGAGAGAGATAAAAACATCAATTATGAGAGAGAATCATTGATTGGCTACCTCCTGCATGCTCCACACTGGGGATTGAGCCCACAACCTGAGCATGTGCCCTGACTGGGAATTGAACTATGACCTCCTGGTTCATAGTTTGACACTCAACCACTGAGCCACACCAGCTGAGCAGAAAGGAATTTTTAATAGAACTTAAAATAGGATAACAGAGGGGAAATCTTTCATTTCACTTCTTTTGTTACTTTTCTCTTTATGCTGATAAATGTAAAAGATCTAAATAATAATTACATTATTATTAATATTACTAATAAGATCACTAAGATATACCCTCATAAACACCAGGTCCTTGCCTGTTTCTGATCATGTTTTATCTCCAATATCTGCCACAGTGCCTAACTACCAATAAATATTTGTTAAATGAAGAGAATAAATAAAACAAGTAAATCATCAACATTTTTAAACCGCTGTTGTAGAAGAAAGAATGAAACCACTTCCACCAATGGCCTGTGTGTGGCTGAGATCAATCACAAACATCCTCAAAAGTGTGCACTCACAGCATTTTGAAAGTGGCTCTACCTTGGTGACATGTGGCCAATGAGCCAGACCTAGAAAGCCCCACAATTCTGAGTAAGAAGGGATAAATTAGCCAATCTCTAAATATGCTCCTCACTATAACATATGACTCCATGAATTGGATTAGGGGAACAGGGGAAGCAATTAAGTTGCTTAAGGACTAATGTCACCAGCACCTGGCCCTTAATTTACCAACCAGAATGTCCCATGACAAAGCTCCCAGATGGTTTGTACTTCAGGTGCAAAACTTTACTCAAATTGAATCTGATTCATGTTTCTATTCATATCTCCCCTCTCAGGTTCAGGTTTTTGTTCCCTGGTCTGGCACTGACAAATGTGCTTGAGTTTTAAATAAAGTGGTAAGAGCACGAGATGCTAGTTGCTCTTGATTTTGCTGTCTCACACTCCAGCACCAGGAGACTCCAAAGCTTACAGACTTTTCACTATGTCAAAGGATGCCTCTCATTCAGCCTCCTCGATGAAACTGTTCCCTGGGGAAACTCTGATATACTCATGAATCCAGTATGAACATCTTTATAAAAGGTCTGTTGTCCAGATATTTTGAAACTTCCCGAGTCCTGCTTGTATGAAGTGTGAATGTTCCATGTTAACATAAGGTACTCCTGCACTCTGGGCATGGAGTAACTCAAGACCCTGACAAATTTGTATGTTATCCAAAATACGTTTGCAGATTTTTCCCTCTTGCCTATAAAATAGCATTAAAGGAAATGGTTTGCTCCATAAATATAACTGTCAAGTATTTAAGTAACTTGCACTTCATCATCATCATCATCATCAAAATCATAAAGTTCCTTTTTTATCCAGGATCAGGGTCATAGTGTACTCAGCCTACTCAACATATATGTGAGTGACACACTGAGAAGGTGCAGTCACCAGGTTTTTATCCCTAAAGGGACCATAACATCTAGTTATTTCCAGATGTAATTTCTGTATCAGAAGCATGATGGTTAATTTTATGTCTCATCTTGACAGGGTCGTGGGATGCCCAAATATTGGTCAAACATTATTCAGTGTTTCTGTGAGTGTTTTGGGGTGAGATTAACATTTAACTTGGTAGTCACAGTAAAGCAGATTGCCCTGCATAGTGTGGGTGAGCCTCATCTAATCAATTGAAAGCCCAATAGAACAAAAAAGTCTGACTCTCCTCTGAATAACAGAGAATTCTTCCTGCCTGATGATCTTTAAATTGGTGCATTGGCTTTTCCCTGCCTTTGAACTCAAACTGAAACATTAGCTTTTCTGAAATCTTGAGCCTACTAGCCTTCAGTCTAGAACTATACCACCCATTGGCTCTACTGGGTCTCCAGGCTTTGCCAACTCACCCTGCAGCTCTTGAAAGTTCTCAGCCTTCATAATCGCATGAGCCAATTCCTTATAAGTCTCTGTCTCTTTATGTGCATATCCTATTGGTCTGTTTCTCTGAAGAACCCTGACTAATACAACACAACGCATATAATTAAACACATAAAATTTCATCCACTGATAGACAATTTGTGGAAGATGGAAGAGTAGGAAACACTAAACATCTGTCTCCAAACTCAGACAATTGTATTGGCAGAATCTCCCTGATTTAACTATTTTGGAACTGGGAGTTTGTTGAAAGTTTGCACCTTCCATGGAAAGAGAGTTGGATAGTAAACTGCAGTTAATTTCAATCAATTTCAGCTCTCAGAAAGTAGCTGCTATCCATGCCCCACCCCGTTTCACAGCAGCCAACTGTGCACATATTCCTTGAGCAGCTTGCACACAGCTGGCAGGAGCCAGGGTAGGCAAAAAGTGCCCTGTCTTCTAAACATAGAAAATCTATGCTCCGCTCATTAACTCTGCTTCTGATCACAGAGGTGCAGATAAGGAGACAGCAGCCATTGTTGTTGAACCTCCACCTACTGTTGCAAGCCCCTCCCCTTCCAGAAGTGACTTCAAGGGGCTTTAAAGGGCCAGCATTCTCCCCCACCTTTAATTTCCCCTTTTTCCCTTTTTAGAAGCCAGGTATTTGAGAGAAAGACTTCCAAAATATGAACAAAAAGGGAGATTCTCTGAAAAGTAAGCTCACAGGGTGCTCTGATCATAAATCCTAACTGGGCAGGTCATGGTGAGTACTCAGTCCCCAGACATACAACGTTTTAGTAAAAGGTTTATCTTTGCCTTAAGCGAGCCAAGCCCTGTCCATTGTTTCTGTGAATCTAGGTTAATACCCTTTGAAACAAGCCTCAAGAGAGCACATAATCTTGTTAACTATCCTGTAATCT
Source organism: Myotis yumanensis (assembly GCF_028538775.1). Taxonomy (NCBI): domain Eukaryota; kingdom Metazoa; phylum Chordata; class Mammalia; order Chiroptera; family Vespertilionidae; genus Myotis; species Myotis yumanensis. The sequence goes on along the minus strand of NW_027223754.1, from coordinate 145,779,341 downwards.
AATCCCCAACTTTTTTTCTCCCACCTCCATGTAATCTTCCTTATGTTCCCTCCTTAATATAAAATGCATAAAAAAGCTGCAAAACTGTTATTCTCTGGGGCATTTGAGATCTTTCTCCCCAGCATATGTCATCAGTTTGGCTCAGATAAACTCATAAAAATTCTCTACAGGTTTGGATGTTCTTACATTGAAAAACAATACAACTGCATAAGTGAGAAAAATTAGAAAGTAACCATGCATACCCAAGGAAGGGCTCAGAAAAGGCCCGAGAAGACCTAAGTTTATACTTCAGGCTGACCCTTGGCATACAGACAGCCTACAAAAAATAAAAACAATAACAAAATCTGACTTCCATGGTTATCATATTATTAAATTCAAATATCCAATGTGCAACAAAAAAAGCACAAGGCATACAAAGAAAAAACAACAACTATGGCCCATTTAAAAAAATAAAATAAACAAAAACTATCCCTGAAAAGAATAGCAGGTCTCCTAGACAAAGATATTTTTTAATTGATTAAGATATTACATTCCTAGACAAATATTTTAAAACAACTATCTTAAAGATGTTCAGATAACTAAAGGAAGATGAGGAGAAACTCAAGTTAATGATGTGAGAACAAATTGGAGATATCAATAAAGACAAAATCTTTTAAAAATTCTGGAGCTGAAAAGCACATTAACTGGAATGGAAATAAAAACCACTACAGGGATTCAAAGTCAGATGTGAAGGCAGAAGAAAGTATCAGTGAACTTGAAAATAGGACAATGAAAATTAAGTATGAAGAACAGAAAGAAAAAAGTTTGAAGGAAAGTAAACAGAGCCTAAGGGACCTGTGAAATACCATAAAGCTAATCCTGTAGAGCTAAGATGTACAAAGAAAATATAGTGCCTTTCTGTTCACTTAGCAGATTTTTTGGTCCTGCCCAAGAGGTTGACCAATAAACATCTGAGGCTATAAAACAAATTAACAGTCTATTTGGGATCTTAAAAAATTCAAATCCAGGAGATGCAGAGTCAAGTAACAACTCAAACTGCACATCAAAGAGAACAAAGAAAGGTAGGGTTTATAAAGGCAAAAGCCACAAAGTTTGTAACAAAGTAAACTTTTCCTGTTGACTGTCTAATGTGGGGTGATGACTAATTCAAAAGGAATTGGTCAGGTCTTGTTCATGAGACTCTGAGGTAAGCAAGCTCCAGGATGTGTCTCTAAGGCAAGCATGTAAGTCCAAGAGTTCAATGTTCATTTAGGTCTTCTATGCAAATGAAGGCTACTGGTGGCTCCTTTCAAGATGCAGAACGCTGATGGACTGGTTGCCATGGTGAGGAAGAAGTAATGTTCAGGATGTGGTCTCACAGTTGGTTCAAAAGTTCACAGTGGAACAAGCATTAAGCAACCTCTTCATGATCTTTCAATTCCATTTAAGTTTCTTTGACATAAGCAATTCTATTGTGGCAATTTCCATTCACATCTCCCTGTTTTCATTGAGATCTTTCCAAAGAAAGCATCAACGATTAAGCATTTTGGAACAGAGTTATCCAGAATATTTGGTTTCTAGTCATCAGTAAGGCTCATCCTGGTGTGCCATGTGTCTGTCACGTAGTGATGGGGGCGGGCGGGGGAGGGGTGTTATCTGAACAGAAGTCATAGTCCTAGGGACAATTTCCACCTTTGAGCAAAAAGGAGGTTAGAAGAAGTATGTCTTAGGCATAGTCCTTACCCAGAATTGTCTTTCATTGGGATTGTGGTTATGATGAGTGGTCTTTTGGAAGGGAATGCTTAGCTGATCATCTCTGATCTTCGTGCAACCATTATCTGAGTTTATACAGGGCACTTAGGACACCCGGGTATACAAAACATCAAGAGTTTGACAATGAAATACATCAAATAAATTAGAACAATAAAAAGTAGAACAATTTACAATCCAGATATTTATTTAAATCACCCCAGTTCCAGTTGGGAGCCAGCTGAAAATATAGGAGAATTTAAACCCTAACGAGTTAGTAGCACTTGCGAAGAAATTGGAATGTCCCTTAAGGAACTTTGAGAGTTAAAAACAGCTTGGTTGTTTCTGATTCTACCTGGAAAGTGGTGTTTTCCCAGGTATAGTAGCAGGTATTAGCTATGGCACAAACTCTTCCTTGGGCTGCAAGCAACTAATCTAAAACAGGCCTGCTGCAGAGGCCTACTCAAGCGAGGGAACCTAAAGATTTTATTGAGCTCTGTGGCTCCAGTGCAACGATTTTTAACCTGTGTGCCACAGAAAATTTACAACATGCAATACCTGACTAGTCAGGGGCACTGACTTCTTTTCCCTTAGTTTGTCAAATAAAAAAATGAAAACAGCCAATACAACAATCACCATCCAGTGTGAATGAATCAAAATTATACCCTTTGTTTGTCAGTTTGGCAAAAATTACATTTTTAGTGTGCTGCAGAATTTTAGTGATTATGTTATGTGTGCATAAGATGAAAAGGTCAAAAATAACTGCTCTAGTGGCTAAGGAGGATATCATGTTAAAGGCTCTGGTCAGGTTTTGCAACATTATATCTAACCTGAGTAGTGCCAAGGCCAGCTCATAACCCTGCATTTTTATTTTTTAACATTTTTAATTGATTTTTTTTTTAGAGAGGGCGGAGAGTGAGAGAAAGAGAGAAAAATCAATGTGAGAGGGAAACATCAATTGTCTGCCTCTCGTATGCCCCCTACCAGGATCAAGCCAGCAACCTGAGCATGAGCCCTGACAGGAAGTGAACCAGCAACCTTTTGGGGCACTGGACAAAGCCCAACCAACTGAGCAACACCAGCCAGGGCATGACCCTAAAATTCTAAGGTTGTCCTCACATATTAATCTCAAAATTCTACCTGCCCTCATCTTAGAATGATCAATATTTAGCTACATCTAAGACAAGTTAAAAGGAATGGGACTGATGGAAATGAGGAGCTATTACGTAAACACCAAATTCTTACATGCGTTTTACATGCTTTCCACTGACTGCACTTAAAAACTTTACAACTGATTTAATTTGATATATACATAAACTAGTGTTGGAATTAGAAAAATATGATTCTAGCACTTACATTCACAGAAGTGCTAGGGTCATACTCAGATTTACAAAGAGGCATAATAAAGTTTACCACGCAACTATCTATGAAATTTGTCATTATTATTACAACAAAATTTCTTATGAACATAGTACTAATGTGTAGCAAATTACACCATTAACTAAGCAACTCAATTCAACATAGTACTGGAAGTCCTAGCCACAGCAATCAGACAAGAAGAAGAAATAAAAGTCATCCAAATTGGAAAGAAGGAAGTGAAACTGTCGTTATTCACAGATGACATGATATTGTACATAGAAAACCCTCAAGACTGCACCAAAAAATTATTAGACTTCATAAATGAATTTGGCAAAGTAGCAGGATACAAAATTAACATCCAGAAATTGATGACATTTTTATTTGCCAACTAGAGGCCCAGCACACGAAATTGTGCGCAAGTAGGGTCCCTAGGCCTAGCCTGCGATCAGGGCCATGTCCGATGCCCCGCGACACCCCGCGATGCCCTGAGATGCCCCACGACACCCCGAGATGCCCCGCTCTACGATGCTCACTGCCGCCCCGTGCCTGCCCCACAACGCAGGCCTCCACCGCCCCGGGACACTCCAGGATGCTCTATGAAGCTCCCCACCCGGTGACTGCTCTGCGAAGCTTGCTGCAGCCCTGTGACTGCTCCGCAAAGCTTGCTGCTGCCCCGCGATGCTCCCTGTCGCTTGCCGCTGGACACTCACTGCTGCTCGCTGGCCACCGCGGCTCAACAGTCCCCAGTCCCACCCCGCTGCCACACCCTCTTTCATGGTGACCAGTCATTTGGTCATCCTGGTCGTCACGGACACTGGCTTTTTAGATATATAGATAATGAACTCTCAGAAAGAGAAACTAAAAATAAAAATCCCATTTACCATTGAAAATAATAATAATGTTAATAATATACCTGGGAATAAACTTAACCAAGGAAATAAATGATCCATATTGTTATAAATATAGGACATTGGAAAAGGAAATAGTGGAAACATATACCTTGTTAATGGATTGGAAGAATTAACATCATTAAAATGTCCACACTACCCAAAGTAATGTACATATTCAACACAATCCCTATTAAAATACCAATGGCATATTTCACAGATCTAAAACAAATATTCCAAAAAAATTTATATAGGACCAAAAAAGACCCCAAGTAGCCAAAACAATCTTGAAAAAAAAGAACAAAGTTGGAGGGATCACAATACTGTATATCAAACTACACTATAAAACGACCATAATCAAAACAGTTTGGTATTAGCACAAGAACAGGCAGATAAAACAGAACACAGACCCCAGAAATCGATCCACATCAATATGGCCAATTTATATTTGATAAAGGAGGTAAGAGTATACAATGGAGTAAATATGTATAGTCTCTTCAATAAATGATGTTGGGAAAATCAGACAGGTACATGAAAAACAAAAAACATTAGACCACCAACTTGCATTATACACAAGAATAAACTCAAAATGGATAAAAAAAAAAACAAACAAACTTAAATGTAAGTCATGAAACCATAAAAATCATAGAAAAAAACATAGGCAGTAAAATCTCAGATATCTCATGTAACAGTATTTTCACCTATACATCTCCTAGGGCAAGAGAAACAAAAATAAAAATAAAAATAAATGGGACTTTTTATCAAACTAAAAAGCTTCTGCACAGCAAAAGAAACCATCAACAAAATGAAAGGGAACCCACCTACTGTTTGGGAGAACATATTCACCAATGATACATCTGATAAGGGTTCATTTCCAAAATATACAAAGAACTTACACAACTCAACACCAGGAAGACAAGCAATCTTGGCCAAGATGGCCAAGAGACATGAAAAATGCTCAATATCACTAATTATTAGATTAAAACTATAATGAGGTATCACCTGCCAGAATGGTTACCCTCAATAAATCAACAAATAACAAGTGCTGGCAAGGATGTAGAGAAAAGAGAACACCAGTATATTGTTGGTGGGAATGCAGACTGGTGCAGCCACCGTGAGAAACAATATGGAGGTTCCTCAAAGAATTAAAAATGTTACTGTCGTTTGACCCAGTGATCTCACTTTTGTACAATGAAGTGAATTAGTTATGCAAATAATAATAATAATGATAAAACCTTGAGAGTATTTGCTTAGGAAGTTTTCAATATTCAGTATTTTTGGAAGTGTCAATGAAGTACTGATGGGGTGGTCATAATAATCTGGCCACTCAGTGTATATCCTAAGAATCTTAAAACAAGAATCAGAAAGAACATATGGATCCCTATATTCATAGCAGTGCTATTTATAATAGCTAATATTTGGAAACAGCCCAAGTGCCCATCAGTAGATGAGTGAATAAAAATGGTACATTTACACAATGGAATACTATGCAGCTGTAAAAAAGAAGGAGCTCTTACCCGTTGCAACAGCATGAATGGACATGGAGACTATTATGCTAAGGGAAATAAGCCAGTTAGAGAAAGACAAGTATCACATAATCTCACTTATATATGGAATCTAATGACAAAATGAACTGATAATAGGTCCAGAAACAGGGAAGCATGAAACAGACTGACAGATCTCAGAGGAAAGGGGGAAAGGGTGGTAGGAAGAGATTAACCAAAGATCATATATGTATATATGCATAACCCATGGACACAGACAATGTATGGGGAAGGCTGTGGTGGGGTGAGGGTTGGGTGAAGTGGGGCAAAAAGGGGGAAAATGGGGGACATCTGTAATACTGACAACAATACAAATAAAATAATCAGCTCAAGTTTATAAGGGTAAAGACACAATATCCCTGAATTTTTAAAGTCATTTTGGTGTTAACATGGTTTCGCATAAGTGTTATCCCATTAGAAAAGAGATTTTAAATTCCCCTTTCTTTTCGATGCATTATCATCCTTTCCAAGGTGAAAAGAGAACAATTTAATTCCTCTACCACTTTTTCCCACTCCCATGAATCTGATGTTATTACTGTGTCTAGGCCAGGGGTGGGCAACCCCTGGCACGCGTGCCAAACATGGCACGCCAGTAACTTTTGTTGGCACGCGAAACCCTCTCTTATAATCTTCCATTTACAATTTTTTTCTTAATATCGACTTTTTTATTTTTCAGATAAATTCAGTGTAGATGCATCTTAGATAAATAAATAATTTTACATAACAAGTTATCTTAAAGACCATAGACATGGATTGACGAGAGAGGGAAAGAGCAATTTCTATGCCTCTGCCTTAACTCTCCCTGCCTTCCTAGATCCAACCAGTGTTTTGGTTTCATCCACATATGCTTGTGAATCTTTGTTTTCAGTGATGAATTTTGTTAAGTCTCATAATAGGAGTAGCCTGATGGATGAAAGTAGTAGCTCGTGCATATCTCTGAAAGTCACAAAATATAAACCTGATGTAAAATCTCTGTCATCAGTGATGCAGCAGCAAAAGTCCCACTGATAATATCAAACAGAGTCATAAAGTTTTCTGTTGGACTATCAGTGTACATGTATACATTAAAAAATAAATGTATTTTTCATCATCATATACTGTGTTTTTGTCGCTCAAATGAATTTTATTATTTCTTCAAGGTTCTTCACATACGTACACCTTAAGAGATATCAAGTTGGCGTAACATGTTCTCAAAAAATTAGGGTTGGCACGCAGAAGAATTTTGAGTCAGAGATTTTGCTGGTTTTGGCACGCACTCACAAAAAGGTTGCCCACCCCTGGTCTAGGCTATGGTATGTGCTCTAGAGGATCCAATGAATTGAATTTCTAGGTTCCAGAATATTGCTGATATTGAACAATAAACTTGTCTGACAAAAAGCCATATCTCTGGTTGAAATATATTCCTGGGTCAATAAATGAGAAGTTAACACCATCTGCCAATAAAGTCAGACTATTCTCTAAATTGTCAGGTGATAGTTGATTTTCTCTATTAAATTAAAATTTCATATAGGCTCAGGTCTCACTCTTTCTCATTTATCCCCGAGAGCAGCTACTAAAGTGCTGGGCAAAGATACATGCTCAAGGAAGTAGAAGTGATGAGGAGAACTGAATTAGGGGTGAATATGGTCTTGGCAAAGCCCGATTTCACCCATCACTCAAAAGGCAGTCACCAGAGTGAATCTCTGATGTTGTCACCAAAGAACAAAGGCTTGTCCCCTATCAGTATCTAAAGGAGAACAACTACTTGGACCTCTTTATTTCTTTCTTAGTCATAAATTTTTACCTCACCATGTTGCTCTAAATCACCTCAGTTGAGACCCAGGACCTTTCCATTTGAGTAACTGATGAGATATCAATATAGAGGTTAGATAAAAAGCAAGATAAAAAGAAATATAATGTACTACTCACAAAAGCTAGTAGCATTTCACTTTACCAGGACATACAAAGTTGACTTTGTTGACTGGTCAGAAACAAAGGAAAATGCAAATAGGCCCCAAAGAGCTCCTTATACAAGGAAAATGTGAGGCTACATTTTTTCCTAGAAAATGATTTCCCCATGAGGTGGTGAGTGAAACTACTGAAATGTCCATTTCAGTGGCAGAGAGGCGGCAGTGAATACGGCTATTTCCTGCTATAGGGGGTTTTGTAAAACCAACAGTGAAATTAGGGGTGGTTGAGAAATTGCTAACAGGACAAAGTATGGGCCCATCGGTTTTACCAAAGGCAGAGACAGGCATAAGATGACAAATCCAGCATTCAGACAGATTCCCTGCAAAGGCTATGGTTTGAGAGTATTATAACAAACTTTTTTGATCCTCACCTGAGGACATGTTTTTAGCGATTTGAGGGAGAGAGGAAGGGAGAGGAGGATAGTGAGAGAGAGAGAGAAACATCCATGTGAGAGAGAAACATTGAACCCATACGAACCCAGGCCAGGGATCAAACCTGCAACCTAGGTATGTGCCCTTGAATGGAACCTGAGACCTTTCGGTGTATGGGATGATGCTCCAACAACTGAGATACACGAGCCAGGGCTGTTTCATACTATTTTTATGCCAAGTGTCCTCAAAAGTTAAAACAACAAAAATTGGGAAGTACTGCAGTCAGAAGGGAATGATATGGGGTGATCAAAATATGCAACCTAAAATACAGGGAAGGTGACTGGCTGGTCACAAGAGTATTGAGATCCTTAATATACCTAAGAATATAATTATTGAGGCAACTATGAAATAAACATAAGGATTATTTATAGCTTTACTGGTCTGGCTCCAGATCTTGGGAAAAGCCCCCTGCTTCACATGTTATCTGCTACCTGTCTGAGAGGATGTCAGCTCTGGAAAACCTCAATTGGAGGTTTTCTACAGACTGGGATGTCCAATCAGGGGAATTACCTGTACATGAAGTGACCATTTTAAATGAGAAACTTGAATCTATGAGTCAGTATCTTTCGATTTTGCAATGCAGGGATTGGTTAACAACACCTGGTATGGTCCATTCCAGCAAAGCTGGAGGGAAACTTTGTGGAGATGTCATTTCCAATAGACTATATCTCCAGGTTATAGGCTATGATGATGAACATCTTCATCTCCTGGGACTGCATTGTGAAAAGATTCTTCTACAAGCTTGTATTATTCTTGAAGTCTTTCACAAGTTCCTTATAATACTTGAGAGCATTATAACATTATTTCACAAGGTCTCCTTTTAGCAAGGCAGGTTCCTACATTCCTTGGTCTACTCTGTGACGATGTCAAGAGGAGACAGTACATCTTTCCCAAAGGGGGCAGATCTTAGGTTAAGTAACACTAGGGGAAGAGCTGTAGGCCAAGGCACATGAAAATATTCAATTAATTTTGCCAATTGAGTTTTGATTATTGTACTCATTTGTTATATAAAGCCAGAAAAATGGAGATGATAAACAGAATGAAAATGTTGCAATAGTGGTCAAATTTCACATACTTGGTGTAGAACTTGTCCTGTAAAGTGGGTTCACTGATCACTATGAAGCTCTGTGGGGATCCCCCAAGTTGGAAAATCCTTTCTAGAAGTATTTTAGTGACTTCTTCAACTTGGGAATGCTTCTAACCAATGAAACCCCATACAAATCATCAAAGCACATATTTTTATCCTTAAGAAGGGACAAGTGAGTTAAACTCCACTTTTCAGATCTAAATTCTAGCATATTAAAGAGAGATTGTAGCATTTCAGATAAGCCTAATTAGTTTAATTTCCCCCTTTTGTAAAAAGAGATTCCTTATGAAAAATTCCAAAATTTTCAGGTTAAGATCAAGATTCTATTTAAATTTTAAAATTGTCAAATATATCAAACGTTTGAAACACTGGGTCAAATAGGGATCATAGGTCACTGTGGAACCATATTTAATGTTCCATTTAATTATCACAGGCAAGTGCAGAAAGTTAAATGGTTAGAAGCAAAATTTACTTCTTTTGTTATTAAGGAGATTTGGTTTACCTAAGCAATCAAAGACCCATGATGCAGAGCACAGGAAATTACCTTAATAAAACACAACATCTTTATTTTCCCTTTATAGTTTTATTAAGAGCATACAAATAATACAGGAAAACTTTTCCCTCTTACCAGAGAGAAAAACCAAAATCTAATTTTGTATCAGTGTATTTTTATATTAAAATTTAACTTAAATAAATCCATTCCAAACTGGATTAGTTTGACCATGCGAAAAGATTTCTTTTTTAAGATTCCTTTACCATAAACCTTCTGCCACTTCTACAAACCTTCACAAATACTTCAGATTTGGGTCCTATCTTTTTCCTTTCTTGTTCTGGAGCAACCATTTTACTTTAGGACAAAATTACTTTCTTTTCCTTCAATAAAAATAGTTTCCATTCCTCATACCTTCTTTAACCAAATACATACACCTCACTTTCTATATACAATCATTTTCAGTCATCATAACATCTTCCTCTTTAGTTTCATCACTTTCTAAGAGATCCCACCTCTTAGCATCCTAATCAGCTTTTGTCAGAAATATTTGGATCTTCACCTGAGGCATCTTGTGTCCTCCTAACCTTGCAAAATGGCACAACAAGGTCACCAACTTACTACCCTGCTGTCCCATCTTGTCTGCCCCAAAGCTAGCAGAGCAGTGGACAACCACATGTCCGTTTTTCATAAATTAAAGTTTTATTTAATTCATCATTTAACTTAAATTATCAGACTTTAAGGATCTGAATAACCAAAAGATTTTAGAAAACCATTTACTTAAAAGTTCACTTAAAACAGTGGTTCTCAACCTCGGCTGCACATTAGAATCAGCTGGAATCTTTTTAAAATCCTGATTTCTGGGCCTCGTCCTCCGGAAATTCTGTTTCTTTGTTACTAATGTTGTGGCCTCACCCCATAACAAAGAATCAGAATTTCCGGAGGATAGGCCCAGAAATCAGGATTTTAAAAAGATTCCCAGGTGATTCTAATGTGCAACCAAGGTTGAGAACCACTGACTTAGAAGCTCTTATCCCATTTACCTCTAGTTTAACCATTTTTTCTAAGTGTATTTTTATTTTATTTTTATGTTTTCTATCACCCATTATCCCTTCTATGCCCTCTTCCACCTCCACCCTTCCTCCTCCCTTACAATCACATTTAGATTACTCCTGGAGATTTCATGAGACTTTTAAGTGATTAGCCATCATCTTAAGTTATTTTTCTTGCTGACAAATTTTGTTATCAGAGATAATATGAGCTTATTTGATTAGTAAGCCCAGGTAGAATGAGAGTGGTTTGTCAGCATTATTGTACAGCATTAAGAACTCAAAAGACCTGCCTGTTTTAATTAAACCAATAACCTTAAGCTAGCTTTATTGTACTAAAGATTAATCCTAGACCACATGCACTTGGAAAAAGCATTGGGGTTACTTTCTGCCATATTTCTTCAATTCATATAAGCACTTGTTTAATTTTAAGTCAATTGAACAGGGATCCCTCACAATTCAATCTTGATTTTACAAATTAAGTTTGGCAATATCATCCAGAGATAGAAATATCATATCTACAACTTACTAGTACCTGGACGTACACAGACAGACAGACACAGACAGAGATCTCATAGCTTGTATTTTATAACCATTAGCTTTTGCATCCCAGGCACAATAATACAAAATTCAAATTATGTTACTGGCAGATGTACCAAGTTTAAGGTTATTTGCTCAGATCACCAAAGTTTTCTGCATGCCGTAAGGATCTTTTTAAAGCCATTTTTAAAGTCCATTTTTATTTTAGAAGTTTCTGAATATCAATCAAAGAATGCATTCCATTTTCCCGGAGGGGCCCCAAACAGCAGTTCCTCAGAATGGCCATTTCAATTCCCAATCATCCAAAAGTTCCAAGTATCCAAAATTCACCCATTTTTTCAGAAAGGCACAAGATCCTGGCTTATAAGCCAGGGAAACCTGTTTTGTCTTTGGATTCCCTAAAATGTCTTTAACTCTGAGGTCCCCTATTTTCAACAGCTGTTCCAAAACACTGGGAATCACACGTTCCCCCCTTTTTGAACAGGATGGGTGACTTACCAGGAAGCATCAGCAAACAAAAACAGAACAAACAGAAATAGAGAGCAAGGGTGAACATTAAAGTTGGAAAACTCTGAATGTAAGAAGAGTGGCTTCCTCCGGCCTGATTTAACAGGGGGCAGGTGTCCCAGAAGATGGCAGGGAGGCAGAGCTTGAGCAGAAGAAGCTGCTGCGCGAGGCAGACAGAGACGGGGGAGGAAAAGAAGAAGCCTCAGAAGCCCATTTTTACTTCTTTCAATTGTTCTTTCTTCTTGGTTAATTGAGTCTGAATACATTTGGAAGCCTCAAGGTACCACTTAAAATAGATATACCATTCCGTTTGTTTTATCTCAGAGCTGCGTTATTTAGCTTTGTGGAAAGCAAGTTTGCAAAGGTCAAAAGTTCTGCTAAATGGCCAATTCAGCTCTGAATCATCCCTGGTAATAGTAGCCCGCTGAGAAAGGAAATTGCAGGACAAGGGCCCACAATTTTCAAACATAAACACAGCAGGAGTTTCAGAAAGTGGTTGTTCAGCAATCAGCCCCTTAGCACATGGCCTCCCCATTACACAGAAAGGATATTTCTCTCTCTCTCTCTCTCTCTCTCTCTCTCTCTCTCTCATCTACTTCACTTGCACCCCACCCCATCCCCAGAAAAGAGCAAATAACCTCTTGGTTATTTTAATGGGGCAAGGGTTGGGGAAGAACTCATGTTACACCATCCAAACAAAATACCAAGCTGTCCTTGATAAAATAAAGCTAAAGCCTAAGAGTTATAATTTCTGATTTTAAGGACAGTCAACCTCAAGGGAAAGCCAAAACCTTTTGCATGTGAACCTTGACTTACACAGAAATCCTACATGGATAGGTATTCTGACAGACATAGAAAATTAATCCACTCACCAGACCAATCCCGTTGACTCCCGAAGGCATAACCAGGAGTGTATGTTAAGTCCCGTAGACAAATGCTGACAACAGGGGACACCCGAGTGAACCCGCAGCCTGACCCAGGTGAAGGTTCGGGTCCAGGAGGACTTACCCGGCCCTGAGGGAGGGGACGACACGGCACAACGGACTCTTTGGTGCCTTCCTCGACTCCCACGGCCCTGGGAGAGGCGAGGATGAGCCCACGCACCCGCCACCGTTTAACGCTGACCAATCAATATCTGAGACTGTAAAACAAAATAAAAGTTTATTTAGCGTCTTAAAGGATTCAAATCCAACAGATGCAGAGTCAGGTACTAATCTAAACGGTGCTTCAAAGAGAACGTGAAAAAGTAGGGTTTATAAAGGCAAGATCCACAACGTTTGTAACAAAAGAAACTTTTCTTACTGACTTTCTAAAGTGGTGCGATGACTAATTAAAAAAAGGACTGGTCACCTTCTGGACTGGCCACCTACTCGGAGGTAAGCAGCTCCAGGACGTGCCCATGGCAATCACAGAAGCCCAAAAGCCCCGCCTCATTTAGGTCTTCTATGCAAATACAGGGTACTGGCTGGTGGAGCTGATTGGCTCCTTTCCAGATGAAGAGCGCAGTTGGTCTGGTTGCCATGGTGAAGAGGACACAATATTCAGCTGTGGTCTCACAGTTGGTTCAAAAGTTCATAGTTGAGACCAGCCTCAGGCAACCTTTTCCTGACCTCCCAGCTCCATGTTAGTTCCCTTGACATAGTGATTCTGTCACCGCAATGTTCATTTACAAAAACATCCACAGTGACATTGGCCCACACCAAAAAGGCCTTGAAAAGTAGTCCTGTCCAAAATGGTGATCCTTGGAAAACATCCCTGGGTTCAAACAGCCCATAATGTTTATTTATACTTTTGGATTACAGGATTAATACATAAAAATTGGTCTAGTAATTGTGTTATGGCTAAATGGCCAATAATAATCCTCGTTACCTCAGTGGCCTAGCTGGTAATAGTACATGGGAGTCAGGTAGGTGGGTGGACATAGACTAAAGGTCTCTGTGAACTTTTCAAACAGACCAAACGTCAAGGACCAAATATCAAGAACCTTTTGGCATGAACCAAAAGCCTCTGCTGGTGTTTTAGAAGGACCAAATGTCCTGAATGGTTATTTTCTTATCCTTATAACTGCAACCTCTTCCAGATTAAACAATCTCTGCTTGGTAAATGCTCAGTCCTTCAAACGTTCTCGCTCTCCTCTGCTCCGACAGAATATGTCATCTTGGTGTACACAGGCACTAATGTGACTTCACACTGGTAAGGGTGTGGTGGGGACAGGAACTCTCAGATCCCGTTTACCATCTGAGTTCTCACTGGTTTCTACTATGGTTTGCTGTCCAGTTCTTGACTTGATATCCAATAAAGTAAAACTGAACCTGTCCATCTTTTGGGCATTCACTACTGAAGTAAAAAAACAGCAACCAGTTATCTCTGGTCTTGAACTCTTTTGTATCCCCCCTTGTGTTCTTTGTCCAGCCCACAAGCCACCATACAATCAATCCTACCCGCTTACCTCTCTGACCTCTCCCTGTCACTCTTCCCCTTGCCTACTCTGCCCCAATCACATTGGCCTGCTCAGTGTTCCTTGAACAGCTGGCATGTTCCTTTCTCGGGGTCTCTGTACTGCTGTTCCCTCTGATGTCAGGCTTGCCCCCTCTCTGGTGCCACTTTCTCTGTAACACATTCCTTGACCATCTTTTTTAAAACTGAATACCACACCTGTGTGCCCACACTCCTTTCTTGCTTCATTTATTTCCATGGAAAGTATCACCATCCAATGTATCTTACATGTTACTTATTTGTTTGGCTTATGGTCTGACTCCCTCCTTGAGAATGTAGGCTCACTGGAGAGCTTACATTCAGAATTAATGTGGTATTTTCTCCATAGCCTTGGGATTCAATGAAGTGCATAAAAGCCTTAGGTAAGTTTGAGCAATGAATGGTACAATAAACACTTAATAAAATGTTGAGTGGGATGAAGTCAGTAACAGGCCTCCCCCCATCCATTCATGACCTCCACTTTTCAGATTTCCATAATTGCTCTTTCTCAGTGCCTACTTGCTTTCATTTTAAAACTCCAAAGGTACTAATAAATGACAAAGATATTCTATTTTTTGTCAAAAATGTATTGAGTGCCTACTTAGATTTTGTATTAGTGAAAGTCATAGTATCTGCTGTACCAAACACATTTCAACCAACCAAAACTTTATTTCTCACTGAGACTATCAGCCCAATGTGGTGTACCAGCTGGCAGGTGGGTTTTCTCCATGGTGGATTTCAAGACCCAGGCACCCCCCATCTTATGGCTTCACCTCCCCATAAATTGCTCAGTATCTAGGTGGAAGAGGAAAGAGAGGGCAAAACAGATAGAACGGTGCCTAAACACCCAGACCACACCATTTCTGCTCATATACTATGGGTCAGAACAAGATCATGGTAAAAGTGAACGCAAAGAGCTATAGAATTGTACTCTCTGCCTAGGCAACCGTTTCCCTGTGCCAACTCAATACCATGGAGGAAAAGCATAGATTTTTTTTCAGACTCCTGGCTATCTCTAGTATGCATGCCATATGTGTAAGCATTCTCAAATACATTGCTTCATTAATTCTTTCATCATCCTTATCAGGTATTAATATCATTCCTACTATCCAGAGAAGGAGACTGGCACTCAGAGAGTAGAACTGACTTCCCAGAGCTTTATTCATAGAGATTTGCTTTTAATATGGGCTTTCTTTTTGAGATACAATTCACATCCCATACAATTCACTGATTTAAAGAATATAATTCAATGATTTTCAGTATGTTCAGAGTTGTGCAATTATCACCATGATCAATTTTAGACCTTATTTTTACCCAAAAAGAAATCTTGTACCCATTAGTCCCTTTTCTTCCCCAGCCCCTTCCAGCCCTAAGCAACCACTAACCTATTTTCTGTCTCTATAGATTTGCCTATTCTGGACGTTTAATATAAATGAAATCATACAATATGTGTTCTTTTGTGATTGGCTTCTTTCACATAGAATTTTTTCAAGTATTATCCATCTTGTAGCATGTACCTGTACTTTATTTTTATTGCCCAACAATATTACATATGCCACATTTTGTTTATGCATTCATCAGGTGATAGAGGCTTTGTTTCCATTTTTGGCTATTGTAAATAATGCTGCAATGAACATTTGTGAAGAAGTTTTTGTGTGAACATACATTTTTCTTTTTCTTAGGTATATAGCTAGGAATGGAATGGCTATGTCATATGCTAACTTATGCATATGAGGGTCCCAATTTATCTACATCCTCCCCAACACTTGTTATTATTTATCTGTTTTATTATAATGGAACTTGCATTTTGAAACATGTCCAACTTTAAAATTTAGGATTATGGTGCAGTCCCCCCAATAGGAAACTAGATAAAGAGAGAAAGGCTTATGAAAATTTTTAAAGGATAAAGTTTGTCTTCTGTACTCTTTCTCCTGGGTACACACTACACTGACTTTAACAGCAATCTAAGTTCCCAGGAGCCTGAACTTGTGTTTCTCCATGAATGTTCACTCCCCTTAGGTTCACTTCGTGTTCCAGACTTTTCCTGAGTGCTCATTTCTTTACACTCCACAATAAGTATTGAACCTTTTGTTTTGACCCATTTATTTCGATGCTGTGCACTTTCTGAGCTGAGAATTTTTTCCCCCCTATGTTTAGAAATAGAAATTTTACATCAAAATTATGCTTATATGAATAAACACTCATTTTAAAAAGTATTTTTAGAGCTAATTTCTCTTAAGATACTTTAATTCCTGGATAAAATTTTTATTCCAAGGTATTAAGACATTTCTAATTTTTTCCATTTTGATTTTTAATTGACTGTAATTCTTTTCATTGGAATTAATTATATTCCAGATAAGGTTTAAATGAAAATGTTATTAATGTGGCTTTTGTCTTTGTTGCTCATATCAAAATTTTACTGATTATAGTTTCCACAATTGCAAGTTTTCTTTTATAGCCATTATTTGTACCAAATCCAATTGTCTCAGGTCAAATTATTCATCCCCAAATTTAGTGAAATAATTGGATTCTTCTGTCAATCTTTGGGCAATAATAAAGTTTAACATGTGCCTGTTAGCTGTTAGTAGTGTTATTTAAGTTATTACTTCTGCCAAGTCTAATTTTTCCCAGTTCAATATTTGCAAGTTTCATTGTATCAAAACATTATTCTTCAGATTTTCATCATTAACAAATGTTATCATGTGTCATTTCAACTGTTGTCATTTTCTTTTTTGCTGACCATTCCTACTTTATATATATGTATATCTCATGAATTTAATCAAGAACTGATATTGGATATTTTTTCTTTTTTAGCTAATTCATGAGAAAACTATGAGACGTTTCCCTCAGCAATGTCAAAGTTGCTCTGATGTCTGGAATTTCTCTGTACTGATGACTTAATTCTTTAATATATTTCTAATTGACTTGTGTACTTTGCACTAACTACTCATGCTAATGGCAGAGCAAAGAGAAAATGGTGGGACTGGAATATCTTTGGGGTCTAACATTCCCATATCAACATATCCTAGGGTTTAAAATAATCCAGCATCAGAAAATTAATCGGTTCAATATGTTCTATACCTGGCTCATCATTGGAATCAGCTGGAAAATGTCTTTGAAACATACAGTTTCCTAACCTGCCTCTTCCCATCTCTGTCTGTCCTGGCCAACAACTCTCACTTAGTAGGTCTGGGATAGGTTCCCAACATCTGTAATTTTTTTTAAGCTCCTCCAGTAATTCTCATTTCTAGCCATCAAGGTTTGGGAGTCTCTTGGGCTAAATGATACCCAGAAGGGGGCTATCCACATGGGTCATATATATGTCAGAATACTTTTATAAGATTTATAGAGATATAGTTTATGTATAGCATTATATTAGTTTCAGGTGTACACATAATGATTTGATATATTTATATATTGCAAAATGATCACCACAATAAGTCTAGTTAACATCCATCACCACACATAGTTAGAAAATTGTTTTTCTTGTGATGAGAACTTTCAAGGTCTACTCTCTCAGCAACTTTTAAATACACAATACAGTACTGTTAACTATCATCACCATGCTGTATGTTACATCCCTAGGACTTATTTCTTTTGTGACTGAAAATTTGTACTCTTTGACGACCTTTGCCCATTTGGCCCACACCACCACCACCCCTGTCCCAGCTCTGACAACCATCAATCTGTTCTCTGTATCTATGAGTTAAGTTATTGTTTATAAGTTTATAACTTGAACTTAAAAAGAATAGGACATGAAAGAGGAAAAAGGAGACTGCTGGTGGCCAAGAAAGAATGGATGGGTAACTGGAAGGGCCTGGTAAAGATGTAAAAGGCAAGCAAGCAATGGTCATCAATTTGGAGACTGAGAAAAGGAAGTGGAGGTGAAGCAGCAAATTTCAGAATCTAAGTTCTCAAACCCTAGACACTATCAGGTCTATGCTCTTTTATGTTCTCTGTTCTTTCTTTCCTAGTCTAGGGCAGACTTTTAAAAGAGATAGTCTAGACAACAGGCTAGACAACATGATGCCCTGCTCATTGTCTAAATCGTCAGGTAACTGGATATAGCAGACATGATTCTCAGTCTACAATTCAAGGTGGAAAAGAAATAAAACTTAGTTTCTTTGCTACTATCAGAGCAATAGCTGTATGGCAAGAAGAACTGCTGGAAGACCAGGAAACAGAGACACAGTAGGAAGGAAATATTCGTAATTATATGAGGTGATAATATAATTTGTAGAATGAAATACATTTGTAGATAGAAATTCAAAAGGTCCTAAACATGTGGCTTGTGTCCATGCTCCAGTTTTACAATTTTTCTTAAGATAGTAGGTTTGATGAATGTGTAATGCGGCAGAGATATACTCTGAAATCTTGCTGAAGTGTCCTGCCAATGCCTATTTATCATGGTTTTTACATTTTCTTTTCCATAGTGGGTCACAGTATGTGGGGAAGCACGGGACTTGGTTGGAAAGTTTGTAAGGAGAAATCTCTGAAAGGTCAGGGGCCTCCAGGGAGAGTTGACCGAAGGTGGCCACCCCTGCCTTGACTTTTCCAAATAAGTCTGAGCCCCCGGGGTGTTTTACTGGAATCTTTATGTTTAGTCTTCAGATGTCCTTGCTTAAAGGACACTGCAGACTCATGTGTCTTCTCAAGGATGCTTACCCTATGGATAGTTCAAGCTGTTGCTACAATAAAAGCCTAAGGAGGCAGGCAAACGGGGCTGTTTGGTTTCTCAAGCCAAGCAGTCCCTTAGCCCTCTCTTTCACAGAAACGTGTGTCAGAGTAATCATTCATCCATCACTCAGGGTCTACTGGTCAGCCCCAGCAAGAGTATGTAAAATTGTTTGAGAAAGTCCATTTCAGCAATTTGGGGCAGACCAAGAGCCCATCTTGGTGCCACCATAGCTATGTGAGAGAAGAAAACCATGTAATCTTTTCTAATATTCTTCTTCAGAATCAAATGCTTGATGCTAAAGTTAACTCAAGCCCTGATGCCAATACTTAGGAGTTAGTTTTGGCTTTGACCCTTGGACTTATTGGACTGCCTGGAGGTGTTAAAGCAGTTCATTTAGTATAGTAATCTGTTAAAGTATTACCCTTTGCTTCTTGAGTCTGCTTTTTACTGTGGGGCTCAATTTTAATATAGCCAAAATCTTTGGAAGAAACAAGGCAGCTAATAGGAGTTTTATGTGACTGCCATGTTTAATTGGAATACCAAATGCGGTTAAGAGGCTGAATTGCTTCCAAAGCATACCAAAATTATGAACTACTCCAAATGCATATTTTCTATCTACATAGATATTTGCTCTCTTATCTCTACTTAACTAGCAGGTTGTCGTATGTGCTACAATTTCAGCCACTTATACAGATTTAGCCTCTAGGAAAGAATAATATTTGAGTAAGTCTGAGTGGCTTGCAATCACATACTGAGCTTGATAGCCTCCTTCTCTGGTTCTCAAATAGGCTCTATTTATGAATAGTTCTAAATCTGGGTTGTGTGAAAGAGTTCAAGGAAATCAGAGCGAGGCAAGGAAAACTGAATAAATGCATGATAGACGTGAGGTTTTCCCTTCTCTGGGAAAGGAAAAAAGTTGGGGGAAAGAGGGGAGCAGTCTTTAAGGGATACAGCAATGGATAGAAATATATGTGAGTGAGAAGGATTTTATATAAGGTCAGTCTAGAGACGGAAAGACGTTGAGTATTTTCAATCAAGAGTAAGGTCTGAATGACATGAGGAATCACAAGGTTAAATGGAGAGCCTAAAACTAGGTCAGTAGAAGCCTCAGCTAACTTTGTGACTGTTGCCACCACACACAAAGGCTTTTGATACAGAGTAAAGTGAGGGGCTACTACAGGTGATGAGTGCCTGAAGCCCACTGTGCTGTTTAGTTAGAACCCTCAAAACGTGTCTTTAGATATTTCATATGCAAATTAAAAGAAAGTCTGTTATAATTGAGGGATCCAAGCATAGGAGGTATTGAGGGGCTTTTTAATATATGTATATATTTTTAAAATAAATTTTTATTGATTTTAGAGAGAAAGGGAGAGGGAGAGAGAGATAGAACATCAATGATGAGAGAGAATCATTGATCAGCTGCCTCCTGTATACCTCACACTGGGGATCAAGCCCACAACCCGGGCATATGCCCTGACCGGGAATCGAACCATGATCTCCTGGTTCATGGATTGACAGTCAACCACTGAGCCACGCCGGCCGGGTTTGAGGAGCTTTATTATTTAAGTTACAGAAGGCTCTATGTCATTTTCAGGTCCTGGGAAATCAACCTGCACTGACATCAAATAATTATTCTCTTCTAGGGAGTTTCAGAAAGTGGTTACTCAGCCCACATTTACATCTGGCGCCCCATTTGCAAAGTAGATCTCACCCCAACAGATCCACCATGGTAGAATCACTACACAGAAATATATGTTAACTAGTGAGCATATGACATTCTTATCATTGAAATGTTTTGGTTACTCCAAGGAAAAAATGATGGAAAGGTGGGTTTATGGTAGTGTGTAGATCTGGTATCAAATTTTAAAAAGGAACATACTAGTTTTTTGCAATTGCATAAAAATTATGTTCATAATATTAAATCTGTATTCTTCCTTTTGTTTTAAGGACAATTATGAACAAACCAGAGAAACTACTTAGTCAAAACTGATTCTTTCTCATTTTAGATACTTTTTCAGTTTCAGGCACAGCAAGTGTTTTCCAGTGTTCCTTCTCCTTATAACATTTACAAGTGCCTTTGTCTAGACTAGCCATAGAGATGTTTTGTTCTTGGGTTTATCTAACTGCTTAATCTAAATAACTACTACTTTAATCTGTATATTTGTCTGAGCAAAAGTACTTCAAAGTGCTTCACAAAGTCTTGTAATTCAGAGATAAGGCAGTCTGCCATCTTCTGTTTTCTAACTATATCTGTCACCTCTGGTTTAAGACTGTCAACAGAGAAGAGGGTTATGCAGTTCTGATATCTCCACTCCTATTGAAAAAAGGGTATGTGGAAGGTGGTAGTTCCACTGTCTCTGAAATCAGAAATGGACCTATTTTTCTTCCTCCTTATATAACTCGATTTTTGACCAATCATTTTAAACAGAAGAGACTTAGGAATAGCTACTAATAGATCTTGCCTTATGTAATACTTTTATATACATCCACAATTAAATTTTGTCCCATTTTAATGTCATTTTAGTAGTCCATTCATCCTGCTTTTCAAATTAACTTCTAATATCTCTAGTTCCCACAAAGAGATGAACTAATTGATAGAAATTAGGGCTTTCCAGGACCAGAAAGTCCTGGCTTTCATTACAGAAATATAATTGACCATGGTTTAAAGCTGTAAGATCTATTTAGGTAAATAGATACTTTTCGAAAGAATACAGAAGAAAGGCCAAGAGACATATGAAAACAAGCTCAAAGTTACTAATCAACCAAGAGATGCAAATCAAAACAACAATGAGGTACTACCTCACACCTGTCAGAATAGCTATCATCAACAAATCAACAAAGGTCAAGTGCTGGCGAGGATGAAGAGAAAAGGGAACCCTTGTGCACTGCTGGTGGGAATGCAGACTGGTACAGTCACTGTGGAGAATAATATGGAGTTTTCTCAAAAAACTAAAAATGAAACTCCCATTTGACCCAGTGATCCCACTTCTAGGAATATATCCCAAGAAACTAGAAAAACCAATCAGAAAGGATATATGCACCCCTATGTTCATAGCAGCACAATTCACCATAGCTAAGATTTGGAAACAGCCTAAGTGCCTATCAGCCTATTAATGGATTAAAAACCATGGTACATCTACACAATGGAATACTACGCTGCGGTAAAAAAGAAGGAACTCTTGCCTTTTGCAATAGCATGGATGGAACTGGAGAGCATTATGCTAAGTGAAATAAGCCAGTCAGAGAAAGATAAATATCACATGATCTCACTCATTTATGGAATATAATGAACAACATAAACTGATAAATAAAAACAGATCCAGAGTCAGAGAAACATCGATCAGACTGTCAAACCTCAGAGGGAAGGTAGGAGAGGGTGGGGGTAAGGGGGAGAGATCAACTAAAGGACTTATATGCATGCTAATAGGCTTAACCAATGGACACAGACAAGGGGGGGGGGGGGGGGTGAGGGCATGAGTGGGGGGGATGGGGGGTTAATGTGGGGACAAGGACACATATGTAATAACTTAATCAATAAAGAAATTTAAAAATAAATAAATAAACCCTTAAAAAAAGAAAAATAAATAAATAAATAAAGTTGTAAGATCATTTCCATCTACATTAAAATATAATACGGGATATTCTCCAAGGAGAGAGCTCTACTTAGAAAGGGGCAATGGAGGATAGGGAAGGGAGTTAACAGAAGGTGCAGAAGGAGGAGGAGGAGCACAGCAGGGAAAGGAGATGGCTGAGATATAAGGGGCCAGGAAAGAAGCAAGTGCAAAGGTGGGGCAAAAGGGGAAAGAGGGTTTAAGTCTGAATTTTTAAATCTACCACATTTTTATTAGCTTTTTCTAAAGAATCCTTAAGATTCATAATTTTGTAATTTTGCAGTCTTTTAGAGTTTTTGTCTTTAAGAAGCCTCTTCATACCAGTTAAAAACTTGTTGACCTGCCGAAACGGGTTTGGCTCAGTGGATAGAGCGTCGGCCTGCGGACTGGGGGGCCCCAGGTTCGATTCCGGTCAAGGGCATGTACCTGGGTTGCTGGCACATCCCCAGTGGGAGGTGTGCAGGAGGCAGCTGATCGATGTTTCTATCTCATCGATGTTTCTAACTCTCTATCTCTCTCTCTTCCTCTCTGTAAAAAATCAATAAAATATATTTTTTTAAAAAAACTTGTTGACCATTGAGTATTTGGAATCTTTGAAGCCTTTTATGCTAAGGTGCCATACACATGAGTTGTCTTATTCATATTCCAA
Source organism: Myotis yumanensis (assembly GCF_028538775.1). Classification (NCBI taxonomy): domain Eukaryota; kingdom Metazoa; phylum Chordata; class Mammalia; order Chiroptera; family Vespertilionidae; genus Myotis; species Myotis yumanensis. The sequence goes on along the minus strand of NW_027223754.1, from coordinate 145,756,356 downwards.
GTTCCCCAGGGTGGCCACTGCAGTTCTAAAATCCTCCAGAGCTTCCAGTGTTTAATGCTATCGTCTTTATAAAGTTAATACTAAATTCCAACTAACAAAATCTCCTTGGCACAATGGCTCCACCATGATCATGAGAACCTCAATTCCATTTGTAAAATAAATCAAACTAAGATATGTATACCAAGGACAATAAAGAGGAAAATTAAGGCATAGGCAGGCACTGGTCTCTGGTCTATAGAAGGACTCCCTCCACTTCGAAATGGCCTGGGCTGAGGAACAGAAGAGCCAGTCCTGCCCAAGTCTCAGCAGCAAAACTTTGGAAGAAAATCAACTAGAGATTCATTAGCATAAGGCTCTGAAGGAGGGCTCCCAAGGAGCGTTCTAACTTGGAGAGGACAGTGGAAAATTTTGCATGGTTTTAGCAGGAGGGAGTTGGCTGAAGTTCAGCTAAACTTAGCAGGATGGGGTTGGCCAAAGTCCAGTTAGTTTCAGAAATGGAAATAGAGGGATTGTTTTTGCAGAATAAGTCATTGTTTGGGCAGTCTAGATTTTACTGAGAGAGGTGAAGAGGAAGAGTTAGGGGCTAAAGTCTTATGCAAGAGGGAATGGGAAGGAATAGCTGTGGTGTAAAGGTGAGGGTAAGTGCATTTGTGAAGGCCACTACGGAAAGTTCTCTAGTCTCAAGTCATTTGAGGTTTCTCACATACAATAGCAGTAGAACTTGTTTTCACAGGGGCTTCAATGCCTTCATTGAAAGTGATTTCCAACAAAGTGACCATGTCAGTGGGGGCAACGCCTTGTAGCAGAACTCTCTTGAGTAAGCCTTGTTAAGCTACTGGACTAAGCTGTGGATTGGGCGATTCTGGGAAAACAAAAGGAACATTTCTTGTGATTCCTCTTCTTTTTACAGATAACAGATTTGTCAGGAGTTCTGAAGGATAGGATTCAAATAGAAAAAGGTAAATCCAATGATAAATTCTTTCATATTACTGCGTATCCAGATAAATATGAAAGCCTTTTAAAATTCAGCAGTATTCTTTTATTCTGTCAATATCCCAGGATAATGAAGGACAATTTTGAGGAAGAGAATTCAAAGTACTTGGATGTTTGCTTATTTTGGTTCAGGGGAATGCTGGCACTCTTGGAAGATCAGCCCTTAAGTATGCGACATTGAATGGAAGTCAAGTAGGAAAAAGCATTGATTCATCTTGCATAAACCTCAGTGGAATATAACTTTCTCATGACATTTCAGACCCTCTCCTCTATCCTCCTCACCCCCCCCCCCACCCCAACCCCCCGCCTCATCTTGGACAGAAATAAGTGAGAAGATAGTACCAAAAGAAAGGACAATATTCAAAAGATTTTCCAGATGCTTTAAAACCATGGAGAGCATTCAATTCTGGTTCGATCTGGGGTATAACTTAGTTCACTTATTTTTTTTCTGAATCAGACAGCTGGTTCCTGAACTGAACATTCATCCGTGCCCTTGTGAACAGTTCCACCACAGCTAGAGGTGAAATTATTGGCCAGGCTTCCACAAATATGAGTCATTAAAGGGAAATCATGTTACTTTTGTCCTTTTCTCCTTTCCATGATTTAAAAAAAATATAATAAAAGCATTGGTTTTGCCATAATTTCAAAGAAGGTCAGAACATTTATGAATCTTGGCAAAAGTGGATCATTTAAGCAACTACTTATTCCAACTTTGAGACAGATGTAGAGTAACATGCTGTAGGTGTTACTGGTCTGTACTTAAGTGTCTCATGAAATATAAAACCCATTCATTATTAAATTTAAGTTTTGTTTGAGGTTTACTTGAACTTGTTTTTCAATGTGCATGGAAAGTATAAAAATTAACTTTTTCCAAACCATTCGTTTAATTGGTTTTGACTGCTTGGTGAGTGCACCATGTACCAGGCGTGACAGTATTTTGTGTGAAATAGCAGAAAAACAGGAATACTCTTGTCATAGTTTAACACAAAACTCATCAGGGCAAGGACACTGGTGTTTATTATTTCATTCTTGTATTCCTGAAAAAGCTTTTGCTTAATCATATATCTCTATGCACCAGTTGGTTCTTTGAGAATATATATTTTCCCCTCTTCCATTTGCCATTTAACTACCACTTTCCACGAGGGCAGTATTTAGAACATTTTTCAATTGTTTCAAGAACATAAGGGTTCTACCATTTTTAGGCTATCCTTTTTTAAAAAATTACACAGAGAAAGATAATTTTCTTCTATACCCCGAAGAAAGGATCTTCTTATGGGAACTCAACAAACTTATGTCAAGTTAAGTGACTGGAATTGTGATGAGTCCTGTAAATATACTTTAAAAAATAAGATTAGCTTATTTGCTTATAGGTACAGGATATTTAGGGGAAAAAAAGATATAACAGAAATTGAAAACAAAATAAGGCTTTAGAAATGTGCCAAGTTGTCAGGTAAATCTTTGGTTAAAATTGTTTCATAGGTAAGTTTTATCTTCCTTTGTTCTCCTTTTCCTTCTTAATGTAATTTTCTCCAGCTGTGGACACACTTACTCAATCAAAACTATAAACTAATTCACCCCAAGGTGATCTTCACTGAAATCACTAAGTATTTGTTGAGCATCACCAGTGGACCTAGCTCTGTACTTGGGAATATAAGCTTTCTTACTTTGATCTTTAAACTATCCCTCAACATATCAGCATTGTCTGCAAGCTTGTTAAAAATACAGAATCTCATCTAGCCTGTGTTGCTCAGTGGTGGAGCATCGACCTATGAACCAGGAAGTCATGGTTTGATTCTGTCAGGGCACATGCCCAGGTTGCAGGCTGAATCCCCAGTGTGGGGCATGCAGAAGGCAGCCGATCAATGATTCTCTATCATCATTAATGTTTCTATCTCTCTCTCCCTCTCCCTTCCTCTGTGAAATCAATAAAATATATTTCTAAAAATACAGAATCTCAAAACAACTAAATTGAATATGCTTTTTAACATAATCCCCAAGTGATTTGCAAACACATAAAAATTTGAGACACAAACGATCTAGTGCAGTGATTCTCAAACTTTAGCTTAATCAGATTCATTTGGGCCAGGGGTCCTCAAACTTTTTAAACAGGGGGCCAGTTCACTGTCCCTCAGACCGTTGGCGGGCCGAACTATAGTTTAAAAAAAACTATGAACAAATTCCTATGCACACTGCACATATCTTATTTTGAAGTAAAAAAACAAAATGGGAACAAAAACAATACAGTGGGGCCTTGACTTACGAGTGTCCCGACTAACGAGTTTTTTTGAGATACGAGCCGTCTCTGGGCCAATTTTTTGCTTTGAGTTGAGAGCTAAAATTCGGATTACGAGCCAGCTTCAGATACTCCACCACTAGTTGGCGCAGCGAACGTCACAGTGATTTGACATACGAATAATTTGAATTATGAGCTCCGTCACAGAACGAATTAAGCTCGTAAGTCAAGGCTCCACTGTATTTGTATTTGCATGTGGCCCGCGGGGCTATAGTGTGATGACCCCTGATTTCTGGGCAGTTTGTTATAGGGTCCACATTTGAAGAACCTCTGGTCTGGAGGATATAAAAGAGGCCAAAAGTGATCTTTTCCATTAAGCATTTTATAACATAGCTGGGAAGCAAATTGATCATGGATTGAATAATTAGAGAACGATTGTGTGCTAATCTGTATGGTTTTGACTTCACTGCAATGGAGTTTTGAGAAAGGAAAAATTAGTATTGAGTTATCAGGAAAAGTTCCACTGCCTGGGAAAATGGTGGTACCATTGATGGAATTGAGAAAGGTAGAAAGTATAGCCAATTTGTGAGAAAAGATTATATGTTTCATCACAGATATATTGAGCTAGAGAGGCTGATAGACCATCCACGAAAGTTCATACCATTGATACTGGAATTCATGATCCTAGTGCAGTTAAAACTAAGGATTAAAAATCTGTATGCATCTTGAGGGCAGAAACCTTAAATTACTCACTCATCTATCCTCAGTGCTGGTGGGATACCTGATACACAAGAGATGTGTCAGGTATACCACGCCTTTTTTTTTTTGATGATTTAATACATAAATGAATTTAGATGTGCTCCTTAAAGCCATGACTGTTCACAAATTCCACTTATATGCATTTAGTCTTTGAAAAAAGATAGCAGGAATAAACAAAAGCTTAATTCAAAGTTATGAATCTTTAATAGAGAGTTTCAAGCTCTGAGGAAGCCAGAAGAAAAATATTTTTGATGGAAGACATTTAACTTACTACACTACCTATGATTAAGGCTAATATATAGATAACTCTCTCTCTCTCTCTCTCTCTCTCTCTATATATATATATATATATATATATTCATTCTAGTTTTTAAAAAATATATTTATCATGTGTTTTGTTAGGATAAAGATTGTTAGCAATCCTAAACACTCCCAGAATGCTTTTAAAATAAAGCTGAACCGTATTATTTTCCCATTACCATTATAGAAAAGTACTGGCAGCTACTGCATGCAAAGTTTCCTTCTTCAAGCCAAGAAAAACCTACATATTGTGGTAAGTTTTATAGAGAGAAATGTGGTTTCTAGCCAATTCTTCTATAACCATCCATCACATCTCTCGATTTCCAGTCTTTCTCCTTGGAGTCTAGTTTTTATATACAATGTTGAGTTGGCTTTACTGCTACTGTTCATAAAGAAAATTCTTCTAGAATAAATGAATATCAGGATCAGTATGTTCCATTGCTGTTAAAATAATTCTTTGAAATTAAGGTAATATTTACTGACTTGGGGATCTTGTGATGTAATTTGACATTTTATCAGGTCATTTAAAGTAACTAAAAGATGATTAAAATGTGATTCAGTTTTCAACAGAATAGAAAGATGAGTAGAGGGAAGAGAGAATCCTAGCACCCTCACCTCCATTGGAACATAATGGATAAATTACAAATACAGTTTCAAAGTGTCAGTTTTTATGTCTGAGCTCCAATCAATTGTATCATGCCATATATATGTATATATATATATATATATATATATATGCTATAGTATATAAACAATTTGAATAAAAAATAAATTAAACTTAAACTCTGTGGGTGTTTCTGATTTAGTAAACAGTTTTCCTCTCTACTCTGTTATAGTCAAGCAGTTTTGATACCTACAAACATATACCATATACTTCACCCCTACATAGAAATGAATGTCCCACCCCAATACTACCTTCTGAACCAGAATCACCCATTCCTATTGCTTTGGGATACATTATGGGAGAAATATGTGGCTCTTAAATACTTTATAGGACAAAGGTGGAGAGAAAAAAAAAACAACTGGAAAATAAAACCAGTTCAGGGGGAGCTGACCTGTTTCTCTCATCAGAATGACATTAATCCTAGATTCATTTAGGTTAGAAAAGTATCTTCTTTTTAATATATAAGTACCATCTTGAAGGTTTTGTGACCATTTGTCATACCTGTTAGTATGATTTGCTTGACCCTATTGCTTTCCTCTTTCAGAGTGCTGAGGTCAGGTGTACTCAGGCTTGGGAGTTTTGAATGGATTGAGGAGGCAGGTAACCATGGCACATGGAACCATGGAAGAAGGAGTATTAGACATTAGTAACATGTTGCAATGGAGCACTTATGGTAATAGGATGAAGGCTAGAAGGCAGGAGAGAAGTGCAGAAAGCAAAGTGAGGAAATGCCAAAATTAAATGTCATGTTTCAAAACATTTTTAATCCAAAAATAGGAAAAGAAACATTTTGTTCTTCTTCACATACCCTAAAGACCCTTTCTCCTGAGATCCAGGATTCTGGTTAGAATTCATTTATTTTTAAAATGGATTTTTGTCTTGCCTATCTTTGATCGGTGAGCTCTTAAGTACACAGTTAATCATTTTGAATTTCTATTTCTCAACAACATGCTCATTCCCCACCTAAAATACCTTACATGGAAAAAGCTCCCTTTCCATATTTACAGTTCACAGCATTATGAAATTATATACATGGAGGTTGGGAAGATAATTGTTTGGATGCACATACTAAAACTTAGACACAACGAACTTCAGTGACGATCAGGATTCTATTTATGAAGTTGGTGGGATTGAGCTCTATTATGAGTTTTCTATCACTTCCCAAAGGTCACCAAAATAGTGCGCTGCTTTCAATTTAAGCCCTGAAGTAAAATAAAGCTTCAAAATTCCAAGAAAGATTAAAATGAGTTGCATTGCTAAATTGAAAACTAACTCAACACGAGCCAGTTGTACATGAAACAAGATTCCTCCTCCCCACACCACCCTACTCCAATCCCTGAAGCATACTGAACAAATCATTTGGTTCAAGAAGTGGTGGAACTATTCACAACTGCCTATCACCAAGGAAAAATGAGGGACAAACTTTGTTCTTCTAAAAATCAGAAGCCCGCCAAACCTGTTTGGCTCAGTGGATAGAGCGTCAGCCTGCGGACTCAGGGGTCCCAGGTTCGATTCCGGTCAAGGGCATGTACCTTGGTTGCGGGCACATCCCCCCTGGGGGGCGTGCAGGAGGCAGCTGATCAATCTCTCTCATTGATGTTTCTGGCTCTCTATCCCTCTCCCTTCTTCTCTGTAAAAAATCAATAAAATATATTTAAAAAAAAAATCAGAAGCCCATTTTGAACCATGTCAGAAGACCTCACTATACCCTGCAGAATGCCTTGCCTGTGGCTTATTGCCTACTGCCTATTGAGTTGAGCTAAAATGAAGAAATTGGGAAAACCCATGGTTGCTGTGTTACAGACTTAAACAGAAAGCAAACTAGGAACTTTAGTTCAAAGAGACTTAGAGTTCAGAAAATTAGCTGAATATCTTCTATAATAATAAAAGCATAATATGCAAATTGACTGAACAGCTGAACAGCAGAACAACCATCCAGATGGCCACACTATGACACGCACTGGCACCAGGCCAGCCAAGGTGGGTGCGATACAATTGGTCAGGCCTGCCATCGCCCCACGATCACCCCACAGAGGGAGGCCCAGGCCACCAGCGGTGGGGCGATCAATTGAGGGGGAAAGAGGATGGCGGCGGACACCGGCAGCGCCAGGCCAAGGCGGGTGCGGGTGGGGGCGGGGCTGGCTGCCAGCAGCCGAGGGAAGCCCAGGTGCCAGGTGCTGGCAGTCGGGAGAAGGAAGGCCTACCCTTGCACAAATTTCGTGCATGGGGCCTCTAGTATATATATATGTGTGTGTGTGATATGGCAAAAAAATTTATTAAAATATTTTTCCAAGTTTGAACTTTATTATAGAGAATCCTTCTAATGCACTCATTCATCCTAGAAAAATGAGATAACAAGTTCTATATACAGAATATAAAGAAGTGATTTCTTTAAAAATGTCCTAAAAAAATTAGTCCAAGAGTAACACAGTGAAAGAAATGGGATTCTCTGGGGCCTTAGAGAATTTGAAGTGGCACCTTAGGTTATCTAAGAAACCAATTACAGTCTCATGGTTTTCCTTTTGTTCAAGATTAGAAAGTTAGGTTACCACCACCTGTTTTATATGGACAAAGAATCAAAATTAGTAAGGACAACTCTCAATTCTCTGTCTTCGAGATATGATTTCTGGTTTGACTGACCAGCCTTCAAATTGGAAGTACAAGTCACACAGTTAGTTTTGCCAGCCAACCATGTGAGCCATCCATGTGATGGGAAACAAATGCTTTGGATGTGAGTCTTCTCTAGTTTTGACAGGATAGACCAAATAATATTTTTGGGACATGTATCATTGTGGACTACAGTTAGGCAATAAGGATCCTAACACTCACCCACACTCACTGGCATGTTCTATGCCCTTTCAAAGCCTTTTGTTTGCCTTTATAAAAGCACAGACTGAACATTAAGCCAAAATAATAATAGATTATTATTCAGTGTGACAGTTTGTGGACAAAAATTAAACTGTAGCAATCCTATATAATAAAAGCCTAATATGCAAATCGACCAAATGGCAGAATGACCCGCGTAACAATCAGTTGCTATGACATGAACTGACCACCAGGGGGGCAGATGCTCAATGCAGGAACTGCCCCCAGCCCGCAGGCCCCAACCAGTGGTGGTGGGGAGCAGGGCCAACAAGGGGGCAGTGCCAGGCCAGCCAAGGCGGGTGCCAGCAGACCCCCCCCAATCACCCCACTGATTGCCCCACAGATCAGCCCTAATCACCAACCAGGCCTAGGGACCCTACCTGTGCATGAATTTCATGCACCGGTCCTCTAGTATCCTATAAGACTACATGATTACAGAAAGAGAGAGAGAGAGAGAGAGAGAGAGAGAGAGAGAGAAAGAGAGAGAGAGAATAAGAGAGAGAGAAGGAGAATGCTGTTTTTAACACTGTTGGGATTTAAACTTATCATGGCCAATTTCAAAGGCACACTTGTTCGAGTCTAGAATACCTGAGAACACAATAATCCCAAAAGGAATTTATTCAACTTCCAAATGATCCATTAAGAAGGTTATAAAATACAAGAAATGTTCCCAACTACTGTTTAGCAAACAAATTTTTTCGTCTCGTAGGTGAGCCCAAAAGACACTTAACTATCATAAAAGTTTGAGTCCCAGGACCTTTAGCCAAGATCATTTATATCTTATTTTGTTTACCATTCTTTTGAGGGTCACCCAGGTTCTTTGCTTTGTGCCCTTACTTTCCCATCTCCAGGATATAGAGGGAAACATCCCCTGTAGAAGAGAACTTTTCTCTCCTCCCAGAAAGAGGCTAACATATTATGCATCCATATGTCACATTTCACCTAATTCTAAAGACGCATAAGAAGAGATCATAAACTCATTTACCTGCTGGGAGTCACTATGATAAAAGATAGTGAAGATGTTTCAAATTGGGAACATTTTAAATCATCTCTGGATCATTTAGTTATGTGTACTTCTTGTGGACAAAAGTAATTGTCTATTCTTTTAAAACATCTTTGTCTTTATTGTCAACTAAATCTTGAAAGTCATTTTAAGGTTGTTACAATTATGTAATTAGACCCAATGGTTTCTCATCAGTCTGGGAAATCCCATGGGATAAGCTACTTCTTGTTATTTAGAATGACTGGAAATTTTCTCCTCAAGCAAATCACAAATCTCTATTTAATTAAGGCCAAAAGAAAATCAAAATTATTTACTTAAAATAAATATGACCAGGAATTAATCTTACCTAATAGCAAATTGTCAAGAATGTTATTATATGCAAACATGGCTTTTAAACAGCTATAACCAACACCTTCCTGCCAACTTGTTCCTGCAGAAAATGGCACCCCTCTCCAGTTACATAAGTCAGAAGCCTGGAAAGCTTATATCCCACCCCAAGTCCTGTAGATTTTATGCCCTAAATATTTCCAGAATGTGTCCTCTGACACACCATCCATCCAGGCCACCACTGACTTTTACCTGGGTTACTCCACCAATCCTGTCTCCTGGCTTGCTCTTCTTTTGGCCATTCTACACACAGCAGCCAGAATGATATCTCATCATGTTTCTCTCCTACTAAACAATTATTAAATTAGCTCCCATAATCCTTGTGATAAAAGCCAAACTCCTTAACATAACTTAAATCCTTCCAACCTTACCTCCTCTGCCCTCTCTAGTCTCATGTGCTGGCTCCATTCTCCATTCCTACCTCTTCATCCAACTGCATTTGCTTGATCCCTCTAAATTGAGTTCGATGGCCTGTAAAGAATATGAATAGCTGCCTTTTCCTAGCTCCCTAATCTAGTACATATCATATGTTTTTGATAACTGCTTGTTTAATTCTCTGTTTCTACTGATATACTGTACAAGCTATAATTGAACAGGAATTGGTCTTTGTTCAAAACTTTGTCCTCAGCTCTCAGCACTGAGTCTAAAAAATGTAAGTGCTCAATAGATGCTAATTGAATGAATGAATAATGAATGAATGAATGAATGAATGAATGAGATAAAACACAAAGAAACAAAAAGGAGTGTTCAACCACTTGGGGAAAAATAATTGATTCCAATACCATAGATCAAGAGTAATTTCTTTATTAGCTGAAGACTCATACAAATAAGAAAATAATGTGTAAATGTGTACAGGACAAGAAAAATAGATCACAAAATGTAAACAGGATTCTATAGTAAACATAGAATTTAGACAACTATTTAGCCACACTTCAATGAAACATCCTCTTTTCTATGTAAAATTATTGGAGATTTTGTTTTCTAAGTGAAGGTAATGCTACCAGTTTAGCAAGGTGTAGTGAAAGGAATAATCTATAATAATAAAAGTGTAATATGCTAATTAGACCAGCTGTCCTTCTGGACATCCTTCCGGACGACCTTCCGGATGAAAGCCAGGGCTGCAAGGGAAGCCTGGGTCCCGGGTGCTAGAGGGAACCTCAAGTCCTGGGTGCCAGAAGGAAGCCAGTACCAGCAGCCAGGGGAAGGAAGGCCTACTCTTGTATGAATTCCATGCATCAGGCCTCTAGTCTTATATAATTCCTACAGGAAGTATGAGCTGACACAAATGTTTTTGAAACAAATTAGTTAATATGCTATTGTAATGGGTATACCTGTAGGAATTTATCCTAACCAAACAATTCTAAATTTATAAAACTGCACAAAAGAGCATTATTTTCAGCAGTAAAAAAAAATGTGAAGCAATCTAAACATTCAATAGAATAGACTATGTAAGACATGATGTAACCTGTAGACAGATTGTTATATAATTTTTATAAGAATGATTAAGAAGCAATTGAAAAATATGTGTATGATATAAGTAAAAAAATATTTAATTTTAAGTAAAGCATAAGTAAGTATAAAAGTGTCTGAAAGTATGTTTGTTTAGCTAGCAGTCACAATTATTCAGTTGGTTCAGTAAAAACAGAACTTGTGCCTGAATTATTCTTAAATTTCCACTTTGTTCAAGTGAGCTGGTCTAATAATTATGTCTTTGTTACAAAGAAATAAAAATACTTTCCATTGGCTTTGCTGTCGCTATTTTGATAGGTGTTTGGGGAGAAATGAGAGAAAGAAATGGTCACCGTGGCTCGAAACCATGCCATGCATGCATGTTTCCTTTGTTCGCATGCTATCCTTATTATTCTTAAGAGGATAGTTACTCACGTTCTTTTGAAATAGTGTCATAAAAAGCATCACATATGTTTCTTACAAACCATTGCTATAATTCATAAAGAAAAAATTTAATAGCTGGAAATGTCTGTGTTGTTGCATGGAATAAAATAGGTTATTGTTTATCCTCATGTAAAAGGGATAATACAGGTTGATAGGAAATTTAGCTACCCAGTTACAAAACCATAGAAACATTTCACAATGCAATGCGCAAAGGGATCCTTCTTCAAAAGGGGATTGTGTAAAAGCAGATGTCAAGACGGGATTAGTCATGCAAAAGATTTACTGGAGGAAATACCTGTGAGGGAAAATGAGGAGGGAGCCAGAGGAGGCTCAGGGAGCTGTCAGATCATGATGCAGGTCTGACCCCAGTGAGGGAAAGAGGGAAGGATGGAAGGCTGGACTGCAGTGCAATTCTAAGGAAGTTCACCTTGGTTGCCAGGAAGTCCTTGAGACAAATTCATCACCCAAGGAGTCCTTTCTCTCCCAAGAATGGCCCTGACTTCGTATTCCTGCCACATTTAGTCAGATTCGCAGCAGCCCATGGTAAGTGTGGCCTCTGCACGAATGCAGTGGTGGACTGCGAATGCAGCAGCTGGGACCATCCGTTATTATGCCCTCTGCAAGAGAAGCTCTCAGAGGCTCCTTTTCACAGCTGCCACAAGCATCAATATTTAATCAGGCTCAGAATACAGCATCTTATTTTATAATAGAGCATCCATTGCAAAGTTTACTCAAAGTAACCCCCCAGTTATTTAGACTTTGGGATGTAAAATGACCGTGAATTTCTCAGGACAACAGCTCAGGCAATGACTAGGAAAGCGTGTATCTCCATCGTGATGGTAGGGAAACTGAGGCATGGAGAAGCTAAAAAACTTTCCAAGGTTAAAAATAAGTAACAAACCAGAACCCAAACCACTGTTGTTTTAATATAAGGAGGCTCCTTCTCTTTCATATTCATATATGTAGAAATAAAATAGAAATTTCAGGGTGTTAGCATAGATAACATGTAAAATCCGAGGCCAAATGGCTCACTCCATCACTGTTACATGTTGTAAGAGCAAATATTTTACAGTTAAATATACTTATTTCAGAATAAAATCAAAGGACCCAGCAATCTTAAACTTTCCTGCAAGATATTGATTTTCCATCAATTATTTTGCTTTCTGACTCAGCAGATTAGGGAGAAATATTAAGGTTTTCTTCAATAAATCTTGAAACTACATACTCAGTTCTGAAATTCAACCAAAGAAAAGGAAACTAACATGTCTTTCTGGCCATTGGACACAAAGATGCTATTTAAAGACTTTAAAATAACTCCTACCTCCAAATATTCTCATCTGACTTACATAGAAAACAAATTTCTTTTTAAATTTTATACATGTAATGAGGAGAATTTAAATAATTCACCTTTAAAATGAATGTTTTTCTCTGCCCAACTATTGTGAGAATGGTTTTTTTACACTTTAGTAAGCCAAATTTTGAAGTGAGCAAATTGGGGATATTTGAAAGCTGAATTAGGCCATTAATGCAAAGATAGCTATAGCTTTCTTTATAATGGTCTACTGGTCTAAAGATTTGTTGATGCTCAAGGAGTAGTTTATTGTTGAGAGATATTTATATCACTGCAAATACATTCTATACTCATCATGAAGAAAGAGTTTTATTTTCCAAAGATCAAGCACATGTGTGTCCCAACATATGAATTTCATTATAACCAGTTCTAACCTCGTCATCTCTATTGATAGCTGCTCTTAGTTGCAAATTTTAAGATATGAACATTTCCCGGGATCTTATGAATATTATATAACAGGTTGCTGGGTGGGGAGGAGTGAATTTTAAACTCACCCAAAACATCATTTCCAAGGCACCTTTTGAATAACATCCAAAGTTGGTTTGTCTTGGATTTTTTTCTTATCTTGAACAATCCATTAATTTTGCTAGGCAGCTGCATATCTTTAAAATTACGAGTTACATCAGCAGTCTCTACTCAGGTACAATATTTTAAAAATAAAAGCAAATAAAATTTATTGCCATAGAACTTTTCTGTTTCCTCAGACTTTGAAAAATGAAACCCTCTGTTTATTTGTAACAACAGTTATAGCAGTCCAAGTTTTAGGGACCATCATCGCCAGATTTTAAATTGAGCCTGAAACAGCCTATCTCAAAGACCTCTCTTGGGCAGCCTAGTAACTTTATCTTTTTTCTACTCAAGCCATCTACATGGTTAAATAGAGAAAACTCACATCATTTATTTTGCACATTAAACTCTACTCCCTTGGGGCAAATTCATTCTCTGGATGAAACTGGACTGCAAAGAGTGTCCTTAACACTTGATTATTTGGAAAGAAAAAGAATAGAACACTCCCTGTTCAGTATACATTAGATCTCTGGCATGTTTGCATAATCATTTCATAAAAATATAACCATGTGCATGACTGAAAATAAATTTTAGTTTCACTCAGGAAAAAAGAAAGGTATTCAAGGAAGTAATTCAAAAAGTTTAAAATAATAATTTGTATTTTTTTTCAGTCAAAATTACTCAAAATATTCAAAATTCAACCAAGAGTAAAATAATCAGAGAATCTTGGAACTTGAAAGAACCTGAGAGGTTGTTTTAATTTCAAATACAGTTTTAGATGAGTGTGTAATAGAGACCCAAACTAACTTTGGCTTAAGTAAGATGGAAGTTAATTTTTCTCTTATGTAACACTGCAGAAGTTGGCAAACATTGCTAGTAGGAATAAGCTGGCCTCTGAGGTCACCTAGGGATCCAGGGCCCTTCTGTCATGTTCCTGGTTGCTCATCACCAAATTCCTATTCCAGGCACAATCTGAATTTTCACACATCACTCTGCTCCTACATCCAGAAATCAGTCACATGGCCATACCCGGATGCAAAAGAGGCTATTCTAAATCGTCATGTGCCCAGATAAAATTTAATTACTATGGAGGACAGAAGAGATTTGAGAAGATTAACTAAAAATCTGTGCCCCAGAGTAATTTTATATCCTAATATATAAAACAAATAAACATGAAACTCTGATTGAAAGCAGGGTATAGTGGGAGGTTGGCATCCCTTCCGTGGTCTCTGAAAAAAATGTTTTTATTGATTTCAGAGAGAGGAAGGGGGCGGGGGAGATAGGAACATCAATGATGACAGAGAATCACTGATCAACTGCCTCCTGAATGCCCCCTACTGGGGATCGAACCGTAACCTCCTGGTTCAGGGGTCGATGCTCAACCACTGGGCCACACTGGCTGGGCCCATCCGTGCTCTCTTGATTGCTCGTGAGGTTCTCTTAATGTCTAGGGATCTGTTGGACACATTTAGAAACCATCACTCTATACAAGGGATGGAAAACTAAAATGTCTAAAAAGGTCAGGCGGGTAAAGTAAATAAATGTAGCGAGTTGAATGGCGCCTATGGCTGGCAGCGGGAGAACCTAAAGAGCGCCTTCCCAATTAGATCAAACGGGGCTGCTGCACTCGGCACCACTATATTGCTGAGTTGCAAAACTGTGGGGCCCGAGTTACCAGACATTTCCATTTTTCAAGAGAAGCCAGGAATCTATATTTTAGTGAAAACTCCTGCTTTTTTGATATTATTACTAGTTAACACATCCTTTAATGCTCTGAAGGCCAAAACCACATCTGCAAGCCAGATTTACTTAAGGGCCACCCCATACAATCTATACTCATCTACATCAATCATTTCATTTTCTAGACAAGGAAACAGAAGCACCATCCCAGCCACACCTGGTCAGGTCTTTTGTCTTTCCATTTAGTATTCTTACGCTGCGCCATCATAAAATGCCACTCTGGAGTTCAGAATAAGCAAATAAGAAATGTATTCTTTAAAAGTAATCTAATTGTATGCTGCCATTTAGTGCTCAGCTCTGAAATGAAACATTCAACGGCAGATCCGGTGTGTGTTCTATGCCCCATTCCCTCTGAAACACATAATTGAAAGTAAAATCGGCTCTGCTTTCTGCCTTCCTGGCCTGGGTTTGCCAGAGCCCAGCTGCCTGATCAGGAACAAATGAGCCCAGGAAGCATCAAAGGCGAACGCTGACCCCCACCCAGTAGCCACTCCCCTCCATCACGCACGGCCCCTATAAATAAATGCACACTCGTATCATAGCGAGGCAGATTCATTGCAAAACACGTTTTTCACTTTTACGTGTATTTCTTCCTTTATGCTGTGAAGTTGCATGGTTAAATGTTTTTGGCTGAAATTTTTAAATAAATGGAAATGGATAACCTTTATCTTCTAAATGCCCAAGTGGAACTAAATTGCTCATGGTTTAATTATATGGTACTGGCATAAGCTGTTTTATGAATATTTCTGTTGTTTAGAAGTTTCTTTACAAGTTTCTTTAGAAGAATCTGATACAAAAGTGTGTGTCAAGCATAAAAACGTACCTCACACATTATTTCTACTTTATGGTGAGGTTTATGAGGCCAAAACTTAGATGATGTGCTTATTTTCTGCTTTTTCTCTAGAAGTTTTAAACAATCTTTCCAACACTTAAATTAGATTTTTTTTGATCCAGTGAATGTTATTCTAAATGTATAGTAAGAGAAAATGTTGGAACTATAAGCAGTCTGTACCCATATGACAATCCAGAAAGATATTTAGTTTTCAAATTTGAATTTTCTTTAACTTAAAATTGTTCGGGCATGTTTTAAACCTGAGGTTTTGGTGTTTCTGTGGTATTAGCAGTTGGCAAAAGTAATGTCTATAGGGGCCCAACCTCAGAAAATAAAAGTCAAAGGGGTGAGTTTGGTTTGGCTGGGAAAATATAATATATTTCCATTTCCTATTTCTAATGTCTTAAATCATCGGATTTTATTAATAGAATAAGTTGGACCACATGGAACAATTCCAACAGCACTGTTAGAAAAACACAGACACAAATAGACAAAGCTCCTCTATTTCCAGGTTCCTTTCTGCAGTCTTACCTCTTCTTAATCCTCCTACTTTGTTCTGCATTCTCTTTCTTCTTTTTATGTCCATGATGACTGACTTGTTTCCTCTTTTAATTTTCCTTCAACTTTCTGTCTAATCCTGCTTCATTATTGCAAGTGCGTCCCTAAAAATATTAGTGTAAATTATTTTAAGTTCTTATCTTTTTATATAAATTCTGTTTTCATATACATTTATCTAACTCTTTTATAAATGTATCTCCACACAAAAATATTTCTGGCATAAGTATTGTTATAGGCTGAATTGAATCCCCTGCCAAATTCATGTGTTGAAGTCCTAACCCCCAGTACCTCAGAATATAACTGTATTGGGAGGTCAGGTATTTAAAGAGGCAACGAAGATGAAAGAGGTCATTGGGGTGGGTCCTAATCCAACAGGACCTATATCTTTATAAGAAGAGGAGATTGGGACACAGGTGCACACAATACCATGTGAAGCCAAAGGGAGAATTCAGCCTACAAGCCAAGAAGAGGCCTCAGCAGAAACCAGCCCTGACAATAGCTTGATCTGGGACTTCTAGCTCCTGGGACGGTGAGAAAATAAATTACTGTTGTTTTTAACTACCCTGTCTGTCCTTTGTTATAGCAGCCTAAACAAACGAGTGCAACTATTATCTAAAAATCACATTTAAGATAACCAACCTTTGCAAGTTAGAAATTTGTAACTGAAAGCTCTCTTCTAATATACCATTCATAATATCCAATATACCAAATGTAGTATTGATAACATAAAAATTTCACACTTTCAAGTCCATAAGAGGGTAATTTTCTCAGACCCTTAGTAATTCATTTACATTTTCCTTTCTTCGGCTTTATCTACCAAATAAAGAAATCAGAATAAATTTTTTTCTAAGGTTTCTAGCTCTAAAACCATAATTCTAATGTTTATCTCTCTAATGACAGAGTTAAGCATTGTTTTGAGCACCCATTCTTTCTCTCTCTCTCTCTCTGTCTCTCCCACAAGGCAAGAAGGAGGATTGTTCACGAAGTTCGTGATGGGCAAAATCTGTTTCAGCCTAGTTCAATGTGAATCACTTCATACACAAAACACTGAATGAGTTATAAGTTAAATGAAAAACTAGTCATTGAACAGTCACCCCAAGAAATTATGTGGGTCCTTATTTTTCTTACCTCAATTTCACTTACCACCTTCCTCAATGTGAAAGCTAGAGTAGAAGAGATAAAAAGAAGTTATCAACAACTCAGCGAAGATGTCTCTGGTTTGATGTTGCTTTTACTGAAGCATGCTTCCCTTCTTAAGACTACAATAAGCTGGGGTAATTACACTGACCAACTGTGTGAAAGGAGAGAAGGAAGAAAAGGCAACAAAATTGAGGGTAGTTGTATGGGCAGACAGTTGGAAAAAGAAACAAAAATATAGAGCAGAAATGGGAAGTAAGCAACAGAAGGGGCTCTCTCTCCCCCTCCCTCCCTCTCTTTTCCTCCCCATCCCTCCCTCCTGATCCTTTCCTTTCCCTCATCTTCCATTTGTTAGATTTCCTGGTCACCTTTGAAGCTTCTAAACCATCTCTCCTCCACTTACTAGCTTAGTCCCTTAGTGTACAAATCTTGCTGATTTCTTTTCACTCTTTTCTTGTAACTCTCAGTGCTTTGAAAGTGAGGAAGGGAGTGATGGCAGTTTTTTCAAAACAGTTTCTTCTCATCTAAATTTCTATAATTCCTAATTGATTTCTGTACCACCAACCCAGCCCCTCATTAATCTGTCCACCATATCTCTGCCAGAAATATCTTACGAAAATGCAAATAAATCACATTGTCACTATGATTCCCAAAGCTGTACTGAATTCTGTCACCTTCATTAGCTCAGCACAAAGACTATCACCTCACCTACAGCTATCCCAAAATACTTCTAATTCCCAAACAAGTTATGCAGAGTCTTGTATTGGCTGCCTTTGCACACATACATTCCTCTGTGTCTGGTTATTTCCTATTTATCCTTAGAAATTCACCTTGAGCCATCCTCCTCCAGGAAGCTTTCGGTGCATGTGTCACAATGAACTTTATATGGAATTATAGTTGATAGATTTATTTGTCTCTCCCTGCTTCATAAGACTCTAAGCAAAACAGCAAAATGTCAGCAATGAGGTAGGCATTACGTATTAGGAGGTGCTATCACATAGCATTAAAGAGTAGAAGCTGTAATATCATCCCATACCAGCTAGATGTGCTATGTGCCAAGTGGTTGAATCATTTACCCTATTGGTACAGTAATTTCATCATTTGTAAAGTTGAAAAAGCCTGGCTTATAGTAAGCACTCAAGAACTATTATGATAGTTTTGAATGTCTACATTTATCTGTGTTTCTTTCTATATCTACATCTATGTTTGTGCATCTGCCTAGAGCAGAGCAGAGTCCAAAACCCTGTTGACTCTTCATGCAGGTGTGTGTGTAGGCTGGTCCCTACAGTAGGGCTGCGTTCTCTCAGAAATGGGCTCTAGAAGCCAGTTTTAGATAAATTTTTCAAATGCTCTTAAAAGTAATATGTTCATTATGTACACAAATGTTTTAACTTTGAAAAAGACCCCCAGGCAAACTTTTAATTTTATTCAACCAGTACATACCAGTAGAATCTTACTGTTTCCTTATGGCCAGAGTGACCATACATCCCACTGAGCTTGGGATGGTCCCAGTGTAATGTCTCTCATTCTGTCATAATGATTAATTGTGCTTCATTTCATTCTCAAAAGCATCCTGATTTGGACAATTCATTATATGACCACTCTATTTGTGGCTTGTGATCATTCTGATTGATCATGGTGATTTTTTTCTGATTGGCCAATGCCCATACCATACCAGCTGTGAAATGTTTTTCATACCAGATATGCTTATAAGAGTGACCTGATTTGTTCTCCTATAAACGGAATTAAATGCACATACATTAAGTCCTTAAAATAAGAAAAATGAGAAGAACAAGACAGAAGAGAGCCTGATTCAACCCCGCCCCCAAGGACTGACCTGCGAAGGAAGGGAACCCAAGCAGGTCTGAGTCCATTGGTGATCCCTTCCTCACTTCCATCCTCTCCCGCCTTCTCCCTCACCTGGACCTTCTCTCTTTTCTGGTTTCTTTCAGGTGAAGTCACTGTTGAAAATGTTTGTTTCGTATTTTCTTCCCTTTCTAACCCCATTGGGACTTATGATACCCCATTTTCAAAGACAATTTTTATTCAAAAGGGGGAATTCTAGCTTTTGTTCCTCTTCATGTAAGCATCCTCTGCTGATTTGCAGATGATTTAACTAGAAATGTCTTCTATTGGACCAGCCCTAGAATTTCTTCAAAGAATACATTTGCTTGAAAGGCAGACTAAGAACATCAAGTTCTCTAGTTAAGAAAGCATTATCCTTGCCATATCCATAAGTCTGACCGCCTTAGCCTAAAAGGGTAATGAGAATTGTTCCATCCAATCACTTGGCAAGGAAGAATGTTTCTGCTACAGAATTTCTAATGGAATTAATGCCAATTGAATTCACATGGTAAGAAAAAAACTGTGCATATATGCAGAAAACGTGCTTTCCAAGAACAATATGATCTTGGAGTAGAGTGTTTTTTTTCCCTTCACTGGGATTTTAAAGAGTAATGGGATCTAGAGTAGTAAGTAACCATTGGTGTTAATTCCATGATTTCCTAATAAAGATAAAGCTGTAGTGGTTCAGGTTGGAGCTTAACTAATTTTAGCATTGAAGACTAATGAAGACCTTCCTTAAAGGTTTACTCATCTCTGTCTATTTATTGCCACCCATAGAAAACATCTTCTGATACACACAGCAGAATCTAAAGTGGCAGTGAGGAAGGGGGAGGAGTATCCGTAAACCGTTTAACTTCAGTCTCCTCTCTGAAACTGACACAGAATCTATGTGTAAAACAGTTGCTTTGTTTTACTCATAGAAGTTTGATGTCAGACAAATTGGCATACTCAGGTGCACATGATGAAAGGTTATTATTTTGCTTTGAAGTAAACAAAAGGTCAGGCACTGCTGTGATTGCAAAAATCTGTGAAACTAAACCATGTGTAATAATTTTTGACTATCATGCTTTCTAGACTAGGATAGTAACGCATTTAAGGGATTACTGAAGGGAAGACTTCTCAATAGCCCATCAATAATCACAGGTCTAAATTTTAAAATGGAACCAACAATTAAATGAATGGGTTTTTTCTTATCTTCCAAGGCATCTGTACTCAAAAGTACATTTTGGGAGATGTATATGCTACTTAAGGTGACAATGTGCAAACTGTTTTTTAGTGGTTCCTTATGAGATAAAGAGCTTACCCAAGAATGTACATCAACATAATGTTTCATCTTTGCACACAAAATGTTCATTGAGAACATATTGCAACCAAAAAAAGAAAAAATCAGTTGAATTAAACAATGAGTTTAATGAAGAAATTCCTCTGTATTCTTGTGGTAGCTTCTGATTGTATTGCAGCTGGTATTGAAAAGTTTGTGGACTGACAGTATCTTACACAATACAGTTTGAGTAGCCTGATATAAGATATCAAGTTTTCTGTGTCAGAAATTTTATTCAGCTGCTTATAATAGAGACCCAATTATAGAAACTTAAGTAAATTAGGGGGTTCATCTATCACAGAAAATATGTGGGAGACTATACAGGACTTGTATGTCCATTATAAGGTGAGTTCTATCAGATCTAACAGACCATAAGGTTGGATGGGCCCAGCAGCATTCCATAATTAGATGCAAATGCATCTGGGACCAGATAGTAGCAAGACTGCAAGTAAAGCTACACAGCAGCTGCCCCAGGCCCTCATTTATCTGCCACTGTGGCTCCAGCACCTCTCTTTCAGCTCATACCTATGGCTCAATGGGAAACCCATTATGATCCATGAATAGCAGAGGAAAATGGCCAAGCTTGTTTCACAGACTGAGCAGCTCAGTATGTGAGTATGAGCAAAACAATGGATGGTTTCTGCTCTACAGCCCCACTTAGAAAAACCCTGCAAGGAAGTGGAGAGGGAAATCCTCCCAATAGACAGGGCTTCAGATAGTCCAACTGGTCATCCATTATTGTGTGTGAAAAGAGAAGGGGCTTGAGGCAAGAATAAATATGTCATAAAGAATAAGATTGAAGACAAGGAGGTCTGGAAGGGATATATGGATTCATATGGATCCATGGAAATGGGAAAGAATATTGCATGTTATCCATCAGAGAGCATCTATCACAGGGAAGATAATAGCAAAGAAGTAGACAGAATGACTGACAATGGACATAAGCATCCATTGTCCTTGACCACCCCAGACTTGGCAAATAGGCACATGAACAGGATAGCCATCATGGTAAGGATGGAGGCATGAGTCTGACTAAATGAGTTTCCACTCACCAAAGCTGACTTAAATATTGTTTTTGTAAAAAATCCAAACTTGCCAATAATAGAGACTAACACTGAGGCCCCAATATGGCTCTACTCCTCCAGACCAACTTGGTGCCAGGTTGATTACATTAGACTTTTTTCACTTTGGGAGATGCAGTAATTTATCTTGTAAAATCAACACATTCCCAATATGGGTTTGCCTGTCTCTCTTGCAGGACCTCAGCCAGCACTATTATCCAAGTGCTTACAGAATGGGTGACCTACTGACTTCGAATCTCACGTAACATTTTTGGGGTCAAAAGGACCCACTTAAAAGCAAAGGACATTAGTGGGCACCTGTTCATAGGATCTTCTATTTAAATATAAAAACAATTACCATATGATTTCACTTATATGTGGAATCTAATAAACAAAATAAACTAACAAAGTGGAGGCAGACTCATAGATACAGAGGACAGACTGACAGCTGTCAGAGGGGAGGAGGTTGGGGGCTGAGTGAGAAGGGTGAAGGGATTAAGCAAAGAAAAAAAAAGAAAGACTCATGGACACAGACAACAGTTTAGTGAATTCCAGAAGAATGGACATGTCGGGGTGGGGGGCAGAGGTAGAAAAGAGTAAAGGGGGAATAAATGGTGATGGAAGGAAACTTGACTTGGGTGGTAAACACACAATACAATATACAATGATGTATTGTAGAACTGTACACCTGAAACCTATATAGTTTTATTAACCAATGCACCCCAATAAAGCCAATAAAAAAATAAATTTTAAAAACCTAATTGCAAAAAAATAATAAGTAAATAAAAATATGTTTAAATGTTCTACTGCCCACTGGACCAATACACGTCAGGATATCAAATAGGACTTGATCCATCATTCTTCCTGAAGTTTTCAAAAGCCTTTCTCTGACATTCGTGCCTCGGCCAGAGTGCTTTCCCTAGTGCTGCACTTGAACTTTCACTGTCCTCTTCTAAACAGAGTTAAGGTGTCCGTTTTTATTACTTCTCTCTTCTTTCCATATCTTAAATTACTCTCATGAAATCTTGTCATCTATATTAATAAAAGGGTAATATGCTAATTAGACCGGACATCCTTCCGGACAAAGCCATGGTAGTGGGGGGCGAGGCAGAGGCAGTTAGGGGCAACCAGGCTGGCAGGCAGAGTGGTTAGGGGAGATCAGGCAGGCAGGCAGGTGAGCAGTGAGGAGCCAGGGGGCCAGGATTATGAGAGAGATGTCCTACTGCCAGTTTAGGCCTGATCCCAGATTGGAGAGGGTGCAGGCCAGGCTGAGGGACCCCCCTCCCCTGTGCATGAATTTCATGCACCAGGCATCTAGTATTATAATACAATTCTTGAAACCTATGTCCCAACATAATGCTACCAGCAGGATTGAGTTATAGCAATGTCC
Organism: Myotis yumanensis; assembly: GCF_028538775.1. Taxonomy (NCBI): domain Eukaryota; kingdom Metazoa; phylum Chordata; class Mammalia; order Chiroptera; family Vespertilionidae; genus Myotis; species Myotis yumanensis. The sequence continues at coordinate 145,733,517 of NW_027223754.1, read as the reverse complement.
TTTTGGTCCTTCTAACAGCTAAAAATAAGATAAAGGATAAAAAGTCTGTTAAAACAAATAATATCATCTAGCAGGTTAGTGGTAACAAAATAAGGATCAGGTTGATGTAACATTCTGGGAATTGTTTTCCAGGCTTATGTTATGCAATCCTTCCAAATAATTGTTCTCTCTTTACTTAATAAAAATATGTTTCCCTTTGAGAGCTGCTTTACCTGCTTCTACAAAATGCAGGCAGGACCAAATTTGGTTGCCTCTGGTTTTTCCATCTTCTCTCTATCTTTTGTTTTCTATTTAAATATGTTAAAAGCCTAGAATAAATATATTTATCCTCAAGATTGAGGTTTTTTTATCCCCGCATTAAATACAATTTTTGCAAATTCTTACCATGTAAGCACAAGTCAACCAATTCATCAATATTCATAAATTCACTGATAAAACCAGCTCCCAGAAGAGAATTTCCTTCATCTGTTTTTTCCTAGCCCCCATTTCGATGTTTTTTTATTCATATTTCCTTTGCCATATTCTATTTTATTCAGACAGCTTAAAGCATCACAGTGCCTCTTTGCCCATGCAACATCGTCTTCTCATTTCTGTAATATGCATTTTTTTTCTTTTAATAAAATCTTGGCCCACTTAGCTGTATTCCTGGAACATCACGCCAGAAGTTCTTGTTATTTTTTTCCAGTTATTTCTTCCAAAATATATCACACATCACTTTACTCTTGAAGCTTACATCATCTTCTTTCATCCCTAGCAAGAAATGACTACAAATATGCCACTTGGAGTAATTCTTTGTTATTTGATAATCAAAATTCCCATAACATAATCCCCAGGCAGTTCATGCTGATTTATCTTTTGAAACTTTTCCTAACAATAAAATGTTGCTGAAATAATTCTGTGATGTCTGTGTTTCATGGTTTCAAATAGGTTTTTCCCTTTTCCATTTTAACAGTCCCTTTCTTTACTTAGATCTCAGGAGGAACAGGAGGGACCCAACAAAGATTAAACCCTCATATCCCAATAACAGATACATCGTAAATAGTCACTTACCTTATTCTTTCATTTGTTCTCTTTTTTGAAATATTAATTCACCCTCTCCCAGATTGTTTTACTGGATAGGAATCCTTCCCTAACTTCCCTGACATCCAGCATTTGCATCAAAATATGGAATATACTGCTGTGTATTTGCTGTAACAATATTGCAAGATGTGTCGGCGCGAGCAGAAGCAGATGATTGCTTTGGCTCATCAGGAACTTACTACTAGTAAACTGGTCATTATTTATCCACCTAACATTTATTGAACACCTCTTCAATGTCATTCACTGTACTAGCTGCTCAATCAAGTGGTTCCAGCTTCCTATACAGCTCATAATCTGGAGAAAACAAAGAAAATAGGTGGTTATGATCTAGAACAGTGATTTTCAACTGCTGTGCCACAAGAATTTTTAAAACATGCAATGCCTGACTATTTAGTCAGGGGCAATGACCTCTTTTCCTTAGATTGTCAAATAAAAAAATGACAACAGCTAATAGCGAAATAAGCCAGTCAGAGAAAGATAAGTATCACATGATCTCATTCATATGTGGAATCTAATGAACCAAATAAACTAATGAACAAAAATAGACTCAGAGACATAGAAGCATGAATAGCTCTTGAACCTCAGAGGGAAGGAAGGGGAGGGTGGGTGGGAAGAGATCAACCAATGAACTTGTATGCATAAATGTATAACCTGTGGACACAGACAATGCAGTGATGAGAGTCTGGGGGGTGGGGGATGGGAGCAGGCTGAAAGAGGTTAATGGCGGGGAGCGGGGAAAGGAGGACCTCTGTAATACTTCCAACAATAAAGATTTTTAAAAAGAAAAAAATGACAATAGCTAACACAACAATAACCATCCGGTATGAATGAATCAAAATTATATTTATTTTTTTGTCAGATTGGCAAAACATATAATTTTTTTGGTGTGCCACAGAATTTTAGTAATTAGTTTATGTGTGCCATGAGATGAAAAGGGTTAAAAATTGCTGGTCTCGAGTATAAAATCTACAAGAGGGAGTGGAAGTATTACTGCAAACCCCTAAATCAGTGTAAGAAGAGGGTGGAGAAAGGAGAGAGTGGAAAGAGGAGGACCAGTAGAAATTAAAGGGACATAGACCACCAACTTACACCATACACAAAAATAAATTCAAATGGATAAAAGACTTAAACATAAGACAGGAAACCATAAAAATACTAGAGGAATCCATAGGCAGCGAAATCGCAGACATATGCCGAAGGAATTTCTTCACTAATACTGCTCCTAGGGCAATGGAAACTAAAGAGAAAATAAACAAATGGGACTACATCAAAATAAAAAGCTTTTGCACAGCAAAAGAAACCATCAACAAAACAACAAGAAAGCCCACTGCATGGGAGAACATATTTGCTAATGTTATCACCGAAAAGGGTTTAATCTCCAGCATTTATAGGGAACTCATACAACTTAACAAAAGGAAGATAAACAATCCAATCAAAAAATGGGTAAAGGACCTAAATAGACATTTTTCGAAAGAGGACATACAGAAGGCCGAAAGACATATGAAAACATGCTCAAAGTCACTAATTATACGAGAGATGCAAATCAAAACGACAATGCGGTATCATCTCACCCCTGTCAGAATGACTATCATCAACAAATCAACAAACAACAAGTGTTGGAGAGGATGTGGAGAAAAAGGAACCCTTTTGCACTGCTGGTGGGAATGCAGACTGGTACAGCCACTGTGGAGAACAGTACGGAGTTTCCTCAAAAAACTGGAAATGGAACTCCCATTTGACCCTGTGATCCCACTTCTAGGAATATATCCCAAGAAACCAGAAACACCAATCAGAAAGGATATGTGCACCCATATGTTCATAGCAGCACAATTCACCATAGCTAAGATCTGGAAATAGCCTAAGTGCCCATCAGTAGATGAATGGATTAGAAAACTGTGGTACATCTACATGATGGAATATTATGCTGCTGTAAAAAAAAAGGAACTCTTACCATTTGCAACAGCATGGATGGAACTGGAGAGCATTATGCTAAGTGAAACAAGCCAGTCAATGAAGGAAAAATACCACATGATTTCACTCATTCATGGATAATAAAGACCATTACAAACTTTTGAACAATAATAGATACAGAGGCAGAGCTGCCTCAAACTGATTGTCAAACTGCAGTGGGAAGGCCAGGGAGGGTTGGGGGAAAGGAGGGAGGGGGGTAAGAGATCAACCTAAGGACTTGTATGCATGCATATAAGCATAACTAATGGACATAAGACACTGGAGGGTAAGGGAGGGCAGGGGATCGTCAAGGGCGGGGGGAAAAAAAGGACACTTATGTAATACCCTTTGTAATACTTTTAGCAAAAAAAAAAAAAAAAAATTAAAAAAAAAAAACCTAAAAATGGAACTCCCATTTGACCCAGTGATCCCACTTCTAGGAATATATCACAAGAAGCTAGAAACACCAATCAGAAAGGATATATGCATCCCTATGTTCATAGCAGCATTATTCACCATAGCTAAGATTTGGAAACAGCCTAAGTGCCCATCAGCAGATGAATGGATTACAAAACTGTGGTACATCTACACAATGGAATACTACGCTGCAGTAAAAAAGGAGTTCCTACCATTTGCAACAGCATGGATGGAACTGGAGAGCATTATGCTAAGTGAAATAAGCCAGTCAGAGAAAGATAAATACCACATGATCTCACTCATTTGTGGAATATAGTGAACAACATAGACTGATGAAAAGGGATAGATTCAGAGACAGAGAAGCAGCGATCAGACTGTCAAACCTCAGAGGGAAAGTAGGGGAGGGTGGGGGTAAGGGGGAGAGATCAACCAAAGGATTTGTATGTATGCATATAAGCCCAACCAATGGACACAGACAACAGGGGGGTTTGGGGGGAATGAGGTCAAATATGTAATACCTTAATCAATAAAGAAATTAAAGATTAAAAAAAAAGTAATGGCAAAAAAAAGAAAAAATAAATCATATTGAAGATAAATCTCCATTTAGAATGCTTTTCTCTTTTCTGTCGCACACTGTGACGAAATTAAAGTGCCAAAGTTATGGTGTAAAAAAAAAAAGAAAGAAAGAAATTAATGGGACAGAAGAGAAAGGGGGCAGAGTGCTCCAGGCAAAAAGAAAGCAAAGAGGGCATGGCTGAGAATTTTATTGAGTGGTTGAGGTGATGTGCATGGCTCCAGACAGCTGTAGAAACAAATCTGGGGAAACAGCGGGAGATGATGCTAAGAAGCAAGAGCCAGTTCTTATTAGAACCTGTGTCACAAGTTGGAGAGTTTGCCCTCTGTCCCACTCCTCGTCTATAACTATAGTCACTAGACTTCTGACTGGCGCTTAGAGAGAGGTTCCAGGTTCTATTATCTGCTTTCAGCTTTTCAATACTTGAAACTCTTTTGATTCCAGTCTAATTGGAATCAATCTCATGCTCCATTTCTCCAAATTATCCCAAATACCACTGCCAGATTAACTGTACTCTTGTATTTTATCTCTCATATCTCTGTCTTAAAATCTTCAGCTTTAATTGACTACCAAACACAGCAGAAATCGCTATACAATGTGACCCCAAATGGATACATCCACTATCATTTCCCATTTCTCCCCTAAACACAGTTTACACACGGGTACTAGGGTTCCCCAATTCCAGAGCCTTGCCCACGCTGTTCTCACAATGTCCTTGCTATTTCTCGTCTACTCAAACCTTTTCAGTCTTCTACACACATCTCTAATGTTAGTTTGTCTCCTTGCAATCAACACTGCATCTTATTCCTATTATCTTGCAGCATTTATTGTATTCTGCCCCATAGTTTTATGTATTCACTTTATTCATTTGACTGAAACGATTGCTTCCTCATGGTCAAAACTGTATCTAACACCTTTTCCTGAGCAGAGGTGTTAGGTAAATATCAAATTGGTGCTTGTTAAATTGATGACTATTAATAAAGCTCAGTCAATTTACTCTTTTCTTCCTTGAAGATCATAGTAGTTACTTTGTCACCTCAAATTCCTTTACTATGCTGTTTCCAAGGAAGGTAGAGGCTGGTATTTTATCTCTGTTTTATGGAAATAAACATTTGAGTATTAAGGCGTCATGTTTACTTAAGTGTATTAGGCCTGGAGTCTAAGTTCCAGGCTCCATGTCAGTCTTTGTTTATTTAGCCCGTGCTAGATCCAGGCCTCTCCCTTATGAAATTAAAAGATTATATATACATATATATATATATTTTTTAAAATATTATATATGTAAGCTTTTGAAACACATTATATATTTAAAATATTTATATATAAGCTTTTAACATATATATGTAATACATATAATATATATATATATACATATATATATATATAATTATTTTTACTACTATATTTCACCAATAATGGGAGGAAAGATAATGAAAAACTTATTAAACATCACTAAAAAATATGTTAGGTGTTTTCTAATTTTACACTTCAGAGCTATAAGGATTTCACTTAAAGGCATAGAGTTAAGAAGCAGTTTGGAATGCTCTAGATTAATTTGAGCTGCTTTGGGTTAATTTGCTAAAAATCAACTTACTCAGAGCCATTTCACCACATGACAAACCCAGGAAAATGTCAGCTCCATATGTCAAGGTTACAGGAGCATTTGTTGCAACTGTTGGAGCACAGGGTCAGGGGTGGCACACAAACCCACCAAAACAGAAAAGGCTATGACCTGGATTTAAGAAAGAGATCACCTACTTACAAGTAAAGCATTGAGCGCTTGACAAATACTAGGCATCCAAGTGGTAAAATATGCATGAAATTAGCACCCAGCTAAATTGGAGAGATAAATCCTTAGTAAAATGCTAGGGTGCCCAACCAGAGGGGCTCAGTTGGTTGTGCATCGGCCTGAGCACTGAAGGGTTGCTGGTTAGATTTCCAGTCAGGGCACATGCCTGGGTTGTGGCCGATCACCTATCAGGGCATGTGCAGAGGCAGGCTGATCAAGATTTCTCACAATGCTCTCTCTCTTTCTCTCTCTTTCTCTCTCTCTCTCTCTCTCTCTCTCTCTCTCCCCCCCCCCCACTCTGATAGATAAATAGATAGATAGATGATAGATAGATAGATGATAGATAGATAGATAGATAGATAGATAGATAGATAGATAGATGATAGATAAAATGACAGGTAAAAAATGCTACAGAGAAGCTGAAACTTTGAAAAAATCTCCCATAATTCATCAATGTTGAGAAACTGACTTTTTGGAAATTGAATTGTCCTGAGTGTAGTTTGGAAAGATGTCTAGCCTTGGGTGCTGACACCTTCTTCTTCTGTCAAGGTTCTGGGTTTGTAAACGGCCACAACAGCTGGTCTCTGATCCAAGGCCTTAGTCTGCACCTTAATTCTATCCTACCTAGTGTTACTTTTTCTTGTCTTATGTCCTTATTTCAAGATTTTAAATCTTATGATGATTTGAACCATGCAGCACATCTTATGCCTCCTTAAGTTCCTAGTACCTAGGACATTGTCTTATATTTGGTTGCCAGTTTGTTAGCTTTTGAGAGATCAGGTGAGAGCATGGCATCAACCCAATTATTTTGCCTTTAAGGGGATGGTTAGGGGAACCCTCAAAAGATATTCCCTCCTAATGGTGGGTCAATAGTTTCATCTTTGTATATGACAGATAATGTTACTATTACAACTAAATCAAGAGTATTCCAGAACGAAATAAAGTTTTCCTGCCTACTCTGATTCTGTTCAACTTGATTAAAGTCTTTTCCTTTTTTTTAAATATATTTTTATTGATTAAGATATTACATATGTGTCCTTATCCCCACATTATCCCCTACCCCCCCTACCCCCACTCATGCCCTCACCACCCCACCCCACCCCCACCCCCCGCCCCGTTGTCCGTGTCCATTGGTTAGGCCTATATGCTTGGATATAAGTCCTTTGGTTGATCTCTCCCCCTTACCCCCACCCTCCCCTCCCTTCCCTCCAAGGCCCGACAGTCCAATCAATGTAAGGTCTTTTCTTAAGTGGGAATTGGAAAAGGAAACATATGTTATCCCTTTAAATCCTACCAATTACTGGATAATTTTTATATAATAAACTGAATTGCAGAGGTTTCTGTTATTGATAATGCTTACTTTTAGTAAGAATTTGAATTATTTTAACAACTCATTCTTCCTATTTTGTAATGATGCAAAGCCCAACCAGAGCACAGTTTCTCAAGCTCTGATCCTGGGCTTCTGGCTACTTTATTATTTTAGAAATGCCTGCCCTTGCCCCCAGATAGTATGACCCCTAGGTGACCTGCCTTATCTCTGACCCTTAGGGAGGAAGGTCCTTCCAGATCTATAGCCTGGGATGCCTCCTTGAGTCTTAGCCTTGGAAGTCACTAACCTGGCCCAGCCTTGTGCTGAAATTTGTTAATGAAACCCAAGTTCAGCCTCTTGTGAAATCTAATTAATGCCCATTATTCTAAGCTATACTTTGTGTGTTTCCATAGTATTTTCGATATTACATTTTAGATTTACCCACATCTGACTTCCCACTATATTCTGAACATTCTTTTTGCCCCTGTACTCAAATGAAGAGTTGCTTTTCTTTCTTTTTTAAAAAATTCTTTATTGTGTAAAGTATTACATATAGTATTACATATGTCTCCTTTTCCCCCCATTGACCTCTCCTTGGCCACCCCCACCCCTCAGCACATGCCCTCACCTCCCTAGTGTCTGTGTCCATTGGTTATGCTTATATGCATGCATACAAGTCCTTTGGTTTATCTCTTACCCACTCCCTTCCCCTGCCTTCCCTCTGAAGTTTGATGGTCTGTTTGATGCTTCTCTGTCTCTGGATCTATTTTTGTTTATCAGTTTATGTTGTTCATGATATTCCACAAATGAGTGAGATCATGTGACATTTATTTTTCTCTGACTGGCTTATTTCACGTAGCATAATGCTCTTCATGCCCACCCATGCTGTTGCAAATGGCAAGAGTTCTTTATTTTTTACAGCAGCATAGTATTCCATGCCTTTCTTAATATATGCATTCATGCTAGGGAAATCAACCTGTTCTGTGAAATGACATGGTTCTCAAATCTCCTATAATGTAGTCTAATCAATGTGAAAACTACTAGAACTTAAGCACCATGAGAGCAAGGAGGTCCTTTGTGCTCATCATCACATCCTAGTTTATAGAACGGAAGCTGGCAATAGCCACTGCTGGTCTCAGTCCTGTTTGTAGTACAAACAAATACTTGGCTACTTGCAACATTATGAAGGCAACAGTGGTACTTGGGTCTTTTCAGATGTCTGCAAATCATGAAAACTCCAGGATTCCTTTCATACCTGAGAGACAGAACACAATCTAGGACTTGTATACAATTGTAATTTAAAATTTTTTTCTCACAATTATTTCTTGTTCATGTTGTTTCCCAAGAACACTTCCTTTGACTACTCAAATAAATGTCATTTTTTAAACTTTACAGGTTCTGTTACTTCTATTTCCAAAATGACTGCCATACCCCCATGGAAAAGCAGGAAGTTTGCTGTAAATTTGGGCGTAGAGAGTGGTCCTTCAGGATGACTTGCAGAGTCAGGAGGCCCACTCCCTAGAGGTCTCCTGCTCTGAGCAGTCCAGCCTGCGTCATGAGATGCAGTGTTCAGGGACTCGAGCCTGAACACTGGACATTCTCATCTGGAGGTAGATGTGCCACAAGGTGCCCCTAGGGAGCCCAATCCGCAGGGGACCGGAGCTCTGTAGGAATAACTGAAACCTAGCCAGCAGTCGGGGTTTGGATGTGTCCCCATTACATGGGCCTGGGGTTCCCTAAAAGAGACCAGACTCAAGGAAACGAACGTGTAGCCCTGAAAGAAAAGGTGCCCTCATGTAGGCAAAGCCTGGCGAGGAGCTGATTTCCACCGACTGTGTCCGATCGGGGTCCTTGCCTGGGCCTGAGCCTGGTTGGGGGCCGGGTGGAGGGAAATCAGTGATGCTCCCTGAATCCAGGGTTCATGAAACAGAGATCGTCAGAGGGAGAGGCGGCACCTAGGGCCCAGCAAGAGGAAATACGAATAACATGAGTAAGAAACCTTAAGCTGAAGGGAAAGGAACAAAACTTTAAAAGTTGAAGTTCAGCCGAAACCGGTTTGGCTCAGTGGATAGAGCGTCGGGCTGCGGACTGAAAGGTCCCAGGTTCGATTCCGATCAAGGGCATGTACCTTGGTTGCGGGCACATCCCTAGTGGGGGGTGTACACGAGGCAGCTGATCGATGTTTCTCTCTCATCAATGTTTCTGACTATCTCTCTCCCTTCCTCTCTGTAAAAAATCAACAAAATATATTTTTTTTAAAAAAGTTGAAGTTCAGCTCCTAGCAGCTTTTTCAACAAAAATGTATACTCCTGTAAAACGAAGACAGCAACATCTATTTGAAAGTCTCTATGTCCAGCACTTGCGAAGGAAGGTGAACAATGCGGATGGTCGCCTAAGCTGGAACTAGGAGTGTGGTGCCCTTGAGTGTGCCAGCAGGTGGGCTCACCCTCCGGACATAGTACTTCAGGCTCACTCAGCACCAGGGTGTTCCAGGGAAACACCACTGAAAGCAGTGACTTTTCACTCACTGGTGCCTTGGCAGGAGCTGGAGTAGCCAAGTCCCCAGACGGCAGAGAGCACAAGGCCAGGGGCCAGGGCACAAGGAACCCGAACAACGTACTACACTGTTCCATGTTCTTTACATGTTTCTCATTTACTCACTTAGTCCTCAAAGCCATCCTATGAGGCAGGGACTATTATTATACTCCTCTCCCATTCTACAGGTGAATGAAATGAGGCACAGAGAAGGTAAGTAACTTGCCCAAAGTCATGCAGGTACTAAGCAACACAGTTGAGGTTCAAAAGCAGCTGGCTGCTCACCTCAGTGCCTCCATGCGCCTCAGGTGACACTTCTCCAGCACTTCCTCCGCGCCAGATTCCCTTCCAAGCACTTTGCATAGGTGAACACACTTGAGGCTGACAGTGAGGATAATGATAGCATTAGGTAAAATTTACCTAGGTCTTCTTCTATTCTGGGGTAATTTTTAAAAATATTATATCAATGTTAAATTTCCTGAAAGTGTTCATTGCACTATGGACATGTGATGAAATTTTCTGGTTTTTAGGAGATGCATGCTGAATTATTATGGGGTAATGGGTCATGATATCTGTAATTTACTCTCGAATGGTTCAGCCAAAAGGGAAAGATATTAGAAATGGATGGAGGAAGGTAGAGGATGTAGTAAGTGTGACAGGATGATGAAAACTGACAAATATACAGAGAGGCACACAGATGTTCAAGGAACTATTCTTGCAACCTTTGTATAAGTTTAAGGTTTTTTTATTAGCAAGCTTTTAAATAAAAGACATTTTTAAAACAAGAAAATAATTGGGATTCGCTAATCTCAACTACTGCAAAATGCAACCTGAAATGGAAATGAACTGGTATAAAGAAAAGCACGGCTGCAGGGATTTCTAAAAAATCCCATACGATTCTAATGTTGAAAACAATATCACAGAATACTATAGGACAATGAAAGTGAATAAAAAAGAAATAGCACTAAATATATCAACCTGAGTGGATCCCCCAAAATAAAAATGTTGAGTGAAAAGTATCAAGTTGCAGAATGGTACATGCAGTATGAGATCATTTATATAAAGTTTTATTGAGGTATAACTGACATACAAAAGTTGCACACATTTATGTATAAACCTGTAAAACCATCACCATAATCAAGATAACAGAGATATCCATCACCTCCAAGCTTCCTTGTGTCTTCCTTTCTCTTGTTCTCTTTATCTTCTCTCTCTCTCTCTCTCTCTCTCCCTCCCTCCCTTCCTTCCTTCCTTCCTTCCTTCCTTCCTTCCTTCCTTCCTTCCTTCCTCCCTCTCTTGTGGTGGTAAGAACACTTAACATGAGATCTACACTCAACAAATATTTAAGGCACATTATGGTATTGATAACTCTAGGTGCTATGTTGAAAAGCAAATCTCTAAAACTTTTTCATGAGTGCATAACTAAAACTTTATATTAATGTCTCAACAATAGCCCTTTATATAGTTTGGGTGGGTAAAGACATACGGTAACATTTGAAAGACATGCATGAGAATGATAAACACCACATTCCAGATGCTGGCTGCCTCTGTGGGAGAGGGAGGGAATGTGAATGGGGAGAATCCCGAAAGGGCTTCAATCTGTTTTTCATAACATTTTATTTATTAGACTGGATTATAGGCACATGACTGTTCTCTTTGTCTAAACCTTCTTGTATATGTCTGAAATATTTTTTAAAATGAAGAAATCATTAAACGGTCTTGGAGTAGATGGCACTACTATACACAGAGAGACTTCCACACAAATAAATGCCCCATTTCTCTCTTTCCATTCATGTCTTTTAGAATTCCTTTCCTGCAGTGGACCAAAAGAAAAAATCTCTCGTGGGGGAAAAAAAGCTATAGTTGTATATAATGCCTCTTCCATTTCACTTGCCATGTTTTTGCATCCTGCTCTGTGCCTTGGGAATCTCACCTGCATCAACTGCGTGGACAGGATTTCCGCACCCTCTGGGTTCAGGTTGGGTTCAGCCAATGGTGAGCTACCAGGAAATCAGATGGAAGGGTGAAAGTGAGGTCAAAATATCTATTTTGTCTCCCTTCTGCTAGGTTGCCATGAACTGGCCCACTCCTCCATCAAAGTTCATTGCTCTGCTCAACACAACTTAAGACAATTCTCCCTCCCTCTGGATTCTTCTAGTTCCAGTAAGTGCTCTCTGCTTCATCCCCTTGTGCCTTTGAGTTGTAAAAATTGAGCTAATATTATCCCTTGTTTCCCATATTATCTCTTAAAAATAGTCCATTTTTTAAATAAATGCTCCTTGAGTTGTCCCTTGTAAAACTTATTAGTTTTATTCTTCTACCTTTAGATATTTTAATTAGAATTCTGTTTCCTCAAAAGCAATGAGAATCTAATGAATTGTTACAGAGAATCCTCATGTATTCATTTATTGAATAAATATTTATAATATACTAACAAGGTATGTAAAGTAAATAATTTAAAAAAATGTTTTGTTATCATTAGGTCACAAACTGTCTTCAAAGATGTCACAATCAATGAGGAAGACAGAACACAATTGACTAATTCCTATTTATATTATATTACATATTAACTTATTCTTAAAGTCTATATTACTGTATATACAAAATTATGTGGAATTCTAGAGAAGGGAGAACTAAACTTGAATCTATTATTAATGTCTTCTTGATCAATGCTCTTCAAAATAAGTCAGTATACTGCTTTCTTCATCAAGAAAGTCTTATTATGCCCTGGCTGGTTTTCTCAGTGGTTAGAGCATCAGCCTGACGACTGAGGGTCTTGGGTCTGATTCCCAGTCAAGGGCATGTACCTCAGTTGCAGGTTCTGCTGACCCAGTAGGGGTGTATTTGGGAGGCAACCAAATGATGTGTGTCTCTCATGTCGATGTTTCTCTCTCTCTTTCTCTCCCCCACTTCCCTCACTAGAAATTAATGGAAAAAATATCCTCGAGTGAGGATTTTAAAAAAAAGGTCTTATTACAAAGAATAATAATGAAAATAACCAATAAACTATTTATAATAATGTATATTACATATATAAACTTTATATATGTAATAAGTACATTATTATAATGTACTATGTAAGAATATAATTATTATAACTGATGAATAGTTATCTGTAATAATAAAAGCATAATATGCTAATTAGACTGGACATCCTTCCAGACAACCTTCTGGACGAAGCCCGGGCTGCATGGATCTTGGGTACCTGCCAGCGGCCAGAGGGAAGCCCGGGTCCCGAGTGCCAGAGGGAAGCTGGTGCTGGCAGATGGGGGATGGAAGGCCTACTCTTGCTCGAATTTCGTGCATCGGGCCTCTAGTAATAATAATAACTGTTAAGTCTGTTTGCTCAATGATATACTTGATTTACATTCTAAAGTGGTACCTTATCTTGTAGTGAACCCATAATAGTTTGTAGACCAGAAATGGACCACTTATTTTATAAAATACAACAAAAATGAAGAGTGAGATAAATTTCTGCCATAAAAGTTTGTCAATAACTTCCTATAGACACATACATATTTACAAAGTGGTTAACAATCCTTTTATACAATAATTTTTATGAACTCCTATAATAAGACATAAGGCCAAAAAGTAAAAATTAGTTTGTTTTTAGATAAGGAGGGGAAAAAAAGTCATTTTTGTCCAGTATCAAAGACTTTACCAATTGCTGGAGGTTCAATCCAAGAATACGCTGACAGGAGTGGGTACTGGCATATAAACAGGAACATCATGAGAAGACTGATTCTCTTACCTCAGTTAGTATTAGAGTCACTTGCTTTGGCTTGTCAGTTACACCATAAATATCTCCATTGCCATAGAAATGTGACACCATCCTGCTTGGGTACTACTGTCCTAAAGAAAATAAGCTCTAAATGGTGATGGGGAAAATAAAAATTATAAAAATAAAATAAGCTTTAGTTTATAGACCAGAGAAAAACTTCCATAAACAGTATCTGTCAGTGTTCAGTCTGGGCATTTCAAACAGAGAGAAATTAATACAAGAAACTACTTAGAAAGATGTTGGAAGAGCTACAAGAGCCGGAAGAGATAAGCTCAGCCAAATATCAGTAACACCAGGACTCACTACCATGCCAAAGGTGTGAAGGAGGAAATGATTTTACCCAGAACCCACAGTGTGGGCTTCTGAGAACTCCCCACTTCCAATGCTGCTGTGGGGCATCTGGCACAAAGGCCTGCTCAAACACCCACTGCCGCTGTCACACTGACTGAGCAAAATCCAGAGCTCATACTGGCCAGTAGCCTCTATTGCCTGAATGAGGAAAACTCAGAGTATTTACCCAACAAGACTATAATTTAAAATCAAAGGGGAAATAAGAAGCTACCCAGACAAAAAAAAGTTAAAAGAGTTAATTGCCATAAAACCAGTATTTACAAGAAATATTAAAGGGTCTTCTTTAAGAAGAAGAAGAAGAAAATACAAGGAACATAGTTATAAAGAATAAAATGGCAATAAATATGTGCCTATCAATAATCACTTGAAATGTAAATCGTGTAAATGCTCCAATCAAAAGACATAGGATAGCTGAATGGTGGGGGGGAAAGACCCATATAAATGCTGTCAACAAGAGACCCACCTCAGAAAGAGACAGACACAGACTAAAAGTAAAGGGATAGAAAAAGATATTTCATGAAAATGGAAATAAAAATTTTAAAAGCTAGGAAGCAATACTTATATAAGACAAAATAAGCTTTAAAACAAAGTCTATAATAAGAAATAAAGAAGGACACTACATAATGATAAAGGAAGCAAAACAACAAGAAGATATAACCTTTGTAAGCATTTATGCACCCATCATAGGAGCACCTAAATATGTAAAGCAATTTTTAAAGGACATTATCAACAATAATACAGTCATAGTAGGGAATTTGAACATTCCAATCACATCAATGAAAAGCTCTTTCAGACAGAAAGTCAATAAGAAAATGGTGACCTTAAATGACACACTAGATCAGATGGACTTAATTCATATCTTCAGAGCATTTCACCCCAAAGCAGCAGAACATATGTTCTTTTCAAGTGCACATGGAACATTTTCTATGATTGACCACATGTTAGGACACAAAACAAATCTCAATAAATTTAAGACTGAAATTATATCAAGCATCTTCTCTGACTATAATGGTATAAAAATTAGAAATCAAATCACAATAAAAACATTTAAAACACACAAAGACATGGAGGCTAAATAACATGTTACTAAATAATAACTGTTTTAAAACTGAGATTAAAAAAAAGAAATAAAAAGATATATTGAAACAAATAAAAACAAGGACACATCAACCCAATATCTATAGACACAGCAAAAGTAGTCCATAGGAAAATTCATAGCATTACAGGCCCCTCAAGAAATCAAAAAAAATTTTTTTCAAATAAACAATCTAACCTTATACTTAAAGGAACTAGAAAAGGAAAAAACAAACAAAGCCCAAAGTGAATAGAAGAAAGGAAATAAAAAATATCAGAGCAGAAATAAACAAACTGGAGTTTAAATAATCAATACAAAAAATCAATGAAACCAAGAACTGGTTCTTTGAAAAGATGAACAAGATTGACAAACCTTTAACCAGACTCATCAAGAAAAAAAAAAAAAAGAGGACCCAAATAAATAAATTTAGAAATGAAAGAGGAGAAGCAACAATGGACACCACAGAAACACAAAGGATTGTAAGAAAATATTATAAATAACTATATGCCAACAAATTGGACAGTCTGGACAGAACAGATAAATTCCTAGAAACATACAATTTTCAAAACTGAATCAGGAAGAATCAGAAAATCTATATAGACAGGTTACAACTAATGAAATAGAAGCAGTAATCAAAAACCACCCAACAAACAAATATCCTGACTGAATGGCTTCACAGGTGAATTTTACCAAACATTAAAAGAAGATCTGATACCTGTCCTCAAACTATTCCAAAAAAATTAAGAAGAATAAAAAGATCCCTAGCTCATTTTACAAAGTCAGCATTATCCTAATTCCAAAACCAGAAAAAGCACTACAAAGAAAGAAAATTATAGGACAATATTCCTGATGGAAATAGATGCTAAAATCTTCCACAAAATGTTAGTAAACTAGATCCAGCAACACATTAAAAGAATCATACACCATGCTCAGTTGGGATTTATTCTGGATATGCAAGGTTGGTACAATATCTGTGAATCAATAAATTTGATACATCATATAAACATGATCATATTAATAGATGCAGAAAAAGCAGTTAATAAAATACAGCACTCATTTATGATAAAAATTTTCAGCAAATTGGAAATAGAGAGCACATATCCCAATATAATAAAGGCAATATATGGCAAACCCACAGCCAACATCATACTCAATGGGCAAAAGCTATAAGGTTTCCCTTAAGATTGTGAACAAGACAAGGATGTCTGCTTTTACCACTCTTATTCAACACTAGAGGCCCGATGCACAAAATTCTTGCACTGGGGGGAGGGGTCCCCTCAGCCCAGCCTGCACCCTCTCGCAGTCCAGGATCTGTAGGGGGATGTCCACCCCAGGGATTGGGCCTAAGCTGGCAGTCAGACATCCCTTTAGCAATCTGGGGCTCTCGCAGTCCAGAACCCCTCATTCCTTACTGCCTGCCTGCAGTGAAGGCGGGAGAGGCTCCCACCACTGCCGCTGTGCTTGCCAGCCATGAGCCTGGCTTCTGACTGTGTGGCGCTCCCCCTAGGGGAGCACAGCTCAGCCAGAAGCCAGGCTCACTGCTCCTTAGCGCTGCCAAAAAGGCGGGAGAGGCTCCTGCCACTGCCATGCTTGCCAACCATGAGCCTGGCTTCTGGCTGAGCAGTGCTCCCCCTATGGGAACACACTGATCATCAGGGGGAGGCACCTGCATTGAGCGTCTTCCCCCTGGTGGTCAGTGCACATCATAGCGACCAGTTGTTCTGTCATTTGGTCGATTTGCATATTAGGGTTTTATTAGATAGGATAGTACTGGAAGTCCTAGCCACAGAAATCAGATAAGAAGAAGAAATAAAAGGCATCCAAGCTGGAAAGGAAGAAGTAAAACTCATTATTTGTAAATGACATGATACTGCACATAGAGAACTCTAAAGATTCCACCAAAAATCTATGAGAACTGCTAAATGAATTCAATAAAGTATCAGGATACAAAATAAATATCCAAAAATTACATGCTTTTTTATACAATAATAATGAGCTGTCAGAACAGGAAACTAAGAAACCAATTCTGTTTACAATTGCATCAAAAAATTAATAAAATAAAATATCTAAGAATAACTTTAACCAAGATGTAAAAGACCTGTACTTGGAAAATTATAAGACACTGAAGAAATAAATTAAAGAAGATACAACTATGTGGAAGCTTATACCATGTTCATATATAGGAAAAATTAGCATCATTAAAATGTCCATACTACCCAAAGCAATCTATTGATTCAACCCAATTCCTATTAAGATACCAATGGCATATATCAAAGAACTAGAAAAAAATATTACAAAAGGCCCAAAACAGCCACAGCAAGCTTGAGAGAGGAGAACAAAGTTGGAGGAATCACACTATGTAATATGAAACTATACTACAAGGTCATAGTTATCAAAACAGCATGATACTGGCATAAAAACAGACATATAAATCAATGGGTCAGAGTAGAGAGCCCAGAAATATGCCCTTGCCTTTAAGGTCAATTGTTATTTGACAAAGGAGGCAAGAATATACAATGGAGTAAAGATAGTCTATTCAATAAATGGTGCTGGGAAAATTGGACAGATACATACAAACAGTAAAATTACATCACCTTTTATACCATTTATAAACTCAAAATGAATTAAAGATTTAAATGTCAGACTCAAACCATAAAAAACCCTAGAAGAAAACAGACAGCAACAACTAAAAGACGGAATGGACATCATCCAGAACCAAAGGAAGGCTGGCTGAGTGGAAGTTCTACAACTAGGAGGAACCGAGAATCAGAGGAGGCACAGTGCTGAAGTAAAATACTAAGGTGCGGAGTGCGCTCGGTACAGGCTGGTGGCTGAGGGCGCGGTTGTCTGTTTCAATCCGGAGGGAGCCTCAGACTTTGAGCTCCAGATCCGGGCGACTCTCTAGGGACCCAGACTCAAACGGGAGAAGCAGGACTGTCTGGCTACGGTCCCTCCGAGGTTTGCAGCGGTTGCTGGGACAGAGGAAGAGCCCCTGGGGACAAACTGAGAGCAGCCATAACTGCTCCCTCCTCCGCCCTGTTGATCCCGTGGGACCCGCTCCCCCCAAGCCCTGCACAGAGGCATTTGCCCGATAGCCTCAGGCAAAGGCTAGATTAGCACCTCCCTAGAGGACACAAGTTCTTCCACTGCAGACACAGCTGATTATCACAGCCAGTCGGCCTGGAGGTCAAATCCCTCTAGTATTAACTACAACAATCAAGGCTTAACTACAACAAGACTGCGCACAAAGACCACTAGGGGGTGTATCAAGAAAGCGTAAAAAATGCGGAGACAAAGAAACAGGACAAAACTATCAAGGGAGGATATTGAGTTCAGAACCACACTTCTGAGGTCTCTCAAGAGGCTTCTAGAGTCTGTCGATAAACTTGATGAGATGTACAGGAAATCTAATGAGACCCTCGATGGTGTGATAAAGGACCATCTAGAAAGTAAGCATACACTGACTGAAATAAAGAATATTATACATACTCCCAACAGCAGACCAGAGGAGCGCAAGAATCAAGTCAAAGATTTGAAATGCGAAGAAGCGAGAAACACCCAACCAGAAAAGCAAAATGAAAAAAGAACCCAAAAATACGAAGATAGTGTTGTTATGGGTTAGCTCAACGAGATAGACCACCGACTCAGAATTTAAATTTAATAGCCTTTATTAAGCTGGCCAGCTGACCACAGCCCATACCTTCCCCCTCTGGGAAGCCTCGCGGCATGTGGTCAAGAGCAAGTGTGCATTATGATTTTTATAGCAAAACAGTGTTACCTTAGAAATTCACAGAAAGTTCATAAGCACAAAAGGGGGGGGCAAACAGAGTCACACCTGACTGGTCTAAGACAATCTAGCAATTTTTTTTCAATGTTTCCTAACCCTGCTACCCCCCTCCATACGTCAGTCCCTCCTCCCAGCACATACACAATCCTCATATCCTGGCAACACAACCCTTCTCCATATGTCAGTCCCCCCTCCCAGCACATTCTGTAACATTCTGTAACCCTTCCATGGCGCAGTCCCTCACCCTGGCACATTCCCTACTGGTCTTATGCCCGAATCAAATCTTTGATTCAGCGCCCTCCTCTACGATATGAAATTGAGGAGGCATTTGGCTCAGCACCACCTGGTAGGGTCCATCCCATCTAGGTTCCAGGCTGCTAGGATCGTGGTGCTTCACCCAGATGAGGTCACCCGGAGAGAAGGCAGGCTGCGTCGGACTGGTTCTCGGTGCGTCCTCTTCTCGTACAGCTCTCACCACCTGTTGTGCCGACGTGGCGCTGCTCTGCAAAAGTCAGATAAAGAGCTTCACAGATAAGGAAAAGCTAAAGGAGTTCATCACCACCAAACCAGTATTATACGAAATGCTGAAAAGTATCCTTTAAGAAGAGGAAGAAGAAAAAGGTAAAGATACAAATTGTGAACAACAAACATGCATCTATCAACAAGTGAATCTAAGAATCAAGTGAATAAATAATCTGATGTACAGAATGAACTGGTGATTATAATGAATCAGGGACATAGAAAGGGAATGGACTGACTATTCTTGGGGGGGAAAGGGGAATGGGAGATTCGGGAAGAGACTGGACAAAAATCGTGCACCTATGGATGAGGACAGTGGGTGGGGAGTGAGGGCGGAGGGTGGGGCGGGAACTGGGAGGAGGGGAGTTATGGGGGGGGGGGGAAGAGGAACAAATGTAATCTGAACAATAAAGATTTAATTAAAATATATATATATATATATATATATATATATATATATATATATATATATATACAAATGATGTGTTATAGAATTGTACACCTGAAACCTATATGCTTTTATTAACCAATGTCTCACCAATAAATTCAATAAAACATTTTTTAAAATAAATGCAATATGTCTTATAATCCAACAAAATGTCATCAAGAGGCTCAAAGAATCCATTTTTACATTGCACTGCCAAGGAAAAATGGGCAAAGTGAGAAGTTGTCTGGAAAGCAGAGAAGTCCTTTTGAATCACTCTTGCCAATTAGCACATTTATTTTATGTGAATAATATTTTTCTGCCATTTATTTCCTCTAGTTCAGTGTTTTGACTTTAATATGTCCTAAGAATATTTATTGAAAATGGCATTTTTTGTTAATGAAAATTCCTTCTTTCATCCTGCAGAATTCAGCACTGGATCAAAAGTAACAAGTAAAATAACATGCAAATGTAATACACCATCATTCTCCACTCCAGCGTTACACCAGGGAGCCCACTGCAGTGTTACAGTGTCTCAGATGGGGACACTGTCAGCAATATGAAAGTGCTCATCTCATCTCTATTATAAAAACCCCTTGGCCGTGACACCGCCACGCTGTCACGACCAAAGACTGGTCCCCAGGAGCTGTGTGCATGGCAAGGCGCATGCGGGTGGGCGAGGCTGGGAGCGTGGCGGCGAGGCTCACCCGGGTAGGCAGGGACTTGACTCTGGGTTCCGCGTCCTGCCCAGCGCGGCAGGAGTCAGTGTGGGTCCCACTGGCACGGAGGGTCTTGGTCTCACGCAATATCGCGTGCTGGGCCTCTAGTTTCTGAAGAACATGCCTACTTAAATGCCATAGGCAGGCAGTCCACCAATGCCAAGGGGATTCCTTTCGCCTCAGTTTCACAGCTCTCAGGAAAGACATGGGGAACTATGTGACTCTAGGAATGAAGAAAGTGACTTATAATCATACTTTGCCTACAACAGTGGTTCTCAATCAAGGGCTATTTGTCCATCAGGGGACATTTCTCAATGTCTGAAAACATTTTGGTTGTCAAAACTGGTTTCAAAACTGGCATCTAGTGGATAGAAACGGTTGCTGCAATACATTCTACAGTGCACAGCACAGCACCACAAACTCCCCCACCCCCCACCCCAACACACTCACACGAAAGGAAGAAAATTATCTAATCACATATGTCAATAGTTAAGAGAACAACATCTCTAAGACATTATTAAAAATATTCTAAAAGCTATTGTACTACTATTACAGGAATCTATGTTTCACTTTCATTTTTGTCATCTTCATCATCCAGGTCCTCAAAGCATTATTTTAACATCAGTAATAAAATAGCTATTGTTTACCAAGCTGTTTATTTATACAGTGTGCTATCCTAAGCATGTTTGTGTACTGTTTAATCCTCCCAATACCCAGTGAGGAATAAACTGTTGATCGTCACAATTTTACAGTTAAGACAACTGAGGCATAGAGACCCACCCAGGTCACACAGCTCCAAGGAATGGGATGCAAACCCAGAAGCAAATCTGACTCTAGAAGCAAACTCTTAATCCACAGTGCCCCCTCCCCAAAATAGCAAAAGAAATAGAAACCAGAGAACCGTAAAGGCAATTAATTTTCAAAAAGAGAAAGAACAATGGTTTTTTAATGAGCTGCTGGATGACACGAAGTCATACTTAATCAGCTCTTATGCCTGACACCAGTGCTCAGTCCTGAGAATCCTGGCCTCTTTATTAACACATGGAATGACCAGAAAGGGCCCACATTACATATACTGAATTAGCCCCATTTCCATCTGTGTGGTTCTCCAAATTCTCTAGCCTCATTTTATGGTAGTTAAAAAAAAAATCTGTTCTTAAACTAATTCAGAGCTGACTTGTATATATAAAAATAACTAATATTTTCCATGGAAACTTGAGGCAAGGTTTTTGGCCTGAATGATGTTGAGTGGGTGGGGAGCAGCAGGCTAACTGTTGCTCCAACTATTTTACTTTGTGTGGGAGACCCAATTAGAAGTAAACTAGCTTTGTCATTGTAGCCCAACTTAGGCTAAACAAGACAGCAGGGTGGGACCCTAGAGCTACTAGCATTTGAAGAATACACACACAAACACAACTGTAATTTGAAATGGAAACAGTTAATTGATGCCATCTGTCACTAAGTGAAGTCTCCTTAGTCATAGGTATGGGGCAGAACTGGGGATGGGGGTGGGGGATCAGAGATAAGTTATGTAAAAGGGAAAAGGTCAAAAATATTCATCTAGCTGGTGAGGGCACCCAGGCAAGATTAAGAGTAGAGATAACAATGCCATGCCGTATCCAGGCCTTCAATTGAATGGTTGATAAAAGCGGTGGTGGTAGTTTTTAAAGTGTCGCTTGAGAGTGGTTAAAAAGGGTTCATAAGATTGGAACTAAATGAGATAAGTGTTTCTAAACTATGTAGGTCTACTTAACCTCAAATGAATTTTTATCTTGTTATGATTATTCTATCAAAGTCCTGATTCTATCATTATCCCTTTATTATATCCCTTACCACATAGTATTTCATTTGTCTGCTAATGTGTTAGTCTTTTTCATTAGGTTGTGAATCTCTTGAGAGTATGGACTAGGCCATATTTTTCATCCCCAAGATATAACATGGCATTTGGCACATAATAGGTGACCACAAGTATATTGACAAATGAAGTAGGTAATGTCATCTTGGAGATTGTAGGGAAATGCAAAAAGCCTATTACTGTTAAATATTTTTATTAGTGACTTGGGGGGTATGGAAGTCTTGGAATATTTTAAAAATGGCACAAGGATAGAAGGGTTAGCTAAACATGTTGAATGACCAAAGTAGGATTAAAAAATATCTCCACCGGCATGGCAATTGGGCCAAAATTAACAAGATGCAATTTAACAGAGATAAATATAGAATCCTGCTCTTACATTCAAATACTCAGTTGTACAAATACAAGCCAAATTTGTCTTCGTTTAGTAGTATTTTATGTGACAAAGAACTTCAGTGATTTCATTGAGAGGAATTTTAATATGAGCCAAGTGCATGATCTGGCTGCTAGAAAAGCTAGTGTGATCTTGGGCTGCCTTACCAGAAGTGGGTTATTTACGATATGTCACCTATTTAATGAGGAAATAGTTTGGTGTGGCCATTGGTGGTGGTGTAACACGTAGAACAAGAGGGGTGGAGGGCCCACTGTACTCAGGACAGTCATACCACCTCGGGGCCTGTGTTCAGCTCTAAGTACCACGTTTTAAGAGGGGTATTGGCACACTGACGTCTGAAGATGCTCCGCTACAAAAAGCTCCGGAAGCCAGATCCTATGTTCCTATGCTGGACAGAGAAAAAGAACTCAAAATGCTTTAAACTAGAGAAGGAAAGGCTTTCTTTGAAGAGTTTAATGACTAGATGGGGAAAATGTGCCATTTCCTGTTTGGTGATCTCCATAGCTAAGGCCACCTGCCCACCACTTTTATTCACTCATTAAATATCTCTAATGTGCACTGTGTGAAAACACAAATCCTGTTCCTACTAAAGGAAAACTCAAGGAACCCTGATTTAATAACTCCGTTGTCTCAGGGTCAAGTAAAATTGTTGGTGACCTCATGATGACTCTATGGAATCTTATCCCTGTGGCCAATCACCCCCTTCCCCATTTCAGCGTCTGAGTCCTTGCTTGTTCTGCAGGGTGTGCTCATCTTCCTGATGGTGTTATCACTTGTCTGCCTTCCTACCTGGATTTCTGTGTTTGATCTATTCACGGGCTCCCTGTCACTGTGCTGAGACATACATCACCTTGAGGCCCTCTTCCCTCGGTGACTGCTGACTCTGGAGACTGTTCCACCTGCCAGGTTCCTGAACGTATCTAATCTCCAGGTCCCATATGCGCCTACAGTGGCTTCCCCATTGCTTTCCTACCCTTAGGATCTGTGTGACTCAGAAGACCGAATCGATCACAGGGAGAGAAAATAAAGTGGAAAAGATTTTCTTTCATTCAGTTACAGGGAAGATGTTTCTAATAATCCAAGCTTTTTTAAAAAAAACAAACAGGATGAGCTGCCTTGTGAAAGAAGAGGCTCACCATTCCACCATGAATAATTTTTCAAATGAAAAAATTGAGTTTCTGAGAGTAAAGTGATGTTGAAAAAGGCTCACATCAAGAAAGTGACAGTCGACCATTGAACTCGTTTCCACGGCCACCAAATCATAGCTTTTGTCACTGCCCCACACTACCTACCCTGTGGCTCTAACCTAGAATGAGTCACTGACTGCCTTGGAAATTCTACTCATGCTAGTAAACACAAATGTTTTAGAAACAAAGGTAGGAAACAAGTAGAATTCAGAGCGGAACCAGTTCTTGTATAAAGACACTGCCACCCACAAACATGGAAACAGTGTATTTCCTGAAAATATTTATTTGCTCATAGCCACAGCCTAACAGACTTACCTAACCATTGACGGCTTAAGAGTAACCAAAAGACAGCAAGCACTGTGGGGAAAGAACTTGAATCTGAAAAACAAGGCAGACTTAGTCAGTTGGTACAGAAGGGGTTGGCTTTGGAAACAGGCAACCTTATTGTTTGAAATCTTGCCTCTGCCACCTCCTAGCAGTTTGATTGACCTTCCTGAAATTCTGTTTTCTCATTTACAAAAAATGGGGAAGAGCATGTCTACCTTGCAGAGTGTGAGGTTTGAAATGACATCAAGTAAAGCCTCTCGCCAGTACTTGTCACATGGAAAGTACTTGTGATGATGGCTGCTACCCTGGACCCCCAAAACTGCCATGCTAGGGAAACACGGCACTCACCTCCAGAGAGCAGGTAACTCATGTAACCATGGGGAGGGAAAAGGAAGGTCAGGATCCTTGTGCAGAGCAAAGAGAGAAAAGTCAATGATCGGCATGCATTGCACCGAACCTTGAACTACTGCTCTGCTTAGCAAAGAATTTGGAGGACCAAAAATTACTGCAAGTAGAATATTTACAATAGATCAGACTTGGTAACAGCCCAAGTGCCCATCAGTAGATGAGTGGATAAAAAAGCTGTGGGACATTTACACAATGGAATATTATACAGCTGTAAAAGACAGGGATCTCTTACTCTTTGGAACAGCATGGATGGACCTGGAAACTATTATGCTAAGTGACATAAGCCAATCTGAGAAAGACAAATATCACATGATCTCACTTATATGTGGAATCTAATGAACAAAATGAATTGACCAACAAAATAAGACCCAAAGCATAGAGGCATGGAACAGACTGACATAACTGGATGTGGGAATGGAGGATAAGAAGAAATAAACCAAAGAACTTACATGCATAGCCCATGGACACGGGCAATAGGGTGGTGAAGACCTGGGGGGTGGGTAGGGGCTGGGCAGAGGGGGATGAAGGAGGGGAAATGGGTGATATCTGTAATACTACCAATAATAAAAATATATACATATTAAAAATAATTAATAAAACAAAAATTACTGCAATATCTAATTAGGCATTTCCTTGAAAAAATTCTTAGGATGACTATGTTACTAACATGCACTATTTTACATAATCTCTTCTGGGACAAAGAACTTGTCCTACACATATCTCTATTCCTAATGCTGGTTCAGTGTCAGTACTCAAGAAGGTTTTATTGAACAAAATAATAAATGAATTAATTAATGTCATTCAAACTATCACAAAAGAAACATAAACATATACAAGTCCTCATAGCAAACACTCAAGAATTTCCTAATCCAAGGGTCAGCCAACTTTTTCTGTAAAGAACTGTATAATAAATATTCTAGACTTTGAGGGACACAGTCTCTGTTATACATACTCAATTTTGCCATTGTGGCGAGAAAGCAGTAATAGACAATAGGAAAATGAATGAATGTGTCTGTGTGACTTATAAACACTGAAATTTGAATTTCATATTACTTTCATGTGTCATAAAATCTTTTAAAATACTTTTTCAACCATTTAAAAATGTAAAAACCATTCTCAGCTCATGAGCCACACAAAAAAAACGAGTTCTAGACTCTTGTCCATGTCACAGCATCAGTGAGTGTTGTTATGCAAAACTGCTTCCAATTATTTACAAAAGGACTGAAGCTAAAGCCATTTCTCTAAAACAAACAAACAAACAAAAAACACAAAAGAAAACTTCTAAACATTTTTTTTACATGGGGCCAAACTGAAAATACATACTAACAGTAACTTAATGCTAGTTTTCAACTTCCAGTGGTTGACCTGATATGCCTGTATCATAATACATGAGGCTTAAACATTTCTTTTTCTAAATGATAATTTATTGGAAAATCAATGATGATTTCATGAATATAAATGTAATCAAGTATCATCAGGATCTTCCTAAGGGACCTAAACTTCATTATTTTTTCATTTTAAACTTATGCACAGAATCTAAATAAATTAACATATATGTTTACAGAGTTCAGATAAGCATCCACATTGTTATTTACATTGCACTTATGTTATCTCTGGCTCTGTCTCCTGTAAAATGTCAACACAGAAAAAAAACAGAACAGAGTATCTATGAGATTTAAATTTCTTCTAATCTAGTCAGTTTATACATTGGCTACAGAAAGCAAATTGAAAACCAAAACTATAAAGAATGAGACAATCTTTAGATATTTAAAAAAAATCAAACAATTATAGTCTTACCACATGTGTTCATTTTTATTTTGAACAGCATTATTTATGTTTTGCTGAGGGAAAGTCATCTATCCTAATATATAAAAACCCAGGGTCCATAACTACTGACCAAAGGCTCAACCAAACACCGGAAGTCAGTCCTGCAGTCAGTGCTGGGTTGCCATGGTGACGCAGCACTGACTGCTGCTGGTGCAGGTGCAGTGACCCACCAGTGACTGCCGAGGAGGCTGTGGACCAGGCCCAGAGAGAGGCCCAGAGAGAGAGGCAGGGTCTGATCTGCAGCCTCCGTGGCACCTGTTGATCAGCTGTTGCCTCTGTCTTTCTCTCTGGGCTTCGCCAGCAGCCTCGCCTCTGTTCTCTCCGGGCCTCCAAGGGGGCTGCTGATCAGCCCCACCTCTCTGATCAGGCCCAGAGATAGACCCAGAGACACTGTCTGGCATAGAAACTGACTGATCAGATCTGGGTGAACTATGAGGAGCCAATGGCTGCCTAGGAGGTGGAGCTTTTGACGCTGACTGGCATAGAAACTGACCAATCAGAACCAAATTGGCTGGCTGGGGAGGGCAGTTGGGGGCAAGATCAGGCCTGCAGAGGAGGGCAGTTAGGGGTGATCAGGCAGTCAGAGGCTGTTAGGGGCAAGATCAGGCTGGCAGGAGAGAGCAGTGGGGGTGAGATCAGGCTGGCAGGGGAGGGCAGTTAGGGGCAATCAGGCAGGCAGGCAGGTGAGCAGTTAGGAGCCAGCAGTCCCAGATTGCGAAAGGGATGTCCACAGGGATCAGGCCTAAACCAGCAGTCGGACATCCCCCAAGGGGTCCTCGATTGGAGAGGATGCAGGCTGGGCGGAGGGAACCCCCCCCCCATGGATGAATTTCATGCACCAGGCCACTAGTATATATTTAAAAGCCTAAGCAACCATTTGACTGTTTGACTGGTAGCTATGACACACACTGACTACCAGCGGGCAGATGCTCAATGCACAGGCATGGAAACATGGAACAGACTGATGAATCTCAGAGGGAAGTGGTCAGGGGAGGGCGGGAAGAGATTAACCAAAGATCTTATATGCATACTAGAGGCCCAGTGCATGGATTCTGGCTGACCTGAGAGGATCTGGCTGAAACCAGCAGTCCGACATCCCCTGAGGGGTCCCAGATTGGGGCCTACCCTTAGTTCTCAAAATCTTTGTGTACTGTTGGATTATAGCATCTACACTTTTACCTGGAGTTCTTAACATTCCAAATAAATCTAATATCTTAAAATGCTTTACATGATCTATTTGTCTATGAATAAATATCTATTTTGGTTTTTTCTGTTGTAATTATTTGAAGCAGTATGTGCTCATTGTAAAAAATAAAATAGATAGATAAAGAAAAATGAATAATCTCCACTAACCCTGAATCAATCCCATCTTATGAGCTTACCAATGTTACCTATGTGGTATCTAATCTCCTGGACCTGTATCTATATTCACCAAGGTATATACCAATATATGTATCCATCTATTGATTTTTTACTTTATTTATTTTTTTAAATAAATCTTTATTGTTCAGATTATTACAGCTGTTCCTCTTTTTCCCCCATAGCTCCCCTCCACCCAGTTCCCACCCCACCCCCTGCCCATACCGCCCCCACTGTCCTAGTCCATAGGTATATGATTTTTGTCCAGTCTCTTCCCGCACCCTCCACACTCCCTTCCCCCCGAGAATTGTCAGTCCACTCCCTTTCTATGCCCCTGATTCTATTCTATTCACCAGTTTATTCTGTTCATCAGATTATTTATTCACTTGATTTCTAGATTCACTTGTTGATAGATATGTATTTGTTGTCACTTTGTTGTTCATAATTTTTATCTTTACCTTTTTCTTCCTCTTCTTAAAGAATACCCTTCAGCATTTCATATAGTACTGGTTTAGCAGTGATGAACTCCTTTAGCTTTTTCTTATCTGTGAAGCTCTTTATCTGACCTTCAATTCTAAATGACAGTTTTGCTGAGTAGAGTAATCTTGGTTGTAGGTTCTTGCTATTCATCACTTTGAATATTTCTTCTGGCCTGCATAGTTTCTGTTGAGAAATCAGCTGACAGTCATATGGGTACTCCCTTGTAGGTAGCTAACTATTTTTCTTTTGCTGCTTTTAATATTCTCTCTTTGTCTTTTGCCCTTGGCATTTTAATTCTGATGTGTCTTGGTGTGGTTCTCTTTGGATTCCTTTTGTTTGGAGTTCTCTGCACTTCCTGGACTTGTAAGTCTATTTCTTTCACCAGGTGGGGGAAGTTTTCTGTCATTATTTCTTCAAATAGGTTTTTAATATCTTGCTCTCTCTGTTCTTCTGGCACCCCTATAATTTGGATGTTGGTAAGCTTGAAGTTGTCCCAGAGGCTCCTTACACTATCTTCATATTTTTGTATTCTTTTTTCTTTTTGCTTTTCTGGTTGGGTGTTTTTTGCTTCTTTGTATTTCAAATCTTTGACTTGATTCTTGGGATCCTCTAGTCTGCTGTTGGATCTCTGTATATTATTCTTTATTTCAATCAGTGTATGCTTAATTTCTAATTGGTCCTTTTACATATCCTTGAGAGTCTCACTATATTTCTCGGAGGTTTCTAGAATATTCTTGAGTAATCTCATACCCGTGGTTTTGAACTCTATATCCAGTAGTTTGCTTTCCTCCATTTCTTTCACTTGTGACCTGTTTCTTTGTCTCCGCATTTTGGCTGCTTCCCTGTGTTGATAGAGTGGCTTTGTGTGCTAGGTATCCTATAGGGCCCAGTGGCTCAGCCTCCCTTATTACCTGAGGTGGGCACTCTTGGTGCACCCCTTTGTGGGCTGTGTGCACAGTCTTGTTGTAGTTAAGCCTTTATTGTAGTTGGTATCACTGGGAGGAATTGACCTCCAGACCAATTGGCTGTGAGGACCAGTTGTGTCTACAATGGGAGAACTTCTGTGCTGGAGACACCCTTATGGGGCAGGACTTGCTTCAGTGGGGCTTTGGCGCTCATTGAGTCTGCCCCCTGAGTGTGTCTCTTACGGATGTGAAGAGTTGTAATCTGGATGCTCTCACTCTGACCACTGAGTAGACTGGCTCTTAAATCTCCAAGGCGGTGCAAAGTCAGCCACTGCGTGAGGCCACCCAGCAGGAGCTACAGAGAGATCTGCAGATTCCTCCTCTTTGTTTGGGGTTTGGAGGTGCCCAGATGAGGCACAGCTGTGAAGTAATGCAGGCTGCTGACGAGCCTTAGGCCTTCTTTTGGAAGCTCTAGGGTTCTCTGACCCAGCTACAGTTTGACAGGTTTTTAGGCGGAGAAAGGCCAGGCCATTCATATGCAAAAGCCTCTGGGCACAACTTGGGTGGGGTTGTAAATTGTGTGGGCAGGGTCTCAGGGTATCACAGGGTGGAGCAAACCGCAATGGCTGCCAGTCTGCTTTGCCTTGGAGAGGTCCTGGGGTCTGTGTCCCTCGGCCCGGTGCAGGAACAATGAATGTTGCAAGCACCTCTGTGAGAAAGCCACCCTCATGTTCTGGCCTGATGCCAGACAGTACAGTTTCTCTCCGTATGAGTTTGGGTCCCCAAATTCTCGCCCAGAACTGGAGTTCAGAGCAGTCTAGAGCTTGTATATCTGTCCCAATTGAAAAAGACAACAGCATACCCAACTGCCAGCCCCTTTCACGCGTGCCTCCGTACCTTCACACTTCCACACCTCTGCACCTCCTACCAGACTCAATGTGCTTTTCTCTTTCCTTCTAGTTGTAGAATTTCCACTCAGCCAGCCTTCCCACAGTTCTGGATGATATTCGTTTTGTCTTTTAGTTGTAGTTTTAATGTAGTTGTGTGCAGCAGCAATTTCAGGTGTTTACCTATGCCACCATCTTTGTTGTCTCTGATTTTTTACTTTATTTTTTTAATTCAGATTATTTTTTATATGTTACTTTGCAAGTTGTTTTATTTTACTTTAAAATGTGTCTTGGACATGCCAGTCAATACATATTATTGACCTTATTCTGTTTTCATACCTGCATAATATTTCACAAAGGAGGTTAATAAAATAAATATTTTAATAATTATCTAAATTGATGGACATTCATATTTTTTCCTGATGTTTTCACTACAAACATCCATATACATGTTTCTTTGTACACTTGTGCAAGTATTTTTCTAAGACATTGTTACAAAAGAGGAATTTGCCATCAAATAACTTTTCTGAAGAGTTAAATGAGCTCACTCCAGGTATATGTGAGTGTTGATTTTTACAAACTCTTTAATGTTTTCCATTATGATGGGTAAAGAATTACATTTTATTATTACTTATTACATACTTTCTTCAGTACTAATGAGGTTGATTGTATTTTTGAATATTTATTGAACATCTAACTTTATCTTTTTTCTTAGTATTTTTCTTTTTTTTAAAGCAATGCATAGCAATACGTTAATGTTTGCAATAATAACTCATTAGTATTACCAATATTTTCTCTGAATTTGCTATTTGACTTTTTTGTGTTGTAGTTCAACATAGAGAGAAATGTGATTGGTTTCTGTAGTCATCTATCTATTTCTTTAAGGTCTCTTTTGTTCCTTCTTTCTTAATTTTCCTTTTCCTTTTCTTCTTTCACTTTTTTATAGTAGACCTTTAATATGTCTGGTATTTCTTTTCATATATGATATCACATATCTAACTTTGTGCTTCCCAGCTAACTTGTCAATTCTGCCAACACCACTTATTAAATATATCATTCTTTTCCCACTGAATTGAAATGTCACCTTCATAGAATATTAATCTATGTACATGAACTCTAGTTGGTTCTACTGATCTACTTGTATATTTCCATGCCAAACCATACAGGTTTGATTATAGTAGTTTTATTATAAGTTTTGATATCTGGAATGCAAGAATCACATCACTAATATTGTCTCAAGAATTGTTGGCAACTCTGCAACATGTATTCTTCCACATGAATTTTAAAATTATTTTGTCCTGTTTTAAAAAGCACACATGGAAATTCTGATTAAACATATATAAATTGCTTTTATGTATTTATTTTTTTTTTAATATCTAAGAAAAATAATTTTAAATATAATAATGTTATATGCAATAACACCAATCATTCAAGAAAAATGATCTTAAATATAATAATATTGCATGCAATAAACATTAATATTTCAAGAAAAAAGGATTTTAAGTATAATAATATTTCCAAAACTGTACTAATATTTATTTTTAAATGACATTTTTATAATATCAACTCTTTCAAATCAGAAACAGGGCATGTCCCATCACTTATTTAGAACCTTCAATAACATTTTATAGTTTTGTTAACACATATTCTGAAACTTTCTTTCAAATGCATTCCTTCCATTCTGATTGTTAACATAATGAAGAGCAATTAATTTGCTTTTACATTTACACTAATCTGATATCCAGCCACTCTACCAAATTTTAATTTCTTTAAATAAAATCACTAGGGTTATGTGAAAATAAAAATATTTGTCTCTTTTAGTATTTATACCATTGATTTGTTTTCTAGTCTCATTACTTTATCTAGAACCTCCAAAATAACATTTAATAATAAGAAAACATAGTATGTATCCTAATCTTAGTCTTACTCTTAATGAGACTAACCCTAATATTTTATTATACAAAACATGCTCTTGGTTTGGTGAAGGCCAAGGTGGGGGAGGGGGAGGGAAGGGAGAGGGGAAAGAGGGACACCTGCAACTATGTCAACATGGAACTGGAGAGCATTATGCTAAGCGAAATAAACCAGTCAGAGAAAGATAAATATCACATAATCTCACTCATATGTGGGAGATAATGATCAACATAATTTGATGGACAAGAATAGATCCAGAGACAAATGGTAGGGGAGGAGGGGTTAGAGAGCAACCAAAGGGCTTGTATGCATGTATATTAGCATAACCAATGGACACAGACACTGGGGCAGTGGGGGCCTGCCTGGGGTGAGAATGGCCCCAGGTGAGAATGGCTCCGGTGGGAGGGTGGGGGGGGCAACTGGGGGAAAAGGAGACATATGTGAAACTTTAGACAATAAATAAATAACATTTTTTTAAAAAAGACATGCTTTTGAATTTTTTGATAAGTGGTCTTTATTATGTTGTGATTGTTTTCTGTCACTATTTTATTAGCATTTTTATTGGGAATTCAGTTAAGTTTAAATTTTAATTTGCTTTTTTAGACTCTGTTGATAAATGATACTTTTTTTTCTTTCATTTGATAATAAAATGAATTATGTTGATGGACTTTTTTAATTGAACCATCCTTGCATTTCTGAAACAAAACCTACTTGATAAATTATTTTGTTAATACAATGCTGAATTTGATTTGCCTATGAAAGGCTCAGTCTATAATTTTTATATTTTCAGTATTGAGTTTGATATTAAAGTTATGTTAGCTTTGTAAATGCTGTGTGTAATTTTTCTATGATCTTGAATAATTATGCATAAATTATCTCTTTAAATATTATCTAGGATGCAGATGTAAAACAATCTGGGTCTTACAAGTTTAAAAATATTGAATGTTTTGTAACAACCTTTTATAGTATTTCTAATATCTTCTATAGCAATGAGTCTGTTTAGGTTTTCTATCTTTCCTAAGATAAAATCTAGTATTTATATTTTGCTTGATAAACTACATAATAAATTCTATAATAAATGCTTAATTCACAACCAGACAGTTCTATATAATTCTTAAAATTATATTAACCTCAGTAATAACTATAGTTAATTTTCTTTATTGTATATAATATTACATAATTTTTCCTTCTTTGTTCTTAAATCAGACATTCTAGGAAAGTATTTATTATATTTTAAATAAACATATATTAAATAATATCTGGGGAAATAAATAATAACTCTCCTGAAAATAATAACTTCATCCATAGGAACTTGGTGTAGTCATCAAAAAGATTTGTTTCCTCACTGACATAGTAACAAATCAGTCCAAGTAATAAGGGCACAATAAACCAATTTAATTCTTTAACACAATACAAATAGCCTTAGATTTTATTTATTCATGTGCATGTTTGCTTATTTTTTTATTTGTTTATTTATTGGTCAACTAGGGGGATTCTACAACATTGTTTCTGCTTCATCTTATACTTGAGTTAATGCTACAGGTATGATAAAACCATCTAAGTCCAAACTGAAAGAAAACAAGTTACTCTTAATGAGAATAACCCTAATATTTTATACTTGTTATACTTGTTTGTGTCCTGAAATTGGATAAAAGTTAAGTGAAGAGATAAATATGTCTTTTATATTGGTGGGTTCAGGATAATTAATAAGATTTCCCCACTTCACTTTTTCCTGCCTCCCTAGTATGCCACCAATGGATTACATGTAACCCCCTTACATCTTCCTCCTTTGATTCTAATGTATAAAGTAAGGTGCAAAACTGCCATCCTCTGGAGCATTTTTGCAATCTATTAAGATTTTGCTTCCCAGCAATTGTTGTCAAGTTCGGCTCAAATAAACTCATAAAAATTCTTACTCTCTCGAAAAATAAATATCACATGATCTCACTCATTTGTGGAATATAGAGAACTACATAGAATGATGAACAGGGACAGATCCAAAGACAGAGAAACAGCGATCAGACTATCAATCCCCAGAGGGAAAGTAGGGGAGGGGGTAAGGGGAAGAGATCAACCAAAGGACTTGTATGCATGCATATAAGCCAAACCAATGGACATGGACAACAGGGGTATGAGAACATGAGTGGGGTGCGGGGGAAGTTGGGGGTTAATGGGGGGATGAGGACACATTTGTAATACCTTAACCAATAAAGAAATTTTAAAAAAAAGAATATGAAAGCTATCTAAATTACAAAAACAAAAAAAATTCTTACTCTCTCTCTCTCTCAAAAAAAAAAAAAAAAAAAAAAAAAAAGGTGTCCTAACT
The DNA here is from genome assembly GCF_028538775.1 of Myotis yumanensis. Classification (NCBI taxonomy): domain Eukaryota; kingdom Metazoa; phylum Chordata; class Mammalia; order Chiroptera; family Vespertilionidae; genus Myotis; species Myotis yumanensis. The sequence continues at coordinate 145,699,341 of NW_027223754.1, read as the reverse complement.
TTCTAGTTTAGAGTCAGGAAATTGTTATTTTCTTCACCAGGCCTAAGAAATTTTATATCATGGTTCCAGAGTGTCTTCAAGGCTCTTCTTAGTTATACTTGTTTGTGTCACCATTAATATTTGTTGTCCATTATCTTGAATGAATCTGCATAGCCACTGTCCAAACATATAATTTAAAAAATGATTCAAAAACCAAAACAGTATGAAAATATGCTGATCAAAGATGATATCTCATCTTCACTAGAATAAACAATAGTGATTAATATCTTGGCAATCTTCCTGTAGCTTTATCTGGATAAGGACAAAAATGGGGGAGGGAAAATAAAAACGTTAACATAATCATAGGGACAAGAGTGATTGTTCTTTAGCCATGGTAGCAAGGATCCATCAAAACTGCTTTAAAATCTATTCAATTGATCAATGACAATTTTGCCTCAATTACCATGCTTTTTCAAGCCAACCAATCAATAACATCCCCTCACTTTTGAAAGTCAGCCAATGAGCCCAGCCAGCATGGCTCTGTAGTGAGCATCAATCCATGAATCAGGAGGTCACAGTTTGATTCCCAGTTAGTGCACATGCCCGGGTGGTGGGCTCGATCCCCAGTAGGGGGTGTGTAGGATGCAGCCAATTGATGTTTCTCATGTATATTTCTATCTCTTCTTCCCTCTGCCTTCCTCTCTCTCTGAAATCAATTTTTAAAATAAAAAATAATTAAAAAGTGAGCCAATGAGAAACAGACTTACTCCAAAAAATGTGCCCTCTGAATGCCAACCAATCAACATCAATCTCACCGGAGTAATTATGCTTGAACTGATAATATTAACCCACTAATGCTTCTCAAAGTATACCAATCCCTGAACCTCTGCTGTTGAAAAACTATATGTAATATTGGCATTCTACTCTTCTCAGGAAGACTACGTGTGATTGACATAGTTCTCCATTATTAAATAAATAATTCAGCATTGTTTTTTCATTCCTGATATTAAGTAGTGATCTCACCACCATTTGACTTTCAATAAAGATTTATTTATGCTAACTATTGGGATTAAAAACACAACAACAAAGATAGTAAGGCAAGTTTGCTGCTCCCCTGAGAGTTCAGAGTAAAATGTATGCTATTTTCAAATATGTTTACTGTTCTTAAACACCCTGAAAAACAGTGAAGATAGACATAAGATATAGAAATGTGTAAAGAAAAATCCATGACTTGATGCATAGTTGATTGAAATAAATCTAATTTACTGTTACACAAATAACTTATTCTTCATGATACCTATGATTATAATAATGCTGACTTCTAGTACACTTTTAGTCTATTTTGGAATTAGATGAAGAGGAAGAGAAAGAGGATTTGAAAGGGGGAAATGAGTGAAGAAAGAATAAAAAGAAGAGAAAGTGAGTTCTGGCAAAATATTTATGGGAAAAATAAAGCCTCAATGAACCTATATAAACTGAACAAAGTATTTTTTGTATATGCTTTTATTTATTTCCCATAACCTCGCTCCTGGCCTCTGGGATATTCTCTATTTTCTCCCCTTGTCTTAACTGTAGAACTCACTTAACCTCACCAGCTGTCAACTAATCCCCATAAGAAAGTAATAAAGCTTCCATTTAAAAAACTATATTGGGCACTCACTGTGTGTCAGGCCCCAAACTGGGTATTATCCCTCTCGGAGAGATTCTCCATGACTCAAAGGCACTTAAAACCCAAATAAATAAATATACTGATGAAATTTTAAGCACTTGGTATCTAGTAGGCTATATATTTGGGGGCAAGGAACATGCATATAGCCATGATCGTATTTGTGAACTATGGTAAATTCAATAAGCCTTATTAAATTTCAACTTACTGCTGCGTTTTCCAGGTGTTGTAGACAGTTAGACATGAGCAGAGCAAGGACAATAGGCCAGGGTAGCCCTAGCCAGTCTGGCTCAGTGGATAGAGCGTCGGCCTGAGGACTGAAGGGTCAACCAAAGGACTTGTATGCATGGCAAGGGCACATACCCAGGTTGCAGGCTCGATCCCCAGTCGGGGGCGTGCAGGAGGCAGCCAATCAATGATTCTCTCTCATCATTGATGTTTCTATCTCTTTCTCTCCCTCTTTCTTCCTCTCTGAAATCAATAAAGAAATATATTTTTTTAAAAAAATAGGCCAGGGTAGAAAGCCCCTGGATGCCTAGCAACAGGCAACACAAGGACTGCACCCCCCAGGGTAACCTTTCCACCCCTAGCATATTGCTGGCCTTTCGGTTTGAACCCTCCCCTGACCTCTTCTCCCCTGGCATGTCTCTAGGCATGCAGTAGGCCCCGTTGGAGGACAAACTGGAGCACACGAGAATAGCATCATATGACTCCCGTACAAGCCCTTGCATGACCACTCCCTTACACATTAAGCCCCCAGGACTATGAGGTTCTAACCTGCATCAAATAATCTTAGAGACAAAGCCTCGGGTTTGCTGCCCACAAAGAGTTTCGGTCTGACTAGGGGATAGCATCTAGGCCTCAGTTGTGATTCAGCTCCAGGACCAGAAAGCAGCAAAACCAGACAAGCACTGCATGGCTGACATCAGGACCAACTGTGATGACTAATGACCTCCTAACCTAGCACCAACCAATCAGTGGAGACCATGACCCTGAAGGAACCTTAGGATGAATGACCCAGCCCGGCTTTCTCTACGGAAAATGCCTGGGCCTTTCCCCACACCCATCCCCCAGGAGCATTTTCCTCGCCTCTTTCTCCTAAGCTCCAAGTTTTACCTGTGTAACTTGTTTCCATTTCTTCTCCAGGTCATTTCTAGCTCTGTGACTTTCTAAATAAACTTGCTGTTATAGTTTGAGTCTTGAAACTGGATTATGTCTCAGCCAGAACTCAGGTGCCGAGGCTGCGGAACGTAGGTCCTGTCTGATTACACAAGTCTGACACCTGGTACCATTTTGCCACCAACACAGGGATAAGCCTTCAGGATGAGGTTAAATATCTCTTTCACATTCCTCTGAGTCAGTATATGGACAGTGGGGTTAAGGAGAAGGGGAGGCTCTCATTGAAAAGTTTACCACATCTGGCCCTGGCCAGGTAGCTCAGTTGGTTAGTGCATTGTCCTGATACACCAAGGTTGTGGGTTCAATCTCCAGTCACGGCACACACAAGAAGCAACCAATGAACGAATGCATCAAGTGGAACAACAACTCTCTCTCTCTCTCTCTCTCTCTCTCTCTCTCATCCTCTCTTTAAATAAATAAATAAAATAAATTTTACCATAGCTATTGCAGAAAACAATGGATTTAGCTAATATATCCTTTGGTCACGATCAGAAACAGAAGCATAGCCTGAAGCATAGTCTCATTATTTTGTGTTTTGTGACTGCCATTATTCTCTGTGTATAAGTGAATCTAAGAAAGTTATAACAATTACATTATAGCCCTTTTGACTTTAATATTTTTTGCATAAGGATTTTAAGATTCATAATTTTGTAAGCACAGACAGAGTTTTCTAATTCTATTTGCTAAGTTACTGCTGAATTCAATACCCATTTGATGGTGATGCTATCTTAATGTCAGTTTCCATTATATTTGGTACTAAACTGGCCCTAAAACTTGTTTATTTTTTTAAACTGGAAAGGAAAGTAATTCAAAATTGTATGTGTAGAATTAATTTTTTAAAGATACATTTAATGTTAATTTAATTTTTTTTTGAGTAGTCAAAATTGTCCTCCTTATTAAAAACATTTGCCTTCTTAAACTACATTTATTAAGTACGTGAATTTTTAGTTTTTCAGCAAAATAGACTGTGTGATTTCTTAAAATAGAAAGTCACCACCTGAATCCCAAATCACCCAACAGTTCTGCCCCACCTTCTGAAGTTTTTGTAAGCCAGAAGTTAAAGTCCAAAAAGAATCTCAGACATCTTTTTTCCTTTTTCTCCCTTCCTTCATTTTTGAAACACTGGCAAAACTGGTCTGATTCCTCCTCTTATGAAACTGAACCACAGAAAACATTGTGTGTGTGTGTGTGTGTGTGTGTGTGTGTGTGTGTGTGTTCTTCATTTATTTACATATCTTGATTACTTTTTTTAATGGAAATAGTTGCATTGTTATAGTAATCTAAACTAGAAACTGCCATCCCACCAAGTAAATGAGCTGTTTATATAACAAGGTTTCAGGAGGAATCAACATTGAATACTTTTTGAAAATTCATTGTCCTGTCTGGCTCTAGGGCTCTAGGCTATCACTGAAGTTCTACCTGCCTCAGTTTCTCCACCGGTAAAAAGGACACAATTCCTCTCTGCAAAGTGTAATGGTTAGGAGCAAATGGGGTCAAACACAATAATGTTTGCAAAAGCACTTTATAAACTTAAAGAAAAATGTTAAACACAAATAACCTTTTCCAGTATATATATATATGGCAAGTCTAGGCACAGAGAGTGTAGAGGTGGAGGATTAAAATAAAAAAAATGCAATAAGACTAATGAAATGCACAGTAGCTTCTCTCCTTAACAGCCTAAAAAATTAGCTATACAGTCACTATTGTGTGAACACTTTCAGTGAGGAAGAATTCAGACAGGGGGTCCAAGAATTCAGAGACAATCGCATTATGTCAATTTGTTACTCCAGACAGATATGCACTGAGGATTTCAGGAAATATACACTATGTATTATTGGGTTTCTAATTAAGAGACATTTTAATTCATTTTATACATCCTTCCTACCAGTAGTAATTATTTGCTTATTTTTACTTCATTTTATTACTATAACAAATTTCTTATCATATCAAACACCACCTTTATCAAGTTCTTCCTGCAAAATTCCATGTCTATCTCTCCCACTGCATGTTTTTACAGCTAAGTCTGTGTCTACATCAGCACTTCTATTAAACATTTGTTTCTTGGGAGGTAAAAACTCATCCATGAAAATTAACCACAGCTGAAACTTGGCGGACAGCTTAGAAGCACATTTTGTTTTTACCAACCTTCATGAAAATCCATATGGCTGTTTCCAAATTCCTGTATATCAAGTTTAAATAAAATAAATCCTGGCCAACATGAGACACTTATTTAGACTAATTAACTTCAAAACCTGTTTTTTAATGCAATTATTCCATGACTGGCTCACATCTCTTCCCCCACTCCCTTGGCCCCCACTCCCTTGGCTGGGAGGGTGCCTGGTTACCCGGGTGGCTGGCCTGGCTGATACCTGCAGCCCAACACTTCTATTTTCTGTGAGCTGCCAACGGAATTGTCACAGCAGAGGTTACCTTGGCTCAGCCCGGCTCCTCCTTTTTCCCAAAGACATACCGCTGGCAGTATTGTGGTCACATCCATAACCCCCGGAAGGCAGCATGTGAAAAGTCACTGCTCACTCCAATAGGCAGAGCTGCCTCTGCTTTGAACTGTTGGGAATGAGTTCTCCATGGGTCTCTCATGTTTCTGCACATCTTGCAAATGAGGCAGGAGCTGCTCTTTATTCCAGACCCCCTTTCCAAGGATGTTTGTTCAGTGAACAGCGTTGGGGGACAGAGATAGGGTCTCCCTGTGGGGGAAAGGGCCGGAGTGTGTACTCTCCAGCATAATCAGGGTAACAAAGGGCAGGTGGGCTTACCGCCCAGCATTACGGATTCAGACTCCTAAACCCCGGAACAGGAGTGTTTCCCTCCTGCAGAAGCAGGTAGCATCTGGCCCTCTTCACCTTCACCTTCACCCTGTGGAGACTGGGGCTTAGGAAACATGCACATGAACGCTGACTGTCCGGCAACTGCTGTTACTCTGAGTGATAAACTGTCCATCTCTGACCCCGGCATTCATCTCTCCTCACGGCATTCATGAAACGGTGGCCGGCTAACTAGTTAGCTTGTAACCAGGGTGGAGCTCCTGCTCTGGCAAGGAGGGTGACACTGAACACACGGGCTGTCTCTTTTACTAGAATGGAAGCTCCTTGCAAGCTGAGACCATGTCTACTTTACTTATCACTGTGTCCCCAGCGCTTAGGCCTCTTCCTGGCTAATAAATCATGCTCAGTACATAGTAGTTGAGCAGCGTGTGGAAGAGATCTAAATTCAAAAGCGGGGAGGTTGCAACCCTGGGGGCTCCCTGGTGACAAAGGGTTTAATGAAAAAGGGAGATGTAAGGTGAATTCTGACTGCCCCCCTACATCCAGTCTCCCCTTCGCTCTGCTGGGAGAATTTGAAAATCTCAGAGACAAAGCCTCTCCGAAAGCATGTGTCCTTCCGTCTGAGAGTAGAAGCACACCTTAGAGCTTCGCCTTTGCTTCTAGTGGATGACAGGATGCGGCCTCCGAGGTTGTGTGTCCTCTACATTAGACTGCGTGTGGGTTTTCCTCTTCAGTCTCAGCTTCTGCAATGCTCCTGCTCTCCCTCCACAAATGGCAGAACTGGAGCAGCAGAGTGAGTGACAGGCCACTTACACCTGATCTTAAAAGCATCTGTCAAGACACAGTCAGGTTGTATTACTTTAAAGTGCTAGAAATAATTTATTTTTCCCCAAAAAAATTCAGAAAGATTCCTCCTTCTGCTTCTTTGGTCTGGCTCCATGGCAGTGTGTAATTTATTGCACTATTTTCAGAGAAAGATTTTAAATTCCTATAAAGAACTGAGAGACTGCCCTCGTTGGTTTGGCTCAGTGGATAGAGCGTTGGCCTGTGGACTGAAGGGTCCTGGGTTCAATTCCAGTCAAGGGCACATGCCTGGGTTGCAGGCTCCATCCCCAGTAGGGGGTGTGCAGGAGGCAGCCGATCAATGATTCTCTCTTATCATTGATGTTTCTATCTCTCTCTTCCTCTCCCTTCCTCTCTGAAATCAATAAAAATATATTTTAAAAAAACTGAGACACCTGGGGCTAAGTTGGAGACTCTTTTAACACTGAAAGGGCCAGTGTGCTTGTGTTCAAGAGCAGAGCCAAGGCAGGCACACACAGAAGAGGTTGGTGCAGTGGGTGAGGCCATGAATGAGAGGGGCGGAAAGTGAAGACCCGCTGGGCCTCCCACAGGCGCTTGGGTGTGGAGCAGCACAAAAGCCTATTAGGGAACTTTCTTTATCAAATCTGAAACCTTGCTAGATTCCTTCTGTTACTGCACCAAGTTCCTGAGGATTCATGGTGCAGAAAGAGCAGAACCTGCCAATATCTCAGTCCTATAGAACCGAGAGCTCCTTTCTTCCCTTAAATCTGTTTAAGGAGAACCCTAAACACTCAAACCTTACTTCCAATCCTAAAAAAACAACATTAACAGTAACACACAAATGGCTGGGGAGCCTGTGAGTCTCCCGGTGAGATGAAAACACAACATTTTAAAGACACGATCCCATTCCAGTCAACAGTTGTGCTTACAAAACAGTCTCATTTTTAAGCCTTTACCGATTCCAGCTTCTTAAGAGTAAATAGCTAATGAATCCATTTTACAATAAAACAAAAGAAAAAGTTTGATGCGAATGTCATGCTCAGGACAGAGCAGGATTGATAGGGCTCAGCCTGAAGAAGGCTGGAGCCCAGGCAGGTGCCAGGCAGGGCGCCACCGAGCAGTGTCAGCGCACCTCCCTGGACCCCGCGCGCCGGGCCCTGGCCTCCGCTTCCACAGACACTGCCAGTGGGAGCAAACCGAGCCAAATGGTGTGGTCGTTTTCTAATGAGGCTCAGCAGAATGAACCAAGGGAGGTTGTTTTGTGGCCAAAGCAAGACTACGTTATGAATTCAGACCTCCAGAGGCGAAAGGCGCATGCACTCACCAGCTGCTGCTGTGCCGCCCTCCACACGCAGCCTCGCAGTGTGGCCATGCACGAAGTGCTCTCAACCCGGATGCCAGGAGTCCCCTTGCAAATGGCTTTTCATTCTGGGCAGTGAAGCAACCTCTGGGTGTGAAGTCGTCATGTCTGAGATTTGCAAGCTATTGCTGACATCAAAAAATGCAGCGTTGGTGACTCTCCCTTCAGGGTCCTGTAGGCGTATTGGCACTCGTGAAATGCTTCCTAAAAATATCATTTGGCGAATATTCATGTTTGGTTCATAAAGGCTGATGTACATTATCGAGGGGATCGTTTCAGAAGGCTGCTATGAAAGTGTAAGCACGTGTCTTCGTGGCATCAGGTGGTTTCATTTTAATGAATATGCTGGAATGTTTCCCGTGTGTCCCAAAGCTCAGCTTATGTTCCAAAGGACTGCATCAGGAGCTTCCCTGGGCCTCTAGGTGACTCCCCTCCTCTCTCAAACTGAGCCAGGTAGCAGGTCTGTGTGTCCAGTTTCCTCGGATCACATCTGAAACATGAGCGCAGACCAGTTTAGAATTCCTCAGCAGGATGTTGAATCAATTCGTCAGTTAGATGTGCTTGCTTACATCCCCATCTGGATGTCATGAGACTCCAAGGCTGGCTTCTCACGGTGGAAGTGGAAAATGAGAATTGACTAGACCTGGTATGTGAGCTCAGCTAAAAGGTAATCTAATGACCATCTTATTTAACTGGGCTCAAAAGCATATTAGAGAACATTGGTCATTACAGCCTGAGGATCCACAAGAGAAGATGCCAGTAGAGGGAACGAATTTCCCATTGCTAAGCCACATCCCCATCTAGTCAGCACATAGAGAGCAGAAGTAAGAATAAACAGAGCGAGAGAGTGAAAAGGAAAGAAAGAGAGAAAGCAGGGTGATTGATTGAAGAACTGTGTGCAGACTACCTGCACTGGCGGACTTGCCCAGTCCTTCGTGTGCAGCAGGGCCGTTGCATCCAAGCTAAAGCAGGAAATGGTGCTGTGAAGAAATCAAGTGGCGTGCCTCAAAGGAATTAGGGCTTCCAAGTAAAGGACTGAAGCCACATAGCAGGGCCCTTGCTGCAAGTTTAGTGGGGTCTGGGGGCTGAGAGTGCTGCCTTCCTGACCCTAGGGTGATATGCAACAGTTGGCAAGCCGTCCATGTTACACAAAGATCAGTCAACTCTCTTGCGCAGGACATAGGCTGGTAAAGTCAAGTGAACAACAAAGCATGTATCTATCTATATGAATCTACCTCATTCTTTTTCTTTCCTTTTTATTTATTTACTTTTTTATTGTTGACAGTATTACATATGTCTCCCATTTTCCCACCCTTTACCCTACCTCCACCCAGCACCTACCCACCCCCCTGGGCCTTCACCACCCTATTGTCTGTGTTCATAGACTATGCATATAAGTACATAAGTTCTTTGGTTTACCTCTCCTGGAGAGGCTGCGAGGCCCGGGGCTCAGGCCTCGTAGCCGCTGTGGCCAGCAGTGGCAGCAGCAGTGGGTGATGGAGGCATCGCCTTCCCTTGATCAGCCCAGTTGCCTCCTGCAGAGGGAGGCCAGACTGAGGCTTAGGCCTGCTCCCCATGGGCCATAAGCAAGACATCCCCTGAGGGCTCCCAGACTGTGAGAGGAGGCAGGCTGGGCTGAGGGACACCCCCCCCCCCCCCCCCCCCCCGCACGAATTTTCGTGGACCAGGCCTCTAGTATTGTAATAACTACATATGGTTCCAGGTGGGTATTAGAATTATCAGGAGGATCATTTCATAAATTATATAATTGTCTAAGCACTATACTGTACACCAGAAACAAAAACAAAATACTAGTAATATTGAATGTCAACTGTAACTGAAAAAATGAAATAAAAAAAAATAAAGGAGACATCAATTTTAAAAAGAAAGTTGGAATAAAAGTTAAGGTAATCTACAAATAAAGGAAAAAAGGTATGCCTAGCCAGCATGGCTCAGTGATTTAGTGTAGGCCTATGAACCAGGAGGTCACGGTTCGATTCCCAGTTGGGGCTTGATCCCCAGTGTGGGGCGTGCGGGAGGCAGCCAATCATTGATTAGCTCTCATCATTGATATTTCTATCTCTCCCACTCCCTTCCTCTCTGAAATCAATAAAAATATTTTTTTTAAAGAAAGAAAAGAAAAAAAGGTATAATTATTTAAATATCAGAGAGAAAAAAATGACAAAAGATAGAGAATCAATCAAGGACATCTAAATTCCATGTAATAAGAGTTCCAGAAACAGAGAAAAAGCAAAATCAAAAGAATGAAATAATTAAAAAAATTCTAGAATAAAATTTGTTAGAACTAAAAGCAGATAAATATCCTCAAATTTAAAATTCACACTGGTTATAGAGCAGGATAAATGAAATAACTCCCACACCTGAGCACATACAAAAGGTATCCAGTGGAACAATGAAGTTACCTTAAAGGAAGCAAAAATCAGATTGGCATCACATTTCTCATCAGCCAAACTTATTGTTGCAAACTAGTGAAACAGTGCCTTCAAAAATAAAATGGGAAATTATTTTCGACTCAGAATTCTGTACTTAGCCAACTTTTCAATCAAAATGTGAAGTTATAAAGACATTTTTATAAATCAGTAATTTTATTCCCTTTCTATAAAGAAAAAAAATTACTTGAAGATACACCTCAGTTAAATTGTAAAGGAACCCCCCCCCCCGCCCCCAAAAAAAGAAGACATAATATACAAGAGTACCCAGAAGGGCCTCTGCAGCAGGCCTGGGACACATAGTGGCATATGGAACAAGTAGTATAATTAAGAAACTGAATTATCTTAGGGATAAGGGTGTTTTTTTAAGGCATAAGTGCTTTCTGAAAAACACACACAACAATTAAAAACTCTAAGAAATAAAAAAAAACTGTACGACAAATGTCTGGCCAAGGAAGAAGCATATTAAAATGTCTTAGGCATCTGGGCAATAGGCATATGAGAAAAGAGAACTTACTAGACTTTCATGCTCAAAACATCTTCTTCCAAACAGTACAGATTTGGGGATTAAGATTCTATTTTTTTAATCTATAGATTTTTACACATAGAAATATTTACACAATCATCACATTTTCAATGCTTCTTATTTAAATCCAATTTATAGAAATGGAAAACCTTAATTACAGCATGGAAGCCTTATTTATAGCAATGGTAAATTCAAACACTACAAAACTTGACCGTATGAGGTAGTGATAAAGTTGGTAGATTTTGAAAAAGAGAAGGGGAGAAGGACAGAGGGGAGGGGGACAAGTAAGCACACCAAAGTGTTCATTTTATTCAGCTGGAAGGAAAGGGAAGTGTCTAACATCCATCAGGAGTGAATAAATACAAACTTAACTAGAAAGCAAACAACTAAAGATTTAGACATAATGTTTAACATTGTGGCAGTCATAATCAGAAAAGACAAGCCCTGAAATGGTCCAAAGTGATTTTGTCTGAGGCAGCAATTCTTCAAATATGGCCCAGGACCAATGTGAGTCCACAGATTCTTTTAGGGGACCCACAAGTTCAAAACTATCTATAATAACAAAAACATAATATGCTAATTAGGCTGGACGACCTTCCAGACGACCTTCCGGACGAAACTGGGGCTGCGAGGGAAGCCCGAGTCCTGAGTGCCAGAGGGAAGCCAGTGCCGGCAGCCGGGGAAGGAAGGCCTACGCTTGCACGAATTTCATGCATCGGGCCTCGGTGTTTATAATAATATCAAGATGTGACTTGCCTTTTACAGTCTCACATTTTCATTATTGCACAGTGGCGTTTCCTAGAGGCGGCATGATACATAATATCACAACAGACTGAACACAGACAGAGAGATGAGAATCCTCCCGTCTTGTATGAATCCAGACACCAGAAAGATTTACAAAAATACAAAACACTTTCACTCTTCTTGCTATCGTGGAAAATCTTTTTTCAATATTTTTCACTGAATGATGTTTTCAAATGTTAGCATGCACTGGGCTTATTATGGTTTTCAAGTAAATATTCTATAGTTTTCTCAGTTTGTTTCTAGTGTAACTATTGATAAGTTGGCAAAAGCTCTTTGGCAGAGTCAATTAACTTCTAAGAGTCTCTAAGGGTCCTGAGACCAAAAAGGCTTTTCTGAGGGATAAGATGAGGGTGAGGAAAAGAAAATGTCCCGGTCCCATACGTACATCTCTATACTGTTTTGTCTATTTGCATGCATATACATTACTGTTTTTATTGAGATACTAGAGGTCCCGTGCACAAAAATTTGTGCACTCGGGGGGTCCCTCAGCCAGGCCTGTGCCCTCTTGGAGTCTGGGACCCCTCAGGGGATGTCCACCTGCTGGCTTAGGCCTACTCCCCGGGGGATCGGGCCTAAGCTGGCAGTCAGACATCCCTCTGGCAGCCCAGGAGCCCTCGGGGGATGTCTACTCGCCAGCAGGGAGCAGGCCTAAGCTGCAGTCAGACATCCTTAGCGCTGCTGAGGAGGTGGGAGAGGCTCCCGCCACCACCGCTGTGCTGGCAGCCATCAGCCTGGCTTGTGGCTGAGCAGAGCTCCCCCTGTGGGAGCGCACTGACCACCAGGGGGCAGCTCCTGCATTGAGCGCCTGCCCCCTGGAGGTCAGTGTGTGTCATAGTGACCAGTCATTCTGCTGTTAGGGTCAATTTGCATATTACCCTTTTATTATATAGGATAATTGACATATAGCATTATATTAGCTTCAGGTGCACAACATAATGATTCAATATATGGGCATACTGAGGACTGATCACAATAAATCTAGTTACTTTTTAATAGCAATGTTTAAGGCATACACAAATAAGACAGTGGTGTTTAGATAAGGGAGGCACAAACATAGCAGCTACTCACCAATGATGACTACAAAAGAACTAAAATTTTCAGGATGTGGAAGCAATTTTCCCACCAAAGATTATTAACGTTGAGATCAACAAACAGAGTTTACCTGCAGAAATCCTTTAAGTGAACCCAAATAACTAATCTTCTTATAGGCGGTAGGCATATTTCTGGGCAGAGGAAAGAACTTGGCTACTCTGTGGGTTCCTATGAGACTCCAGGATACAGTGCTCCTCAGAGTGTTAACCTGATACCCCCACATGTTCAACAACATCTATTAAGTATCATTTTTAAATTTTTTTACAGCATATTGATCAATGCCACATAAACACATATGCAGATAATAATGCTGTACTTGTAATGCCAGTTGTCTTTCATGAAGGTCAAATTGCCTCACAAACATCACCTAAGTCTAATTTCTGATCCAAAAATTATTTTGCTCAGAGCCAGAATATATACTTCTCACATGATTCATATTCTCTCTCTCTCTCTCTCTCTCTCTCTCTCTCTCTCTCCTCTCTCTCAGGTTTAAATATAGTATTTCAGAGACTGTTCAAAACAATTCATGATTCTGTCGAAAATGTCAAAATTTCCTAAGTAAAATCTATTATACTATGCATTGCCAAAGTCAGGGAAGCCAATTAAACTGCAATTTTACTTTTGGCTTTAAGATGCCAGAAATTGTAGCCAAGATTATATTTCAACAATCTAAATTAATTTAGGTTTAAATGGTTGTTCAAATGGAAAGGAAAGAGGACAGTAATAGTGACTTTAGTGTGTTATCTTTGTAACCCGTTATCAGGTTACAATTGTTTTTATATCATTTACGTGCATTGTTTGTGCCATGGTATGGTCAAAAGACCATAGCCAAAAGGCAACAGTGACAATGGGCATATTGAGAAATTATATAACCAACTTTGAATCATGAGATGTGTCTGCTCTTTTTCCAAAGACATGAAGGGATTGTTACATGGAAAGTTTGCTCTTCAGCTAATATTTGATATGAAGCTATCTTGGGATTGGACATGACTACTTGGTGGCTTGGAATAACTACCTAGAAGCTTGGAATAACAGGCTTTACTTGAAAGCCTACTATGTGTGAGTCACTGTGTTAAGCATTTTATATTCATATCTCATAAGCCCTCACAATTATATAAAGGGCTATATTAAGGGACAGATAAGGCAGCTGATCAGAATGGGGTTTGCAGTCTAGTGAGGGAGAAAGCCATCCACACAAAAAGTAGACTTATGAAGAAAGGGGCATGCGCTCTCAAAGTGCAGAGGGAGGCTTCATAGTGGATGTTTATGCAGGATCGCAAAGACTGAATGGGATCTCTTACTGTGAAGAATCTAGGGAAGGCCTGCAGAGTGAGAGCAGAGCACGGTTAGCAGCATAGAGGAGAGGGGCACGGGGATGTCCCAGGACACAAATGGTCTAACAGGGTTGCGTGCCTAGAGACTGAAAAGGCAAATGAGGCTAGAAAGATATTTTTGAGGCCCAATTTCAGGACAATTTCTATACCTTCATAAAGAAATTGGAAATTTCTTCTGGAAAAGAAAAAAAAAAGTAGTTTGTGGGAGAGGGGAATGCTATGCTAGTTACTGCGGTGGCCAAGGTGGGGAAAGAAAAGTCTAAACTGCAGGGTGACTGAGAAAAAGGTAAAGAGAATAATAGCATGAAGACAGCTAGTGAGATGTGGGACTAGAAAAAAGATAGCTCTTTAGATGACTAGAAACTAAAATGAGAAAAGCAGAAGAATATCATTGATTTGGTTTGAGACTAAATAATCTTGAGGTGCCTAAAGGAAAATCCATGCAAAGGTATCTAATAACTTGGAAATTCAGGCCTGGGAAATGAAAGAAAGGACAACTTACAGAGGCTTATGTTTTGGAATTATCATCAGCATGAAGATAGGTAGAGGAGGCTACTAGGTAGAATTTGAATGACAAGAGGACAGAGAGTAGAATTCTAGTGAACACCCATTTTTAAGGGGAAGACCAAGGAAGAAGGGCTGGTTGAGGAAACAGGGTGGTAGACAGACACGTATTTTAATAGAAGGCAAGAAGAAGGAGCGTTCAAGAAGTAGTGAGGGATCAGTGCCATAGGCTCTTGGGAGATAAACTGAGATGGAGAAGAGACTTAGAGCCAAGATGTCCCCAATAATCTGTATGCAGTTTCTTCTGCTCATTTTCATTTGCAAGCACCATCTGCTCTTCCCTGTTGCCTGTGGTATCGTCAGAAGAGAGGTACAGTTTCACTGTTCAATAAACATGTGTTCATGTGATGATGATGACATTGACTGTCTGCATAGGAAGCATTAAATCCAGGATCTGCTTCTGATTTAGATCTTAGGGGTTTAGGAAGAGATTCGTGTGGTGTGTTTTTTTTTTTCTCATTTGGGCCTTTGTTCCCATATAACTCACCATCAGATGTCTATTATAAGCAATTTGCAATTTCTCACCTGACCTTGGCATAAGTTAAAGCCAGAAGTAGATTATTTGTGCTTCTAACTTGAACAATATTTCCTTCATATAATAGAAGAGCTATATAGCTTGGGTTTGGTGTTGTTGTTTTTTTACTTTAAATCTAATCATTCATTCACCAACAAGCATTTATCAAGCACCTGGAGTGGATAAGGCTGTGGGCTGCAATCATAAGCTGGACGAAGCTCCTGCCCACATGGAATTTACATTCTAGTGGCAGAGACAAATAAGTGAGGATTAATGAACACAGATGTGCAACCTCAGTCTCTATGTCATATGTGTTTTAGTGAAAACAGTAAAGCAGATAGTATGGTCTGCAAGGCAAGGCCTCTCTGAGAAGGCATTTGAGCTGAGGCTGGAATGACGCGGGTGAAAAACCCAGTCTGAGATTTGGGGAGGAAGCATTCCTGGCAGAAGAAGAGCAAATGTAAAGTCTCTGAGGCTTAGCACAGGATCTTGGCACGTTCAAAGAATAGCAAGTGTATTTCATTTGGATATATACCCAGAAATGAAATTACTGGATCATATGGTGGTTCTATTTTTAATTTTTTGAAAACCTCCATGTTGTTCTCCATAGTGGCTGTACCAATTTACATTCCCACCAACAGTACATGAGGTTTCCCTTTTCTCCACATCCTCACCAACACTTACCTCTTGTCTTATCGATCATAACAATTCTAATAGGTGTGAGGTGATACCTCATTGTGATTTTGATTTGCATTTTCCTAATGATTAGTCATGTTGAGCACCTTTTCATGTACCTGTTGGTAATTTACATGTCGTCTTTGGAAAAACATCTATTCAGATCCTTTGCCACTTTTAAATCAAGTTATTTGTTTTTTGCTGTTGAGTCAAATAAGTTTCTTATATAATTTGGGTATTAGCCTTTTATCACATATGTTTTGCAAATAATTTCTCCCATTCTATATGTGACTATAATTAATAATACTGTATTGTATACTTAAAATTTGCTAAGAGAGTAGATCTTAAGTGTTCTCACCACACACACACACACACACACACACACAATGGTAACTATGTGAGGTGATGGATATATTAATTAACTTGATTGTAGCAATCATTTCACAATGTATACATATATTAATCATCACATGTAAACCTTAAAAATCATATGGTATAACCAACATATGTACAATTTTAATTTGTCAAAAAACAGCAAATTCTTTTGCAACCTCAGAGAGAAGTTGAGAAGAAGACATGCTGTCTTCTTGTCGGAACTTGCCATCACAAAGCACACCACTGGTACTACTTCCTCCAGCTTTGCTTTCATGTACTTCGCTAACTCCCTTTCATCAAGATGTCCTATTCCTCAGATTTCCTTTCTCAATAGATATTTTGAAAAATTGAGATTCTTGGGGACCTCGCAAGTCTAATTCATTTATCTCAATAATGTAAGAGAGAAAGATTCAGAATCCTTTCCTCTGGGCCCCACAAATACAGGATGGCTAGTTTGTTTTAGATTAAAAATCTGATGAAGAACTATTACCCTTTCCTGTGAAAGGATATGCCTGACAAAAGATGCCATTGAAAGGAGAGGCAATATTCACTTATTGCTCTTTCAGACTCTCAGCCTACTTTTACACAGCCCTGATGCCTAATTTCTCCCGGCACTGTGCATTTGGTAATAGATATTTAGCTACACACACTGTACATTCATGACTGTCCAGAGAACAGCAAACGATTGATCACTTCAGGCTTCCTTCATGGCTCCATTTGAGAAACTGCTGACAGATGGGATGAATAATTTAGCGCATGTGATTAAGGCATAACTGCTAGAGAAAAAACTCCAGAAAATGTTCTAATTCTGAACAAAGATAATGTGTGATTTACATTTCAAAGATAACTTGCTATATATTGCTTAGAACTGTAGGGAAGACTATCAAATTTTTTAAAAAATGATCTGCAAGCAAACTCTTAAGGACCATCATTAGGAAATAAAATTCACATTTCCTGTTTTGTTTTGTTTTTCATTACCATCCAAAGAGAAAAACATACATTTACTCTTCAAAAGGAAAAAACAAATAACATTTGTTGTGCAGCTGTCAGGTATGAGTCCTGGATAGACAACTGAATTGTTTATGTGGGAGAGTGCAGTTTGTAAATACTGCTAAAAGTTAACCCAGAGCTATTCCTTATAGAAGATTGTCTATATATTATCTATATATCTACCTATCTACCTATCATTCTACCTAGCTATCTATTTCAGACTCAAGATATAGATCTACAGATATAAACTGATGTCATGAAATAATTAAAATGCTTATTTTTCCCATTGGAAAAAATCCTATCTAATAAAAGACAAAAAGGGTAATTGACCGTACCTTCGCTACGCTTCCCATTGGCTAATCAGCGAGATATGCAAATTAACCGTGAACAAAGATAGTGGCCGGCAACCACGCAGCTGAAACGAGTAGAAAGTTTGCTTGCTCCAGTGATGGAGGAAGCCAAGGTTCCCCGCCTGCCACGGCCCGGCTCTAAGCTCTGAAAGTAACAAAGTTTCAATTATAGAAGCTAAACAAACCCCAGATACTTGCTTTCAGCAGGCCGTGGCCTCAGAGCTGCAGCAAGCAGGAGCCAGCTCTCAGCTCCAGCGACAGCAACAAAGCTTTAATTATAGAAGGTAAATAAATCCCAGAATACAAAAGAAAAGAAAAGAAAAGAAGGAGAGGCTGGGAGCTTCAGTCGCCGGCCAGCCTGAAAACGGCCCTCAGCCCCTCACCCAGACTGGCCAGGCACCCCAGTAGGGACGCCCACCCTAAAGGGGGTGTGGCCAGGCTGAAAACAGCCATCAGTCCCTCATCCAGGCTGGCCAGGCACCCCAGTAGGGACGCCCACCCTAAAGGGGGTGTGGCCAGGCTGAAAACAGCCATCAGTCCCTCATCCAGGCTGGCCAGGCACCCCAGTGGGGACCCCCACCCTGAAGGAGGTGTGACCAGCTGCAAACAGCCATCAGCCCCTCACCCAGGCTGGCCAGGCACCCAAGCGGGACCCTCACCCTGATCCGAACACCCTTCAGGGCAAACCAGCTGGCCCCCACCCGTGCACCAGGCCTCTATCCTATATAGTAAAAGGGTAATATGAAAACTGACCCTAACAGCAGAAAGACTGGGAATGACTGGTCACTATGACACACACTGACCACCAGGGGGCAGACGCTCAATGCTGGAGCTGCCCTCTGATGGTCAGTGCACTTCCACATCGGGGAGCTCTGCTCAGCCACAAGCCAGGCTGATGGCTGCCAGTACAGAGGTGGTGGTGGGAGCCTCTCCTGCCTCCTAAGCAGCGCTAAGGATGTCCTACTGCAGCTTAGGTCTGCTCCCCGCTGGCAAGTGGACATCCTCCAAGGGCTGCCGGGTTGCCAGAGGGATGTCTGATTGCCAGCTTAGGCCCAATCCCCCGGGGAGCAGGCCTAAGCCAGCAGGTGGTCATCCCCCGAGGGGTCCCAGACTGCAAGAGAGCACAGGCCAGGCTGAGGGACCCCCCACCCCGAGTGCACAAATTTTTGTGCACCAGGCCTCTAGTATAAATATAATATGAATATTAAAAATACTAAGTACACTAAATATAAAAATACTAAACTATTTTATGTACAATTAAATGATATTAAAATATAATTGTATATATATATATATATATATATATATACACACACACACACACACATACACACACATGCAAAGAGAATTAGAGAGAAAGAGATTGATTCTAGAAAGGATATACAAAGAAAAGGGTAATAGTTCTTCCTAGAAGTAGGATTTCACCTTTACTAGACATAACATGTAGTTGTGCTCTTGGCTCTTTTTTTAATAAGGGTCTGCTCACTAGAAGATCATGGAGGGCATTCAAGGCCTTGATAATGTTGTACAGGAAGGCAAAACAACTAATGAACTACACAAGAAATGAAAAAAAAACAGGTACAAACAAATTCTGTCATTTATTATGGTCACCCATTGGCATCTTCTGCCATATAATATTAGAACATCCATTTCCATAAGTTCCTAGGGAGAGGAACCAGCCAGACCTTCTATTTCCTCTCACTTCCTTCAGGAATGAAATGGGCATTCAACACATTGGTCATTCATTCCATATCCCATTAGCAGGAATAAATGGACCAGTAAGGTGTGTCTATACAATGAAACTTTATTAGCTATAACTAGAGTGAGGTAATGTGCTTTTGTAACCTTGTTATGTTCAGTATTTTGACCCACTTTATTCCTCTAAGACCAAATTGATTCTTTTCAACATTTAAAGAAGGAAAGCCTTTCAGATAAACTGTAAGAAAAGGACAGAATTTTTTCTAAGATTGTTCCTTCAAGTTAAAAGTCTCCAGAATTCTGATTGGTGTATTTTGCCCCATATGTCTCACTAGAAAAAAAAGTAAAATATCCAGTATTTGGGGTAGTTCAAGCTCATTGGAGCTTTGGATTACATTTCATGGGAGGGAGCAGAGTCATCTATAAGAGAAAGCCAACACACATCAGGCCTGTTTTACAAACCAGAGCTCTGGGAAATAAAAAGGAGTGTTGACAAGAGATTTATTTTTCAGACATGTAAAACCTAAGTGTCTGATTCTGCAAAACCAGCACATTAAGAACTGTATAATCACTCTGCTCAAATCCACAGAGAGGTGGAAATATGTTTAATGACCTCTAAAAGTAAATGTCTCTCCATAAAAAATAAGCAACTGAAAAATAAACCATTAAAAATATTTCTTTCCCTGGCTGGTGTGGCTCAGTTGTTTGGAGCATTGTCCTTCCTGTGCACCAGAAGGTCGTGGGTTTGTTCCTGGTCGGGGTACATACCTAGGTTGCAGGTTTGATCCCCAGCTGGGGCACGTACGGAACCAACTGATGTAGCTCTTTCACAGAGCTGCTTCTCTTTCTGTCTTCCTCCCTCTCTAAAATCAGTTAAAATAAAGCACTAGTACTCGCTTTTAAAAAATTACATAAATAAATAAAAATAAATTGAAAAAGTTTAAAATAATAATATAGTTTTAATAAAGTTCTTAGTCTTGCCCTGGCCATTGTTGTCAGTGGTTAGAGAATCAGCCCACGCACCAAAGGGTTGCTGGTTTGATTCCCATTCAAGGGCATGTACCTGGGTTACAGGTTCGGTCCCTGACCCCAGTTGGGGAGTATGAGGGAGGCAACCACTTAATGTCTCTCTCTCACATCAATGTCTCTCTCTCTCTCTCTCTCTCTTTTACTCTTCCTCCCTCCCACTCTCTCTAAAAATCAATAGAAAAATATTCTAGGGTGAAGATTAACACGCAAAAAGTAAAATAAAAAAATAAGGCTCTTGGTCTATAACTTCTTATGGGCTTATTGAATTAAAATTAAGGAAACATAGAGAAAGTTTTCAATAAATTCAGTATTTTGGACAGTGAAATAAATTTTTAAAAAATTTAAGTCAGAGCCGAAACCGGTTTGGCTCAGTGGATAGAGCGTCGGCCTGTGGACTGTAAGGTCCCAGGTTCGATTCCGGTCAAGGGCATGTACCTGGGTTGTGGGCACATCCCCAGTGGGAGATGTGCAGGAGGCAGCTGATCGATGTTTCTCTCTCATCGATGTTTCTAACTCTCTATCTCTCTCCCTTCCTCTCTGTAAAAAATCAATAAAATATATTTTTAAAAAAATTAAGTCAGAAATATTCTTGTATCTATTAAAATGATCAGTAATTAAACAATATTTCAAAGAACAATTTCAATCTAATGGCAATCCTAAAAAACTGAAGACCTGCTCAGGATATGTATTTCATAATTAATGTTATGCTATTGGGTTAGGTATTTTTCTGTAAATTTTAATGTTCACTATTAATGTACATTGATATACACTAAAATGACTAACTGTTCCAGTTTGCTGAAAACTGTCCTGTGTCCCAGGAAACCCCTTATTCCTGAACAAACGGAGGTGACTGTCTACCAACAGCTAATTATAGAATCTCTATATGATCTCAACAATAATTTTTATAAGGCTGTATCAGAAAACTAGGTTAAACAAATATTTGGGGCCTCCATCCTTCTCATGGTAAATATATAGGCTATATCTGTGATTAGATAACAGAACTAATTTAGGTTGACAGGAGTTTAAGGTAAACTTGGAGAGTAAAGAAGATAATGCAGACAAAGAAAAGTAAATTAATTTCCACAGTAACATTTTTTCCATCAGTATTCATAAACTATACTTTAAACTGAGAAAATGCTAGTCCCAGATTCTTTAGCACAGGAATCACTAGTCTTAATAATATGGAAAGAGCAATAAAATAATGGAAATTTCCATAGGAATATCAAATTTTCCTCAATCATATTGATTTATTGAAATGCTCAACAATGGACTGCTAAAATGTATTCTTACCATGGATCAAGGTTATCCATGTTAAGTGAATTTGACAATAATAAACTGTTTAGTAGTTTTATGGTTAACATAGACAATAATTTCCAGAGAATTTTTGGACCTCCAACTAACAAGCATAGCCAATTTTTTGAGAAGTCTAAATAATGTGCAATTCCTACAGTGCCTAATGCCAGTGAATCTATTATTTCTCAGTTTAAAGCCTTTGTTGTATCTGCTTTTCATTTAAGCTCAGGAGAAAACATTTTGTTTCTGGAATTGTTTCTTGGAAAAGGGAGTAAGTCATTCAATTCTTTACCAAAACCTAAGGGCTGTATTCCCTTCTCTTGCTGCAGCACCCATACGTTGCTGCCTGAAAATACCCCACACATGTGGCCCTGAAATTTGGCAATAAAAACATCTGATCCAGCAGTGACGAAAGGTCTATGTTTGAAAGAAAGCAATCTAAGATAATTTCACTGCTAACACTTAAAGAGGGTCCAAATACACTCGACAACACATCCAATATACAAAGTACACTCGCAGGGAGAAGACTCAGTACCACGGGACACGTTTCATCCAAGTACTTTTCAAAATGAGAAGCTTATGCCAATGAAAGTAATGAACCTTTTCTTATATAGAACCAAAGGGAAATCAGGGGTTGACGTGAAGGACACTTACTCAAACGCTAAGCTGTTTTTGATTATCAATGTGTTGCTCATTCTAAGGCAAACAGACATGGCAAAACTTAGGAAGAAAAAAGACTTCCAAACTTGAATTCGGTTTTTCCCAGCTAGATCATCCAAAACATTATTTGTTATGTGGTTTTTAACTAACTTTTCCTGCTTCTCCGGAGTTCTTTCTATCCTTTTTTCCAGATACTTGCTGAATGCATTTCCATATGACTATGTGGGACTCCCAGAAAACAGAATGGCTCTGGGAGAGAAACAAGGATGAGCACACCAGTGTACCACCTTTCAACTTTCCTCATGCTCCAAAGAGTAGGAATATATGACCCAGTTTTATCATCTGTATTTAACATAAAGTCTGTGCCAAAGACTAACAATTGTAGGAAAATATATGATGTAAATACAGTCTGTCTTCTGAACACTGAGTATTTACTTCCAGGGGTAGTGCTAATATTTTACATTACTTTACAAAGCACCCATATATATATTATTTCATTTGATCATCACAGAATCCTTTGAAGTAAATGGAGTAATATCATTACACTTATTTGATAAATGAGGCAAGTAAGGTTCATAGATCCCCTACTAGGGATACTTTTGGATACCTAATTCAACATTCATCCCACTACACATGCTACCTCTTTAACTAGAATAGGATGTATTTTCTGAGTGTTTGACATGCACTAGGAATTGTGCCAGGAAGCTGGGAATACAGTGGTAAACAAAAAAAATCTCAAATCCTGTCCTCAAATGAGTTTTAATTTAAATTATCATTTAAGCTAATTATCACCCCACAGCTATATCAGAATTACAAATAAACTACAAATCAAGTCATCATGCAGAACTGCCTGAAATCTAGCTAAATGAAAGTCCTTCAACTAAGGATTTAAAGATGAAGCCACATCAAGACTGGTAAGAGGAGCAAAAATGTGGAATAGGCTGGTCTCACATCCACATGTAGCAGACAAAAATCAGGAGGGATATCTCGGCTGTGACAGTGACCCCTGAGGAGCAAGGGGTCCCAGTTGCACACTAATTTCCAAGTCCAGGGTTCCAGTACAGGGAAGAGAAGGCCCCATAATTTCCAGCTGTATAAACCAACAGGGATTGGGGATAACAGGAGGGCTACTGAAGTTCCAGGTAGCTCCTCTTACAAACTTACTTGGACTCACTCCCTCTGAGTTCTAGTGCTGGGGCAGCAGATTGAAAGGCACCAGGGACATACATGGAGGAACTGAATTTTCTGGCATCAGGGTGAGGGCTGGAGGGACAGCTTCCTGCCAGACTGAAGTGCTGGCAGAGACCATTGTTCCTTTTCTGAGAACCCCTCACACACACACACACACACACACACACACCCAGCAGGCAGGCACCATATCTCCATCAACCTGGTTCTCACTGTTCCCCACAGCCCTGGTGATTCCCTGAGACTGCCCAACTTGTGGGCCCAACCCAAGCTGTTTCCAGTGGCTTTTCCATATGAAATACCTGTCTTGGCTCATGCTTCAAACTTTCTTAAAATCACTCAAACAAGCAGCCTTTGGTCTCAGTGTGCCCCATATCTCTTGCTAAGTGGCCCCAGGCCCAACACTAGCAGAAGCTGGTCTTAGTTCACAGCTTGGCCTCACCTGGACACCTCCAAGCCCAGCACAAGTAACTGCCATCTGCAGTTCACTTTGTACCTCATACCAGGTGGCTCTGGGCCAAGCACAGGCAGCAGCTGACCTTGGCCTGCACATCCTGGGAAGTCCCAGAGCCATCACACCCAGCTTCAGTCCACGTTGAAGCATCACCCACAAGTGACATACTCAAGGGGCAGACTTACCAGGCACCTGAGTCCTACCAAAAGAAGTCTTGCTCTATGAGGTGGGCTCCTGCACTGCTGATCCTCCATGGTGGTCAATGGTCATAGCCGGTCCTTGCAGCTGATCAGCCTGGGGATAAATCCCTCTCACTGATGTGTCAACAGCCATCAAGGCTTAACTTCAACAGAAAGATGTACACAGCCCAAACAGTGGGGGAGGCGCATCTGGAATGGGCAGCATAGGTGATCAAGGAGGCTGTGCCACTGGATTCTATGGAACATCTATATATATAAAAGCCTAAACAACAGTTACGACTGGACGACCTGACAACCAGCTGGTAGCTATGATGCACACTGACCACCAGGGGGCAGATGCTCAAAGCAGGAGCTGCCCTCTGGTGGTCAGTGTGCTCCCACAGCCAACCTCCCATGGCCAGCCAACCTCCCATGGTTCCTCCCCATTACTGGCTGGCCCCAGTCGGCCCCAATCAGCCTCAATCACTGGCCAGGCCGAGTGCATGAATTCGTGCACTGGGCCTCTAGTATACTACATGATGCCACTCTACCAATCAGCTCTGCCCAATACATAGTAACAAACACAGGGACAAAACAAAAAGAACAGAACAAAACTCCAGGAAAAGAACTAAACAAAATAGAGACAAGCAATCTACTAGATGCACTCTACTGGTTATAAGGATGCTCAGTGAACATAGTGAGAACTTTAACAGTATAAAGACAATCAGTAAACTAGAGAAAATGGAGAAAGGAAGGCAGCTCTCCTCCACACAGTCATTCATGAGTCAAAATGACAGAAGGGCAGTCATCTTCAACAGGTGGCTCCTAGGGGTGCCCTGGACATTGGTGTCTAGTTGGCCAACTAAGGAAAATAAAAAGTGGAGAAAGGCGAGTGGTTTCTATGGTTATCCATATATATTCCATTATCTGGTACTGTGTTTCATGCCAAACTTAACTTCAAGGGAGGTTGGAAAATGTAGACCAACTGTGCCCAGGATAAAAGGCAAACTGATTTTTCTCAACAACTAGCCATCACATCTGGCAACCAATCTCTAGTTGGGTAATCTAGAAGAAATGATTTCATATTCACTGTTGCCTCAGTAAAATGGAGATATTGTATTTCATTGCATCCAAAACACCTTCATTTTTTAAGCTGTGCTATTATTTTATGTGACACTAAAAAAAACTGGCAATAAACTAGATATACACATACCATTAATTGCAAGAGATATCCTGATTTAGAGATGTTAAAATAGGGGGGAGGAGGAAAATGTGGGATTTAGAATTGATGAGATATAGTAATAGTACTTGCCTCCTTGGATTATTGGAAAATTAAAGCGTTGTGCTCAATAATAGGTCACATTGCAAGATCACCACAGGGCACTAAAAAAAAATAGTCGCATGCTAACCCAAACTGTACAAAACCTGCATAAAAACAAATCTTGGTTTGGAAATACAGAGCAGGAATTGAGGCACTCTTGCCACTGGCAAGCAGAGTCACGACAGGTCAAACCCTGAGTGCCACCCACCCCTTCCCAATCTTTCTTATGATCATCACTCCCTACTGAACCACCCAGGCTCAGGGAGAACAGAAACCAGCAGACTTCAACAGGCAGCAGTTCCTTTTCTTACAATGTTTATTGCAGGAATGTTCTCTTATACTGATACAGATCTTTCAAAGTCCTAATTAGAATGGTGATGAGCTCCTCTGCTTGATTATGCAATGAGGATATGTTTACACTTTGAGGCAGAATAATGTAATGGCTCAGAGAGGTTGCCTCTCAAGTGAAAGTACTCGAATTTAAATTGCAGATTATCCAAATTACCTAATTTTCCTGAATCCTCTGCTATCTTCATGCATGGAACTGGGATAATGATAAAACTCGTCTCTAGCCGTTAAATGAGATCATCTGCATGAAATCCTCAGTACTTACATAGTAAGTACTTAATAAACACAGCTGCTATTTGTACGTAGGCGTCCTGCCCTACCTTCCTGTGCCTTTAGCTCCTGTAGCTCCTTGGTTGTGAGTTATTATCCATCCAGAAATACACAGGTTTTGCAGGAGCCAGAGAAAGCTAGACCCTCTCCACAATCTTCCCCACTCCTCCCTGCACCCAGCAACTAGAACAATACTACTTCCTCTGTAGTACTAGGTCCACCAATCCTTTATCTATAGCCTTTGCCCAGAACTTCTGGAAAGAGATCCTATGTTTACCTATTTTGTCTAATCAGCATCCTAAAGTCATAACTATATTTTCTCATTTCTTGGACCAATGTAAAGACCTTAAAAATAACCACTAATTTTTAAAAAAAAGAAAAAGAAAAAACAACAGCAACAACAACAAAAAACAAACATCCCAGGAATTACCAACCACTTGAATTTTTATTTTCCGATTTAAAATAATTACTGATACCATTTATTAACAAAGAAGATGGATGATATAGATGTAGATGTAAATATCAAATATAGATGATAGATATAGATATAGATACAGACATCATAGACATACCAGTAGACATAGACATAGACATAGATATAGACACAGATATATGCAGATATAATGTCAAGCAAAGTCACTACAAGGGACAAGTAGTCACTCAACCTAAAAAGAAAGTCATCCACCAACTAAAAGCATGCATATCTATGCACATTTTATATGTCTAGAGTAATAATATACAATCTAGTGATCTGAAGATGGAATGTAGAAGGAACACATGGTAATGCAATTCTGGTGACCAATATTCATGTTGATCAAGACGCACATCCTTGCACAGAATATAGTTTAGCGAGATCAGGTCAGGATTCCCCAGGTAAATAAGTCCCATCCCATGATCCCTGATGATATGAACTATAAGTATTTTACTGACTAGTTTATTGGTGCTTTCATTAGTAACTAACCTCACAAGTGAACTAGTGAATTAACTAGTAACTAACCTCACAAGTGAATTAACAAGTGAACCTCTTAATTCATCAAACTGCGAATCCTGCTTCAGGTAAAGGGAAATATCACCTGAAAATCAGAAGACCATTACTAATTTAGATTCATTTTAATGGATTACGGTTTGATCTTCTCTGGCACAACAAACAGAACGCTACAAATAGGCCAGGGAGCTATCTTCCCTCCACAGGGCAAATTCACAAATTAGTTGCTGCCAGTATTTCATTACTAGTGAACCTACCGCAAAAGAAATATTTCTTTAAAACACAGTACTGCTCTATTACAAACATTCTATCTCGATTTTTCTGATGATTAAAGGGGATTTTAATTATACAATCAATGAGGAAATAGATAGAAACCATCTGGACATTCCTCCGTTTTCTGCCAAAGAACTTTCTTTTGTTTTACATATCAGTGACTTAAGCTAACAAAGGAATTTCAGTGCCAGTCATTTGTCCTTGGCAAGGCTGGATCTTTTTTATGTTATGAAAGATTTTTTAAATTTACTGATTGAGAGTCAAATTATCCCACATGGTCAGCGAATTAACCTCAAGATTTTCCTACACATAAAACTAAGAACAAAGGGTATTTTTTAATTACTTGATCTTTAAAGCATACAAACTTTTAAATCATTTTGGGCTTCAATGTTTTTACTAATCAGGGTGGTCAAAACTGAAGAAGAAGAAAAAAAACGCTTTCTCTTTTTTTGAGGTACTGATGGAAAATGCTTAACCAGTAAGGTGCTAAAAAAAATAGTATTGGTTTTGACTAAACTAAAAGAATGGGTAAGATGGCATTAAAGAAACAAAGAAAGCCTTCCAGAAGTTATTTTGCTACAACACTGGCCCACCAGTCTGAATAAAGGAAACCTTTAAGGAACTTGGGCAGAGAAGGATGCTAGGGAGAGACTGCCCGAGAATCTAGCTCCAAGTGTGAGGAGCAAGAGTGAACTACCAGAGGGAAAAAATCACATATTAGATCAGCAACCAGTCTTCCCTTCGCCATTTGTCCGAGAACGGAAGAAAAAGTAGCATGTCGGCCATGGACCTTTGCCTAGGACTGTGCCACATTTCTCTGTTAAGCACCATGACTCTGACTTTGAAAGGTAGGTTTTGCTCCTTAAATCATTCTTTGTACGAAAATGCACAAAATAGAAATAAGCTCCTTCCATGAAGGCAAAGAGGCAATGAGATTTTTGTAACATTCTACAGAGACATCTCTGTAATAAGCAGGCTTGGTTGATTTGATAGATGTGTATATAAAACCAGTAGCTTCCAGGACTTGGAAATTTAGTGGCCAAACAGCACTAGAGAATTATATTACCTTTCATGGTTTGGGGAAAGGTCACTGATATGAAAGTTTGACTCATAGGAATATTTTTCCTTTTTATTGAACTTCTTGGGAGGTACTGGTGAACAAAATTATACCGGTTTCAGGTGTATATATTTGAGAGGTAATTTCCAGGACTGATGCAAAATTTTTTTCAAAGGTATTTTAAAGATTTCAGTGGAAGTAAGGAAAGAACCAGAAATTGGTTTAAAATTCACTGAACTGTCAACAGCTCTGTAAAAAAGGAATTTAACCAAGAAACATTTTCCCCTTTAGCACTTCTTTCTAAAAGAAAAAACGATGATCTTTTTGGGCTAAGACCACTGGGAAAATTCAGAGGGGGAAAAAATCAAGGAGAGAAAATTACCTCTTATCTGGTATTAAATTGATATCATTTTACTACACTCATTTATAAACAACAGCAACAACAAAAAAACTTCCCCAATTTTTTTTTTTTTTTTTTTTTTTTTTTTTTTTTTTTTTTTTTGTCAGATGAACTTTCTTTGATTATGCTATTGCTCTCAAGAGGTGATTCTCCAAGTCATGACTATAAGGTAAGGGAAGACAGAATTTTAGTGACTTAATATATGAGATCTAAGAAACTGATCCCAATCTAAAGATTTTTTTTTATTATATTGTAAGAATTTTTAAAGAGATTCAAAATTAAATTAGTGAGCTCCTGATAAACATAATGAAATTATTTTGTCTTCACCTCAATATTTATAGATCCTTGATGATTTCCAGATTTTAAGTTGTATAGCTCCCTGTAAATTAAATACAGTGTATTAAAAGGGATGATATAGGTATTTTTTAAAAAAATAAACACATTTCCAAAAAGTTATGTATTAAAGCATATTTTAGAGATAGCTGCTGAAGGATATTAGAAACAGTAATTTTGAAAATCATAAATAGAATGCAGGCGATGCAGCAATGTTGTGAGAAGAGCATGGCCTTTGGCCATAAACTGCTTTGCACTGGAAACCTAGCTCTGCCTCTGGCCACCTTGGGCAAGTTATCCTACAAATCTCAGTTTCCTACTTCTTAGAACTGTTTTGAGGGTTACATAAGAATATATATATGGGACATACCTACCACCGTGCCAGGCACACAACACTCTGTACAGGCGAATGGTCCATCCCCTAAACTGAAGGACTGAGGTAGAAGGAAGCAATGAAGGAAAGGGATAGTGGAGATGCAAGCGGGTGAGCACCTGGGACAACAGAGATGTGGTGGATGCTGTGCTGTGCCTACCACAGCCCACTCTCCACAGCACCAGTGGTGTTGCCTGCTGACAGCTCTCAGCTGAGTCCCCTTGAGAAACCGTCCCCCCCACTACAGGTGTCTCTCCCAAAGTCATGCCCCGTCCCCAGAGGCAGCTGCCTTCAGTGATTGGAGGAGAAGGCATAGAAAGGCTCGGTTCAGGACAGTTCTGAAGTGGCATCTCACGTCAGAGGGCCAGGCGGGCTCTGGCTGATTTCCCAATTACAAATCCCACTTCCAGTTTCGTGTGCCCTGAGACTTTGGGTTTTTTTCTCCAAGGCTGCTTCTCAACCCCATAATCCCAGGTATTTAGCAGATGAATTATCTCTGTGTGTTCCTTTCGTTTTGTCTGCTCATCCTATTTTAAAGGCAGGCGGTATTTTATAATATAAAAATAAAATAAAAGGACATAAAATAAAAGGACATAAAATTTAGAGTCTGAGAACTGAATCTTAATCCCAGCCCTTCCATTTACTCTCTATGTGGTCTCAGAAGAATTGCTTAACCTCTCATGGTCTCTGTTTGTGAGAATGAAGTAATAATACAGTGTGAACCAAAGTAATAACAGGCATCTCATATGCCCATAAGATAACCTATATAAAGCACGCAGCACAGTGGGCATTCCATATAGCCTCAACCACACATCCTCATTCTTTTCTAAAAAGCTCCCTGGTGGTACCAACTCACCCAACCATTCCATTGTCATCAAATCAAATTATAGCGAGTGAATAATTTGCCTTCCCAGACTGTCATGTCCCCTTTACAATGTACTCATTCTAACTCACGGTACACATATGCGTTCCAAGGGCGATCCCCAGCCTTTCCTGGCTTTATCAGCATGCTTCTTAGCTGGGCCCCAGACATAATGTAAAACCATCTTGAATGGTTAGAACACCTAAGCCACACTCTTCTTTCCTGGGAAAATGAGGCCTCTCCACTTTGTTTCTGCTCAGCCCTGATGCTCAGGACAAAGCATCCTACCATACCCAGGGCATCTGGGACTTCAGGGGAACAGAAATGATTCCCACTTGGAAAAATTGTCTGGAGTCCTCTGAATTAAACTATTAGAATTCCATATTGAGATTTAAACCTACAAACTCAGATTTCCAGCAAGGGGCACACCACCTCAGTTAACAATCACTGTTTGGGTAGGGAGATGTTTGCCCCATTTTACTTAGGACCTTCCATTATAATAATTAATATGCATTGAATACTATGTGCTAGACATTCTGCTAAGTGTTTTACATGCATTGTGTTATTAATCCTCATGAGAAACCTAGTTAGATGTTATAATAATCCTGATTTTAGACAAGAAGAAAAGCAGTGTCACAGAAAGTGTCCTTCCCCCTGGTCCTCGGAGGGATGGAGAGTTGGGGCCACCCTAGTGGCTGACTCAACCAAATTGGACAGAGAGCTGAAAAATAACTAGCAAGAGCCACCAATAAGAATAAGCCTATAAGAACAGGAGGGAGAAAAATATGTTTGTGTTTATATACATCAACCTATATTTGTACTTCTCAGCTATCTATTAAATAGTGTTCATTGTATTGTGAAGATTTATTTTCTAGGAAAGAAACTGAATTTTCCCAACCCTGTGTCCTTTTTTAAGTAGAAGAAGAAAATGGAAAAGAGCTATATGTTTAGTCAATTGGGATGTTCGATTTTGTTTCAAAGATAAAAATAAAAAATAAGAACTTTTAAGACAAAGCAACAGCAGGAAGTTAACTTACGGTGACAGAGCAATGAGCTCATGATGCCCAGATTGAAGGCCAAAATCCTGAAACCAGATAGTTTGCCTAATCCACTAAGCTTCATCATTTTAAACAAATTTATTCTGCTTGGATGTTATTTCCCTCTCTCACTCTCTCTCTCTCTCTCACTCTAAACCTTTTATTATTGACTTGATTTTTCCTGGATCAAGTGAAGCCATTTGCTTGAATTGGTCATCCCTACTGACTGAAAACCAGACAATTTATGTTTCCCCAGAAATCATATCATGAACAAGCAAAGCTAATTTAATTGAAGAAAATGAGATCTTGCATTCTTTGATGATTCAGTGAAATTGAGTTGTTCATTTTCTCACTTTCTCACCCAGAACAACGCCATTGAGGCCATTTACCAAAGCCACTCTAAAATCAGATGTTAGATATTTTGCATATGTAGTCAGCTTAGCCTCTATCTGTGACACAAGGAGTACAGAAGTATTGTTAGCCCCAAGTTCCTGGATCTGGAAGAATCCCAGAGTCTCTCTGCTTAGTTGGGCATAAGGGTTGGTGGGCTTCCACAGATGCACAATCATGGTAGCATGGAGGTGGTGATGGATATATACCCCTATGCAGACTAAAAATTCACACAATTATAATGTCCCACATCCTCCCTGAGACTCCTCTACTTCACAGCCCAAAGTTAGAAGCAGGTTTCTCCAAACGGTTCACGGTTACAAGGGCAATACTAGAGATCCTTAAACCAACAGGTAGTGACAAGAGGTGGCACTAGGCCCCGTCCCTGAATTTTATCTTCCAAGATGACAGTCTTGAGTTTTCTCAACTAAAGCTTCTTCCAAGGGGATAGTGATCTGGCTGTGACATCAGTCACTTCCCCTGAGCAGAAAGACTATTCTTCGAGGTGCTCCTGTGTTGGGTGTAGCCTCTTTTCTACCAGCCATTACTCTTCCCCACTTCTCAGTTTGACCCACAAAGACACCATGAGCCCAGCATCCAAAAGGGATATGCTTTCAGTTATTTGTCCTGCTATGTTGAAAAGTTTGCATTGACCAAGTCACATGCTTTCAACCTGTTACCCTTATAACCAATATCATGAATCTGCCCCATAGTCCACTGGCATTGATAGTTAGTCTGTGTTCATAGACTAGATAACTGTCCCACGTGAAGATCAAGTATATGGTTCTGGACTTGTTAACATGATTTTATAACTATGTGAGCTAGCCAGTAAAAGATATCTCCTACCTAATTTTAGCATCTACCTATGTATGTGGCATTGTGGGCTTTTAAAAAATATTTGGGTTTGATATTTTCTGTCTTTACTTTCTCAATCTTAGACCAAGGTCAGCAAACGGTTTCTGAAAAAGGCTAGATAGTAACTAGTTTTGGCTTTGAGGGCCATGCAAGCTCTGTTACAACTACTAGCTCTGCCTTTGTAGCATGTGCACAGCCCTAAGCAATATGTAAACAAATAAGCTTAACTGTGTGCTAATAAAACTTTATTAACAAAACAGGTGAGGGGCAGATTTGGCCATAGTTTGATGATCCTGATCTAGGTCAAAAGGTTGATGAGGGCAGAAAATCATCTCTTCTTGTATCCCTAGCACACAAGGATATTCAAATCTGGCTACTAAATGAATAAAAATAAATTTCAAAGGACCAAGAAACTATTCTGGATCAGTCATAATACCAAATATATAGTGTTTCACACCTGTCAATGTGGTACCAATTAACTTAGTAGAGAAGCATTTGCTGAATAATTGAAACTCAACTTTATTTCATACAAAAGATCAATCTCTGCCTTTTATTCTTGATGTGTCTACTGGGTTATCTTCTGGGCATTTATTCTTAGTTCAAAACATCATTAAATAATGCATTAAACTTAGGCTGTGGCCCTGCATATATTTGCTCCCTTATAAAGGGCTCCAAGTGGAAACAAGGGTATTGAAGAGCTGTTTCTTTTTCGCATGCTCCTGCTCACATGTTGTTTTCATTTTTTCCGTTTCATCAAGGCAGGTAGGCTGCCATCTGGTTGATTTTTGACAGCTCTCAATAGTTTTAGCTGAAACTTTGGCAGCTTTTTGGTTCTCTTTAATGAAGGCAGCCAATGTTTTGACAAAATTCAATCCTTCATCCCTAGAGAAATTATTGCATTTTTAGAACTTGTTTTCAGACCAACTTTTCCCAGAAAGGATTCATATCTTCCCTTCTCTTTCAGGAATTCTCCCTTTGTGCAGTCAACTGTCACAGCTGATCACTTACTGGTTCTAAAGGCGGTTTTTAACTTTCAGTATGAAATAAGCAACCTGACATTGCAAATAAGCCTCATAAAATGATAAGCAGCATATTTTTAAAGGCATTTCACAATATCTGCTATCATAGATGCCCGGATGGCGAAATAAAGGAAATAAGAGTTATCATCATCAGAAACAAATGATTTTCCCTCTGGTTAAATAGAGAAATGTCCATTTTAAAGTTTATACCCACAATCTGTCATAAATAGAGACCTATATCGTTTTTTCCACCACTTAACTTTTTTGTGTGTTTTCCAGCTTTACTGAAGCATGATTAACAAGTGAAAGTTGTATATATTTAAGGTGAACAATGTGATGAGTTGATATAGAGATTGGGAAATGATTACCGCCATCAATCTCGTTACCATGCCTCACCTCACAAATCCCCCCTTTTTGTGGTAAGGACATAAGATCTACTCTCTTAGAAAATTTCAAGTATGTAATACCTGATTATTAACTATAATCACCATGCTGTACATTAACTCTCCAGAACTTATTCAGCTTATGAATGAAAACTTATGCCTTTTGACCATTTCCTCCATGCCACCCCCCACCCTCAATCCCCAACAACCGCTATTCTACTCTCTGTTCTATGAGTTTGCATGAGCAGAAGCCTATGTAGTTCTCTAACAAGAAGAAAATTTCAATATTCAGGTGAGAAAAAAGTGCACCTGACTTCCATTTCTTTCTCTTATGTGTCCTTTTTAAAAGGTACTACTCTAATGTCTCTTTTTCTTTAAAAAAAAATCTCATCTAGAGTTCAGAAAATTAGCACTGGGAAAACTAGCACTGCCCTGAAAAAAAAATAAGTTGTAGCGACCTTATCCTACACTTAAGCCCAGATATGCCAGGCTATTGAAATGACCCAGTCAGCTTGTAAAGCATTCAGAAAACTGGACCCCACTCAGGGTCAGGCTGAGGAATCTGTTGGCTTTGCCCGGGTCCTCTCCAGTGGCTCTGATGGAGTTTCAGATGGGAAACCCCTGTGACAAAAGATATTTCCCCAGCAAGATCTGCATCTGGTCAACGCTTAATGATGTTTGAAAGGCCCCAGATTCCTTTTCCCAACAGTGGGGAGATTTTCTTTTCACCCTTTTGATCGTCACTAAAAATTAGGTGCCAGCCACCAAATCCTATTTACTCTTGCTATAAGCCCAGCATCTGTCTGGACAACCACAGACCCTCTTTCATTCTGTAGCTGTTCCAATCTTTGAAAACAGGGGCTGATGTTCACACACAGAAGTGAACTTTTCATAAAGCCACAAATAAAGTGACTGTTTCTAGTTCTGATGGAAGAAAAACCATGTGTCAGTTTAAATATCTCCTGCTTTGATTATACACATCAGTATGTGAAAATATTTACGAAACCTAAGTATGGAATTCAGTGCAACATTGTGAAATTGCACCACACTTGTGAATTCTGACAGATGAGCACTAATGATTAAAAGGAAGCCAAGCAACAACAAATATTTACTGAGTATTGTATGCGTTAGACAGTGAGGAGATGAACAAAAACTTGATGTAGTAATGATTGGTTTTTCTTTTCTGATTGCTGAGATTTTAAAGATTTTTTATTGTTGCAGATTCAATAAAATTCTTGACCTGGATTCCAGGTTGTATATAGCTGATCTTACATACCTGTGATAGTTCATTCAGGTTTCCAACAATGATAGATTTCTCTATAATAATTTTAGCGTGTGCTCTTGTTCTCCACAGGCTGCTAGGTTTGGCTGATGGGAGAGTTTATATACTAAAAGAGATCAGTTAGAAAGTTAATGTAACTTGAAACAATATCTCTCACTCTTCAACAGGCTCATCTCAAAGCAGTGGCAAGGTTTAGTGAGAAAGAATGAAAGCCCACCAGGCCTATTGAGACCTGGCTCAGAACTGGGCACTGCACTCTACCAGCCAAAGCAAGTTATAAGTCCAGCTCAGATTCAAGGAGTAGGGAAATGGACTATTAGTTAAGATGTGAACAATTTCAAAGTCATAGTGCAATGGGTATGGAAATGGGATGGGAGGAGAACGGGGGTCATTTCTGCAATCAATGTCTCACAAATCAAAATCCAGATTTTCCTGACACAACCTGCTTCTGTTTCCTCACCGTAGAAAAAGAGAATCAGAGATCCATAACATTTGAGAGTTGAAAAGGATTGAGTGGTTATGCTCTCAACTCCTTTCACTTACCAGAATGGAACCTGAAGCACCAGAAGGTTCACTGACTCACTTCACATAGCTAAGTTGTTACAAAGCCAAGACAAAAAGGATAGGATTTCCACATTCTGGAGCTGTGCCCTTCAGTCATACCATGCCCCCAGTCCTCCAGACTGTTCAGCCTCTTTTAGTATAATGTGCCGTAATAACTTTTTGCTCAGGGCGCATTTAAAAAAAACAACAACAGTATTTGAAAATTTGTAGTTTTTTAATGTAAATAATCAAATCTGCATTTGCAGAAAATATAAACACAAAGCAACTTTTTACAAATAACTCTTTCTAGTCATCATTTTGCAACATTATTTAGAAAGAAACATAAACATAATAGTGATTAAACACAGTGACTATAGGCTATTGAAAGAAAATTATATACATGGCTTGATTGTTACTTATAATTGAGTCAATGTCACTGAATTAATAATTTCTTAAAAGAGTAGAACATAAGCCATTCTAATCACTTATTTAAGAAGGTTTCTAGAAATACTTTCTGACTCAAAAAAAAGGTGCTTTCACACTACTTGATTTTTCCAGTTTTCTAGTCTATTTTGCTTTATGGGTAATTAAGAAACTCTTAATTAAGAGTGAAATGTAAGTTAATAGATGATGACAACTGTCAGCCTGATTTTGTTAAAAAAATTTTTTTATCTTTTTATTGATTTCAGAGAGGAAGTGAGAGGGGGAGAGAGATAGAGACATCAATGATGAGAGAGAATCATTGATTGGCTGCATTCTGCCTGCCCCACACTGGGGATCAGACCTGCAACCCAGGCAAGTGTCCTTGATCGGACTAGAACCTGGGACCCTTCAGTCCACAGGCCAACATTCTATCCACTGAGCCAAACCAGCTAGGGCTCAACCTGATTTTTCATGCATAGAAAATTAACAAGAATAAAGAATTTTAGTTTTTTCTATTTGAAGTACATTTTGCTATGTTTTCTAATCAGCTTTTATAAACAGGGCTTGATGACAATGAAAAAAAAATTATTTTACTATGTAGAGTAGCTTTTTTCTAACTAACAATGTGGAACTAACTACACTGTAAACTCAGGGAATTGAATTTAAATAAATCCTGGATCTTCCATACAAAAGAATAACAAATCAATGATAAGGGAAAATGCTCTAACGGTGATATTAACATGATATGGACCTGGAGAGTATTATGCTAAGAGAAATAAGCCAGTCAAGGAAAAACAAGTATCACATGATCTCACTCATATATGAAATCTAATGAACAAAATAAACTAATGAACAAAATAGATTCAGAGACATAGAAGCATGGAACAGATCATCGAACCTCAGAAGGAAGGTGGGGGTGGGTGGGTGGGTGGGAAGAGATCAGACCGAAGAACTTGTATGCATATATGCATAACCTATGGACACAGACAATAGAGTGGTGAAGGCCTGTGTGGCAGGGGGTGAGGGGAGAGGGGACATATGTAATACTTCCAACAATAAAGATTTAAAAATAAATACAATAAAATAATCACAATAAAAAAAATAAAGGTAATGTTAAAAGCAAGAAAGATAGAAAGTAAGAAAAAGAGAGAATGCATATATACAGCATAATTCCAACTTATAAAACATATACAATAAAAATACTGAAAAGATCTATAACAAAATATGAACAGTATTTCTTCACCCAGTCCTTCACATAGCCCTTTCACCTAGTTTCTTTCCTTGAGTGAAAGGACTATAAGATTGATTTAATTGATAATTTATGTTTTCCTTCTTTACTTTTATGTGTTTTTAAATCAAAATAAATAAAAATTATATTTTTAAAAGATTATTAATTGAAAATTAAGAAAGAAAAGTAAGCCACAAGATTAAAGTGATTACAAATATTTAAAATGCAATAAAACCTGTTAAAATAATATATTTAAGTAAAATAATTACTACACAAAAGATTTTAAATGAACATCATATATTTTACTGCTCCTGCATTCAAAATGAGTCATAAACCATAAAATTAGAATTCATGATTCAACAATCCCATTTCACAGATAAAAAGTTGATTCATTCTCAGAAAGATTAATTGAATAACTTACCCAATAATATACAGTCCACTTCAGAATCAAGACCCACAATCTGGCCATGTTCTTTCTATTTTATCATTCTGCTTCACTGTAAAGTTCTAAAAGAGAGAATGAAGTAAAATATTGTGAGTGAACATACAGTAAGTATAATACCAGGTTTCTTTAATATGCGATTGTCTTGCTCACCTCTCATTTATAAATCCATCTCTAGAAAATGTAGTAGCTGTAGTAAAACATTCTTACTTTTCCAGATTTGCATATGGGAAAAATTTTTATATTTTTTTAAATGTCTCATTGTTTTATTATACTGACCTCATTTCAGACATTTTTGCTCTTGATAACATCACAATTTGCTTCAGTAGTCTTAGATTAGAGGAGAGAGTAATACATAAAGATAAAAATTGAGACATCTATTCCTTACTTACTAGTAAATGAAAGATAGTAGCACTTTGAGAGAAGAGGCTAAGACTTAGTGAATTTCTAAGCCCTTGAGATAAAAAGATGCATATGACATGGGGCCTTTCAAGGAGCTTTTGGTAGAGTGAGAGAGAGATATACAGGGTGGGGCAAAAGTAGGTTTAAGTTGTTCATATGGAAAATAATACGATAATTAATAACAACAATAAACAGTGTTTCACACACAACTGTAAACCTACTTTTGCCCCACCCTGTACAAGCAACTAAAAGCAATACAGGGTAGTAGTCACTATGGAAAATGTCTTTCTAAGCTTAATAGATGGGCTAGTCATTTATACATTGGGGATATGAGGTAAAGCTGTTAGGAAGACCTTTCTTTATAAAGTCAAAGCTGAAGCTGAAAATTCTTCAATAAAGTTCAGGTCATTTAAACAACAAGCAATCAAGTCAGATGACCTTACCATCCAAACTTCTGTACTGTTAAGAAAACAGCAAGAGTTATTTCATAGAAGAATGTTTGCCTCAAAAAAACTTTCAATCATCTTATCTGATCTCCAAACTTCTTTAAACATAGATGCTTATAAATTGAAAAAAATGTGATCAGCCTTATATGAAGTATTATGGTGGGAACAAAAATTTATGAGTCATATTGTCAGCCTGCGAGGGACATGTAATATTATTATAGAGTCAATATCTGTTCACACAAAAATAGGCTAATGTATTAGTTAGAAAATTTTTAGCAGCTAAAACAAAAATTCTGGTGGCCTATCACAATAGAAGTCTATTTTGTGTTTAAGTAAAAGGCCATTGTGCATGTTCCTGGTTTGAGGTGGCTTTTCTCCAGGTGATGATTGTTGAAAGTTTAGCTAAGCTACTCCATAATATTGCTTCCACAGCATCCATTTTGTGGGGCTAACTGGGCTTCAGTGGCCTTGTACTGACTCTAGTCTCTCTCCATAGTCCATCTAACAGCCCAGAGAGTCACAAGTCAATGTTAGTTCCTGATAGGCTTCCCAAAACCATGCTGTGAAAACCATTCTCTGCCACTCTTTTGCTTTTATTGACGAATTGGGCTTTAACCCGGGAACACCAAACATTCTACCCACAGACCCTAAAAAAGGCATGCGCCCCAAGTCCTGCTGCTCTCTGTGCCTGAACCCTGCCTTGACCTCCCCAAAAGGCAATTGAGTGTGCTGTAGACCTTCTCCGGGACTTGTGAGTAATAAACTTCTCTAATTCTATTCTCCATGGTCTGCTGTTGAATCAGGCTCACCATCTGACATCCCAGGGCTCTACTTAACAAATGTTAATATAACAATGTTTCTGGAAGTCTGCAGTCCTCTGATGTCAGCTGCTGGATATGAAAGATCCCAAAGAGAAGGCATGCCACTTCTCCCCCACCCCATTACAGTTTACATTCAGTATTATTATTCTGTATTGGTGTCAGGTGTACAGCATAGTGGTTAGACAATCATATGCTTTACAAAGTGGTCCCCCCGATAATTCTAGAACCCACCTGCCCCCATACATAGTTATTACAATATTATTGACTGTATTCCCTATGCCATAATTTACATCCCTGTAACTATTCTGTAACTTCTTAACCTCCTTATCCCAGAAGTAAAGTCACATCTCCTATTATCCACTGGCAGAAACTAATAACATCATCTCACCTGCACCTGGGAGGGCTGGTGCAGCAGCTGCTTCCTAGCAACAACTCAACACTATGGAGGGTAAAGCTAAAGTCTCTGATGGACAGCTACCCATTCCTGCCATAGATTTTTTTGGGGGAGTGGGGGTCAGAGTGGAATTGACTTCTTTTTCTATCACATTAAAAAAATAATACCTATTTGCAGATCTAATTGATGACCCTGAGTGTTAGAAAAACTTGGTCTTCACTAGTACCTCTCTTCAAATATTACATTTCCTACAAAGATATATATGCTTTTTGAAACTAGAATCCCTCCTATCCCAGAAATAATAAATTATGGTTACTTTTTTGTTGATGTTGTTAATCCTCACTCAAGGATATTTTTCCATTGATTTTTAGGGAAAGTGGAAGAGAGAGGGAAAGACAGAGAGAAACATCGATGTGAGAGAAATACATCAATTGGTTGCCTCCTGCACGAGCCTTGACCAGGGCCTGGGCCAGGGAGGAGCCTACAGCCGAGGTACTTGCCCTTGACCCGAATCGAACCTGGAGCCCTTTAGTCCAGAGGCTGATGCTCTATCCAATAAGCCAAACTGGCTGGGGCAATTATGGTTACATATTATTTCTTAGAACTACTTCATAGTTGAAATCACCTTGTGTGAAACCATTTTGCCACAGGACCAAATTGACACCTTTTGGGGCTATTCATTCATTGAACAAACATTCAAAAAGCATCTACCATGGTCAAGGACACACACTTACTTAGGAAACAAACAAGAAAGATCTCTCAGGTCCTTAGAGGGAGGAGCTGAACTCCATAATTAATGTAAACTGAGATTCTAGCAGGGGTGGGCAAACTTTTTGACTCGAGGGCCACAATGGGTTCTTAAACTGGACCGGAGGGCCGGAACAAAAGCATGGATGGAGTGTTTGTGTGAACTCATATAAATTCAAAGTAAACATCATTACATAAAAGGGTATAGTCTCTTTTTTTTTTTTTAGTTTTATTCATTTCAAACGGGCCAGATCCGGCCCGCGGGCCATAGTTTGCCCACGGCTGTATCTAGGGGGTAACTAAACAATCTGTTGCAGAATTTTAGATTTGAGGCTCAAACCCATAAAAGTTGTCTAGACTATCTAACATGGCCAAGCATAAGCTTTAGGGGGAAGAATGGCAGAGGGGGAGGTTGGTCTTGAGAATAAAAGAGACAGACTTCACAGTTATTCCAGATGTAGATTTAATAAGATTCTATGATCAAAACAGTGGCTCAAAGGTATCTATGATGGAAAACTTGGTGAGTGATGAAACTAGAGTAAACAAAAGAGTTTGTAGAGAGGAAAAAAAGCTTCATTGACATGCGTTGAGGTTGAGATAACTGTAGCTACCCATATAAAAATTTATCATATATAAAGGAAGTTATCTACCCACAAGCAATTAAATGTATAATCTAAATTCATGTACTACTCTACTTTTCAAACTTGCTTTCTTAAATTGATGTGCAGGTGGAGAAAAGGGGAAAAAGACAAATGAAGGTAAATAATATCACTGTGTCTTTATGATATTAGATTTGGCAAAATTCAATCCTCTTTTTCAGAGTTTCTAATTGTACTTTGTAAATCAAGCTAATGTTTTATAACAAAATCATCTGGCTTGGTCTTAGCACAAACATTGAAGCTTCATCTCATATTTTTTAAAAATATATTTTTATTGATTTCAGAGAGGAAGGGAGAGGGAGAGAAAGATAGAAACATCAATGATGAGAGAGAATCATCAATTGGCTGCCTCCTGCACGCCCCACACTGGGAATACTAGTAGAGCCCGCAACCCAGGCATGTGCCCTGACTGAGAATCGGACTGTGGCCTTCTGGTTCATAGGTCGATGCTCAACCACTGAGCCACACCAGTCGGGCCATTACACATTTTGATACACTTAGCAAAAGGCATACTGTCTTATAGGGATCACCTACTCTTTAAAATTAAGACGATCTGGGAGATTCAAGATGACGGCGAAGTAGGTGGATGTTACATTTACCTTCTCCTAGGACCAAACTGGAATTACAACCAAAATACAGATCAACCTAAATAACCCACTAAAGACTAGCTGAAGAGAAGTCTTATAACCAAGGATTTACAGAAGAGTCACTTGAGACTAGTAGAAAGGGTGAGATTTGAAAAGAGCTAGCCCTGCTCCCATGAGCTTGTGGCTGAGAGTCCGGAAGGATAGGAGGAAAAAGGAAAAAATAAACAAATAGGACTATATCAAACTAAAAGGTTTTTGCATGGAAAAGGAAAGCATCAACAAAATAAAAAGACAACACCACTAAATGGGATAACATATTCACCAATGATACATCTGTTAAGGGGTTAATATCTAAAATTTATAAAGAACTTCTACAACACAACACCAAAAAAAACAAACAAAACAAAAAAATCCAATTAAAAAATGGCAAAGGACCTGAATAGACACTTCTCCAAAGAGGTCATACAGATGGCCAATAGACATATGAAAAGACTAGAGGCCTGGTGCACAAAATTCATGCATGGGGGGTCCCCTCAGCCCAGCCTGCATCCTCTCCAATCTGGGACATCTCAAAGGATGTCTGACTACCGGTTTAGGCCCGATCCCAACTGGCCCCCTCTGCCAGCCTGGTCACCCCTAACTGTTGCCCCCCACTGGCCTGGTTGCCCACAACTGCCCCCTCCCCCCGCCGGTCTGGTCACCCCACACAGCCTGCTGTTCAGTCATTTGGCCATCCCTTACTAACCCCCCCTGCCAGCTTTGTCGCCCCACGCAGCTTGCTGTTCAGTTGTTACTGTGATGGCATCCTGGACAATTTGCATATTCCTCTATTATTAGTATAGATATTCAGCATCACTAATGCAAATTAAAACCACCATGAGCTATCACCTTACACCTTTCAGAATGGCTATCATCAATAAGTCAATAAACAACAAGTGTTGGGGAGGATGTGAAGAAAAGGTAACCCTTATACAGTATCAGTAGGAATGAAGATTGGTGCAGCCACTGTGGAAAACAGTATAGATTTATCTCAAAAAAAATAAAATGGAACTGTCTTATGACCCAGCAATTTCACTTCTGGGAATATATCTAAAGAAACCTGAAACATTGATTAGAAAAAATATATGAACCCCTATGTTCGTTGCTAGCTTATATCCAACAACCAAAATTTGGAAACAGTTCAAGTGCCCATGAGTAGATGAGTAGATAAAAAACTTTGGTACGTTTACATAATGAGATACTACGTGGCCATAAAAAAGAAAGAAATCTTATCTTCACGACAGCATGGATGAACCTGGAGAGATTATACTAAGTGAGATATGGCAGTCAGAGAAAGACAAATACCATATGATTTCATTTATATGTGGAATCTAATGAACAAAATAAGCTAACAAGCAAAATAGAAACAGATTCATAGATATAAGGAACAGACTGACAGCTTAAAGGGGATGGTGGTTGGGAGGCTGGGTGGAAAACATGAAGGGATTAAGGGGGAAAAAAAAACCTTATAGACACAGACAATAGTATGGTGATTACCAGAGGGAAAGGAGGGTAGGGAAGGTAGAAGAGGGAAAAGGGGGGGATAAATGGTGACAGAAGGAGACTCGACTTTGGGTGGTAACACACAATTATACACCTGAAACCCATATAATTTTTATTAACCAATGTCATCCCAATAAATTCAATACAAATTTAAAAAATAAATAATAATTAATAAAATATAGTATAATAAACAAA
The DNA here is from genome assembly GCF_028538775.1 of Myotis yumanensis. Lineage (NCBI taxonomy): Eukaryota > Metazoa > Chordata > Mammalia > Chiroptera > Vespertilionidae > Myotis > Myotis yumanensis. The sequence goes on along the minus strand of NW_027223754.1, from coordinate 145,655,778 downwards.
ACCAAACAAAGGTGCCAGTTTTAAGCAAACCTGGATTCATTAGGTATGAAAGCTATAAATATGGTCGTTCTGCTCTATTTCATCTCCTGGAATTTACACTCTGACTTCAACTGTGCGTTGTTTTCATTTATTCAAACCCACATGCCAGGATCAAACTTCAAGGTGAGGAGGGAAAAGCCTATATTTATGACATTTTAATGACCCTACTTTAAACTCTACCTAATTTAGGCAGCCGAGTTTGCCTTGTTTTATTCTGTAATCATGTAATCATTAACAATAGCAGTAAGCACCTGCGCAGTGCTTACAACCTGTTAGGCACTGCCTTAAAGGTTTACACATATTAACTCATGAAACCTTCACAACAGCCCACAAGGGGAGGACTCTAATAATCAGCATGTTAAAGACAAAGAAACTAAGGCACAGAGAACTTAAGTAATTTGCAAAGGGTCCCACAGCTAGCAAGTTGCAGGGGTGGAATTTAAACCCGGGTGGTCTGGCTTTGGAACCTGTTCTCACAACTCTTAGGCTATATTGCTTGTCCACCTTAGAAATAGTATTTCACATTTGCTGTCCTTTGTACCTGAAGATTTGCTGCTACCCCTAGGGCAGTGGTCGGCAAACTCATTAGTCAACAGAGCCAAATATCAACAGTACAACGATTGAAATTTCTTTTGAGAACCAAATTTTTTAAACTTAAACTATATAGGTAGGTACATTGTTATTCACTTAATTAGGGTACACCTAAGGCGTAGGAAGAGCCACACTCAAGGGGCCAAAGAGCCGCATGTGGCTCTCGAGCCGCAGTTTGCCGATCACAGCCCTAGGGCATCATGTCCAAAACCCTTTATTCACGGTGTATGTCAATCCAAAGTGCCCTGCCTACTACTCCGGATGCCAGCCAGCAGTCACCATGATCCCCTTCCTTTTCCCATCATCTAATTAAAAAATAGTGACTGCTGAGAGTTAATAGAACTCATCTCCTGGAGAGGAAGTGGAGAAGATAATGGACAGTAGGGAAGACTCCACCTCACAGCGGTTGCCTTCTTTCTTTCCTGTTAGGCTAAGGAGTTAATGACTGCCTGTCAGAGGAAGGTAAAGAGGACGACTAAGACAGGAGGGCCACGCAGGCACCATGCTGGCAGTTTCACACTGCGAATATATAATTATCCCTTTTCACAGAGGGAAAGCTGGCTCAGAGAGGATACATAACTTGCCCAAGATAATGGGGTCAGACTTTACACCCAGGTCTGCTTGAACTAAAGCCCAGGCATGCTTTCCTCACTGAAGAAGCAAGCTCAGGAGGGAGAGGACAGTGCTGACATCTGTACATATCACCGATTCGTACCTTTTTTTCTGTAAAAAATGGCATAAAGAGCAATTTTAACATTGTTTCGGATTGGTATTACTCCTATTTACTGTTCATTATTATAATTCCTAGCACGCAATATATTGAGAAGTGGCTTTATTAAGTAATCCCTAGGGAATATAAAGTAAGCAAAAAAGTAGGGTAGTTTCATTAGCTGCTTGTATTGACCTAAATTTGTGTTTTTCAATTGTCTCTCAATGAGGACATATGTGTTTGATTGACAGATATTTTCATTTTAAATGGTCACTTAAAATTTAAACTAGCTATGCTATTGTCACAAGATTAATATATAATGAGAAAGAGTGGATACATTTCCTAAGAAAAAAAAAGCAAGCGAAAAGCATCAATATTTAAATTTAACAAAAGGTGTGCATAGGGTTGTTGTGGAAATAAATAGACAATACATTTGAAGAGCATGGTGGGTTTTAAATAAGTGGTAGAGACTTTAGGAAAACATTATAAAATTCAAATATAAAAAACTCAAAGCACTACTGATTGCCAAACTTATTGCTTTTAAAAGTGTTTTCATAATATTTTAACCAATTTCAATTATGTTTTAACTATTTCATGTAAATAGGAAACAAACAATTTACCCAGATTCTAAAAGTGATAGTAAAAAACTGGTCTTCTCAGAATAGTATGGCTTCACTTTCTACATTTTAAAAAAGTTTGCAGAGATTCCAAAAAGCATCCTTCTGTTGCTTTTCCTATTCTCCAAGGATAAGAACCCTCAGAAAATGCTGGTTTTAAAAAGTAAATTTCGGAACATATTTGTAAGCGAAACTCATGCTTGTAATGCAACCATTAGAACTGTAAGCATTACAGTGACCACACACATGCATCAAAACCGTAGTGGTTTGTGGGCTGTCGAAAACGCTCTTGAAGAGAAGGGAATGAGATTCTGTTGCATTTGTGACCTCTAGAGGCCAACATGAACGTGATCTATTTTATTCAGTCAACGATGCCTCCAAGTGCAGTCTTCAGGAGTTTAAGATTTATAGGCTTTAGAAAATAGAGCAAATTCAAGAGAGGAGAGGTTTCATTTTAGGTGGATATGTTGCCTTGAACTAACAACCACAAACCACAAATTGAAGTTTTAAATAATAATTTGAAAAAGCCTCAGACTCTTGGAGAACCTTCATGGAAAATGAAAACCTTGCCTACTTCGCAGTGGAGCTGTCCAAACTAATTACATATTGTGAGTAATCCTCATACTGAGGATGAACACAGTAAAATGTGTCCATGGGACCTTAGAGTCAAACCTTGATTCTAATGTTTGCTAGTTCCGTGTTCTGGAAAAATCATTAACTTATCTGAGCTTCAATGTCCTCATTTGTAAGTGAAGCCGTCATAATAAAACCTACTTAACGGTGACTTATAGATTAAATGAGATAACATATACTCAGAATTATCTTGAAAACTGTCTAGTACTAATACTAAACCCGTAACAAATTTCATTATGATTACATCACCATTTGTTCAGATGCTTCCTGTTATCTCTAAATGATAATACATTTTTCACCACAGTGATAAACCAAAATATTAGACAAGTAAAGACATCTCTAAGATAAAAAGGTGTTTGAAGCAGAGCTGATTGCACTGTCCCCCTGTGTCTCAAAACTCTGAATAGAATCAAACGTGGAGCAGCAGTGAATCAGTTGCCCAATTAGATTTATTTACCTTTGTCTTAAAGATGGCAATTGAGAGATAACCTCTGGAATGTTAGGGCATTCCTTCACTTTTCAACATCTCCCCACAGACTCTGCTATTGTATTCCAGATCTTTCTTCAAGGGCCAAATTTCAACCTTCCTGTTGAAATGTGTATTGTTGCATGTTTATATGGTCCACCTGTCATATAGGAAAGGTCAAATAGAAGATGGCTAAAGTGTTATTGCAAAGCTCCCTTATCCCTTCTTTATTTCCATAAAGCAAAAGTCTAATCATGGATATCTCTACTGTGAACCTCCTTCCATCCCACAGAGCACTACAGGAGGAATTCACTTGACTAGTATAATTATGTTGTCTCTAACCTCAATGCCGCTCCTAAACCCTATTTATCAGGTCTCACTTATGCCTCACAATGATTTTTGTTAAATCCTCACTATTCACCTCAAACCTGCTCTGATAAAATCTCTCCTGCTATTTTCAAAAAATAAATCTACTTCTATTTTCCAGAGAAAAATCAATGCCTTAGCACAGGAACTCATCACACTTCTGACCATCTGCTTACAGGGGCATCTATAGCCACAACCATTGTTCCATCCGTCCCTCCTGCCTCAGTGAACTGGAATCTCTCCTGCCTGATCTCCACATCACGCCCTGGGTCTGTCAGTCACACTTACGTTCAGCCTAAGTTCAACTGAAACTGAAGGAAAACACAAAATAATAGTGGCTTAAATAACATAGAAATTTTAAAAGATAATAATAATAACATGGAAATTTATTTCTTGTTTGCAAAAAGTAAGGCCTTACATAAGCAAATCAGGACTAATATAATCCCTCCACAATCATTAGCGATAGGGCTCCTTTTAACATGTCGTATCCATTATCCTCAACATATGGCTTCTGCCACATGGTCCAAGATAACCACTGGAGCTCCGGCCAATGTGTATGTCAACACACAATGCATCAACTTCCCTCCCACTGACCAGAATCTAATCACAAGGTCCACCTTGCTGCAAAGGACGCTTAGGAAATGTATTCTTAACATGCACGATTATGAACCCAGCTAAAAATCAAGGGGGGCAGAGAGAGAAATAATGGATGTTAAGGGAGAAGTAACAGTCTCCCACCACAGTCTTATGCGGCCTTCTCATGATGTTCATTATGTCCACATTTTCATTTCCCTGTGTATTTTAATTTCCCCTCTCTAGTGAATCTTTCCCTTAGCCATTCAAACACCTTCCTAAACTGTGTCTCTCTCTAACTTCTGCTCTGCTTCTCTCCTTCTCTTCACCACCAATTTTTTTAAAGATTTTCCACATTATCACCCTGACAGGTTTGGCTCAGTGGATGGAGCGTCGGCCTGCGGACTGAAGGGTCCCAGGTTCGATTCCAATCAAGGGCATGTACCTTGGTTGCGGGCACATCCCCAGTAGAAGATGTGCAGGAGGCAGCTGATCGGTGTTTCTCTCTCATCGATGTTTCTAACTCTCTATCCCTCTCCCTTCCTCTCTGTAAAAATTCAATAAAATATATTTTTTAAAAAGATTTTCCACATTATCTTCCTTGCACATTCACTTCTCAGCCCACTGCAATCTGACTTTTGCCCCTGTTGTGCATTGAATTGTGTCCTACAAAAGATATGTTGAAATCCTAGCCCCCAGTACTTTGACTATGATCTTATTTGGAAATAGGGTCTTTGCAGATGAACTCAAGTTAAGGTGAGGCCATACAAGATTAGGGTAGACCCTAAATCCAATAACTGGTGTCCTTCTAAGAAGGCCATGTGGAGCCCCAGTGACAGTGAGGCAAACCCAGAGAACACCACATGAGGATGGGAGCAAGGATTAGAATGATGTATCAATAAGCCAAGGCACACCAAGGAGTGCTGGCAACCATCAAAAGCTAGGAAGAAGCAATGAAGGATCCTCTCCTGGAGTCTGCATGGCCTGCTGATTTCTCAATTTCAGACTTCTAGCCTCTAGGCTTCTGTTTATTCCCTCCAGTGAGAGGATAAATATCTGTTGCTTTAAGCCATTAAATTTTTGGTACTTTGTTATGGCAGCCCTAGCAAACTAATGCAGCCCCAACCACTTGCCAATGTCAGAGTGGTCTCTGTTGCTAAATCCAGAGGGCAATTTTCAAGACTCATTTATTTTTCTCTCAATATACAGCATTTGACAAAATTACTCCCTGCCATTAAAATCCTTTTGCCTTTGACTTTGGGGCACTACTCTCTACTGCTTTCCTTATATTTCTCAAGCTACTCTATCTCAACTTTCCTTTCTAAACACCTTTGTTTCATGCTCTAAATATTCTTGTTACTTAGTTCAAATTTGATGTGTTAACTGAGCCAAAATATATTTAACTCCCCTCATCCTGCTCCCAAATCCCCAGTGAAATGAGTAGAATAATATCACATTTAAAAATCTATCTAGGTCATTAATGTATTCAGCAAACATTAAGTGTCTATTCGGTTTCAAACACTGGGACAGTACTTGAGATACAGAGATGAACAAGTGAGACTCAGTACCTGACCTCATGGAGCTTCCATTCTTCTGGGAATATGATAATAAATAACCAAAGAAATACACGAGATGATTATAAGTATGGTAACACATGGCATAAAGGAAACAAATGGAATAGTGTGATAGAACAGGAGTCAGCAAAGTTTTTCTGTGAAAGGCAATACCGTGCAGGCCATATAGCCTCTGCTGCAATTTCTCAGTTCTGCTATTACAGCACAAAAACAGCCATAAGCAATACATCAATGAATGGGTATGGCTGTGTTCCAATAAAATGTTATTTTCAAAAACAGGCAGTAGGCCAGACTTAACCTGTGGAACATAGTTTGTCAACCCTTGAGAAAGAGAGAAATTGTGACAAATCACTTTAGATATAAAGGTCAACAGTGACCTCTTTGAAAAGGTGGCATTTGAACTGAGATCTGAAGGGGAGAAGGAGCCACACCTAATTCCCTCAGCCCACCAACCTTGGAACTAGCAATGACAACAACAACAAAAAATGTTTTATTCTTCTTTTGTTAGGATCTGTAAGATTTGAGTGACAATCCACATAATCCACAAAATTCTTAACTCCAGATGTTGGGGAAATATCACTCCCTGCATCCCCAGTGTGGGAACTTGCAAAGCCAGAAAGATCACTCAACTTAAGATTGTGTTTAAGTTTTAAAGAAAGCTAGGGATCTAAAGTATTAGATTAAAAATTTCTCGTTAAACAGACTTACTGAAAGAAATGGGAGAAAGCATTGCAAAATCTTTTATCTGTATTTCAAGCAAGAGTAAATATATACTGCATATCTGAATGAAAAATAATATAAAGTATATAAATATCATTTTAATCAAAATCATTATTGCCATAGCAGCATCAAATTTTATGATAGGTTACTATAGAAAATTGAATCAGTGAATTTGGGTTTTTTTAAAGATGCAAAAAATAACAGTTGTGAAGATCATCCAAGAGATAGAATTTATTTATAAAATAGAACATATAAAGATAAAGCAATAAATTATTAGAAATCAAAATAAGTTTGTCTTTATCTGAGAATTTGTTCTTCAGCCCAAATGGATTAATTAATGCCAAGTCAAATTTATGGAGAAAGAAACAAACCTAGATATTTACCAATAAAATTGTTGGGTTTTTTTCTTAAATACATTTTATTGATTTTTTACAGAGAGGAAGGGAAAGGGATAGAGAGTTAGAAACATCAATGAGAGAGAAACATCGATCAGCTGCCTCCTGCACATCCTCTACTGGGGATGTGCCCACAACCAAGGTACATGCCCTTGACCGGAATCGAACCTGGGACCCTTCAGACCACAGGCCGATGCTCTATCCACTGAGCTAAACCGGTTAGGGCTAAAATTGTTGGATTTTAAATCTTTAGGAAAAGAAAACTACCTACCAGAATGGGGCATGGGAGATGGAGAGAGAAGAGAAAATGCACAAAGACAAAAATGTTTAGAAACAGGTATCTCCTCTGCAACATTAAATGTTTTAGATGGTTTTTAAAGACAACGATTGTGATTCAGGGATTCTGAATTCATTCAAATTATCATTCACATCAAAGATCAAAAAAATCCTATGAAGATTCAGGAAGTACATCACTTCTTGAAATAATTACTCTCAGAAGTACTCCAACCAACTGAGACTTGAATCAAAGTATTCCAAGGATGAAAAAAAGAACCTAAGAAAGTGCATGAACAATTGTGACCGATTTTCATATGTGGTCACATTACCTCCCTTCCCACAGACTCTTCAGTAATGTATCCTTGCTGCTTCCCAGGGAAGTTTTGCAACCTATCACTCCTCCCTATGCATCTGGGCTTAAACCTGTGACTGCTTTGGCCAGCAGACTACTTCAAACGTGACACTATGCTAGTTCCAGACATAGCCCTTTACTGGCCTGGCAGCTTCTGCTTCCTTCCTCTTGGCGCTCTAAGCTGCATGTAGGAAGAACCACCAATTCTGCTAGAGAGAGGGGGACATGCAGAGAATGAAGCACTTCTAGCCTGGTTGGGCCTCCCTATGACTCCAGCCTCTCAGCCTCTCTCTCACTATAAACACACGAGAGACCCCAAGTGAGAACCACCCATATGAGCCCAGTCAACCAAAAAAAGCTTTGAGAGATAATAAGAAATTCATGTTTTTGTCAAGTACTAAAGTGGTTTGTTCATCGCTTCTCGGCCTTTTGGCTAAGATCAAGTGTAGTATCTGTTCTTATCAGTTTAAAGTGGTTTGTTACATAGCAATTGATTTTGACATAATTAATGTAGTGAAACATAATGTATTATCTAATCTACACTAATAAAAGAGAAAGATACAAATTGACCGTACCTTCACAATGCCCACCAGCCAATCAGGAGTGAGTATGCAAATTAACCCAACAAAGATGGTGGGTTAATTTGCATATGCAGGCACCAAGCGGCCAGGGATGGGCGGGACACTTGCATCATCGCCATGGTGATGACGCAGGCATTCTGCACCGCCCCAGCCGCTCCAGGCCTCTGGGCCACATGGGAAGGCGGAAAGGCAACTCCAGGCTGGAGCTATGGCAGTGCTGGCAGCCAGGAGAAGGAAGGCCCATTCTTGCATGAATCTTCCTGCATCGGGCCTCTAGTTATTAATATTACCTTTGTTGTTAATAAAACTGTCCAATGTTAACAAAAAGTCTTAAAATACATGATATGATAAAGGATGCTAAAAATCCTATATAATAAAGAGGTAATATGCAAATTGACCCTCATGCCATCACACAAGATGGCTGCCCCCATGTGGTCAAAGATGGCCACCACAAGATGGCTGGCAGGGGAAGGCAGTTAGGGGCAATCTGGCTGGCAGGGATGGCAGTTGGGGGCGACCAGGCCGGCAGGGGAGGGCAGTTAGGAGCAACCAGGCCAGCATGGGAGGGCAGTTAGGAGCTACCGAGCCGGCAGGGGAGTGTTTTGGGGGTGATCAGGCTGGCAGGCAAGTGAGCAGTTGGGAGCCAGCAGTCCCAGATTGTGAGAGGGATATCTGACTGCCGACAGTCAGACATCCCCCGAGGGGGTCCCAGATTGGAGAGGGTGCAGGCTGGGCTGACGGACAACACCCCCCCCCCTCCACCTCCAATGCACAAATTTCTTGCACCAGGCCTCTAGTATTTAATAAAAATATTCTGGTTCTAAAATTCCAGATTCTTTTGACAAAAAACTCAAAAGCGGGAAGAGGTAGAAAAGGGAATTGAAAGTATAATGCGTTTCTCAATTTACATGGAGGATAAGCATAGTTACTATTTCATTCTTGACATTGATAAAGAAATTAATATGCACTGTATTTTCAAAAGAAAAATGCAGGATGTCCCAAAATATGTATACACACTTTGAGTCATTATAAAGTCAATGTTTATTAACATACAGTTCATTTGCAAAATTGAAAAGAATCTACAGAAATGAATATTATTTTTGTCAATGCCTATTTTCAAAGTCATGACAGTTCTGGTACAGGCACTGCTGCTAACACAAAGCAATGGAATCGCAAACATCAAGATTCATTTCATTTGGTATTTGTGCAACCTCAATTCATTGACTGTTGCCAGTTTTGTACCATAAACTTTATCTTTTATGTGTTCCCCCCCAAAAAAATCTAGTTCTGGCCCTTGTTTCTCAGTGGTTAGACACTGGCCCGAGCACCGAAGAGTCTCGGGTTCAATTCCCAGTTAAGGGCACATACCTGGGTAGCAGGTTCAATCCCCGGACCCTATTGGGGTGCGTGTGGGAGGCAACCAATCATGTCTCTCCCACATTGATGTTTCTCTCCCCGCCCCCAATCTCAAATGGTGCATTTATTAGTAAAGAAATTGAAATCAATGGAACAATACTGAGGTCTCCTGGTTCCCCCGTACAAGATTTCCACTGGGGGAAATACCCAGCCACAAAATTGCTATGGCAATGGGTTTGTGCACATGCAATGTCCCTACTCCTAAACTGGCCTCCAGAATGGCTACCACCTTATACTCCATCCAGCAGTGATGAGGGTTTTCTGATTCCCACAGCCTTGGCAGTACTTGATATTATCCAACTTTTCAATTGTTGCCATTCTCGTGTATAAAGTTTGAACTTGCAATTATTCAATTATTTCACTTTTCCCCTTTCTGTGAATTATCACTTTATTTTCTCTACTCATTCTTCCATTGGATTGCCTGGCTTCTTATTGTTGGTTTGCAGGATTTCCTTATATTTAATATTTTATTGGTTGTTCACATCTCAAGTACTTTCTCCCATGCTTTCTGTAGAAATCATTAATTTTGATGTCATCAGTTACACCATTTTTGGGTTTTGTTTTCTTTATGAACTGGCTTCCCCCCCCCCCCCCCCCCAACTCATTTAAGAAATCTTGCCCAACCAGTGTGTCTCAGTGGTTGAGCATCAACCCATTAACCAGAAGGTCATGGTTCAATTCCTGGTCAGGGCACACACCCGGGTTGCAGGCTTAATCCCCAGTAGTGGTGTGCAGGAGGCAGCCAATCAATGATTCTCTCTCATCATTGATGTTTCTATCTCTCCCCAATCCCTTTCTCTCTCTGAAATCAATAAAAAAAAATTTTTTTTTAAAGAAATTCTTCCCACTCTGTTGTTACAAAGACATTCTCCAACTTTACTGTATAATAGCTTTATAGTTTTGTCTTTTATATCTCTATTCCAATGGGAATACTTTGTGGTATAAATTTTGGCCCTATTTTTTCTCTAAATGTTTTGTAAATTTTCATAATTCTGTTTATTAAATAATCTACTGTTTCCTTAATGATCTACCAACAATTCACCAAGCTCCCATATACACATGGATTAGTCTTCAATTCCATTCTATGTCTAGTACCAGTATCACACAGAATTACTATATCTTGGTAACATATATTAATATCTGGTAAGATATTTCCCCATATTAATTCATTTTAAGAATTATTTTAGCTATGTGTGGATTTGTATGGGCCCATTTCACTTCTTTTGTATGTGTTTTTAATGTGTTTGTTATTTTTGTTTCTTTTAATTGAGGTATAATTGGCATATAAAATTTTATTATTTCAGGTGTACTACATGATTTGATATTTATTTATGTCTTTTATATTTTAACTACATTAAACTTGTTTTCATTTGGGAATAATTTACATCTTTACACTTTTAAATTTTCCATCCACAGTGTAGTATTTATTTCTTCCTCGACAAGTCTACTTTTATGTCCTTTAGTAATGTTTTAAAATATTCTCTATACTAATTTTTTCATTTTTAAGTCAGTTCCTAGAAACTTTCTTTCCTTTTGGCTATTTTACATATAATGTTATGGTCTATTACATTTTCTAACTGGCTATTGGTGTAAAAGAATTCTATTGATTTTTGCTTATTGATTTGTGCTCAAGCAACCATGCTGAACTCTTTAGCTTTGTTGATTCTCTTGGGTTTGCTGGTAAACAATTAAATCATCTACACATACTAACCATTTGTCTCTTCCCTTTAGTCTTATCCCTTATTTCTTTTAATTCTCATATGTCATTGGCCAGGACATCCAGTCCTTTGTTGAACAGAAAGGGTCATAGCAGGCATCCTTGTTCATTACTGACCTTAAAGATAAAGCTTCTAAAGTTACTCCATTAAGTGTGATGTTTGAACATTTTTACCAGATCTACCACTTAGACAATACAACCTCAAATGGTGTGTTTATTAATAAAGAAACTGAAACCCTCATTTTGAGAGACAGAATTTCTTGCCAATATAACACTAAGCTCCAAACTAAACTAAAAGTTTGAACACATTTTCCCAACTTAAAATAGTTTTAATTGTGCTTTTACCTCCCACATTTGCTCATTTCCCTTTGCCAAATTTTGACCAGGGGAATAGAGTGTAACAGTATTTATCAGTAGCCATCTATAAATGGATTAAAATAATTTATGGTTTGAACTATAGATACTCAAGTTCCATACCACTGTATATGAGGTGTATAACCAGTGGAACTGTTTTTACCATCATATATTCAGTTCTTACATTCATATTTTCATGGAAGATCAGTGTTTGAATCCTATCTCTACCCAGGAACTAACTAACTATGTGACTGTAGGCAAGTTACTTAATCTCACTAAATTCACTTTCTCCTTCTGTAAAATGTGAATTATATACATGTCAGCTCCTAAGATTGTTGTCATAGGAATAATAATAATAATACTTAACTCATAAGAGTTTGGTGAGAATCTTATGTTCTAGTGATTACAACACTTACAGTGATGCCTAACATAAAGCTATTGCACAAACATTTTATTTAAATCTCACAAAAAATCTATGAAGCAGATAGAGCCTATATGAATATGTACTTTTTTACTTATTTTACAGATGAGGAAAGTGAAGTTAATTATATAGACAGGGCTAAGATTCAGTGGGTATACAATGACATATTCTTATCAGATGTTAAAATTTTGAACCACTTCCATAAGGATTCATCGCCCAAGCACCCCAAGTTCCACTAATCCATCCCCAACCCTGATTCTTCAGCTTCTCCCCTGAGACCCATGTACCTCTCCATGAGGCAGCAACTAAAAGGCTAACAGCTGGTTAGCAGAAGGGCTCGAAGACAGACTGGTTGATGACCACAAGTTCCAGATTATTAAATATTTTAATATCATCTTTGTTTATTGTAAATGTCAAATCCAGGATTCATACCCAGGTCTTCATGACACTAAGTTTTAATTTACATAATGGACTAAATAAGCAGGAAAACAAAGGATCGTAGTTTCAATGTATAAGCTTCTCATAAGTAAAAAAAAAATAATAATAACAGAATCCAGAAAAAGAGAATATCAATAACAACTCTCCTACTGATAGAATTAAATAAACCAAATAATTTTTTAAATTGCAATATAGATAAGGCTGAACATGAATAAAAAGTATTCATATGACATTTATTATAAGATTCCTTTATATTTTACAGCAAAATGAAATGTTTTACTTTTAATGTGACCACATTAAAATCTTCAAAATTATAGAAGAGAAAAAATCAATTATACTTCTATTCCCTAGCACAACCACTCTGAAATCTTTCTAAAAAATAAATTTTTTATGATAAAATATGAAGTTATTATTGCTTTTATAGTTCCTGTTATAGCAAAGCCTCAGAAACATCCTAGAAAGGTAGTCAGGATCATAGTAACAACCATCTGTTTAGTTGTACTTTTTAATTTTGAAAAGCATTGCACTTTTGGCATAAAATTTAAGAGAAATTCTAGGATAGAGAAAAAAAGTTTCCAAGTCTAAAATTCCCGATATCAAATATTTTAAATATAAATTGCCTGTAGAAGAAAATAGCTACAACAAATTCAAAGACCCTTAGTTATTGCAAGACAACAGGCAGCACTGGCCAAACTCTTGTAGATTTCATGTCAATTTCACTGGGAACTATACCTTTGTATTATAGAAGTGGAATATCTCATTAAATAAAAATTCCTATTACATCATTTTAATAGAGTTTATAACAGGTAAATAAACAAAGATAATAAATGTTTACAGATGAGCTTGAGCTTACCACCATTTTGGGTTCCAAAGTCTATGAGCTTGGAACTTATAAACTTGAATTCAGATATATTTTCCCTTTGTAATAATTTTCTACTTTATTTTCTGTTTCCTGGCATATGTACCGTCTCCCACTTGAAATTATAAATCCTTTTAAATCTGGACCCACATCAAATTCCTGCAATTCCTCATGGAATCTAGCACACTTTATTAGAGATGATATGCATCAACTACAAAATAAGTTAATAAATGAATTAATTCATAAACTAGCAAAAAAATGATTAATGATGATGAGTTTTCTTGGCCAGCCCTACTTGATTCTCCAATTAAATTCAATAAATATTTCTTAATCATCTACTCTAAGCCAGGCATTTTAACTTTATGAAAGTATAAGATCTACAATATAATACCAACTAATCTAATCAGAATTCACTATGGGTTTATTTTTTAATATATTTTGAGTTCCCACATCTTGGAACATCTTAAAAACATCCTGTTAATTCCTTATTTGATATTAATATTAATATTTCCATAAAAGTAAGCAATTCTACACATCTCTGGAGCTACTCTTCAGAAAACACACACACTCACCAAAAACCAAGATACCGAACAAAAAGGCACCTAGTGGTTAATCATATCTAAATTTGACACTGATTAGTTTACCACTCAGGTTTTTATTTATTTGTCCATAACTCTCGATAAATAAAAGACAGTTTCCAATCATATCTAAAAATAGTGAGAAAACTCTTTCAGGAAATTTAAAGCCATCTTTCACGTGCTTCCAAAAAATACATTTAAAATAGCAAGCATTTGTCAACCAACCCAACCAGGAGCTGTAACTATACCACAACACCAGGTTGTCAGCCATCTGAAATGCTGCTGACAAATCTCCCATTAGAACAGGTTACAATGTCACCATTAGCAAGTCATCAATTAATCTGCTGAGAGTCATTTTCCATACGATTTCCTTTCTGAAGGCAGGAGGGTCACATAGTACCATTGTGTTAAACAGCTCTGAGAAATCTGAAAAATACTTAAAATGGAGAGTATGACATAGTGTATAATTTCCCACTTGCAGTTTTATACTATCAGACTAGCACACATGGTATTCTCATCATTAGCATCAGAAGTTCCATGGACGTATCATAAGTAATATAAACTTCTATGGTTGTAATTTGCTTACAGTCACATAAAGAAAAAAGAAATTTCATGGTAGCTGCCTAGTTCCAGGAGTCATTTATTCTTATTAGAAAACCAAAGTCAGCAATGACAAGAGCAGAGCTGACAATTACTGCATGGGAGAACTCAGAACTGGATGTCACTTGGCTGACTGTTAGTTGATATTTGGGTGGAAATTAGCCTGGACCTGGCTTATCCAAGGCATGAGTTTTGTCCAACTCAAGCCTAATTTTAAGGTGATATGTAAAGGAAAACTCCCTAGTCTCTCTAAAAGTTGAGGTATTTCTAAGCACATGGTGGTTCGTTTGTGTGGAATTACAAGACTCTTTTAAAATCTTTATTTGGTGTTGTATGGATTTGAAATTTTCTTCTTGGCTCTCTAGTTCTATAATCTGTTTCCCGTGTAGCTTACCATGGCAAATTTTCTTATGAGAGAAGCTCAGTTTCATGGACTAACAAAGCTCAAGAATCAAGTTGAAGTCCAAAGTAAGCAGTCATCATAAAATAATATTGATTAATAGATCTCTAGTCATTTCAAAATTATCTGATACAATTTGTTAACCACTTTTATAATAGCCACCAGTTCACTAGTTGTATTCCTGGAAATATTTTAATGCAATTGTTCATGAAGTTTTTAAGAACCATAAAATGATTTTTATGCTTAAAAAAAAATAAATATTTAGCATTGTCATGTGGTACATAGAACTTCCAGATGGCTTTCAGAATAGCAATACTACTGGTTTTCCTCTTACTTCACAGATTGCTCCTTGTCACTGTCCTTTGCTGTTTCTTCCTCAACCTCCTGGTCTCTTAACACTTAATTCAAGTGTTGCAGCACTCCGTCTTCAGACTTCTCTATATACGGTAACCACGTCAACTTTCAGGGCTTTAAAGACCATCAAAATCTGAGGATGTCCAACTTTATATCACTAGTTCTAAACTTCAAAATCATATATGCAATGGCTTACTCAGCACCTCCATTTGGACATCTAATATACATCTTATGATTTACAGGTCCAAAATTAAGTGTCTAATATGCTAACCTTCCCACCTCCCAACCTACTCCCCTCACAGTCTTCCCTATCTCGGTTAATAGCAACTTCTAGTTTTGGGGTTATCTTTGATTCTCCTCTTCCTCACATTCTACATCCAATTCATCAGAAAATCTTGTTGGCTTCACATTCAAAATATAGCCAATGGAGTACTACTTGGTAATGAAAAAAGACACACACGTACACGTGAATAGGAATACATTTTAAAATATTACTTTGAGCCAAAGAAGTTAGTCACAAAAGAGTATATATAGTATAGTTTCATTTATGTAAGCTCAAGAACTGACCAACCTAATTTACAGTAATAGAGGTTGGAATAATCATTACCTCTGGGAAGTTGCTGAGGGTATTGACTGAAAAGGTACAAAGGAAAGTTAGGAGAATGAAAATGTTCTATAGTCTAATCTGGGTGGTGGTTATAAGGATGCATGTACATGTGAAAATCCACCAAACTATTTCCTTAATATTTTTAATTTTATTGTATATAAATCATACCTTGATCAAGTGTTCATATGTTTATAATATGTATTACTAGGGTCTTAAAAGAGTCAAAAGGTTGGAGTATTCATTTACAAAAATTTTTGGAAAAGATTAAGGATGCTATCTCAATAAAAGCCAAAAACAGGGATGAGGTTATGTAGGAATTCTGTCTATGAATTTGACTACTCTAGGTATCTTATGTAAGTGGAATCATGCAATATTTATTCTTTTGTGACTAGCTTTTCTCACTTAGTATAATGTGCTTAAGGTTAATCCATATTATAACATATTGCAGAATTTTCTTCCTTTGTAAGGCTGAATAGTATTCCATTTTATGTATATACCATATTTTCTTTCTCCATTTAACCATCAAAGAATACTTGGGTTGCTTCCACCTTTTAGCTATTGTGAATAATGCTGCTATGAACATGAGTGTATTAATAGTTGTTCCAGTCCCTCCCTTTATTTCTTTGGGGTATATACCCAAAAATGGAATTTCTGGATCATATGGTAATTCTATGTTTAATTTTTTGAGGAACTGTCTTGCTGTTTTGTAGGGCAACTGTACCATTTTACATTCCCACCCACAATGCACAATTTCTCCATATTCATGCCAACAATTATTATTTCTGTGTGTTTTTTCTAATAATAGCCATCCTAACATGTAGTATCTCGTTTTTATTTGCATTTCCCTAATGATTAGTGATTTTGAGTACCTTTTTGTGTACCTTTTATTGGCCATTTGTATATCTTGTTTGGAGAAATGTCAACTCAGGTCCTTTCCCACTTTTTTAATTGGTTCATTGCGTTGTTGTTGAGTTGTAGGAGTTCTTCAAATATTCTGGATTATCAGTCTCTTATCAGATATATGATTTGCAAATATTTTCTTTCATTTCATGAATTGCCTTTTCACTCTGTTGATAGTGTCCTTTGATGCACAAAAGTTTTTAATTTTAATAAAATCCAACTTACTATTTTTTCTTTTGTCTCCTGTGCCTTTGATGTTATATCTAAGAACTCGGTGCCAAATTCCGTATCATGAGGTTTTTGCCCTGTGTTTTCTTCTAAGACTTTTATGTTTTTAGCAATTATGTTTAGGTGTGTGATCCATTTCAAGTTAATTTTTATGTATGGTGCAAGATAAGGGTCCAACTCTATCATTTTGCATGTGGATACCCAGTTTTCGCAGCACCGTTTGTTGAAAAGACTGTTCTTTTCCCATTGAATGGTCTTGGCACTCTACTTAAGAGATTTTAATTAACTCACTTTATAATGAATTCTGCTATATGTATTAAAAATAAAATTGCAGTTTATTAATAATAAATTTGTTTCTTCTTTTGGGTATACCTCTGTGAACAGAGCAGAAAACCACTATACTTGCTGCTTCATTTCTAAATTTATTGGACTCACTTCTAAAATTATTTGACTCTAAATGGTGTAGCATTCTTCATTATATATCACCTATATCTAATAGGTATAGAAAAGTTTTTAAAAGCTTAATAAAGCAGAACAAATACTTAACGAAACATCCTTAAATTTAATACAGTAGAAATAAAATCTATCTGGAATAGGGAGAATAAAGAGAATTAAAAAATCAATGTTTCTGAATTCTGAGATTAGACTGTTAGTTCCTCAAGAATTATACTGATTTTGTGTTTTCCTTCTTAAATTTCCCTTGATACATCATTTGCCCCCATACTTTGTCCTTACTATCCCCAGAGGTCTCATTAACCTTATCAATCAAAATTCAACACATTTCAGTCACTAAGTTATCTAAAGGGAAGTGCAGAACCTTACAGAACTCATAAAATAAAGCTATGGTGATGAAGCTAAACCCTCATTATTAGCAATTTTTAATTTCTATTCGATAGTTCCATGAGAGTGGCCAGAAATACAGATAAAAGTAACAGTGGCAATAAAAATAGTAGTAGAAGTAGGGGGAGCTAACATTCATTGAATGCTTACAATGTCTAAGAACTTAATATTAAATTTCATTTAGTCCACAAAATAACAGATAAGACAAGAACCAGGAAGCTGCAACTTTACACTCCCCAGGGAACCACTGGTCCATTCCCTGAAGATCACTGAGAAAAGAGGTTTGACCAAGGGGAAGAGGGGCGCATGCACAGTGATGTTGGGGTGATGTAGAGAAGGTACTTGCCTGTCAGTCTAACCTGGGACCAAAGATGATTGACTAGGGGCTGGAGTCACTGCCAGCATGCAAAATCTTGGAAGGGTAAAATGCCCCAGACAACGAATTCTCTCTCTCTCACCACTCACCCTTCTGTTTCTCTCTTGCTCTGTGACCTGCACTCACTGTGCACCTCCATAGCCATGTGGCCCTAGAAGCCTCACGGCCATGGCCATGAGGACCCTACCCACAATAGACTGCAGCTGGAACATAAACTAAGCTAGCCTGATGCTGGACTGGGCTGTGCAAATATGGAACGGAGGCTCTGGGCAGGGGTTTTTATCTGAGCCCTGCTGAAGACAAAAATGGGACTTTTCCCATATCAGGATGGAAAGAAACAGGACCTTGGAAACCCAGGGGTTTAATTCCACAGCAATACAGCTTTCCATGATACCTCATCCTCCCATGGGAGCATCAGGAATTCTTATTCACCCAGCACCCCAAGAATCCCACTTCCACCAGCAAGTAGGGTCACAGAAAGCACCCCTTGAATAACACCCTTACCAATTATATCAATATTTCACAAGCTTTAATCCAGGTACACCTTTCACATGTTTGAGATATTTGTATACAATCTGTATTTCTGTATTATTGGTTACTTATATTTTTCTCTAAAGTGAACTCTTCTTTTAAAAATGGGAAATTTCTTTTTAAAATTACAAAAAAAAAAAACCAAGAAAGATGTCTTTAATGCTTCATAAATACCTACTAAGATCCTAAGTATGAGATCTGCTTGCCTCTTTAAGAGAAATTCAAAGTGTCAGAAAGATGTTATATATGTCATTTATACCAAACTAAGACCTTCTTTTGAACTAATCAGAAGATATGAAAGAAAATTCGAAAGCAGTGATTTACCACTATCTGACTTAATGCTCTTTAAAGTCTGTAATCATGTCAAACAGACTAAGGAATCATTTACTGTCTGTTCATGATAACTGCCCCTCCTCTAGGGAAACCACACATTACTCTCCATTGGGCCTGGGTGTGCTACTATATCAGCAGCAAGTTAACTCTCCTACCAAACAAGTATACAAGTGCGATGTCTGCAACAGGAGGCTTCTCCCAATCCTCATGTTCACTACAAACAATAGTTAAGAAAAGAGTCTGGTGTAGTGAAGAGACTCAATAACTTGCAACATCAATGATAAGAGATGGTAAATAGAGATAACAGAAGGTTCGGGCCCTTTTGAAAATTAATGGAATTATGAACAAAGGTACAATACTGTCCTGTTTAATGAATGAACTTAAAAGAAAAAATAATATCTACTGTAATAGGTATCTAAAGATTTCCAAAATTATAAATATATATTTTTAAATTATGCTTTTATCTTCACAAAGTGTCCCAGTTATTAACTTCACAGACACCATATCTCTATTATTCAAAATATAAAACTGTGCAGAAAATTTTAACAAAAAGAAGGTAATTTATTTTAAAACCTTATGTTTGACCTGAGAATTTCCTTCCTCCGGTCTGACCCAGGTGCAAGGCTGAAAAAAGCATGTCTGCTCCTCATCCTGCCTGGGGCACCTCACCTCTCCCTCCACCCACAGCAGTGCACCCACTTCTATTGTCTCTCTGCCTTCATCTACCCAATGACCATGGCAAGTATATTTCTGAACCTGTAAATGGAATTAAGTCTATTATCCAGAAAACTTTGTAATTCTTGTCTATAATTTGTCTTGTTGAATTTCAACTATGAATAGTAATCAATTTCATCATTAAGTGGCGTTTTTAAGCACCCAGATGTGTTGGGGACTTGGAAAAAAAACAAAAAAACCTTTTTTCAAAATTTCACTAATATCAATATAGACAAACCTAGACTTGTAAAAAAGAAAAAACAAAAAAAACAAACACTAGCCAATCCTAGCTTTTTTTTCTAATCTCTATATTAAAAGCCTAAGCAACCAGTAGCTATGACACGCAGTGACCACCAGGGGGGCAGACGCTCAATGCAGGAGCTGCCCAGCAACAGCAACTTTGCAGAGTGCCCTCTCACACTCTGGGGCCCCTTGGGGGATGTAGGACTGCTGGTTTTAGCCCAATCCCCGCAGGCCAGACCGAGGGACCCCACCGGTGCACGAATCCTTGCACCAGGCCTCTAGTAGTTAAATAATTACGACTATCCAAAAGCAAGATCAAAAGAATGAATGAAAATAATTCAATTGAACCAGATCTATAACATCAGCAGTTACCTGAAACAAATGCGCCAATGGGGAGGTGGGTACATTTAACCTAATTAGAAAGTATATTTGGTGCGTGACTGACAGGATAGGTACCTTGGGTAAAGAGGAGAAGGTCCTAAGGGGCTGAGGAAGCTTATTCAGGGAGCATCTCTTAGACAAAGGAAGAACCCCAGCATAGCCACTAGGAGTCTATGACACAGAGCCTTAGCAGTAGTCAGAATACCCTCTTCTCTAAGGCCATAAATCATGGTTCTGCCTGAATTCTTAAGCCTAGTGAAGGTGTTATCAGTGGCAGTGGAGTTCTTGGGCTGTCATGAGGAAAAGAATTTCCTGAAATTCTCACGGGAGGATGAGTAATATTTATTGGTTTGGAATTAAACTCCTGGGTTTCCCATGTCCCACCTCCATCCATCTCCCCATGGAAGAAGTCCAACCTTGTCTTCAGCAGGGCCAGAATGAAGGCCACTGCCCTTAGTTTCTGCTCCATATTAAAGTCCAGCCCAGCCCAGCATCCTGCGTGTGGAGTCCGCACGGCTACGGAGAGAGAAGGTGGCAATGCATGGACAGCGTGGGTCATGGAGCAGGAGAGAACAAGAGAAGGGAAATCTTTGTCTGGGGATTTTAACCAAGAGCGTCTTCAAACTAACCAATTAAATTTCCAAGATTTCGCCTGCTTCTGATGGGGTCCACCCCAAGCCAATCCACTGTTCCCCAGGCTAAACTGACAGGAAAGCACTTCCCCTGTGCCACCTGACTTTTACTGCGCATGTGCCCACCTTTTTCTCCTCCCCCAACAATCCAGTACCCAATGGGGGAAGGAGGTGTTAATCCCCTTGGAGGAACAGCGCTGTGTGAAGCTGTAGCTTCCTGATGAAGCTTCCCAAGTGCCTATGCTTACATGTCTGACTTCCCCTTGCTTGCTTTCTTTTATGATATTAACTAGCTAATTATGACAATAGCAAAGGCACTTGCTGTGTCCTGAAGGATGTATTCTGCAAGGTGTCCTCTAGTGTCCAAAGTTCTCATTGCATGTTAAAAACAGAAACCTTTCCCAGTGCATAAGATCAAGGATGGGTTCTCTGTTACCACAGCCTGATACTTGGTAGTCAGCCTGTGATTATTAGTTTTCAAGTTTCCCCATCGTTTCCCAGTTAATCGTTTTTTATTGAGGTTTAACCGACATATAACATTATATTTGTTTCAGGCATAGAATGTAATGACTCAATGTATGTATTGCAAAATAATCACCACAATTAAGTCTAGTTTACATCCATTTTTCACTTAATGTTGATATCAGTAAGCAAAGCACACAATGTAATGGAACGTATCCCAACTGAGCAGCAAAGGAGGCAATAGGACAACTAAGAGAATGCTCTGCAGTATAAGAGTAAAACATCCCTTGTTGTTTTACTGGCTTTTTGACCATGAACAAATGAATTAACCTTTCTGCTTCTCGGCTGACACATCTATAAAATAGGGATAATAACTTCATTACCTCATAGGATAATCAGAATAATCCTAGAAGGTAATAAATATTATTAACTAAATCTGGAGCCACCCTAACTCAAAATCTTTTTCTTATGTTATAATACATTTTCCTTATTTTTAAACCATTCTCAGTGTGCACTTTCTACTTTGAGTTGGCAGAGTTGGGAACATCTAAAACTCAATGTGCCTGACTCCTAATCCAGGGCCCTTTTAACACATAATTCATTTCATTCTTCTTCCCAATCCATAAAAATCGACGCAAATCGCACTCCAAATCAGAGGGAGCAGAGAAACCAACTGCTTCTTCATCACGTTTCCCAGATGTGACTACAATTAACCACTCTTTGAAGGCAAGTAATGGATTGACAGGAGATTATAATGAAAAGATATTGGAAGAAACCCTGTGAAAGCAAAAGATGAATCAGTTCCATACACATTTAGAAACAACATTGATCAGATTTTGAGATACAGAAAAATATAGACAAATGGAGGAATCACTTCAACATGTTTACTCCCTAACCAACCAATGACACTTCCTCTACCTACTTGCCTTTCCTCAGTCCAGCCCTACGATTAGGATCACTAGGCCCATTACTAGTTCTTTAGTTAGGACCTAGCTGCCACTCTACCTTCCATCCAATTTACATCCTACTGTCTCTTCTGAAGTCTGCGGAGTGAGGCATAGAAGGCTGATCTTTGCATTTGCTATTGTGAAGATCATTGGTGACTTCTGTATTGCCAAGTCCACGGTTCGTTCTCAGTCCTCACGACTTCTTACAGACATTCAACATAGTGGATTGACCACCCTCTTCCTCTCAAAACCGCTTCTTCCACTGGGTTTTCATGACTTCAATCTCCTGATCCTCCTTTCACCTCGCAGGGCCTCTGCTTGTTCCTTTTCCTCCTCCTGATTGCTTAACATTGGAATGCCTCAGGCCTCGGTTCTCAGACTGCTGCTCCTCTTATGCTCCTTCTGTAGGGGATCTTATCAACTATCACCTACATTGATTGATGGCTTCCAAACTTGTCTCCAGTCCTGACTTCTTCCCTAAACTCAAAATTTTACAGCCAACTGCCTTCTTGACATCAATACTTGAATATCTGAAGTAGCAAGCATAAAACTGAGCTCTTGATTACCCTCCTCAGAGGTCTCCACCTCAGTAAACTACACCCATTTACTCTATGATTCAAACCCCATATCTAGAGTCTCCTTCTCTTTCTTCCACATCCCATACCCAAACCACTAGCAAATTCTACCGGATTTACCTTTAAAATGCATTCCAAATCCAATCACTCCTCACTAGCTCCACAGCTACCACTCTGATCCCATCCTTCACAAACCATTGCCTTCCTATGCCACTACTATAGTTACCTGATAACCAATACTCTGCTTCCTCTCCTGTCCATTATAGCCAAAAATCATGTTAAATCATGTCATTTCCACATTTAAACTCCGCATTCATTTTTTTCACGTTCAAAATAAATGCCAACACCTTATCTTGGTTTATAAGCTCTTAATATGGCCCTTGGCTTTCTCTCAAAACCATCTTCTTGCTCTTTCCACTCTATACTGGCCTCTGTGCTGCTACTTGAAAATGCCATACTTGCTCCCAGCTTCGGGCTTTTCCTATACAGTTTCCTCTGCTCCTCCAAGTGTTCCAGTGGATGGCTCTCTCACTCACACAGCTCAAATGGTACCTGTCAGAGAAGCATTCCCTATTTTATCTAAAATAGAACCTCTACCCTGGCCAGTGTGGCTCAGTTGGTTGGAGTGTCACCCCGTACACCAAAAAATGATGAGTTTGATTCCCAGTTAGGGCACATACCCAGGTTTTGGGTTTGGTCCCTGAGGGAGGCAATCAATTGATGTTTCTATTTCACATTGATCATTCTCTCTCTCTCTCTCTCTCTCTCTCTCTCTCTCTCTCTCTCTCTCCCCTTTATTTCTCTAAAAAAGCAATTAAATTTTTAAAATAATAATAAAATAAAATAGAACCTCTATCATTCTATCCTCTTACGCTGCTTTACTTTTTACTCAAAGCATTTATCATTACCGTACATGATATTAAAAATGCATTTGTCTGATGAATTGTTTTTAGATACCTCATCACAATTTGAGGTTCTACCTCTTTTATGGCAAGGGCTGTACGATATTATAACTCAATTTCTGGATGTTAAATTGATCTAATGATGGAAACTGATTCCCGGCCATCTCCAGTGTGCCACCGTGCCTGAAAGCCTTTGTGAAATTAGTTCAGCCCTCACAGCTTGCAGTCACCACATTTGAGATCACCTTATGGGGTAGGGATGGGAAGGACTTCTGAAGGTCCTAGGTTAAACCATTTGCTTTCGATAAATATGGCTATGATGCCAGGAGATGGGTGATCCTCCCAGATGTCAGCCCTGATCCGCTGGAAAATACGGGACACAGAAGGTACCGAAAATGATTCTATTGCAGGTCCAAGCCTTAGAACCATTTGATAGAGTGACATGAGAGTCCCACTGTAATTGAGGGTAGAATGAAGTCTGTGGGCCTCATAATATGGTCCAATCCAACCAACCCATGCATGTCTTCAGATGAGAATATCCTGGAAGGTGCACAGGAAACAACTCACACTCCACACCTTTGGGCTCCACAATGTAGAATCTCACACGCCACACTCACGGCTCCACTTGCATTTCCTTCCAGGAGTCTCTGCCTCAGCAGCACATGTCCTGCTGCAAGCACGTCCAACCCGAGCATAAAACAATCACATTCAGAGTCAGTTCTGTATTAAACATGAAATGCGAATGCTTTTTAAACACCACATATAGTGAAGTCTGGAGTAGTGAAAAATGTGCGATTTATTCCACCACTCCTTTTTGGGAACTGGTTATTTAAAGTTTTTCTTTGGTATGGAAAAGGTAACTGAAAATTACTGAGCCTTCACTTGTATCTGATACTTCTCATAGTTTCCTTCATTTGATTTAATTCTTACAACAACCACCCAATAAGCCAGGTATTATCACTGACATTTTATAACTGGGGAAACAGGCTTAGAGCTATCCAGAGGTCTGCCCGCCAAGCCTCCATATCTCTCTATAAATGTCAGTTGATCAAACAAACAAACAAACAAAAAACAACAAAAAACACCTATGTATCATCCTGAAATTTACATATGTCTTTATCTCCACTATACCTACCAGTCAAAATAACCATCATTTCTTACCTGGACTATTGTAAGAGCCTCCTAACTCATTGACCTGTTTCCACATTTGCTCACCCCATTCCCCAACCCAGCCAAAGTGATCTTTGTAAAATATCATGATAAAACAAACTGGCCTAAACACTACAATCATTCCCTGTTATACTTAAAATATAACCAAAATTCTTTTACCCTGTAGACAAAACTCTAGGTGGTCTGCCAAGAACTCTAACTTCAAGCTCCTCTCTCCTCTCTCCTCTCTCTCTAACCATAAGAACCTATTTCTATTCCTGGAACACTCTATACCAGCGGTTCTCAACCTGTGGGTCACGACCCCTTTGGGGGTCGAACGACCCTTTCACAGGGGTTGCCTAAGACCATCGGAAAACACATATATAATTACATATTGTTTTTGTGATTAATCACTATGCTTTAATTATGTTCAATTTGTAACAATGAAAATACATCCTGCACATCAGATATTTACATTACAATTCATAACAGTAGCACAATTACAGTTCTGAAGTAGCAACGAAAATAATTTTATGGTTGGGGGTCACCACAACATGAGGAACTGTATTAAAGGGTCTCGGCATTAGGAAGGCTGAGAACCACTGCTCTACACTGTTCCTTCTTTTGCTCTGGAACTCTTCATGCAGATCTTCACATGGGAAGTTCGTTGTCCTTCAGGTCTCAGCTGGATGTCACTCCTCAGATGGGTCTTTCTCATGAAAAGAAAAGCAGCCCACTCTCATCTCCTTATTGCAACTTCCAGTAATTATTTTATGACAATGCTAATTACTACTTGCTATATTCTTTTTCTCATTTATTTTTTGTTTTTACTTCTTCCCCTCTCCTCCCACTAAAACTTTTTAGATACCCTGCCTGTTGCATTTAGCATTGTAACTCCAGCACTTAAAACAGTGCCTGAGACATTATAAGTACTCCATAAATGTTCGTTGAGCATTGCCTAAATTTACACTGTTACTTCCAAGATTAAATTCAAGTGTCCATCACAAATTCTTTCACTACATTCTGACTTCTTCTGAGTTTATCTTGGAATATAATCATTTTTATAATTTACTACTTACTTTACATACACTGACCTCTATCTACCAAGGCCTTTAAATTAAAATTACATTTATTTTATAAGGCCTGTTTTACTTTCCCCATAGTGCTTTTTTTATCCCTAATTAAATCTAATCACTCCTTTATCAGTGTTAGTATAACATCTTTATTATGTTTCATTTTTTGAAACTTAGCTTATCATGTTTTTTTTATCTGATTCTCTCTACCTAGACTCTAAGTTGTTTGAAGGTAGAGATCATGTCTAATTGTTTCTATTTCTCTTATTGACTATCAGACTGCCTTGACCATGGAATTTTTAAACAAATTCCTTCTGAATTAAGTAACTTTATCTTCCTACAAAGATCGTGTTGATTTCCAAAGATTTAGGGCAGTCAAAATACAATAAAAAATCACTCAAGGAAGCAGAACAACCTGTTTATGGACAATAATGATACTTCCAGGAAATATATTGGAGCGACAAAGGTTCAAGGCAATATTCCACACAATCTAGAATGAATTCCATGGAGGAATAAATTGCATCTCACTGACTCAGAACCTATAAATATTTTTCAACTAATATCTACACAGAATGTTGAATTCCAAACAACTTTTAAAAACCACTAATCATTCACATTCTTGCCCAAATGTCACACAGTGTAAAACTGATGGATCTTTTGTGACCTGATGACATTTGTCTCCATTCCTGAAGGCATTATAATGGAAATGTGGTCTTCTATAGTCCTGCTACAGTTGGTAGAAATCCACTAGATACTTTTAAAAAATATTTTGGGAGCACACAGTCATGCAAACCAATATCTGCCTGTCCCAGCAGGAGATAGTAAAAGACTTTACAAACACCAGATGGGATTTAGCAGCTTAGTGAAACATGAAATGCTCCAACAGTGCTAAGTCTCTTCACAAACAACTCAAAGCAAATATATTTGATTTCCATTATACATATTTTTCTTTCTTAAAAAAATGTTTAAATTTTCCAATAAAAGTTTTATCACAGTCCTTGACATTTAATTTCTCTCAAAATTCAATTGTAATTATTTACCCTGTGGATACTATGTATATTATTATTTGTGGATATCGGAACAACTTTTGAATTTTATCACAAGACTAGAACATAAGGAGTTCTAATAAGGATTCACCTGATTTCAATGTGTTAAATGCCTGCTTCATCATAAATCCAAACAGTCCAATGTGACCTTTTATTTTTGTCATCTCTAACTTTAATCTTGCAACTATGCAGGTGTTGCTATGCTGATAAGTATTTTATAAAATAGTAGTTGCTAATCATTTCACAAAACATGACCTACAAACACTATTATCTAATTTTATTTCAAAAGATTATTTTCTTGGACTCTTCCAGGAATATAAGATTATAATCATAAAATAGTTAATTTTTTTGTTCAAAGTGAGCAGAAGCACCAATAACCCTCTCCCCTAAAATATATTACTTATGCAATTAGATTCATATAACAAGCAGTCAGGTTGGGAGTAAGAAGAGACAGGATATCTGTAAATGTTCTTTACTCTTGTTTTAATTAGATTAACATTGAAAAATGGTATGTTTTGCTTAAGAAATTCTCAGTAAATGGTTGCAAACCAGAAGAAAGCAGTTGAAAGTCCAAGATTTCATTTTAGCTACATTTAACATATTAAGTATGTAATTCACAAGTAATAGGTAACACAAGAAAAAATGTATTCATGTAGCCCACCTGAGGTAAGTGGGGTAGTTCAGATGCTCGGTTCCACACTCTGAACCCCCACCACTTACCTCCGGTATGAAAACAATCCAGCGCTGGCTAGAATGGCTCAGTTGCTGTGGTTCAGTTGATTTGGCATCCTATGCACTGAAAGGTTGCCAGCTCGGTTCTCAGGGCACATGCGTGGGTTGTGGGCTCAATCCCCTATAGAGGTTGTGCAGGAGGCAGCAGATCGATGTTTCACTCTCACATAGATATTTCTCCCTCTCTCCTTCCACCATCCTCTCTCTCTCTCTCTCTCTCTCTCTCTCTCTCTCTCTCTCCCCCTCCCCCCCTCCATCAATTTTTAAAAAAAAACAGAAAAGAAAAGAAAACAATTCAGGGCAATAAGAGGCTATAACAAAAATCAGAACAGCCAGAGTCAAATACTTGTTAGCTCATTTGATGACAGTTCCAAAACCAAAGAGGTCAAGGTCATGGATTTGCTCAAGTGTGGGTTCAAGAAAGTCACAGTTAGTATCTTTAATCTCAGAGAGTGAATGTCACAAGAAGCAAATCTAATTATGTCCCTCTCCTACTTAAAACTCTTCAATAGCTCCCCTCTGACCTAAGTAGAAAGTTCAGGCTTTCTTGAATGCCATTCAAGGCCCTTTAGGAATGGGACTAGCTTTTTTCTCCAGCATGTTCCTCAACATTCCCTCTCCCTGCCTTTGCAGATGTTCAATAAAGCAAACGCTCTAAGAACACGTTGATCCTTCAATCTAGCAAACCCTCCCCTTACTTTCTCCTGCCTTGTTCCCATCCATGTGCCAGGCCTCCGCCTAGAGGCAGCTCCCCCGGAAGTCCTGCATCCCCAAAGTCCTGGGAGAGCAGAAAGTCCTCCTGTGAGCTGTTCCCAGGGCTCTCCATCCACATCGCACTGTATTCACATTGCAGGGTTGTGTGTCTCTGTTCCTCACAAAAATGAATGAGGCCTTACTGGGCCTTCTTACAGATTAAGAAATCAAGACTCAGAGATAACCTGAGGTCAATTAATTAGTGGTGGGAGAAGAACCAAAACACGGTACCTTCCCTGAACCATCACACTAGGCAGCCATCCAGGCTGCAGGCATTAATCCAAACATATATAGAAAATGTGATACAAACTCTGTGTTCAATAAATATTAGCCATCATCATCATTAGCATTAACATTATTACTGTTTGGTCAGAGTTCATCACTTTCAAGACAGACCTCCAGGAATCCTGCCAAATCCAGGATCCTTTCAAACAATGAGATCCATCTCTGGAGATAGTTTTCTCAAACTATTTCCCCTCCTTTCTTTCCTCAGGAATCTTTAATACCAACCTGTATTATGCTTCCGAAACAGTCAAAATGGGATTGCTCTCAAACACAATCCCTTTTCACATCCACCCACCAGCAATTATCCCTTGGTTACTGAGGGCTACATTAAAGAGTCTAAAAAAGGAAGTGTCTCACATCTTCGGTGTTGTTATTCTATCACTGTTTTAGCATGATATCCATCTTGATCCTTTTGGCTTGACTCGGGCCCATTATATGTGAGGCCGAGGTAGAATGAATTTTTACAAAACTCTTTATTTCTTCAGGGAAGTGAAACTGAACCGTGTCCCAATGGCAGCAGCATCTATTTAAAGACAATCTGATTTTGTAGAAACTTAGAATGAAAACAGGAACTGTCTGCTATTAAATATGTTTCCTGTAACCCAAGCTCAGTAAATTGAGTCTCTTGGTTTTGCTGTTGTTCCACCTCTGGGAACTCTGTTTGAACCAACAGGGTTTTGTGAGTCCAGAGCAATGGCAGGATTTTCGGTTTCACAGAGAAACAAAGCTTTCCAGGAGAAAGAATCAGCCAGTGCACAGCAAGCACAGTGTCTCAACTGCAATACACTTCAGAGCCCTGAAGAATTGCGTGAGTCCATTGAACCTGAGATTCATTCTTCCACATTGAAAACTAAGTGCACAATTTAACATACTTGGCATTTTCTTTTTAAGGGCGATCCAAACTTTGAAATGCCTCCTGCATTACAGGTCCAAAGAGCCCTCATGAAAAAATAAAATCTTTGGTTATCATTTCATTCACAGTAGCAGTTAGAGCTGCAGTTTATAACTTTCCATTTCCTGAGAGTAAATTTAGCCATAAAAAATATTCCAATTCATAAATGACTATACAGTGTTTTCGCTCAGCTCCCATATTGGAGATTCAGCTTCTTAGAATTTACAATTTCATTTTAAAATTAGGTAAAAGAGTTGGCCACACCTTTTGGAGAACAACACTAGACCGTGACAGCAATCAGAACTAGATATAGGAACAGTAGGTCTCACATCATACAGCAGGTCTGGGAAAAGGTGGGGGGGGGGGGGGGCGTAGAGAGGAGGGGGAAATAAGCAGAGAAGAAGTAAGCAGGTAATAGAGTGGTGGTCAGAGAGAAGGGAGGGACAGAGGGGAAATCTGGAGGTATCATCCTCATCTGTGAACATCTACATAAAAAATCTAAAAGTGTCTTCATTCCCTATCTAATCTCATTGTCATATTGCAACTTCTAGATATAAGATAGGAACTCCTCAGCCAACAAGGAAGGAACCTCAGCAACTAGGTAGGCCTCTCCACCTCATCTGTCTTCATTGTCCCAGGGAACCTGACGGAGCCCCAAGATCTGGGAGAAGATTTTGGACCACGCACAGATCCTGAAGCTCTGGAACCCTCAGAAGGGACCACAGTCCTCCCCGCAGTGTTGCCTCCCGCATCTATTCCAGAATGGGGGAAAGGACATCACGTTCTCCATTCTACGTCCTAGCTTCCCTGTACAAAATGCTCAGGCTTTTCACAAACACAGGCCTAGTATCCTCACCGTTGAGCTCAAGAATCTTTACCTTCTTGGGAGCCAAGCGTTGTTTTCTGAGTATCATTTTCTTTTTGTCTCTTTTGTGCCAAGAACTTAAAACCCATACTATCTTTCCCTAAATTCCATGAGTATAATCTTTTTTAAAAACTGTGAGGGGAAAAAATGAATTGGCCATTTTAATAATTCAAGCACAGTGATTAATGTGCATTTTTTCTGATTTTTCTGAGAATGAGAGTAAAAATATTTGAAGTAAAAGCAAAGAATTTCAGAATGCCTGAAGGGGGATTACATAAATAAATAATCCTTCATTCTTGTGCAGTACTCATTCACATGAACTTCCACAGCCTTCACTGCATCGGTACATAAATACCCTGAAAGTTTATGCAAATTTTGGGTATATACACATAAAAACATTTTATGTAGACAGGTGCCATGGCTTTTATGAGATTTTAAATAGTGTAAATGACCTCCACAAAAGTTTCAGGGGAGTTAATTAATAAGAAATTCAAAATCGTTATTTTATTCTCTTTTTCAGCCCTTTAATGCCACAAAAAATTTGCCAAGGTTTCAGAGCACTTTGCTTCTGAAGATAGAGGTATAGATTGAAGTTTCTGCGTATGTGGACATCAGTGCAATCTTTTCCTCTTCCTGCTTATTTAATGAAGTCCCATCCTCATCCACGAGCTATATCTACAGACCTATTTATAGTTCCACTGCCAGGTAGATGCATCAAAATATTTGATATTTACTGAGTGCTCTCTATGTATGTACCTGGCACCGTGTGAAGCACTTTGCCTCATTTAGTCCCCATAACAACCCCATTAGATTACTGCTACTATTATTCATACATGAGACTTCAAAAATTAAGTCCTTGCCTAAGGTTATGCAACGAAAAAGTGGTGGACCAAGGATCTAAACCCAGATAGTCTAGTCCAGTGATGGCGAACCTATGACACGCGTTTCAGAGTGACACGCAAACTCATTTTTTTGGTTGATTTTTCTTTGTTAAATGGCATTTAAATATATAAAATAAATATCAAAAATATAAGTCTTTGTTTTACTATGGTTGCTAATATCAAAAAATTTCTATATGTGACACGGCACCAGAGTTAAGTTAGGGTTTTTCAAAATGCTGACACACCAAGCTCAAAAGGTTCGCCATCACTGGTCTAGTCTGACGCCAGAGGCAGTACTCTAAGCCATTATGATATACTTCTCCAAAAGGAATTTTACAGCAATGTCAGTGAGGAAGCTAACAATCAAGACAGTACCTGGTGGTGTGTGTGTGTGTGTGTGTGTGTGTGTGTGTGGTGTTTTGTTTTTTTTTTAATGTAATATTTTTGAGGTGAGTGGAAGCTTGGACATAATCTCATCTTCAATCTTTACATGGGTGGAAACTAGAGAGATTTCACAGTAGTTCTAGAGAAGGAGTGATGGATTGAACAACAGTAAAAAAGTAAATGGAGGCAATGTAAAAGTACTTAAGTAAAATAGAAGAATAAGGACATTTATTAAATGTATGTTCTTTTTCTCTTAAGTACTACTTTTAAAATCTCTCCAGAAGAACATGTGTGTAAGAATGTGAAATGGTACACCGCTTTGGAAAACAATTTGGCAATTCCTCAAAATGTTACACATAGATATGACCCAACAACACCACTCTTGAGTATATACCCAAGATAACTGAAAGCACATATTCACATAAAAACTTATGTTATAGTGCCAAAAAGTAGAAACAACAACCAAAAAATGGGAACAACAACCCAAATATCCATCAATTAATGAATAGATAAATAAGATGCAGTGTGTCTATAAAAAATGGAATATTATTCAGCAATAAAAGGCCATGAAATATTGGTACATGTTACAATATGGGGGCAGCTCAAAAACAGTATGCTAAGTGTAATAAGGCAGTCACATATTGGCCACATATTGTATAATCCCAATTACACAAAATGTCCAAAATAGGTAAATCTATAGAGACAAGAAGATTAGTGGTTGCCAGGAGCTAGGTGATAGCTGTGCAACTCTATAAATATATCAAAAATTATTGAATTGTAAACTTTAAAGAGAGGAACGTTATGGCATGTAAATTATATCTCAATATGGCTGTTGAAAATTGTTAACAAAAATAAAAAGCATGTGCTTCCTACCTTTTACCACAGGGAATGGGCAGCAATGGTCAAGGAATTTGTTTCATCCCTGTCAGTCAGCAACACTTGTTCTCGCATCATGTCTTCTGCTAAAAGCATCACTCACCACCAGCAGAGGGAGCTCAAATGACAGCTTTACCCACTCCTTGCACCCAGTTGTGCATCCCATGAGGACAGAAAAAAATATCTTCAGAAAAGAGTATCTTTAGAAAAAGAATATTTCTTGAGAGAAAATAAAGGATAGTTGAGTTTTATCCTTTCTTATCCCTACCCAAAGGATTGAAAAGTTGATATGAATATTCATCTCTTTGAGGATTAAAAAGTTGGTATGAATATTCATCTCTTGTAATAAAGCTACATTGATCCACTTACATATCTCCGCTTCTCAGTTCTGTGACAATGGCACAGGGTCTGAGCCCCTTTCCTGGCAGGCTCCAGGATCTGTTTTCATTCTAGGTCTCTACCAACAGCAATCCCAGCTACATCCTCCAAAAGGACCAAAAACTATCAAAGCATAATTAAACAAAAGTAATGCTGCTTTTCCCTCTCTGAGGGTATATAGAGCCAATCTAATAGAGGGGGGGCAGGATTAACTCATAGGCATGTTTCCCAGAGAAAAGATGTCTAATTTAAAAAATGTGTACGTGCTTCCTAAAATTGCAGGCCCCTGTTGCACCAGCTGTTAGAGTTACAATGGTGCATCAAATGAGGGTAATCAATTTTACACAGATGAGGAAAGATGTAATATTTCCAGCTGAGCTTTGGAATTAACTAAATTTATATGCATGTTGTAGCGGAAAGAGCGTGGAATGTAATTTCAGAGGATACAGGGGTCAAGCCTTACTCCACCACTTAACAAGCCCAGTGACTTTGGGCGATTTACTCAACTTCTCCAAGCCTCTGGTTCCCGCATGCAAAATGTAGATAATGATAATGTCCACCTCACAGAGAGGCTGTAGACATGAAGTGAGCATGTTCAATGCTCAATGGCTTCTCATATGGTTATTTTAAGAATGCACTTCCAAAGATTTAATCTACTTCCTCAAAATAAACCTCTATGAAAAAGACAGAAATCATTCTAGAAAATTACATTCTCTTTACTTACATTTTAACGTGATTGACCATGTTAATCTATTCAGTGAATTGAAATATTTTGGGTAATTGTCCACATCAAAAAAGCAAATAATTGTTAAAGCAATTAAATTATAACGTTTCGATGTTGTAGAAGTGCTGGAAAAATAAAGACATATGACATAAACAGAATGACCAAAATTATTTAGTTTCTAAAGAAAGAGACAACTAATTTCCAAAAACAATAACTACACCTTGGAAACAAAATGATTTTTCAGGTTAAGAGTATTACGAAAATACTTCCCACACCTCAGCTTTACCACTTACTTGTTACATAACTTTAGAGAAACCCTTTCAACAATGCAAACTTCACCTTCCTCACTTTTAAAATGAAGATCACAGCACCTAATTCATAGATTTATTGTCAGAGTCAGATAAAATCAGGCATCTAAAACACTTGCCCAGTGCCTGGCACAAGTAGGTGCTGAATACGTCAGCTGTTTTTTGTCTCAGTATCGGAAAGTGTGTTTTAAGTCTTTGCATACAGAATATTTTTGAGTGTTTTGTCTCAGATATTTTCAAACAGATTAGATTATTTCTGTGTCTATTTCAAATAGATTAATTGAATTCATTCCAAGTACACTCTGTTCCCATCACTTCATCAAAATTGTTCTTGTAAAGATTAGTAATGACCTGCATGGGGCTAAACCCAATAGACAATTCTCTCTCTACATCTTAAGTCAATTAGAAGCATATTTTACTGTTGGTCACTCATTCCCACTTGAAACATTTCTTCCCATCGTTTCCAGAACACCACTCTCCTGATTTTCCTCCTGCCTCGTTGGCCTTCCCCACTTTGCTGCAAATGTTTCCAGGGCCCGTGCTCTACACTAGCGATTTTCAACTGGTGTGCCGCGCAGTACACTGGTGTGCTGCAAGCGTTTTAAAACAAGCAATACCTGACTATTTAGTCAGAGGCACTGACCTCTTTTCCCTTAGATTGTCAGATACAAAAAGTGACTACAGCCAGCACAACAATACCTGTCTGGTGTGAATGAATCAAAATTATACCTACTTTTTTGTCAGATTAGCAAAAAATATATATATTTTTTGGTGTGGCACAGAATTTTAAAAATACTTTCTGTGTGCCATGGGATGAAAAGCTTTAGAAATCATTGGTCTACAAGTGACCTTATGTAGGGCAGTCTTCAGAGCTCTTCGGGCTCAGCCTTTGGAGCTCTTCTCTTTTCTGTCTGCACTCAGTCTCTTCATGATCTCAAAATGTCTTTCGGCTTTTAATACCTCCTACACCGACATCCTAACACTTACCAAATTTTCATTTCCAGCCTGGAGCTCTCTTCTGAGCCCCAGACATATATATTCAACTACATTTTCAGTGTTTCCATTCAAACATATACTATGCTCTCAACATTAACATGTCCAGTTCCAACCTTCTTCTCTTCCCCCCCGCCAAACCTTTTCTTCACACAGGCATCCCCTCTCAATGAATTGCAGCTTCAATCCTTCCAGTTGCTCAGGTCAAAAACCTTGAATTCTTCCCTGATTGTTCCCTCCTTCTCACAAACCCCACATCCAATCCATCAGCAAATTCTGTCAGCTTTATTCTCAGCATAAATCCAGAATCCAATCCCTAATCCAGCCACTTGTCCCCTCCACTGCCACCTTGGCCAAGCCACGCTTGGATTATAGTAGCCTGGCCCTTTCACTTAACCGCATCATAATTCATCTCTTCCCCACCTCGCAGACAGAGTCATTCTTCTAAATGACAATTAGACCAACTTGCTCCTCTGCTCAAACCTTCCAGTGGCTCCCCATCTCCCTCAAAGTAACATCTGAAGTCCTTACAATTACCACCCTGAGGCCCTCCTCTCTCCCCAGTGCCCTTCAGCTGCCCTGGCATCCTTGCTGTCCCTCCAACATGGCAGGCCTGCTCCTGCCTACTCAGGGGCCTTTACATTTGTCATTTCTTCTGCCTGGAAAGCTCCTCTCAGCAGATGCCTGCGCATCCCACTCTCCTCCTTCCTTCAGGTCTTCCCTCGATGTCACCTCTCAGTGAACCCTCCTCGGGACATTCTACCCATGACTCATTCACCTTCCCTGCCCTCACACCCCTTACCGCCCATCTCTGCTTTATTTTAGCTAGTTGTCACATGACATTCTATATATTTTAGTTATCTATTTGTTAATTGTATGCTTCTCTAGAATGTAAACTCTCTCTGGAATGTAAAGGGAAAGAATTTTTGTCTGTTTTGTTTACCTGCTATGTCTCCAGAACCAAGAACAGCATCTTGCCCTAGCAGGCACACAATAACTATTTGTTGAGTAAGTGAAAAGGATGAAGAGATTGTTTTGCTAGGCCAAGAATAGATGTTAATTAACCTCCTAAATATAATTAAAACCTTGAGGCTTTTGGCACTTAAATAGATCAATTTTAAATTTTAAATACTTGTTTATGAAACAAAATCTATTATAGCAGACAAAATAGTTGGTCTCTTAGCATCCAATACTCTCTCTCTCTCTCTCTCTCTCTATATATATATATATATATATATATACACATACTGAGTGGCCAGATTATTATGACTACCTGACGTTTGTAGGCAAATTAGCTATAATTTCACGCTGAAGTTGCTAGAGGGTCAGACCATTATAAATAGGGAAGCAGGTTGTTTACCACGACAATAGAAGTGATTTTTTTCTGAAGATAAGGGTAAACAATGCGCTTTAACAGCCTTTGAAAGTGGGATATATTTGAACGTGAGTGGCCAGATTATTATGACCACCCTATCAGTACTTCGTTGGGCCACATTTTGCCTTCAATACTGTGGCAATTCTTCTTGGCATTGACTCCACGAGATGTTGAAAGGTGATGCGAGGAATCTGACACCATGCCTGATGAATAGCACTGTCCAGTTCTGTGAGATTTGATGGCTGTGGAACCAGCTGTCTGATGGCTCTTTTAACTTCGTCCCACAAATGCTCAATTGGATTGAGCTCTGGAGATTGTGGGGGCCACCTAAGCAAGGTAAAGTCTCCCTCATGTTGTTGAAACCACTCCTGCACAATACGAGCACCGTGGCATGGCGCATTGTCTTGTTGGAAGAAGCCATCTCCATTGGGATACGCCATCAACATGGTAGGATGAACTTGATCAGCAATGATACTTAGGTATGTTGTGCTATTCAGACGTTGTTCCACACGAATTAAAGGGCCCAGATCATGCCAGGAAAACATGCCCTAAACCATAACACTGCCCCCACCAACTTGAAGAGTTGTATTCATGCATGTGGGGTGCATGCTTTCATGCTGTTTCCACCAAATTCTCACTCTGCCATCTGCATGATGCAACTGGAAACGTGATTCATCGAACCACATGACTTTTTTCCAATGCTCAACTGTCCAATCCTTGTGTTCCTGTGCGAATTGGAGACGTTTTATCTTGGTAACTGCAGGCAGCAAAGATGTTTGAACAGGCCTTCGGCTTCCATATCCCATATGATACAGTGTACGGCTAATTTGCCTACAAATGTCAGGTGGTCATAATAATCTGGCCACTCAGTGTGTGTGTGTGTGTGTGTGTGTATATATATATATATATATATATATATATATATATATATGATCTCCCACGTTCAAAGGCTGTTAAATCGCATTGTTTACACATATCTTCAGGAAAAAAAAAATCACTTCCACTGTCATGGTAAACAACCTGCTTCCCTGTTTATAATGGTCTAGCCCTCTAGCAACTTCAGGGCGAAATTATAGCTAATTTGCCTACAAATGTCAGGTGGTCATAATAATCTGGCCATTCAGTGTAAATAACCTATTAGTCAAACACATTCTTTTATAGTGCCTCACTAAGTTTAGTTTATACATAAAACTTAAATTTAAACCACAGAAAAATGCTGCTCTTTTTCTCTCAAGTATTTCCATTCTTGCATCTCTTTGGGGATATGTGTGATAATGCAAAACAATGGGTTTTTTATTATAGTTAATATATATATAAGAATTGAAATTACAAATCAGGGAACAGCTCCCATTCTTTCATAAGAGTTTTCTATAGAATTAAAACAATCCATTTCTTCATCCTAGAACCTACGTGAAATAGCCTATAGTGAAATAAATTACAGGAGCATGTGACATTTCACCAAAATTTTTTAGTCACCACTTTTTTTGGATTTTGGTGTTTGGTTTTTTGGTGTTTTTTGTTTGTTTTGTTGTTTTGTTTTATTTTTTACTATCCTCTAGGACTTCAAGAAATTAGATTCTTACACAAAGCCATCCTATACCTCTGGTCAGTAAGTGGGCATAAGAACTATGTTCTAACCAGAGATAGTAACTAAATATTACTTTTTTAGCTATTCTAAATTTGCTACCTAACGAATTACTTTCTAATATATATATATATACATATATATATATATATACACACACATGCATATGTATATATATATATTAGATAATATGTGTGTGTGTGTGTAATTTTAGAGAGAGAAAAGGAAAGGGATAGAGAGATAGAAATGTTAATGAGGAACATAGGTCTGCTGCCTCTTGCTTGCCCCCTACTGGAGATTGAGCCCACAATCAGGGCATGTACCCTGACCGGGAATCAAACCTTGACCTCCTGGTTCATGGGCCAATGCAAAACCACTGAGCCACACTGGCTGGGCTGAATTACTCTTCTCAATACTCTTCTGTCATAGACGTTTTTTACTTTTTTTGTTTCTTTTGTCTTGCCCACATCACATAAAATAAACCAAAACTTTACATTTTAAATGGTTTTTAGTGAAAAAAAAGTTGCCTATCTCAACATTTTCTAAGGAAAATTAATTAATTTTAGAAATTATATGTATTTTCCACTTACACCTCAGAATAAACTAAGCTGTTTATTTTTCTTTGCACAATGGTCTCTCCTTTTAAATTTTTCTCCATTTCCAACGTCTGTGATATTCACTCTTTCTTCCTATGTAACTAATACACCTTTTCCTCTGAAAAAGACAGGCCAGATTTCTGCCACATGTTCTGTCCTGGGTTATGGCACGGGCTCTCAGTGTGAAGGTTGAAAAGCATTTGGAAATGAAATAAAAAGCAAGTTGTCAAATGTTTTCAATTTCACAGAAAAACAGAACCTCTTCTGACATTTCATATATAGACAAACCCACAGTACAAACCAACATTAGAAGTCAACGTTAGTGTCAATTGACAACTTGACTGTCCACAATGACTTGGCACTGGAGTGGTCACTCAGGAGATTTTTTTTAACACTGCAGAAAACACTGATCTTGCTCTTAAAAATTTTCAAACTAAAAAGTATCTAAGGCAAGCTCCGCTACTTTATATATCTACCTAGCCCAGTGATGGATACTGCACACACACCATTCATAACACTCAAAACACTCAAATCAGCCTTGAAATTTAGGTGTTAAAACCTCATTTATTAATACAATTTGATGCTCTGTTTTATTTGTTTCCTTGCCACTGTAATAAATCTACAATCAATGGGCCAGCATCACAGTTATAGAGCTTTACATGCAAAGGAGGGGGTGGGGGGGGAGAGAGAGAGAGAGAGAGAAGAGAGAAGAAGAAGAGAGAAGAAGAAGAAGAAGAAGAAGAAGAAGAAGAAGAAGAAGAAGAAGAAGAAGAAAGTAAAACTATTTCCATTAATTTAAAAGGATAAAAATTTATGTACTCTGGTTTCTCTTCAGATCGTATAAATCTTCCGCCTTTTACTAAAAGGATAATAATTTTATTAGTGTTTGGAATAGTGTTTATTTTATCTATGAAAAGAACTATTGCTAAACAAATTACCACTATAAAAACCATTCTAAGAAACATAGCTTATTTTTGCATGCCATTTTATTTTATTCCTTCATTGGTAAATTTTGCCCCAAAAGATCATTCATGGCACTCAGATACATTTAAAACAAAATTTTTTAATTGAGTCCGTCTGTTTTTAATCAATGTCTGTCACACCCACTGGCCAGAAGCTCCAGGAAGCCAGGGACCATTATACCCTCAGTGCCAAACACAGTGCCAAGCCAGAGTAAGTTCTCAATAAATATTTATTCAACAAATAAATAAATGTCCCTTTTTATAGCACTCTTTGTGCTTGGCATAGCTTAAATCTATAATAGTGGTCAATAAATTTTTATTAAATTGCATTGAGAGTAGAGTCTTGAGGGAAGTGGTTTTGGAATTACAAATTTATTCATTAAACCACTGAAATAATAATTATAAGATATTTGTAACTATTCTTCCAAGCACTTAATTTGACATAATTTTGTTAACCCTATTGCAGTTGCAATTTTCTTTCTTGTTCACACTCTAAATTAGCAAACATATTTCTTTTCAGAAAAACGCATATGAGTCAGACTTTTCAGATGAATTATTCCCCCAGCTATTACAAATTATTAGAGGGTGTGCTTATATCAAATTTCCATTGATTACTGATTAATCTTGGTGCTAAAAAACTAAGAATATTTAAGTGTAGATACAGACTATTATCAACCAATCAGGTCCTAGTTTCTTTTTTTTAAGATATTTTTTTTATTGATCTCACAGAGAGGAAAGGAGAGGGAGGGAGATAGAAATATCAATGATGAGAGAGAATCTTTGATACTCTGCCTCCTGCACGCCCCCTACTGGAGATCAAGCATGAAACCTGGGAATGAGCCCTGACTGGGAATTGAACCGTGACTTCCTGGCTCATAGGTCAATGCTTAACCACTGACCCACACCAGCTGGGTAGTACTAGTTTCTTAATAACCATATTTCTTCTGAATATTCTTCCTGGCTAAGTAACTAAACAAAACCTTGTTTCAGATTATGTAGATGCAGCCTTGGTATTCTACTGATACCTGCTTCATATCAACAAGGATGTTTCTTTCAGCAGACGTAAAATGTCTATAGTATTTGATGCTATGCCTACCTATCCTGGCCACAGCCTCTCTAGGCTTCTTTCTAATGCTCTCTCTAACTGTTCCTTTTTGGTCTCTGCTAACTCCTTCCTGATTTCTCCTCTAAGTGTTGGTATTTCTCAGATTTGTCTTCTCTCCTTCTCTTGTCTGAAAAGTAGGATTAAAAAAAAGTAGGGCCTAACAGCATAGGTTTAGAGTCAGCCTGCTTGAGATCAAATCCCAAACCTAATCTAATGCTTTCTAGCTGTGTGATCTTAGATCTCAATTTCTTCATCTATAATATCTAGGTATCTATAATAGTATCTATCATGAGGATTAAATGAGATAATAGCTGTAAAATGCTTAGAACAGTGCTTAATGAGCAGTTAGAGCTGAAAAAAATGCAAGATATTTATCTACAATCGCATCCTCCACAATTTCATCAATTCCCATACTTATATCCACCACCTCTCAATATCAATATCAACCATGACCCCTCATCTACCAAATTTCCCAAACATAAGGACATCTACGCCTGCCTTCTCTCCACAGCACCCCACTGAAGACCTACCTGAGTGCGGGGCCACTCACACTTAGCACATTCAAATCTGGACCCTTCTTTCCCAAATATGCTCATATTTAGCACCATCTTTCTCCCAACCAGTCAGATTAGAAACGATCTGTTGTATTCTAACTGGAACATCCATACATCACAATAAGTATACACTAAATCAGACCTCTCTGTCACCTTTTCCCTTCACTCAACCCCGGCCTTGCTTCCAGAGTAAGCTTCCTAAGACTTAGTTCCTTTCCTACTCATCCATCTACAAAGCATCTGAACTTTAATTCTAATCTTGAATTGTATAGCGTTACTCCTCACCAGAACTTCTGAAAGACCCAAAAGTCAACAAAATTAAATTGATAATGATTTCCCAAGTAGGTTCTCAGCTTGTCTGCCCTCATTCCTTTGCTCATCCTGTCCTTGTAAATGTTTTTCTCCAAGGTCAAATTACCGCCCATCCTTTAAGACCCATCTCATATACAACCTGCTCCATAAAACCTTCCATGATCCCACCTGCCTCCAAACTCCTATAGCCCTTTGAGCTTCTCCCAAAGAATTTTCCATATGCTACACTCTCGTATGGTCACTTGTTTAAACTTTGAATCTTCCTTGCCAAATTGAGAGGTCACATAGTATATAAGACAGAGTCAAATTTGCTACATATTTAGGGAAGTTTTCAAGTTCTCTAAGCCTCAATTTCCTCATCTGTAGGATGGGGGAAATAAACTATCATGAAGACATTAAAACTGCTGTTTTCAAAGATGTTTAATGATAAGGGATATTATTCCTCATTACAAGTGAAAAATTATAACAATTAGGTAAAAATAGATGCACACTGAAAAGACTAAAAGGAAACAGATAAAATGTCAACAGTTACTATCTTTAAGCAGTGTGCATGATTTTTGTTTTGTTCTATACTTGTTTATTTTCCAATGTTTCTGCAGCTGGCTTGTATTCCTCTTGTACCTGACTCATAAAACAAACATTTATAGAATGCCATTGGAAACTATATTGTGAAGTGATGATACAAAAGGTATTGAGAAAAAAAGTTTATAAAAGGACAATTTTTTAATTACTAGGGTACTATCTGAATCTCAGTACCATAAAATAAAGTGGGAAGAGACACTTATGCTTTCAAAATGCATCAGATTTCAGCCATAATGTGACTGAAAACGGATCAAGGAGAATGAAGAACCTTAGGAATCACTTTCCAAAACTATTTGCCCTCATAATTGGTTAGGCCACTGGCACAGCTTCTGAGTTTGGGTTTTTAGAGCCCTGCACCCTGGTGTAACATGGGGAAAGAACAACACAAACAAAGAGGCCATTGCATGGAGCCTGTGATCAAGAATTTATGTCTGGCTCAAGTCAAAGCATCCACATCAAGAAAGATTGAAGCTACAAAGGTACATGTTATAGTCAGCACCCTTCATGATTTTAGAAACCTCTCAACTGCAAACTGGACACTTCCAATGTTAAATGTACCATCTCCTTTTCACAGACTGCTTCCTTTTCGGGGTTTAAAAACATGGCTTTGAAGTCTAGTAGACCACTTATTCAATGTCAGCTCTGCCAATATGTGGAAAAGTGGACTTCAGAAATGTTATTTAATTTCTCTGAGCCTTATTTTCCTTATTTGTAAAAAGAAGATTTTTATCCTACAGGTTATTGATAGGAATATTTTTTAGTCCTCACCCAAGGATATGTTTTTATTGATTTTCATTTTTATATATTTTTGGAGAGAGACAGAGAGAGAGGGAGAGTGAGAGAGAGACATCAATTTGAGAAACATCCATCATTTGCCTCCCACGTGCACCCTGAACGAGGATCAAACCTGCAACCTAGGTATGTGCCCTTACCAGAATCAAACCCACAATCCTTTGGTGCATGGGACAACACTCCAACCAACCGAGCCACCAGCCAGGGCAAGGAATAAATTTATTTTTAAATGTGTTTAAATCACCTAGCACAGTGATGGCGAACCTTTTGAGCTCGGCGTGTCAGCATTTTGAAAAACCCTAACTTTACTCTGGTGCCATGTCACATATAGAAATTTTTTGATATTTGCAACCATAGTAAAACAAAGACTTATATTTTTTATATTTATTTTATATATTTAAATGCCATTTAACAAAGAAAA
This sequence comes from Myotis yumanensis, assembly GCF_028538775.1. Taxonomy (NCBI): domain Eukaryota; kingdom Metazoa; phylum Chordata; class Mammalia; order Chiroptera; family Vespertilionidae; genus Myotis; species Myotis yumanensis. The sequence continues at coordinate 145,612,455 of NW_027223754.1, read as the reverse complement.
ATCAACCAAAAAAATGAGTTCGCGTGTCAGAGATCGATTTTTTGCATTGAGTTGATAGAGCAATTTGAGTTGATAGAGTAATTTGATAGTTAATTTGTGTCATAGGTTCGCCATCACTGACCGAGCACAACACCTGACGCACATGAGAACTTCAAAACGGTAACAATATTTTTGTAGTTAAATAATCACCCTCTACCTAGTATCGCAAGCCAGAGCAATAGAGACATAACAGCCACCCAGTCCATCCCCAGGAGCTACCACAGTCTCCAAATTCTGCCAATTCTGCCCCCAGAAATATCTCAGGAATCTAACACTCCCCACCTCCCCATGTCCACTGCTACTTACTGATTTGTGGTTTGTCCTCCCCTCTTGCTCCAATCTGCATATTCAAATTAGTGCTAACTCCTAACTCCTGCTCTTACCACTCACCTCTTCCTTCCCCAACAGGCTCCCATGCTGACACTAATGACAATGTCATTGCCCTGCACTAAGACGCCCTGGCCCCCTGTCGCATCCCTGATCAAGCCTAAGCTTAGTAACAGAGCACACAACACCACCTTCACCACCCCTCTGCCTCTCCAGCTTCCCCTTATGCCAGTGGCCCAAGCCTCACACACGTTCACCCTAAGCCAGAGCCATGCGGACCATTGTCTAAATATTGCATTCTGTCCCTATCTAACTGCCAGGATGTCCTTCCACTCCTCTACACTCAACAAACTCCTGCCGAGTCTTCAAGAATTCCTCCAAACACCACCTTTTCTATGAAGCCTTTCTCTCAGACAATGGCTCCGTCCTTTTGTATCTTCGCAGCATGTTTTCCATCCCTGCATTTTATATGCTGCCTTTTTATTATCTATCTTCCATGTCTGTCTTCTTCTCAACTCAACAATTAATTACCTGGAAGCAGGTCCCATATTGTAACCTAACCTATACGTGCAGCCTAGCGAGTAACGCGTAGCACAGATTAACCTTTGTTTAGAGTTTATAACTTTGTCTCAAGGAACCTGTAACCCCACTTAGATCTCTCTAAAAGAAGCATGTCAGACTCGCGGCCCGCAGGTTGCATACAGCCCACAACAAATATTTTTGTGGCCTAGCCAATATAACGGTATGGAAGAGACGTTTTAATAAAAATTTCATAACTTAATTTTTACAATATCCTGTTATATAATTATTAATAACAAACTACAACGTTCGCTAATGACTGATTACTATAATTGTGTTGCATTCATTTCCCTTACACGCAGGCACACCATTTCTCTCCACTAATATCAGCAGTGAATATTTTAGCAGCCGATGGCCGTGTCCTTAGTCTTGGACTGACCTGTTTGGTGTGCCAACAGGGAATATTTCACTTTCAGAGAACAAGAAAAATAGATTTATTTGCATTACGCTTATTAATTTCTGCTGTTATTCAGTGTCTGGTAAGTTAATGTTCAAAAAAAAGATCAATTTTTATTAAAGTGTTCTATTATTTTATGTTAACGATTACTCATTTATTTCAGCCCTTTGTATTCAGCATGTCTCTATCGAAATAAACCTACGTTTCTATGAAAATGGAAGCTTTTGTGGTTTTGCTGCCCACATAGACTTAAACTTTGTTTATTTGGCCCATGTTAGCCCTTGAGTTTGACATGCTTGCTCCAAAATGTATAAGGTTGTGTAATGCTGATTTGTAATTTGTTGGAAGTCTCACAGAAGGACCAAGACCTAGACAGAGGTTTATCTATGTCTATGCTCCCCCTGACCTTGATGTTAGAACTGTTTTTCAGGAATAGACCCAGGATGCTTTGCAGGACCAGAGGATGACCCACTGGAATCCCCTGAGGGCTGAGACCTCCTGAGACAGAAGGACCCTCCAATGATGTCCTCATGAACTTTCCCTGTTATACCGTCATTATAATACTGAAATTTCCATCAAGAAGCAGAGATTTTCTGCCATTTTTTAACGTGTGGTACATGTATAGCCATGTTTTCTGAATGTCTCTGACGCGCTGAAATGTTCCCACCTACACATGCAATGACAAAGTCTACCTCTGTTTATGCATAATTTCCCCCAATAAAGATAGATTAGATGCTTTGCTCAGGGACACACTCCTCTGGCAATGATCCCTGCCCGGTGTGTCTTTGATTGCTGGCTTAAAATGAAGTTCCTACTCATAAAATCATTTCAGAGTTGTCTTTTGGCTGGCAGCTACTGAGCATGCAGCCCAGTCCAGTCTGGTAACAACTTGTGTTTATCACCGCATTCCCCATGCTTGGCTTCTATTGGATGTGCAGTAAGTGCCTTTGAACAAATATATTCTAATGAAAACCGGGAATAGAGGCTATACTAAAACTGGAAACTGAGGCCTCCTAAATGTAACTCAGACTGTTTCACTAGCAAATGTTCCCAAGCAAGGTGATCTCAGAATTTTATGACACATTCTATTTTCATGTGAAACCACAATAAATGTTCAAAGTACCCATGTCATTAACAAATGAAAAACAAGTGAACCGTTGCCGTTCCAGTTGAATAAACTGTTCAAGAAAAAATACTCTAAAACAGAATGGATGATAGTGTGGTGAAGGCCTTGGAGGGTTGGGTGCGGGGTGGAGAGGGCCAATGGGGAAAAAAAGCGGGGGGGGGGGGGGGGGGACGGGACATCTGTAATACTTTCAACAATAAAAATAAATGTTAAAAAAAACTGATGAGAGATTGGTTAGGTATTCTAAAAGGTTGGTTAAATGGGAATATTGTAATTCAACACACCTATATTAAACTTTTAATAAAAAAAATAAATGCAAAAAGAAATGGAACGTCCCCTCATTGCCCACCGCACGCACACACACACACAAACACACACACAGTTCTTACTAAAATAACCCTAGAACATATTAGCTCTCCTTCTAACAGTTTTGTAAAACTTGGTACAATTATCTCACCTTGCAAATAAAGAAAATGGACCTCAGAAATGAAGTTGCTCCAAGTACCACAGCTTGTAAATGAGAGAGCAGAGATTTGAACCCTGGTCTTTGAGAACTCGAGATTATTCTATACTGCTATGTCATGTTGCCCTTCTCATAGGTGACCAGCCACCTTCATGCCATTCCACTTACTCCCAGCAATACTAATGGGAAGTTAGGGAGAAAGTAAGAGTGGGGGAAAAACAGAGAAGAATGTGAAAAAAAAGAGTAAAGGTTCATAAGGAAATGAAGGGCATTGTCTCTTAGAAAATGTATTTAGAATGTATTTTTTTGAAGCTTCAAAGAGATTTCTTTCTGCCAACTACCAATCCAAAATCTATGCAAAAGAAAAAAAAAAATCTATGAAACTTCAAATCAAAATGTTAGTCCTATTAAAGAAAAATTAAAACAAACAGGCTCATTTTATTAATCCACAAACCTAACAACACTCAACAAAAGGTTTCTGTAAATTTTAATTGCAGCAATCTGGACAATGTTTTATTATGACTCATTGACTTGAGGCACAATGTTTGTGCAATATATTCTGCCCTGCTTTATGAGATTGTAATTGCAGTGAAATGCTACTATGCATACTCAACTAAAATACACCGGACTTATCAAAATAAAGCATTTTGGGAAATAGTATGCTCTCTGTTTATTTTGCATTATAAATTCTGTATATCCAAGGCATAAAATCCATAAATCTGTTCTTCTAGGTGAGCTGTACAATTCCTTCTTACTTTTACTATTTCTGCTCAGTACCTCTGTTTTTCCTTTTCTGAAAAGTGCTTCCAATTGTTATTTGTTTTCTGGTGTGTGGGAGAGCTAATTCCTAACACATAGAATGTTTTCTCCTGGCCATTTCACAGACACGTGGCCAGAATAAGAGTCAGGATGTTCTATTCTGTACTCTGCAACGGGGCACATGTCCAGTGACAGCACTTACTCGCCTGAGTCAACCATTTATTTTATCCTCCCTCTGGTTTTGCTCTCGATGGTACTTCCACTCTTTCCTTACTTAATGAGTTCTAACACTTCTTTATTCTGTCTTTCTCTTTCTTCTGAATATTGTTTATGAGGTAAATACTCCAAGGTTTGTTGATGTTTACAGGTCATAATCCCTTTGCCAAAAACATTAGATTCACAGATGTTGCAGAATGAAGAAGTTTGGAGAATTTAAAAAATAGAACATATTGAGAATGCTATCCCATATATTATATAAAACCCCCAATGGCGTCAGGGGAAGTACCAAACAATTAAACACAACATTTCTGCAGCAAAATGAGAGAATATTAACATGAAATGAGAGAAAGACTATAAATAGAATCATATCTGTTCAGTTCTGATTGGACCACCAAATTTGTTTTACAAAACCTTTCCCTTCTCAGAGCTCTTAGGATTGCAGATGAGGGATGTGGGCCTGTATATACTCTAGAGACAGGCATGAGGGTAGCAACCCTGCAAACAGGATCCTGTTAGCCCCTCATCACTGGGGGGCAAGGTTCATGCTTTGTCTAAGCTCTGGCATTTAAATGTGAGCATGTGGCCATGGCTGATGGTTAAAAATTCTAAGAGTCTATTTCTAAAGAGACCACAAAAAGATCCATCACAGTGGGCATATGGAAGAGTTTGTCTGGATACTAAGACAATATTTGGCAGAATTAAATAAATCATGTGACTAAAGAGAAAGAAAGCTCATTTAATTTCAAGTACTTTATTATTTTTTTTCTCATTAATTTTATTCCTAGTTTGAAAAGAAAACCTATGCATGGTTTACATGTGAGTTTGATTGGACGCATGTTCTCAGGAAGCAAGCTGCATGCCAGTAGAACCAGGTTCGTTATCATACATGAAATAAGACAAGGGAATAAAAATGAGCTAAAGAATTGATAATATCATGTACCACTATCCTTTCTTTTAGCATGTCTTGAGCATATGGATATATTTAAAGATTTCCTTTATGTTGAATAATATAAAAGACAGATCCAATTGATTTTATATAATAGGCTATTTCAAAGTAATGAATTAGCTGAACTAATGCTTCCTTGCAAAATAAATAATTCTGAAAGAAAATAGATCTTTATTCTTAAATCCTCCTCCCTTCTCAATTAATTAGACTTTGTTGGTGAAAGGAAGTTAAGAAATTCAGTATAAGTCTGATTATATCATGAATGTAAAATGAGCAGGGCAAATAATGGGCTCTATACTCTTTTAAACAAGTTAAATACGTCCATAATAGCCCACCAGTTGTGTAAACACTATTTCACTATCCTTGTAAAAGAAATATTGACTTACCTGTTAACTAAAATTATCCTGGCATGCTTCAACTAAGCTTATTAGTAATTCCTGTGGTGTACATGAATGTTTTTAGATTTGGACTTTTATCAAAGATTAAAATATTAGGAAATCATCCGTTTAGCAAGCCCAAAAAAATAGACACGTACCAGACTGCCCTTTATAAGAATCGATTTTAGGAACTTGCAAACTAAAAGTCTAAGAAGTAAAAAGTGATTTAAATCCTGGCATGAGATACTCCATTACACAATAGTTCATTAACACTGAGATACCTTCCAAAATCATAAATAAGAATATATCAACTAGGCAAAATACTAAATAAATATACTTTTTAGCTTTTTAATCTTACTATCCCATATAAGGGGGTTGTTTCCCTCTGACACTTTAGTATATAATCTTGTGAGTAACTGGTTGCTGAGAGAAACTAGAAATATAGATAATTAAGGGCAAAAAAAAAAGTCTCAATATATGCACACTAGACCCTATTGTTCACATTTTAAAAAATCACTATTCTTTCCCCAACTGGTTCCAATGCACTCCAAAAATACTACACTTTTCTTTACCAAAAATATGTGAATTTCTCAATAATAAAAGTAAGCCCAAGATCCTATTCAGTTAAGTCTATACATGCTTAGAATTCCAAAGAGATTTAGAAAAGGGCACAGAACTTAAAGTTAGAAGACTCGGGTTAGAATATTGGTTCCATCGCTTATTTATTGGTCACCATTAGGAAAACCACTTGCATTTTTATCCTTCAACTTGAGGTTAGAATAATACCTGCCTCCTAAGATTGTTATGAAGACCCAGTGAGAGTATGTGAATGTATAAAGGGCTGAACCAATGCTGATGGTCGTTGTCATGCAATTTGAGAATGTGATCTTTTCAATTAAATGGTATATGCTACAAAACAGAAAGATCACTACTCAGTGGCCTTACTAGAATATTCTTCCTCTTCTTCTATTTTTTTTTAATCCTCACCTGAGGATATTTTTCCATTGTTTTATAGCGTGGAAGAGAGAGGGAAAGACAAAAATATCAATGTGAAAGAAACATATATAGAAACCAGAAAAACAAACATAGATTCTAACAACAGAAGAGAGGTTAAGTAGATATAGATAAGATCCAAGACAGCGGCATAGGTAAACACCGGAGATTACTGCCGCAAACAACCACTTCAAAAATACAACTAAAAGACGGAACGGACATCACCCAGAACCACAGGAAGGCTGGCTGAAGAGAGACTCTTCAACTGGAAGGAAAGAAAACAGCATACTGAGTCTCAGAGGAGGCGCAGTGTGGAAAATATAAAGGTACCGAGGTGCGCGCACAAAGCGGGCTGGTGGCTGAGGGCGTGGTTGTCATTTTCAATCAGGAGGGAGTCTCAGACTCTGAGCTCCAGATCCGGGCAAATCTCTAGGGACTCAGACTCAAACGGGAGAGGCAGGATTGTCTGGCATCAGTTGGAACGGAGGGCAGCTTTCTCTCCGAGGTTTGCAGCAATTGTGGGGGTTCTGAGAAGCAAAGCCTCTAGGAACGGGGCTGAGAGCAGCCATAACTGCTCCCTCCGCCTGCCCTGTTGATCCCGTGTGACCCGCCCCGCCCAAGCCCTGCGCAGAGCCATTTGCTGGATCACCTCAGGCAAAGGCTAGATTAGCACCTCTCCAGAGGACAGAAGTTTTCCCAGCAGACACAGGTGATTCTTACAGCCAGTCGGCCTGGTGGTCAAATCCCTCTAGTATTAACTACAATAATCAAGGCTTAACTAGAACAAGACTGAGTACAAAGACCACAAGGGGGTGCACCAAGAAAGCATAAAAAATGCGGAGACAAAAAAACATGACAGAAATGGAGGATATAGAGCTAAAAAACGCAATTTTGAGGGCTTGCAATAATGTGTTACAAGCTGCCAATAAACTTGATGAGAGCCTCATGAAATGTAATGAGACCCTCACGAAATCTAATGAGACCCTCGATGTTATGATAAAGAACCAACTAGAGATTAAATATACACTGACTGAAATAAAGAATATTATACAGACACCCAATAGCAGACCAGAGGAGCACAAGAATCAAGTCAAAGATTTGAAATGCGAAGAAGCAAAAAACACCCAACCGGAAAAGCAAAATGAAAAAAGAATCCGAAAATGCGAAGACAGTGTAAGGAGCCTCTGGGACAGCTTCAAGCGTACAAACATCAGAATAATAGGGGTGCCAGAAGATGAGAGACAGCAAGATATTGAAAACCTATTTGAAGAAATAATGGCAGAAAACTTCCCCCACCTGGTGAAAGAAATGGACTTGCAGGTCCAAGAAGCGCAGAGAACCCCAAACAAAAGGAATCCAAAGAGGACCACACCAAGACACATCATCATTAAAATGCCAAGAGCAAAAGACAAAGAAAGAATCTTAAAAGCAGCAAGAGAAAGAGACTCAATTACCTACAAGGGAATACCCATACGACTGTCAGCTGATTTCTCAACAGAAACTTTGCAGGCCAGAAGGGAATGGCAAGAAATATTCAAAGTACTGAATACCAAGAACCTACAACCAAGATTACTTTATCCAGCAAAGCTATCATTCAGAATTGAAGGTCAGATAAAGAGCTTCACAGATAAGGAAAAGCTAAAGGAGTTCATCACCACTAAACCAGTATTATATGAAATGCTGAACGGTATCCTTTAAGAAGAGGAAGAAGAAAAAGGTAAAGATACAAATTGTGAACAACAAACATGCATCTATCAACAAGTGACTCTAAGAATCAAGTGAATAAATAATCTGATGTACAGAATGAACTGGTGATTATAATGAATCAGGGACATAGAAAGGGAATGGACTGACTATTCTTGGGGGGGGGGGGGATGGGAGATGCGGGAAGAGACTGGACAAAAATCGTGCACCTATGGATGAGGACAATGGGTGGGGAGTGAGGGCGGAGGGTGGGGAGGGAATGGGGAGGAGGGGAGTTATGGGGGGGGGGAGAGGAACAAATGTAATCTGAACAATAAAGATTTAATAAATTTTTAAAAAATCCAAAAAAAAAAAAGAGAGGTTAAGTAACTATGATACATCTAAAAAAAAAAAAAGAAACATATAAATTGGTTGCCTCCTACAAGCGCCCCACCCAGGGCCCAGGCCAGGGAGGATCCTGCAACCTAGGTACCTGCTCTTGACCTGAATTGAACTTGGGACCGTGCAAGCCAACACTCTATCCACTGAGTAAAACCAGTTAGGGCTAGAATATTCTTTTCGTGTGTGTGTGTGTGTGTGTGTGTGTGCACTCAAGGAATCAGGTTTGCTGTATTTTCATCTTTGTCAGCTAAAATAAAGTGATTAACATACATGCCTTCAGGTAAAATCACCATTAGCTGAACCATTCTTATATTCACCTGATGGTTTTCTATGTTTTAAGGTCTAAAAGACCTTGAGTTTTAAAGCTTCTTAAGCTTTCAGGTTTTTACTGAGTATTTTTGACTGCCAATGATCACCACTAAGTCCTCACTCACTACCATTAAGTCCTCACTCACTACCTCAAGCAACAAAACAAAACTGATTGGTTCATCCAATTGGGAGATAATGGAGTAGAAATGGCTTTAGCTCCTGGTGCTAAAAGATGACCTAGAGATTTTACTTCTCTCATTCTAATGCTAACTTTCCATATGTGTGGAGCTTTCTCCACAAGGCAGAATGGCAAGGCCCCTGGGCTCTAAATTTCCTTGAGCTCATGAAGCCAGTGGAGAAGATCTTCTCACCCCATGGTCCATGCCCCAGACAGAGTCAGATTGCTCTACTTGGGTCATGTAGGTATCTACCCAGAGGCAGGGAGGCGGGGCCACAGGAATGTAGCCCTACCAGAATCACCTAAGGTTTGGGAGATAGTTTCCCAAAGGAAAAGTGCAGAACGCTCACTAAAAGGAGAGAGGAGAAATGTTGGGCATGCAATAAAAATAAAGTAACAGATGTTCATTTCACCTGGCTTCCCATATTTAATTGAATCTGAAATCCTTCTGCTCTGCATGAGTTTATTAACAAGCTTTAATTTCTGAAAAGAAAGGCACCAACAGAGGTTGAGAATCTACTCTGCTATAGTCCAAGTTCCAGACATGTTAACATTTAGAACCATGTAGATGACGAATACCCTCCTTTGACAGGGATGGTTGCTAAGACTTAGATAGGCTTATTCTGTGCCTCTCATCAAACAGCCTCAAAATGGCAGAACCCGGATTCAAAGCTAGCTCTGCCGGATTCATTCCACTACCAAAGCGCTAAGATCTTTTTAGCAACCCTGCAGTCAAAGAAAAGTCCTTATATGGTAGACATAATCATATTTGGATAACTGTGTTGATAAATCAATCAGTCAATAAATATTTGCTCATTTCCCACTACTATGAGTTTATAGTATATAGTATGGTATATAGTAGAATAGTATGCAGGTAAAGACAGCTGGCCTAGTCCGTGCCTCCAAAATTGTCAACAAAGTTGCCAAAACAAAACAAATATGCAATGGAGAAAACTTTAGAGCTAAACTATGTGGGATTTATAACATAACCTTCGGAGATTCATTCTCTAAGTGTGAAAAGAATGGCTGGGAGAAGCAAGGATAATGTGAGAATAAGCAAAGGAATGGTAGTGGGTGTGGTATGCCCAAGGAAAAGTGAAGGAACAGGCTAGCATTGGGCACTGCACTGATATCCAACAACCAGGGTTAACTCACAGTTTTCAGCAGCTACTGTCAAATTTTCCAAACTCTCTGGGCCAGAGTTCCTTTATTTGCAAAATGAGGAGGATGGAGTCTATAAATCTTAGCTACTCTCTCTCCATCTAATCCAGAGAATCACAAACTTACTAATTATGGGATTCACCCAAGAAAAGAGCATGTTTAGCATACAAATGTAGGTCCAGGAATCTATTTTTTTTTATAATTTCCACAAGTGATCAGCCAGCTTTGAGAATCACGTCTTAAATGAATGAGGTTAAATACACCTCACACAGAAGGAGGGAGGGAAATCTTCCCAACTGTGAAATTCAGAAGCTCATATGGGAAAGTCATCAGAACAGGCTAAATGGAAGGTTATGAGCGACCTTGAAAGCCAAAAGGGCTCTCTGCTCTCATGAAGCAAGGAGGCATTGTGCCCCGGAGTGAAAATTGTGCATTTTTGTGAGTTGATGTGGCAGGCTTGGGCCCTCACCTCTTTCAGCCACTCCCTCAGGTCTGGAAACACTGACTTGTTTCTCCCTGAGGCCTTCTCTCCCAGGAAGCCCTGAGTCCTCTTCCTCCTTTCGCCTGCAGGCTGGATGTGGGACACACGTGTGTAGGAGCACGCATGTTGCAGTGATTCTGGAGCCCAGCGCCTCTCACCTGGGTGGGACTGCACTTACTTAGGGAACTCAGGGACACTTAGGATGAAGAGGCCTCGGACAAAAGCAAACAGCCATCTCTCTGTCTCTCCCGCAAGGTTTTAGTAAAGGTGACTTCCAAAGGATCCTCAAACGCTGAGAATACAGTCACTTCAACGACGGCTCACCGAGGAGTTAGGAAGGCAGCATTGGCGGGCTTGCTGCTTACAAGTTGCATTTACTAGCATGTAGCCACTACCCTAGCACCTTGATTTTAGGGCAAACGCGAGCCAGTGGGGCATGCGGTAAGGATGAACAAGACCACCCCATCATCCGCCTGGGGACGCCTCCTCCTTCTGGATTGGATTTTTGTCTTTTTTTTTTTTTTTTTAAGCACTCCACGTATTTCATCCTTTATTTGAAGTGGGCTTGGAGGAAGCGTGTGGCATCCTTTGGTCCCGCGCGTCCATCTGTGTCCCTCTGAAGCAGGTCTCTTCGGGCTCTCGGATCTGGGTCGCCAGGATGCGACAAGGAGTAAGGGTGGGAGCCCCCTGCGTCTCACCCGATGCTGTGCGCGCGGGAGTCCGCCCCCCGGAGGCAAAGTCAGGAGCGCTGAGAACTGCCTGCTCCGCGCGCCGCCAGCTGCCTCCGGCCCCGGACTCGGGAGAGGAGGGAGGGAGCCGGAGGAGGGAAAGTGGGGCCGGGCGGGGGGTGCCTGGGAAGCCGGGCTGCGCTGACGTCACTGGGCGCGCAATTCGGGCTGGAGCGCTTTAAAAAACGAGCGTGCGAGCGGAGATGCTGCTCCACACCGAGCAGGCCGCCGGCAGCAGCACCGCTCCCCGTCCCCACAGCGGCGGCAGCCAGGGCCGCTCCGGAGGTCCGCGTGGCGGCAGCGGGCACGGTCCGGCCCCGCGGCGCTTCTCCTCCGCGCCCCGCCGGGGGTTAGGAGCGCGCCGGCTGAGCCGCAGACGCCGGCGGAACCGCGTCCCGCGCGCCCCGACCCGCAGCCACCCAGACGCTGCCCGGCGACCGCGTCCCGCTCGCGACCCTCTTGCCCGGGCACCATGGACACCTCCTCGGTCCGCGCGCTCCTGACCTTGCCGGTCCTGCTGCAGCTGGCGGCCGGGGGTGGCTCGCCCAGACCCGGCGCGCTGCTGCGGGGGTGCCCCGCGCACTGTCAGTGCGAGCCCGACGGCAGGATGCTGCTCAGAGTGGACTGCTCGGACCTGGGGCTCTCGGAGCTGCCCGCCAACCTCAGCGTCTTCACCTCCTACCTGTAAGTGCGCCCCCGCTCCACTCCGAGATGGGGGGACACGAGGGGGAGGCTACCTGAAAACCAGGCGGGGGCTCCTCGGCTCCCGCCGGCTCCGGAGGGGCGGGCGAGTTTGCTCAGGGCATCTGGGGCCCCGGGGAAACGCACGTGTCTCCGCCGGGAGTACGACCGCACTTTCTGGGCCCCCGGAGAAGCGACTGGGGCGCAATCCCGGGAACGCGCTGGTGCGCCGCAGCCTCCCGGTCCAGCCCTAGGGAAGTGGCAGAGCGAATTGCTCCGAGTGTAGGCGTTTGCCTGCAGTGTGGGCATTTGTGCCGCTGAGCCTGGAACCCAAGGGCGGGCTGCCGGTGGGTCCCTGCCCCAGCCTCTCCTCCCCTCCCCTCCCCTCCGCTCCGTGGCTGGTCACGCTCCACGGAGAGATGGGCTGCAAAAAGTTCCCCCAAAGGAAACCGCCAGCTAGCCCAGCTCTGAAGGAACTTACTCTGCATCCCTTGCACGGTCGCGTAATGTAACATTTTTCTTTCTTTTATCTTTTTTTTTTTTTATGAAGTGATTAAAATGTGGCAACCACAGACCCGATTAGAGCTGCCAGAACGTTATCTTTACCTTTGGCTGCCCGAGCCGCCCTTTGAAGTGCCGGCCGCCACGGTGTAATCTTTAACCATCTCCTCCTCCCGGGAGGGGAAGGGAAGTGGGCTGAAGGCGGCGGGGCGGGTAAACAGCGGCGCGGACACGCGAGAGGAGATCTGGAATTCTCCGCCATCCCTTGCAGATCCTCACACCCCTTCTGTCCCCAAACACAACCCCTGAAGCCCATTCCGCGGAGATGAGGCAGCGGTACATTTCATAATCTCGTCTCTGGAAAACCCAAGCCCGGAGGGTAACAGGTGGTTGGGTGGTTGGGGCGGATCAGGAGAGACCAAGGCCACCGCTCTCCCTCCCCCTAAGGAGACGCTGGGGCTCGGTGCCTTGGGGCTGAGAGACAGGGCTCGAGGCTACTCTGCTGACGACAAGGTGACACCTTTAGGCTGTAATTGGAGCCCACCCCAGGCCCACGAAATGTTAGTTTCGGCTTCTCTCATGTACCTTGGCAGGAGCTAGTTGGGATGTTTGTGAACTCATTCTTTCCTCATTTTAGTTGTTTTCTGGAGGGAAGAAGCATGAAAAGGCTTGCACAACGCCTTCCACGAAATAGTGATTCTTTTTCTGGAGACAGACTGTTTTCTGGAGGGAAGAAAAATATATTTTTTTTACTTGTTTAATTTGCATTTAAAGAAATGGACCATCCTGCTAGATTTTGATATCAGTAGATGGCGATCCCCTCCTCATCTGCCATAAAACTGTTTTAACTTCTTTACCCAAGAGGATTATACAATTACCTATTTCCCCACCAGGCTTCCCTTCAGTGGCACTCATTGCCTGTGGCAGTGATGTTTTCACAATGATAGAAATCTCTCCTAAGTGACCATTCTCTGAGAATTCACATTCCCTCCCCCAAACAGCTGTCTGTACTACAGAGTGAAATGCTCATCCCCAGTCTCTCTGCTTTAACTGCGAAACTCCGTGTTTCAAGAATCATGTGTTCTCTGCATAGTGGATTTCTGAGAGCGAAGCGGCAATTTCACGTAAGAGCACAGGACTGTTCTTTGCCATCACCCCGAAGAAATTGACTATCTGCAAGAGAAGTGTGCAATCCCCCCAAACGCTTAGCTATTGAAACCATACACTCATGTAAAACATGTTTAAGAATACAGAAAATAAAATCATGAATAGTGTCAGGATGCTTTCTTCCCGCTTGAAAGGAGGAACATTTGTTAGGCTTCTGTTGCTAAAATTTGGCATGAAGTATTGCCTCAAATCGTTTCCCACATACTGCAGATGCATTTCACTGCATCCTCCACGTGCTCAGGAGGTCTTACTGCCACTGGTCGCCACCTATCGTTACGGACAACTCCTTGGAGTTAAGACACCGTTAGGAAATTGTCATCTTCTCACACTTGGTGATGACAGCCTGTAGCTCGGCCTAAGGGGAAATGTTCTTAAACTCGGAGTGTCTGTGAAAGTGTTATGGTGAATGTTAAATACTTGCTTGTAATGGTTAACATTTCAGGGACCATGCGTGCACAATGTAGAAATCAGTCCTGAAGTAAATAACCAAACTGATTTTCTTCTTAATACTCGATTTTAGAATTTGCTCTCCTATAGAAAACAAAGTACCAAGGCCCATGGGATGCCCTTCCCTCCTGGGTGGAAGGTTTGGGGGGTTTTGGTATTTTTGTTTTTTACAACCATGGGAAATCTGTGCAGACATTCAGGGTAAATGGCGCCCTCTTTTGGTTACACCTAGAATTACCTAAACATTTCTACCTTCCCTTATGCACTCATAACCTAAAAGAATTTTTATTTACTCATATTCAAATAAACAAGCATGTATCTTACTGTTTTTCTTGTTTAAAGAAGTAACTGTCTTTGCTTTGAAAGGAAACAGTAAGTTACAGCCCCATGCCACTGGGGCCTGGCGGTAATTAAGCTTTGATGAGAAAGTTGCAGTGTGTAAAGACTCCTGGGTAAAAGGCCAGACTTTACTGTCTTTTTTTGTTTGTAGTAGGTTATCACCATTTATTTGAGTCAAAATGTTATCTCTTAATCTTCCTCCCTTCTCCACAAAAGAACAAGCATTTCATTTTCTTCAAACAGATTAATGATGGCAAGTTCCAGCTGCACACATTTGGCAAATAGATTTTACCACAATCTGAGAGCTGACTAGTCAGACTCCTAGGTGAAGAAAGTTTCCTAACTCTCTTCATAAGAAGCTAGAGCTCTTTAAGTGCATTTTTATAGCCTTTCTTTCTTCCCCAGAAAAGCTAAATCTTCAGCCAACATTAATAGTAACTCTCTTCTCTTTCTGAACTGCATTGCACAGTAGATCTGTAGTTGGACCACAGAACATGGTGGAAACTAACTCTCTCTCTCCTTCTCTCTCTCTCTCTCTCTCTCTCTCTCTCTCCTCGGTGGCTATGGGCTCTGATTTTATAAAAGGGGCTAATAAACCTGACTCAGCAGAAAATAAGGAAACCACCAAGGTTGAGACATTAAAGTAAACAATAATCTTTGACAATGTTAAATGCATCTCAATTTACCAGTCATGATTTATCAGAAATAAAGTAGTTCTAGCTTATAATCTCATTATAGGTGAGTTGTCTTAATGTACAAAATGTGAACATTTTGAAAATACATTCAAATAAGCTCTTGAAAATAAGCTTCTCTATCCTACTTTGATATGTCTTTCATACAGTTAATGTGGCATCCAAGTAGAAAACTAAATTCTAATGAACATCCTAATATAGCAAATATACTTTTCTTGATCTACAACAGCCATTTTATCTTTAAATGAAAACAGAGTTATTTTCTTGCTGTTGCTGAAGGACATGAACATTTCATCCATAAAAATGTATGTCACATGAACCAAAGGAACCAGAGAAAGATTTGTTTTTTAATTTAATGTATGTAGTTTGGTTACTTTTCCATATGTAGCTTTGGAACAAAATTTAATTTTACATGTAATTACTAAAATTGGTATTAATAAGAACCTATCAAAAACCTCAGTTAGTTAAATAAAGTACAGCCCTGGTGTCATACATGTGTTTTAAGTATTTAAAATGCAGTTTCAATATTTAAAAACATTTTTTAATCTTTAAAATGGTTTTCTATCTTTCTGCCTCCCTTCAAGAAAGAAAAGTATATTAAATAAAGGAAAATGTTTGTCCTTTAGTAATGGTTACAAAAGCCTTAACTGTTATAACAGTCTTAAAATTTACATCAATTCCAAAATTATAGTTTGCTCTACAACATACTTTTAAAATTAATTTAAAATATAATGATGCCAGTGACTTTTCTGCATTTTAATCAAGTTCTTTCCTTTACTCCAGAATTCCCAAGATTATCATCATTATTATTATTATTATTATTGAGTTATCATTATGGAAGCAATTATTGAAACTAGTTGACGAAAGTAGTCTGAGTGATTTTTTTTAAAGTAGTGGCTCTGAGTCAAACAATTTTTAGTGTAGATTTAAAATAAATATTTTACTGAATATGTTCATCATATGCATGACAGAGTTTGTGTGACAAGAATGAATTTTTAGATACAGTTAAACATGATCACCAATCTTTTTCCTTCTTATTCATTGTCTTCAAAGCAAAGGAGTTCTGGTAAGCAACAACAGGTAGCCATCACAAATGAGTTAGAAGATTGGAATAAAAAGAGAAAAAATTTTAATTTAATTTAAAAATTTAAATTAATAAAAAGAAGATTGGGATAAAAAAATAATCTTTGTAGGTTAAATAAAGCTATTTTTTAAATAATGGAACCATTCCTGCTTGGATGTATTTAAAGAAGTCCAGAAACACAAAACTGGTCTGTGATTTGTCATGGTTAAGTTTTATTAATTAGAATTATTTGATTGTTTTTTATTTCTAAGACAGATAGCTGTCACCTGGCTGGTGTGGTTCAGTGGTTGAACATCAACCTATGAACCAGGAGGTCACAATTCAATTCCCAGTCAGGGCACATGCCCGGGTTGCATGCTCTATCCCCAGTAGGGGACATGAAGAAGGCAGCCCATCAATGATTCTCTCTCATCATTAATGTTTCTCTCTCCCTCTCCCTTCCTCTCTGAAATCAATAAAAATATATTTTAAAAAATAAAACATATAGCTGTCAAAAGCATAGGAATGATAAGCAAATAAGCAATTAACCCAATAAACCTATCATTTAAAAATTAAAGACATTGCAGAATCTTTATGCTTTTATAACTGATACCTAATATCTACCTACTTTAATAAAGCATGTTTATATTTCTTCTATTAAATTCATACATTTAAGTCATTTTAGCCATAAGTTTAAGTATGTTTCCCATTAATCCAGATCATATGCCATAGATAGAAATGAAAAACAGCAGTGGCCCTGGCCAGGTGGCTCAGTTAGTTGGAGCATCCTCCTGTACACCAGAAGCTTGTGGATTTGATTCCAGCCTGGTCAACACATATACTTAGGTCTTGGGTTTGATCCCTGGTCAGAGAGTGTATGGGAGACAACCTATCAATATTTCTCTCTTATATCTATTTCTCTCTCTCTCTCTCTCTCTCTCTCTCTCATCAATTTTTTTAAAAGGAAAGAAAAAACAATAGTGAACTCTATTGAGCAATTTTTTGAAATTTTTTTTGGTTTGGTTTGGTTATTTATATAAATTTAGAATAATGCTAAATGGTACTTTTACTTGTAAACACCCCACAAATGGATATTTCTGATAAATTGAATTTTTCTTGAGAAGGCAAATTCCTTTCTTTGAGATTCAATCTCCTCACTCTTATTGTAATGTTTTTCTTTTTTTTTTTTTTTCATGGTATATAGAAATATGAGGTTTGTATTTTTTTTTCTTTTTTTTTTTTTAATTAAATCTGTATTGTTCAGATTATTACATTTGTTCCTCTTTTTTCCCCCCATAACTCCCCTCCTTCCAGCTCCCACCCCACCCTCCACCCTCACTCCCCACCCACTGTGTTCATCCATAGGTGCATGATTTTTGTCCAGTCACTTCCCGCATCTCCCACACCCCTTTTTCCCCCAAGAATAGTCAGTCTATTCCCTTTCTATGTCCCTGATTCTATTATAATCACCAGTTCATTCTGTACATCAGGTTATTTATTCACTTGATTCTTAGATTCATTTGTTGATAGATGCATGTTTGTTGTTCATAATTTGTATCTTTACCTTTTTCTTCTTCTTCCTCTTCTTAAAGGATACCTTTCAGCATTTCATATAATACTGGTTTGGCGGTGATGAACTCCTTTAGCTTTTCCTTATCTGTGAAGCTCTTTATCTGACTTTCAATTCTGAATGATAGCTTTGCTGGATAAAGTAATCTTGGTTGTAGGTTCTTGGTATTCAGCACTTTGAATATTTCTTGCCATTCCCTTCTGGCCTGCAAAGTTTCTGTTGAGAAATCAGCTGACAGTCGTATGGGTATTCCCTTGTAGGTAATTAAGCCTCTTTCTCTTGCTGCTTTTAAGATTTTCTCTTTGTCTTTTGCTCTTGGCATTTTAATGATGATGTGTCTTGGTGTGGTCCTCTTTGGATTCCTTTTGTTTGGGGTTCTCTGCGCTTCTTGGACCTGTAAGTCCATTTCTTTCTCCAGGTGGGGGAAGTTTTCTGCCATTATTTCTTGAAATAGGTTTTCAATATCTTGCTGTCTCTCATCTTCTGGCACTCCAATGACTCTGATATTAGTCCGCTTAAAGCTGTCCCAGAGGCTCCTTACACTATCTTCACACTTTCGGATTCTTTTTTCATTTTGCTTTTCCAATTGGGTGTTTTTTGTCGAATCTTTGGTTTGATTATTGTACTCCTCTGGTCTGCTATTGGGTATAATATTCTTTATTTCAGTCCGTGTATGCTTACTTTCTAATTTCTTTATCGTAGCATCGAGGGTCTCATTAGTTTTCGTGAGGCTCTGCACAAATTTATGGCAAGCCCTCAAAATTGCGATTCTTAGCTCCATATCCTCCATTTCTGTCATGTTTCTTTGTCTCCGCATCTTTTATGCTTTCTTGGTGCACCCCCTTGTGGTCTCTGTGCGCAGTCTTGTTCTAGCCAAGCCTTAATTGTTGTAGTTAACACTAGAGGGATTTGACCCCCAGGCCGGCTGGCTATAGGAATCAGCTGTATGGAAAACGTCTGCCCTCTGGGGAGGCGCTAATCCAGCCTTTGCCTGAGGCGATCGGCAAATGGCTGTGCGCAGGGTTTGGGCGGGGCGGGATCAACAGGGCGGGCGGAGGGAGCAGTTATGGCCACGCTCAGTCCCGTTCCCAGAGGCTCTGCTTTGTAATGTTTTTCTTTATAGAGCCTTGTAGTAGAGAGATATATCATTACAGCCACAACTGATATATTACCTACCAAAGAAAGAAAGCTGATTATCTAGTCCTGTTGCTATTTTTGCTGTACTTTAGTAAAATTTTATTTGTTAAATCTGCTTATGAATTCAAACCAACTAGAACTCTTATTCCCAGATCTGTCAGCTTTAATCCACATTTTTATTCAGTCATTATAGATAACAACCACATGCTCAATTTCACCTGTGGAATTCATTATCTCTGGGAAAAGGAAACATTTCACAGGCTATAAAACAGAATATTTCATAGAAATGTTCATAATTCAAAATTAGTTTTGTTCTCCAATAGGTTAGATGGTAGGAAGCAGGCCCATTCTTGAAATCCCTGGCATTTTCTCCTACCTCCCCCAGATAAATTTTTGTTTTGTTTTGTTACATTGAGCCCAATGGATATGCCTTATTTGAAACTGGCAGGTCATTTGCTTTCAAGTTACCTTGTGATAATGCTAGAAGACTTAGTAGGGTGTTAGCATTACTAATTTTAAAAATGCTCTATAAGCAGGAGTCCATCGTCATACCCTCATCTATTAACCCTATTCTCAGTGCTTAAATCTGGGATTGGAGAAGCTGAAATTTACTTTGAGAGCATGTGAAGGAGCCAACCCATGTCCACAAAATCATCTTCCTTAAAGTCAGATGGAATAACACTCCAGGCTGTGATGATGAGCTCTCTTTCCTTCAGGGTTTATCCTCCTCCCTAGACTGTGAGCTCTTCTGCAGGAGGAAATTTCCACTTTCTATCCCAGTGCCCACATCAGTGTCTGACATTTAAGGGATATTTAATAAATATTTGTAGTGCCGAACTGAATAGAATTGGCTGAACTGGCTGCTGAAATACCAGTGGCTAAAAGAGGTCAGAGAAAAATAAAGGACTACTTATCTGCAAAGTAACAGAACAACTCAAGGCTGCTGGGGTCCCACAATTATGGCCCAGCGCCATTTGAACTACAATTAAATTGTGTTCAGCTTAAAGGATGCAATGAGTTGTTTATTTTAACAAATACACCAGAATTTACATATCTGAAGTACCTTATTAGTTTAATCACAATAATAATGAGAGCTGACATTTATATTGTTCTTCTTGAGTTTCAGGCATTATGCTAAGTCATTTCCTGGATCATCTATCCCACAACAACCTTATAATACAGGTACTATTTTCATCCCTAACTTGGATATCCCAAGGATATTTCCATTGCTCAAAATATTTTTTAACTTCTTTGAAGTTATCTTCAGGACCAGCTTACCAGAAACATAAGAAAACCAGCCTTCTAATTTATGGTTATGCCTCAAAGTAAATGTAATTGGTGCTGAAATATTTCAGCACATTTTTCCTTTCAGGAACACAATTTATGAAGCTCTGGGAAATGTGGTTCTTAATTTTCAATAAAAGGAGAATTATATTATATAGCTTAAGGCCAAAGATTTTAAATTTAGTAAATACCTTTTCACTTTTTCTTGTCTCCAAGCCAATGATAAATTGTGGTAGCTGCCCGGGTATTATGAAGAGTGATCAATTGACTGATAACTTCCAAGTAAAGAATAAAACTAACTTTTTTCCTTTGGTCAGGTCCATGTGTCAAGTAAAGTAGTTGCATTCTTTGGAATTATTTCTCTATTCAGAGAGACATGAGCTTTCTGAACAGGCCAATGTTATTTGAGTTTGTATTCACCTTTATGCATAGTTTAATGATTATGATAGTGATAGAGAAGAAACTTTTCTTAACTATTCATTTAATTTTTTCAGTCCTTCAATTCATTGACTGAAATAAACCTAACATGTGCTAAATATTTATTATATTACAAAGTTACCATGAAAAACAAATAGGTGGCTAATTAATTACAAATTATATTCAGTATAAATAGCCCCTCATCAAGTAAGTAGTAATGTTTAGAAAATTTAGGAAACATTGAAATATAATCTCTAAAATTTCTTAAAACAATGCCCTCAAATCTTGTTTTCTATTGTTATCAATAATAATTTAAAATTGTTCAGCAATCCTTAATTTTCAAGTGTCTCACTTTTTAATACATGCACATTATTTTCATATTTATTTTATCCTTCTTGCCTTCAGAAGGAGTTTTGTTCCATCTTCTAAGAAGGACTGGTGGTCAAGGGGGAAGAAAGCGAATTCATGCACACACTAACACACACCCTGACACCCCAATAGGAAGCTATTTCTTTTGTGCTACTTGCTCAGTGGAAATGATATATAACATTGACATGGCTTGACAGTGGAGAGCCAACCCTTTTGAGGAGCGAGACTGAGCTGGCTGTGTGAAGGCACCTTCAGTTCAGTTCAGAAGCTGAAATGCAGAAGACAATTGTCCTGGCAAAGGGAGCCCAACTCCAGCTGAGAATGCGTGCACCGAGCTGACCTTCCTCGTCAGCCTGCCAGCTGAGATTAAGGCTTCCTCAAGTGGTCCCTTGTTAGCCTAGCCTTTTCTCCGGCATTGCTCATCTTTCACAACTGGAAGCCAAATGTCTTAAACTGTTACTCAATTTTGCAGCCAAATTCCTTTATTTCCTCTTTCTACCTCTTTTTCTCCCTCCCTCACTAATACACACACACACACACACACACACACACACACACACAACTGATGGCTAACCTTACATGCATACCTTCCTTCCCAAAGTCTACACTAAGAACCTAAGAATTTTTGTGTTTTACTAAAAAATTAGTAAATATTTTTGTACTTTTTTTTTTCTTGAAACCTTGATTACGTAGAACAGGAACTTCTACAAAAGATATCTATTTGCAAAAATAACCTTCCTTTGATCAAAAAGCCACAAAAGTGTAGCTCTCAAGAAAGTAGAAAACCACACATGATCTCAAGTGGAAAAAATATAAAGAATTTGCTGAATTTTTAACCTTAGCACATAACAAAGATATTTTAAACTGGGTTGGTTAATGTGGGCTGTGTTAGACTTTCATTGTGTTGTGTTTGGGTTTACCCAGTGTTATTTTAATGAGTTTATTGGTCCAACACACAAAACACCACATGGCACTTGAAGTTCTTAGGTTATAAATTTTCTTATGAGGCACTTGAAGAAACTCTATTACATAATCAATGGTCTTTAAATCTATCAGCATAAAAATAAGCTTTCACTTTTTGCATATGCAGTGAGGATTATTTGGTTATAAAAAAAAACAAATAAAAGTTCCCATGGAAGGAGTTACATTCCTTAATCATCTATTTTGTACATATATTGTGACTTCTGCAATAATCATTTATTTCACAATGAATCTATAGAATGAGTTTGGAGTCTTCTAGTAAAGACTGAGGTAAGAAGTCTTCCTCTTTATTTTCTCTTCATCCTTTCTGTTTTGACGGGACCATTAGCAGACATGCCTGCATTTGGCAATAGCTCTACTCTATCATTGTTATACTGCCAGCTGCCGAATAGTAAAGCCTAATCATCACCCCCTCTACCCCGACCCCCAAAAAAAGAATGGCAAGAGAGGTGATAAAGCAAACCAAGGCAATCTGCTACCCAAGGAACAGTGCAGGCAGAACTGAGAGACTGAGATCTCCACTGGGCACCCAGTCCCAGATGGTTCACTTCTCCTGTGTCCCTCTTAATCCTTCTTCATCCCAGGCTTCTAGATAGCATCAGAGGAGAACTGGGAGGATGCATTTTTCTTATCTCAGACACTTTCTCCCCAGGGCTTCAAACTACAAGATGAAGGTAAGTTTAGAAAGAAGAATCTTTGGGATTAAAGTATCAACTCTAAGTGCACCGAAATTGGGGTCTTTGATTTTAGCTCCGGGAAGCCACATCACTGTCCTTGTGGTGGGAGACCTTAACTCACCGCAGCCCCCGTGCCCTAACAGCTGTTGTTCTCTGGGGCTCCGGGCAACAGAGTACAGGAGGAAGTTCAAGATCTTTTTTCATTGAGTCTTCAAGCTCGGGTAGCAAAAGGAAATCCTAGTTAAACCAGATTCTCCCAGGGTGTAAGCATATCTCATTTGAAGATCTCAGATGTTTTAGCAGCATGATTAACTGACAGCAAGTATCCACCTTCCACCTTCCAGCTGCTGGCCTTCCAGATTAAAGTTTACTTCCCAGGCTCTTATAATTGTGAGAAGTGTTGGGTGAATATGGACGGGTCCCAAATGACTATTATATAGTAGTTTGAAGCTCCTTTACCTTAGCTGTAGATACTCCTCAGAATATAGTTCTCAAGAGTAGGGGACACATCAGTTTGCAGGGCCACATGGGGTCAGGAGTCAGAAGGAATGGGAGAAACTCAGGGGCAAGAGCCTTTATTGTGGTCTCCATGGGAAGAAATGGACAGGGTAAGCAGGCTTAGAATCAGCTAGCTTGAATCATAGCAGGCTGTGGGGTGTAAGGGCTGTCTCAAGTTGTCTGATACCTGGTCCCGGGGTGATTAGAACAGGGAATGTTGACCTAGAGTGTAAGAGCCCTGCAAGAGCCTGATAAAGAAAGTGCCTGGGAGTGTAGACTTTGGCTGGTTGGTTTGCATATGAAAGGTGTGATTGCAGAGGAGTCCTTGCTATCTCTAGGAATTAGCTAACCCTAGGAGGGGCAGTCTCCCCTAGGTCAGCAAGGTCCCAAGATAGCAAAGCATCATAAAATACAATGAAAGAGATGATTAATACACAAGGATTTTGTGTTCTAAATCCAAGGGAGACTCTTTCCTTCTTTGGCCCAAGAAAATTGATCACTCAAGGGATGTATTATAGTCCAGTAGTAGAAACAGAGTAAATCAAGTATGATGATCAAGTGTGGTGAATGCTGTGACTGTGACAAGTGAGTTCAGCATGGTATGGGCTCAGCGAAGACAGTTTTCTAAAATGGTGCGTCACAGAAAGCGTTCTGTGATGTTTGAATTGAATATAGAAAGACTCATAGAAGTCAGCAAAATGAAAAAGAAGAAAAGCATTTCAAGCAGAGACCAGCACATGTGAATACGTGGAGGCACGAAACATGGAAATTGCAGGAGGTAGTTTGATATGACTGGAGAGAGGAGAGCCTGGGGAGCTAAGAAGGGGGAAATGGCAGCAAAGTTTGGAACTGGGGATGAGGCAAGAGAAGTTGGCTTTGTGGGTTAAACTGAGGAGGTAAATTGTATTATGAAAGCCATAGGAAACCACTAAGGGATTGACTATATAAGAGAGACATGACCAAAGTTGCATCTTGGACAAACTAGTGGGGTGGTAGGGAGTGTGTGTGTGTGTTGGGGGTCTATGCCAACTGAGACAGGAGACTCACAGCAGAAAAGTGAAATCGTCTGAACTTATGCAATCTCAGTGCTAGAGGAGAAAGGGGACAGATACAAGAGACATTTATGAGACCTAAATTTAGTCAAATTAACATCACAATATTTACATTACATTAAGGGCATGCTAACCTAATATGAATAAAAATTTGGGAAATCATTTATTCCTCTAAGTTTGATTGTTCCTTTCTGCTCTATAAATTTTTAGGCAATTCCAAACGGTGACAAGGTTAACATTCAGACACAGACTTAGATATGAGCATATATAACATATGAAAGCAACAGGATGTTTGGAAACATCTAGAAAAGTAACAGAGTTTTAGAATTCATTTGAGTATCTGGCATTGGAGCAAAAAGTTGACAGTAGCAGTTGCCTCCTGATCTATTGGTCATACCATACCTGAATAATAGCAAAACCTACATTTTAAAATGTTCTGTGCCCATACATGTGTACAAAACTTCAAAAGAGGATATGGTCAAGGCGCATTTGAGGGAGAATCAGCACCATTTACTCTCTCTAGGAGGCACTCTTATGTTTCCCTAAACTCTGTGTAAAACTCATACTTTGTCCTAAGATAGAAGGTGCCTTTTTTCTGGCCACCAAATGTGTAACAGAGCAGATGAGCTAATATAATTGTTTATATAATCTCATAATGTGGTGATAAAGAGGTCCTTCTGTCTAAATTTGGCAGACTGCATTGTTTGTAACCTCACATGACAAAAAAAATTCAAATAGTGCTTTTAGTCAGTTTCTCACTTAACCTTTATAACAAACAGTACAATAGTTATCACTATCCCCACTTTGGGGATAAGAAGCCTTCTTGACAATGATCAAGAAGATCTTGAGAGATCTTGGCAGTTACTGTGTGCCTCTGTTTTCTCATCTGTAAAATAGCAGTAACGACACCGACCTCACTGGGTTGTTGTGCTGATGGGTAGGATAATGCACATAAAGCCCTTTCACAGGGCCGCATATGTGGAGCAATAACTGTTAGGTGCTATTGTGGTTTTGGTGATGATGTTACAGTTGCTTTAACACTAAACCCACACTTTTCAAATACACAGTGTTGGCTTTTATTGTTATTTCCCAAAATACTTAAATTAACTTCCCTGAAATTTTATAAGTGTAAGCATAGTTTTCATGAAACAAGATTTTTAAACATTAAAAACAAGTTAGGGAACAGCAGAGAGATGCCTACTTGATAAAAGAATAGGGGAAGCAAATAGGGGCAAATTCAAATGAGTAGGGCATCACCAAGCATCTGTTTAAGTAAAAATATTCTTTCATCTCTGATCCTTGGATCAAATAGATAGAAGATTCTGTGTATTGAAAGAAGTTTTTGATTTTCATCTGGGTGTATAATGTCACGTAGACACTGCACCGACCTCCAGGGTGGCTGACTACTGAGTAAATGCTTTGTCACAGATTGTGGGTAGGTGGCCCAGGGTTAGGAGTCCATTCCTCAGACACGATTTAATGAATAGCCCACAATATGTGGTCCTAGATTTAAATTGTTTTTATTCTTCCATTTTTCATCCCACCCATGTCTATTATTTTTCCTGAGTATAGAGGAAATATTCAGTCTGGTAACTTCTTGGGCTCTTAGAAGCTCCAATCTCCGCAGCTGACTTGCTACATATAGCAGCAAGAGAGAAATGATGCATTTAGAGGGATTGAGAAAATATTGGAATTTCAACCTTTTCTCAGAGCCAAAGACATTCAGAAAAAAAAGAATTTTTAACACAAAAAAAATATGTATTTGGTTATTTTTTTATATTAACTAAAAAAAATAATTCTACTCTAAAGAAAAAAAATTGATTTAAAGAATAAGCCTATGTCTACCTGAAAATACATTCAAAAGAGTTGAATTTTCATGAGGAATTTCTTTTAGCTGTCCTTGATAAAGAAGTAGTTGGGAAGTTCAAAATGGAGACATAGCTTTCCACAGCCACATCAAAATTTACAACAAAAATACAGAACAACCATCACTCAGAACCACCTGAAATCTAGTTGAATTTAAGTTAGAGAAATAAATAAGAAGCACATGGAGACTGGTAGGAGGGGCAGAGACAGGGGGCAGAATCACAGAATGGATTCTGGTCCTACACCCAGCTGGTCCTACACCCACATGTGGTGGTTTAAAATCAGGAAGGATATCTTGACTGTGGAGGTTTCCCTGAGGAGTAAGGGGTCCCTGCCCCACACCAGGCCCCAAGCCCAGAGTTCCAGTGCTGGGAAGAGAAGTCCCCATAACTTTGGGCTGTAAAAACCAGCAGGGATTGTGGCTGAGTTACACAGAGGCTGTGGGAGTCCTAGGCAGTTCCTCTTAAAGGGCCCACACACAGAATTACTCAGACTCCCTCTGAGCTCCAGCTCTGGGTCAGCAGCTTAAAAGAAACCTGGGACATTTGGGGATGAACTAACTTGTCTGGAATCAGAGCAAGAGCTAGAGGGGCAGCTTTCTCCCAAACAGAAGGGCTGGCAGAGGCCAGTGTTCCTTTGCTGAGCCCTCCCTGCCACAGAGCCAATAGTCAGTAGCCATACTGAATCTCCATCAACCTAGCTCACACTTTTTTCCCTGTCCTGAGATCCTGCCCCTACCTACTTACAGGCTCATCCAAGCCATCCCCAGTGGCTTTTCCATACAATTGACCTCTCTTGACTCATACTTCAGACTTTCCTAAAATATCTCAAATAGCCAGCAGCTGGTCTCAGCATGCTCCATACCTCTTAATATGTGGCCTCAGGCCCAACACTAGCAGCAGTCCACCCTGGTTCACAGCTTCGCATCTCCTGGGCACCTCCAATCAACATAGGAGTAGCCATCTGCAGATTGCTTTGTAGCTCAGGCTGGGTGGCCCCTGGCAGAGCACAGACAGAGGTTAACTTTGCACCTCTTGGGAGGCCCCAGAGCTAGTGCACAAAGCTGGCCCCAGTGATCAGCTTTGACCACACCAGCTTATAACCGTACCACTTGCACAAGTGACACATTCAAGGGGCAGACTCGGAGAGCACCAAAGCCTCAATGAAGCAAGTCCTGCTCCATAGGGTCAGCTCTTGCACAGAAGCTCTTCCACTGTAGTCACAGCTGATCCTTGCAACCAACTGGCCCAGGGTCAGTCCCTCCCAGTGATGCCAACATCAATCAGGGCTCAACTACAATAGGACAGGGCACACAGCTCACATAGGGGCACACCTGGAGTGCCCAGCTCAGATGACTGGAGAGGCTGAGCCATTGAGCCCTACAGGAAACCTACACAACAAGGCCACTCTACCAAGTCTGAGAGACATAGTAGATCTACTTAATACACAGAAACAAACACTGGGAAGCAACCAAAATGCAGAGACAAAGAAACATGTCACAAATGAAAGAATAAGAGAAATCTCTAGACAAAGAACTAAATGAATTGGAAGCAATAAAACTACCAGATACAGAGTTCAAAACAATGATTATAAGGATGCTTAAGGAACTTAATGAGAATTTCAAGGAACTTAGTGATAACTTCAAGGAACTTAATGAGAACATCAACAACATAAAAAAGGACCAGTCAGAAATGAAGGATATACTAACTGAAATAAAGACTAATTAACAAGGGATCAACAGTAGAAGATGCCAAGAATTTGGAAGATAAAGAAGAAAAAAACACCACATCAGAACAGAAAAGGGAATCCAAAAATATGAAGATAGTGTAAAGAGCCTCTGGGACAACTTCAAGCATACCAAGATTCACATCATGGGGATGCCAGAAGGAGAAGAGAGGGAGCAAGAAATTAAAAACCTATTTGAAAAAATAATGACAGCCTTAGCTGGTTTGTCTCAGTGGATAGAGCATCAACCTGTGGACTGAAGGGTCCTGGGTTCCATTCTGGTCAAGGGCACATACCTCAGTTGCAGGTTCCTGGCCCTAGTCAGGGTACATGCAGGAGGCAACCAATCAATGTGTCTCTCTCACATTGATGTTTCTCTCTATATATATCTCTCCTTCTCCCTTCCACTCTCTCTAAAAATCAATGAAAAAATAACCTCAGGTGAGGATATAATAATAATACTAATAATAACAGAAAACTTCCCTTACCTGGTGAAAAAAATAGACATACAAGTCTAAGAAGCACAGAGAGTCCCAAACAAGATGAACCCAAAAAGGCCCACATTAAGACACATCATAATTAAAATTCCAAAGGTTAAAGACAAAGAGAGAAAAGCAGTTACCTACAAGGGAGTACCCATACGACTGTCAGCTGATTTCTCAACAGAAACTTTACAGACCAGAAGGGAGTGACAAGAAGCAAGAACCTACAACCAAGATTACTTTATCTAGCAAAGCTATGATTTAGAATTGAAGGTCAGATAAAAAGCTTCCCAGACAAGGTAAAACTAAAGTAGTTCATCACCACCAAACCAGCATTATATGAAAGGTTAAAGAGTTTTCTAGAAGAAGAAGAAGAAGAAGAAGAAGAAGAAGAAGAAGAAGAAGAAGAAGAAGAAGAAGAAGAAGAAGAAGAAGAAGAAGAAGGAGGAGGAGGAGGGGGAGGAGGAGGAGGAGGGGGAGGAGGAAGAGGAGGAGGAGGAGGAGAAAACATGAACAATAAAATGGCAATAAATATGTATCTATCAACAATTGAATCTAAAAATCAAAATAAAAAGCAGAACAGAAACAGACTCAGAGATACAGAGAATATTTTTGATGACTGCCAGATGGGAGGTGGATGGGTGAAAAAGGGGAAAGGATTTAGAAGTACAAATTAGTAGTTATAGTGTAGTCATGGGGGTATAAAGTACAGCATGGAGAATACGGTAGTATCAATACTATGAGCTTTTTTGGGATGATCACTTAATAAGTTGTATAATGTCTAATCACTGGGTATACACCTTTAATGTAATATTGTATCTCGGCTGTAACTGAAAAAATAAAAAGTGATTTTTAAAAAGAAGAAGAAGCAGTTGGTTCAATACAATTACCTAAAGAATCTTTGCAGTCAGTGACAATAACAAGGTTAAAATTATTTCCTGAGGAATAATAGGTACCAGTAACTTAAGTCTGTGAGGGGAGGGGATTCAAAGTTATATAGGGGGTCAAAGTACTACTTGGGCTTGTTTTTGAGCAGAGACCTTGGGAATTAGGCCCACTGATCCCCAGCAGAGAGGAGAGATGGATGGGTGATCCTTGGACTGGACAGTCTTAATCCTGTGGATGAGCCTTGTGTCACCTTCTCCACAAATCCTCCACAACCTTCTATAACAGAGGCCAGCTGTACTACCTGTCACCAATGAAATCAAGAGAGCAGGTCTGAAAAGGACAAGGGAAATATCCCCTGTAGCAGCACTTTTGTGTTTTACTACATGTGAAAATATGATTCTGGAATTCTCAAGTGCCCACTGAATTACTAAAGTAGGAAGCTGATGTATTTTACAGCCCTAAAAAAAGCCAAAGAACTCTCAGGGAGCCCTCTCTTACGTGCTATCCAGCAGCACAGATTGGAAAAGTGGTGTCTATCAGCCTAGCTTTATTAAGCAGCCTAAATAACCACTAAACCAAGAAGGACCAAAGGCAGCAAAAGTTGAATGGTTTCAAATAAGGGTCAGAAGGTCCTCTCTCAGGCAAAGCCAATTCTTCAGGTGGAGAAGGGGTAAGAGGAAAGTGACAGCACAGAAGACAGTGGCAAATAAGAAAAGAATTAGAAAGCGTCCAGAAGGACTCACAGGTAAGGTGAACTTCAAGACAAAGAGTGAGGCAAGAGGACAAACTGTTAAGTGTGGCACAGCCTGGCTACTCTCTATTGTCTCTGTGTGGGATTGGCTCACCCAGTGGGTAGAGTTCAGTCCTTCAAGTGATCTACACACACACACACACACACACACACACACACACACGGGCACATCTCTGCATTTACATATGGAAGAAAAGGAAACTCATTTTGGAAACAACCTCAAAATACATACATCTACCTACACTAACCATAGGATGATAAGGCAATGGGCACACTCCTAGGAACTAGGAAGGGATTAACACTGTGGTGAGGTGGGGGCGGGGGGGGGGGGGGACATTCACAGGAGAGGTGTGCTAGAAGTCTGGATCCATGGTTCTCAAACTTGTCTGCACATTAGCTCCAACTGGAACCTAATGTTAACCATCTCAAGGCCTTGATCACACACCAAACCAACTGAATCAAAAGTCTCTAGGGGAAGAATGTAGGCATCTGAATGGTATTTTCACTCCTCAAGGCAAATTCAATGTGCAGAGGTTTTGAGAACCTCTAAGCTAGATCTAGCTACCCCACCAACCAGCCATAGAATCTCTGGCAAGACACATAGCCTCCCTGCCTCAGCTTTTGCATCTGTATATAACCGGTGAGCACATGCTTTGAGGTCCCTCCGAATTCTATCCTTCTATCAATCTAGCTGCTTGACATTTGCGGGTATTGTAACAGGGCAGGTGTAGCAAAAAAGGAGGTATCTACATACCCACACTATTTTGCGCAGCCAATCTGGGAGCATTGTTTACTCTCCTGCAGTGAGCATTACTTAAAATGACTTTATTTGTTTAACAGTTTAGAGGGCCTCTGCAGGTAGCCTCAGGAGCCCATTCATTTCATTAACATTAAATCAACAAGCAGACCTTCTTTCTGCCTCTCTCGAGCAGGATTAATGGATTTTGGCATGATTTGTGCATCTAGCAGCAAAACCTCGTGCTGAGAAAGCTAGCAGGCTTGACTAATTCCCAGCAGTGCTAACTTCATAAACTTACTTTAAGCTTTTAACTTTGACTGAAGATTAAAGGTAATGACTTCCCGCTGTTAAGTTTGAATGCATGATACTTGAGGTATAAAAAAACTATACAAAAATGACATACTATTTGATAAATTAATATTATATATAGATGTTTATGTGTGTGTGTGTGTGATTTTACGCTTATGAAAATACTCAATTCTGTGCATCTAAAAAAGGATCCTCTAAAACACAGATTTATGTAATAAATAATCATTACACTACATAGAGTATTGGCAGCTGCATATGTAAAGTGTAAGCATGAGAACCTATGGTTAGAATGTCGTATATATGCTAAAAGAAGCCCAGTTTTATGTGAAGCTATAATGTAACGGTCTGTTGAATATAAATAATTTTCTAAGAAGCAAAATTATTCTACTCAAAAAAAATTATTCTACTCAATGAGACCAGTTATCACCTATAAAGAATCCTACATATGACTATGCTTATGCTTTTCCTTCTAGTCTTAAGTTAGATTCAGAATTCAGAGAAGTCCGCACGAAGAAGGGAGAGAAAAGGGAAAAATACAATATTTCCAGCCCATCTGACAAGACGACATAAAAGCTTTTGATCAAAGGGTCTTAAGTACACTTTACTGGTGTGACAAACAACATTTTTATCCCTTTATTAGATTTATTTTTCTTCTGAAAACTGCAGTGACCAGAGTATGGTTTGTGAAAGAAAGCTGGCAGGGTTGTGTTCTTTGATTCCTAATTAACACCTTCAGTCTCAAAAGAGAACCAACAGAAATACCATAAAATGTTGCAGCTGCATTGTGATTCCGCTTGGTTGGTTTGTTAAAAGTCGGCTGGGCATTGGCAGCTGCCATAAAGGGAACGCTCAATGGATGTTTTGTATTGTGTCCACTGAAGTGAAAGAAGGCAACCATTTTATTTTTCAAATGGGCAGCTGCAGAGGGAGGTTTAAATGGAGCTAAATACAAGATTTACTGTTAACTTATAGTAAATATAAAGAAAATAAAACCTAAATCTTAAGTTTTTACAGTCACAAAACAGAAATTTTAGCAAGAAAATTACTAAGGACAATAATTTTGGAGCGTTTGAGCAAGTGACTTGGGGAATTTGGCAACAAGGAATAGCATTCATTATTTAAATCAAAATAGCCTTTTGAAAGAGCTGACTAAGCCAAAGCGTTAGAAATTGACATTTCCACTTTGAAAGGTAAAGGTATATCTTTCCTGTCCTTGGTAATGGGACTCCCCCCTCCCACTTATTGAAACCCTAAAATTTGTTCAGATTGGAACTGAGTAAGATTCCATACACCCCTACCTCACTTTTTTTTTAAAAAGAGCGTGGAGTTGAATTTTGCCTTGGGTAGGGGAATAAAGGAGGCATTTAACTCTGGTCAGATAAATCTCACCCACATTCAAAAATGCAATTAAGGAAATATGTAAATCTAGATGTTTCATCAAATGCTAGCTTAGGGGTTACTAGTTCTTTTCGAACACAATGACTGAACTAAAGAACTTTAGTGTCTGTGTAAGAACCATTGTCCAAGCCACAGTCCCTGTTGGAAACAGAGTCCGGCCTGGCCGTGGGAAATACCTACATATTTGACACAGGCCCTATTTCTGAGAGAAAGGGGATGGAAAAGAAAGTATGGCGATTTTACTGTTGCATTCTAATCAGCCATGATCTGCCTAATTTGCTTTGATCAGGAAGATAAACTAATTTTTCTATGGGCTGGATAAAAGTAATTAGCAAGCCAAAGCTTTCATGTTATTTCAAAAGAGCTAAAGTAAAGAGGATCAGAAATTGTAATGGTGGGAGTTAAATACATCTTTTCGGCTCATCTGAGAGCATTGTTAGTTCAAAATAGGATACTGACACAGAAGAGGAACTCCAGTTAAAGATAGTTTCATGGGCTGCACAAACCATTGTAAATTCTGAGACCCACAAAGCTATGTAACTAAACAGGATTACCAAAGGGTGGTTTATAATTGGTGTCTGTGTCATGCAGCCCCGTTCTTTTGTGGGGACACCTTTACCTTCCTGTGAAAAGGTAACGATTATTGCCTAGTTTTAAGAAACTGTTGGTTTTTCCAGAAGCTCTGCATTTCATTTGTTAGGTTTAAGTTGTTGGGGTAGTTGGATGTGTTTCCTTGAACCCTGAGCCACTGCTCCCTAAAGCAGACAGACACAGCCAGCTTGGGATTCTCCAACCCTGGATATACTGGAGTAGGATCTGAGATCAAACTGCAAAAGCTAATCAGGAACTTGACTCCACAGATGCTTAAATTTCACAGCCTGGTTCACTGGGTTTTGTGCCAGTTACCAACTTCAATCATGCCGCGTCCTCCTGTCTTTTTTTTTTTTCCTAAACACATGTAGTTATTAGATGAGAAGGAAAGATTTTGGAATATGGGATTTTGTTTCTTAAAAAAAAATCTGTTTAGTGTTAACGTTTTTTCTTGTTGATATGACCTTTGTGTTACTTCCCATTCCAGGCTGTTGTACTAGATACGGTATCTGTAACCCTACTGTAAACTTAATTGCTTTTTTGGCTACTAATCTCCTTTGCTGGGTTCTTAGATACCAAAGTGTGCATTTCATGTCAGACTCAATGTGTCTTTCAAATACATGATCTTTTCAAAAGGATCTGTGAGGTTGGAGCTCACTAAGTTTCAAGGTTATATAGAAACTATTAATCCCAAAGGAAACTAGAAGATATGATTTTCAGGCCACTATTTTATCTTGTTTGTTAAATTGTTTAAAATAATTTGATTTACCTTTTCTCATGTTTTTCTACTCTTTTGAGGAATCTGCAGTAACTCTTTTATCATTGTTTGAAAAGTTCTTAGTAATAGCAGTGTTCAAAATTGCAAATAAGCCTGTTTTCATTTTGTTGTTATCTGTCAAAGGTTTAGAAAAGATCGATTCTTGAGACTAAGAATGCAATCTATGGCCATGGGGGAGATCTTTAACAGTGTCAGCTTCATGTTCCTGCATATTCATTCATTCATTCATTCACATCATAAATGTTTATTGATTGCCTACTTTGTGCTAGATGCTGAGGATATAGCAGTACACAAGGTGGACAAAATCCGTCTTTGCAGGGAAGACAGACCTTAAGCAAATGCTTATTTTAAAGAATATTAAGATTCTGAAAGGGCTCTGATGGAGAACGGGAGTGCACCAAAAGAGAACCTGCCTGCTCTTGGTGGTCAGGGAAGACTTCCTTTAGGAAGTGACATTTAATCTGAAACTTGGAGGTCAGTTGGAGTTGGCCAGAAAAGGAGAGGGAAAGAGGGTTGTAGACAGACTTCCCCATTTAAGTCTGAGCACTGGTTGAATTTTCCTCCATGCATTCTGCAGCTGTAATATACAGGGTGATGCTGAGGACCCCTTAAGTACCTTGTACTGAGGGAGGGAGGTCTTAACACAGTTACCCCTAGGGGGCAGGTTCCTCCTTTGAGACCTGACCTATCCTTATTAAGAATTCTCGGAGGGAGACCAAGATGGCGGCGTAGGTAAACACCGGAGACCACTGCCGCAAACAACCATTTCAAAAATACAACTAAAAGACTGAACGGACATCACCCAGAACCACAGGAAGGCTGGCTGAAGAGAGACTCTACAACTAGAAGGAAAGAGAACAGCAAATCGAGGCTCAGAGGCGGCGCAGTGTGGAAAATACAAAGGTACCGAGGTGCGCGCGCAAAGCGGGCTGGTGGCTGAGGGCGCGGTTGTCGTTTTCTGTCGGGAGTGAGTCTCAGACTCTGGGCTCCAGATCCGGGCGAGTCTCTAGGGACCCAGACTCAAACGGGAGAAGCGGGATTATCCGGCATCAGTTGGAACCTGAGGGCAGCTTTCTCTCCGAGGTTTGCAGCGGCTGCCGGGGTTCTGAGAAGCAGAGCCTCTGGGAACGGGACTGAGCGTGGCCATAACTGCTCCCTCCGCCCGCCCTGTTGATCCCGCCCCGCCCAAACTCTGCGCACAGCCATTTGCCGATCACCTCAGGCAAAGGCTGGATTAGCGCCTCCCCAGAAGGCAGATGTTTTCCACACAGCTGATTTCCACAGCCAGTCGACCTGGGGGTCAAATCCCTCTAGTGTTAACTACAATAATTAAGGCTTGGCTAGAACAAGACTGCGCACAGAGACCACAAGGGGGTGCACCAAGAAAGCATAAAAGATGCGGAGACAAAAAAACATGACAGAAATGGAGGATATGGAGCTAAGAATCGCAATTTTGAGGGCTTGCCATAAATTTGTGCAGAGCCTCACGAAAACTAATGAGACCCTCGATGCTACGATAAAGAAATTAGAAAGTAAGCATACACGGACTGAAATAAAGAATATTATACCCAATAGCAGACCAGAGGAGTACAATAATCAAACCAAAGATTCGACAAAAAACACCCAATTGGAAAAGCAAAATGAAAAAAGAATCCGAAAGTGTGAAGATAGTGTAAGGAGCCTCAGGGACAGTTTTAAGCGGTCTAATATCAGAGTCATTGGAGTCCCAGAAGATGAGAGACAGCAAGATATTGAAAACCTATTTCAAGAAATAATGGCAGAAAACTTCCCCCACCTGGTGAAAGAAATGGACTTACAGGTCCAAGAAGCGCAGAGAACCCCAAACAAAAGGAATCCAAAGAGGACCACACCAAGACACATCATCATTAAAATGCCAAGAGCAAAAGACAAAGAGAAAATCTTAAAAGCAGCAAGAGAAAGAGGCTCAATTACCTACAAGGGAATACCCATACGACTGTCAGCTGATTTCTCAACAGAAACTTTGCAGGCCAGAAGGGAATGGCAAGAAATATTCAAAGTGCTGAATACCAAGAACCTACAACCAAGATTACTTTATCCAGCAAAGCTATCATTCAGAATTGAAGGTCAGATAAAGAGCTTCACAGATAAGGAAAAGCTAAAGGAGTTCATCACCGCCAAACCAGTATTATATGAAATGCTGAAAGGTATCCTTTAAGAAGAGGAAGAAGAAGAAAAAGGTAAAGATACAAATTATGAACAACAAACATGCATCTATCAACAAATGAATCTAAGAATCAAGTGAATAAATAACCTGATGTACAGAATGAACTGGTGATTATAATAGAATCAGGGACATAGAAAGGGAATAGACTGACTATTCTTGGGGGAAAAAGGGGTGTGGGAGATGCGGGAAGTGACTGGACAAAAATCATGCACCTATGGATGAACACAGTGGGTGGGGAGTGAGGGTGGAGGGTGGGGTGGGAGCTGGAAGGAGGGGAGTTATGGGGGGAAAAAAGAGGAACAAATGTAATAATCTGAACAATAAAGATTTAATTTAAAAAAAAAAAAAAAGAATTCTCTTAGTGAGGAACTGCAAGGGGCTCTGCAGTTTCCGGTCTCATTAAGCGTATCCTCTGCTTGGCTAGCTTATGGTTTCACTGGGCACACCAAATTCATTTTCAGTCCTTCCAAAACATTATTGTGAACTTATTGATTTGCATCCCTAATGATAATCTGAAAAGTAGAGGCAGTAACCGTGTTATATGTGGGCCTGTATGTTTTCCCTGGGTTAGACAAGAAAGAAGTAGAAGGCAAGATTTTCCATTTGTCCTCTCATTCACAGTAGACCCTTCCATTGCCTGTTCCCAGGGAAAGCTGGTCAGACCTGAGGGTGCCCATGTATTCATTCTTTTCATTATACCTAACATTTACTTGGTACTTACTATCAGGCAGGTTCTAAACTAAGCCCAAGAAACAAAGATGAATCAAGGAACAGCTTCTGGTCTCTGATGTTCACGATTTAGTTAAGGAAGAGAGACAAGTAAACCAAAGCAGTGTTGTGATTAAGTCTCATTCTAGAATGAGATCAGACACTCTTTGTTGGAATCCTGGCACTGCCACCTATTACCTTGGGCAAAAAATTTAACTCCTCTGTGGCTGCAGTTTCCTCATCTGTAAAACAACATTTCTCACAGGGTTTCTCATGAGGGTTGTTGCTTGAGAGCACTTAGAACTGCCTGGCAGGTAGGAAATACCAGGTGAGGGTAGCTATTATTAGTAGAGGTTGGTATTAAGTCTTATGGGAGCATAGACCTGGAGCATTCATTCCACCTGGAGTTGAAAATGCTTCTCAAAGAGGGGTTGTGTTTGCTCTTAACTGTCGGGGCAGATTTCCTCACGTGGGTGGGGCACGTCCTTCAGCAGGAACCACCACACCAGCAGAGGCTCAGGAATGTGAGCGCACGTGGAAGGAAATGTTCACATTTGCTGACTGTGAGACAACAATGACTGGAAGTGAGAGACCTTGAAGAAAGAGAATGTAAAACTCATCTGAATGGCCACAAGAACTCATGAGAAGAGACTGAGAGTTTAGGGTGGGGAAACTTCCTAAAGTGCAATTCAAATCCTGACTGACACCTGCCAAGTAAAGTCTCAGAGCTTTATTCAGGTTTTCCCTCAAATGCCGGGGCCCTCCACAATACACCAAGCCCTCCACAGTGACTGGGCCCCCCACAGTACACCAAGCCCTCCACAGTGACTGGGCCCTCCACAGTGACTGGGCCCCCCACAGTACACCAAGCCCTCCACAGTGCACCAAGCCCTCCACAGTGACTGGGCCCTCCACAGTACACCAAGCCCTCCACAGTGACTGGGCCCCCCACAGTACACCAAGCCCTCCACAGTGACTGGGCCCCCCACAGTGCACCAAGCCCTCCACAGTGACTGGGCCCCCCACAGTACACCAAGCCCTCCACAGTGCACCAAGCCCTCCACAGTGACTGGGCCCCCCACAGTACACCAAGCCCTCCACAGTGGAATGGGCCCTCCACAGTGCACCAAGCCCTCCACAGTACACCAGGCGCTCCACAGTACACCAAGCCCTCCACAGTGGAATGGGCCCTCCACAGTGTCTCAGCCCTCCACAGTACACCAAGCCCTCCACAGTACACCAGGCGCTCCACAGTGGAATGGGCCCTCCACAGTGCACCAAGCCCTCCACAGTGGAATGGGCCCTCCACAGTACACCAAGCCCTCCACAGTGGAATGGGCCCTCCACAGTGCACCAATCCCTCCACAGTGACTGGGCCCTCCACAGTACACCAAGCCCTCCACAGTGGAATGGGCCCTCCACAGTGCACCAATCCCTCCACAGTGACTGGGCCCTCCACAGTACACCAGGCCCTCCACAGTGGAATGGGCCCTCCACAGTGACTGGGCCCTCCACAGTACACCAAGCCCTCCACAGTGGAATGGGCCCTCCACAGTACACCAAGCCCTCCACAGTGGAATGGGCCCTCCACAGTACACCAAGCCCTCCACAGTGGAATGGGCCCTCCTCAGTGACTGGGCCCTCCATAATACACCAATCCCTCCTCAGTGACTGGGCCCTCCATAATACACCAATCCCTCCTCAGTGACTGGGCCCTCCATAATACACCAATCCCTCCACAGTGGAATGGGCCCTCCTCAGTGACTGGGCCCTCCACAGTACACCAAGGCTCTGAGGCCCAGGGTTTTAATCTTGCCCTGCAATTGATTAATTATATGATTCAAAGATACCATTTACCCTTTCTGATCTGTTTTGTCATCTGCTAAATGAACAAATCCATCCAGTGTCCATTTTAGTGCAAATCCCACCCTGGATTAACTTTATATACAGCAAGGAATGCTTCACATGCAAATTAATGCCTCTAAGCATGTCTAATGCACAGGCATTTCATATCCATGTGCCGGTGGGAAAGTGGAAGTGAAATCAGATTGGAGGCATCCTCCATAGCCAGCTTCTTTTTTTAAATATGTTTCTATTAATTTTAGAGAGAAAGGAAGGGAGAGGGATAGAGACAGAAACATCAGTCAGCTGCCTCCTATATGCCCCTACTGGGGATCGAGCAGGAAACCCAGGCATGTTCCCTGACCAGGAATCTAACCGGTGACCTCTTGGTTCATGTGCAAATGCTCAACCACTTGGCCACACCGGCCAGGCATAACCAGCTTCTTTTATCAGGAGTCAGCCAGCTCCAATTCTTCCTCCTCCCTGACATAGCGCTTCCATTCTAACCTGCCTGAGACTTCAGTTCCATTTCCAATAGTAAAACAGGATTAAATTTTCTTTTTTCTCTGCATTCTTTCCCATCCCCCAAAATAAGAATAAATGAGTGGGTGGTTTCTGGATGGCACTCTCAACTCCACTGTATCTTGAAACTCAATCCCGCTGACTTCTGAGGGCCTGCAGTGGGCATTGTCTCTGCCGAAAACAGAGCTGTGACAGATCTTCCCCAGGAATCGTTTCTTATCCGTTCTCATTGCCGGAGTCTCTCCCATTTGGGGCCATAATCTCAATTCTTGCACCTTTTCTGGTCGTAAACACGGCAGTGTTTACAGAATCCAGTTCAGCTTTATCTAGACAACCAGGCTCCTGATGACCTCTGAGTCCTCCCCCCCCCCCCCACACCCCTTCCCTCACCTCTCAGAAGGCACATGTCCTGCCTCTTTCTCAAAGCTATCCCCCATCCGGGATTTCCCTTTTATCGCCTGGGGCCCATGTTTTATTCATTCAGCAAACTATTACTCAGAGTGTGCAAGGTGCTATGGGAAGACACAAGATGAAGACAACATCAGTTCATTTTCTTCTGAAAGTTCGAAATCTAAAAGGTTAAGATCATTACATACCGTATTAAATTTGGTAACCTGGTACTTTACATAATAAAGAGATTTCTACTTAAATATACTTATCACATTAACATCCTCTATTTCTCCCTCTTTAGTCTATATATAAGCATGTTACCCACTACATGGCAAATATAAGTAGTATATAAATATTTCCTATGGGTGGAATGAGGATTCCTCTCTCTGTTCTGTAATTTCCTCAAACTTTTCCCTTCTCTCTCCTCCCTTTCACTGCCAAAATTCTTGAAAGAGAAGGCTATATTCACTGCCACAATTTCATTACCACCCACTCACTCTTTCATTCCTTTTGAAATCAGCCTGCCACCCCCACCATTCAACTAACATCACTCTCTTAACCACCACCAATGACCTCCTACTGCCAAATCCAAATGGTCTCTTCTCTGCCCTCCACCATCCCAGACCACTCTGCAGTGCGAGACTCTGCCAACCACCCCCTCCTCCACCCTAAGCAGAGTGAGTGCGTCA
Organism: Myotis yumanensis; assembly: GCF_028538775.1. Taxonomy (NCBI): domain Eukaryota; kingdom Metazoa; phylum Chordata; class Mammalia; order Chiroptera; family Vespertilionidae; genus Myotis; species Myotis yumanensis. The sequence continues at coordinate 145,572,529 of NW_027223754.1, read as the reverse complement.
CAGCTCCTGCCTCAAAATGCACATGTTTTGGAATCTGCCAGACCTGGGTTTGGCCACAGTCCAAAGCTCAGTCTCCTTATCTATGAAATGGGGCTAATAAAGTCTATTATCTGTGTCTGGCACACACACGGTCAGCCTCCTAATTGCTCTCCTTACCTCACTCTCACCTCACACATGAGCCGCTGCCAAATTAGTCTTTCTAAGCTTCATAATGATCATGTCACTTCCCTGGTCAGAACGCTTCAGCAACACCCAGGGACTGGAGAGCTCCGAACCTATTGCCCTGCACACGACGTCTCCAGTCTCCACCATCAGCTCCAGTCGTGCCCAGCTGTGCTCCACTGGTAGGAGCCCTGCAGGACTGAGCATCTGGAGACAGTCCCCTGGTGTCCGCATGGCTTCTGACTAGTTGTCATTCAATATCTCTTTATCTCTAGTGTCTGCACCAGCAAGTTGAAATAACAGATTCATTTAAAGCTAAAGCTCCTCTTAGCTCTTAAATTCTATGATTTCACCTTTTGGACTTATTTTTCCACACTTTTCCTTCAAGTTTTCTATTCTTTGGGCCAATTGCCTGGACCCCATTTCCCTAACTTGCTCCTTGCTTTCATGCCTCGGAACCTCTGCTCTTACTAGTCCTTCTTTCCCATCCACATGTGTGAAAGTCCTTCCTCAGGCTCTTCTCAAGTGCCATCTTCTCTTCGATGGCCAGGAGGAATTGTCCCACCCAGTGGATGCCAAGCACCCTCTTGAATGGTACACTTACATCAGATAAGCCCTGTTAGGGCCACTGCAATCTTCTCCTCTTTCCCCTGCCGCACTGGCTTACCTTTGCACGTGGGTGATTCTGTCTTCCCGTTGTCAGCTTTCACTTTGCCGCCTCGTTCTTTAAGATCCACCATGTCTTAACATAGTCTAGTGCCTCAAATCCAACATCTTTACCCAAGGCTTCAAAACCCTTACCAAAATGTCCCAGATTACTTTAGTTCTCTCACCTGTCAACCACCCTTCAGGGCAAATGTAAGCTAAGGTAGCTGAGCTCATTCATGGAGGCTGTGGGATGTAAGAGCCTTGAATTTTAAATATTAATTTGTCATGGGCTAGGATAATGCATTTACAGTTTAGTATAAAATCAGCAAGTAAGCAAAGGTGTACTTAAAAAACTTCAACTGTTATATGTTACATACTATACTATATCTTATTTAAAATCTGTGCCAAAACCGGTTTGGCTCAGTGGATAGAGCGTCTGCCTGCGGACTCAAGGGTCCCGGGTTCGATTCCGGTCAAGGGCATGTACCTGGGTTGCGGGCACATCCCCAGTGGGGGATGTGCAGGAGGCAGCTGGTCGATGTTTCTCTCTCATCGATGTTTCTGGCTCTCTGTCTCTCTCCCTTCCTCTCTGTAAAAAATCAATAAAATATAAAAAATAAAAAAAAAAAGAATGTTTAAAATCTGGTTACAGGATAATGGTTGTAGCACATTTAGCCACTTAACAGTAGATTAGGTAAAATTTCATAAATATTTTAATGCACTTATGCATTAAATAGTTCATAACTGGAGAAAAAATCAGAATGACTCATGGAGAATTTTTTTTAAGTCCACACTCCTAGATATCATCCCAGAGATTCTGATTTGGTAGATCTGGAAATTAAAGTGGGCATCTGTTTTTGAATAGTGCCACAAGTTATCAAGATCACTGGATCACTGCCCAGCTGGTGTGGATCAGTTGGTTGGGCATCCTCCCATGCACAGTCTCTCTCATCAATGTTTCTCTCTCTCTCTCTCTCCCTCTCCCTTCCTCTCTCTGAAACCAATAAAAACATATGAAAAAAATCACTGAATCACACAACTTGAGGAATTGTGCAGTGCACAGCGATCTAGAGTAAATTCTGATTGCATATTCTCTTTACCCATCAGAAACATTTGGGTTAGGATCTTAGCTTTGTCACTTATTAGATGTGTGACTTTGAGCATCTGTAAAATGGAACAATGATAGTACTCACTGTGGAGGACAAAATTAGATGGACTCTACAAAATACTGCAAGTTAATCCAAGTTAAGGAAAATCACAATTATATCATAGAAGCTACAATTATAGCCCTTGAGTAGACAGAAGGGAAAGTCCTTATTTGAGTAAGTTTTAACAGGCTAGATGGTGTGATTCAATTAAGTACATTCAATATCATAATTATTTTTATTTATTCCAATAGTGATACTTAATTTGAACATTAAAAATTGGCATGAGATTTTTATGTTCAGAAAACAGAAGTGTAAGTTAGAAAAGAAAAGTTATCCTGGGCAGAAGGTTCAGAGTTGGAGATCTGAGTACATTAGCCCTCCCTCCCCCCCCCCCCCCCGCCCCCACACACACACTTATCCATGAAGGATATGTTCCAAGATCCCCAATGAATACCTGAAACCACGGATAATCCGAACCTTATATAGCGTTTTTTTTCCCCTGTACATACCTATGATAAAGTTGAATTTATAAAGTGGGCAATCTCATGGATAGAAGATTTGTTTTTACCATAGATGGTAGCAACCTCTGCATACAATTTTTCTTCCCCTAAGTCGAGAACTTTCACCATTTCACTAAAGGAAGCACTTTATGAGTTCTCTTTGGTATATCCAGATTGCAAGCATCATTACTCTTGGGCTTTGAAGCCATTATCAAGTAAAATAAGGGTTACCTGAACACATGCATTGCAATACCAGGACAGTGGATGGGGTAACCTAGATGGCTACTAGTGACTAAGTGTGGGGAGCATAGACAGAGTGGAGATATTGCACAAAGGGATGATTCACCTTTCCAGCACAATGGAACAGGACCTGTGAGATTTCATCATACATGTCAGAATGGCACGTGATTTAAAATGTATGAATTGTTTCTTCTGGGAATTTTCCATTTGATATTTTTGGACCTCGGTTGACTGTGAGTAACTGAAACCAAAGAAAGTAAAACCACAGATAAGGGGGTATTTCTGTATAGAAATTTTGGGGGAGCAGATCCCCAGGATCAGACCTGTAGGGAGAGAGGGGAGGCAGGACTGGGCAGAGGGAGAAGGTTGCAACAAAGTCCTCAGCCAATCTCATAGGGAACCCTAATATCGGGGTGGTCCTTCAGAAGTGTCATGCCTCACAACAGCCAGTTATTGGATGTAGGTCTCCTCTTTCTAATCCCCCCACCCCAGTGTGACCTTGAGCAAGGAGGTTCGCTTTAATGGCTCTGCAGGATGACTCAGCTGGAGCCCCAGCTGGCTGTGGGGATGAGCAATTCAGCCCTGAAGTGGGGCATCTGGGCAGCATGCCATAGCATCCCCTACAATTTAGTCTGGAAGAGGGAGGAACAGGTAAGGCTGCCCTGTTTCTTAGGAAAGTAATCGAGTTGACTTGCCAAAATGAAGCAGTGCTACTCTGAGAATGACCAACCCTCAGTAGGATCCTGAAAATTATCTCAGACTCTAATCCTCCTCCTCCTCCTCCTCCTCCTCCTCCTCCTCCTCCTCCTTCTCCTCCACTTTTTTTCTTCTGTACCACGGGCGCCTTTAGCTGTCTAGACAGTTCCTTTTCTATCTTAATCGTATGTATATATGTTTGTGCATTTCTACTATCCCAAAGAATTTTATGCTCTTTGGCTTTCCTCCATGTTTTTTAAACAAAACTGTCTTCTGGGATTCCTCAGGGAGTTACAGAAAAGCCTCCGAATAATACCATGGTAGCTCACTTCATCTCCCAACCAGCTGCATAAACTCCCTCTCTTACTACATTTATACTCTCCTGGTCCATTGGGTAAGCCTCCCGCCATTTAACACAGAGTACAAGTATGTTTCTCAATTGCTCTTAGAAACTTACATCAAAACTCACTCTTCAGGTAACATAAACTGATTGGAAATGAGAAAACAAGCAGTCTCATAATCCACAGCACAAAGGTTATCAAATGACCACTTCCTGGCCACTCAGAAAAGTCTAAATAAAAATAATGCAGTGAAACAACAACAGCAAAGATGTTTTGTTGGTCTTCAACTGTGAACTTCTGAAAGGCAGTAACTGCACCTGCTCTGTGCTCCTTTCCATTGCACAATGTCTAGCACACGGTTAGAACTCAATAGAATGAGATAATTTTTTGTCCAGCCCTGCACCTGGGAAGACTGGCAGGCTGCCACCAACTAGATGGCTGGTGTACTTGAGTGATTCCTGTGCCTTTACATGGAAGTAGAAAGCCATGAATTAAAGCTTCTAGACAGACCGCTATGAGGATTATCTATTGACTATAACAGTGTTTTGTTTGTATTTTTAATGAGGACAAAATATACTGGTATAATCCTTATTTATGAATCAAGAGGAGAATTGAAGGAGCAAGGCAGATTATGAAATTATGTTACTTCTGTATCACCAACCTTGAAAGGGCTTAACATTCCTTCATTTCATTTTAGCAAAGGTTTTATTTTATTGAATAGAATTTTTAAAAATGTCTTTGTTCTTACTAAGCTTGCAGTAACTCAGGACTTCTTGCTCAGCAAAGTATTAGATAGTATGAATATAAGGGTACCATGAAGAGAAAACTCCTCTTGCATTGACATCTTTAAACTGAATAGGGAGATAATGAAGAAATGCAAAGTAAATGTAGCAGATTAGATACAATTTATTTTATTTGGGGGATAAGAAGAAAGTAATACAAAAAGCTGTTCTGCATGATGATGCTCTATGATTTTTCATGATGATACTATTTTGCCTTTGGGTTACCTCTGCCAAAACAAAAGCAAAATGGATGCTATGTGTGATTAATATGTCCCTCTGCCTGCTCTGACCTTTTATGAGTAGTGTCTAGAGAGGATCTGGCAAATGATAAGGAACTGAAAAATTGAAAGGCTTTCTTGGGTATCTAGGTCTGGTTGCCATTCTCAGACTTTCCAAATCTAAGGAAACCGGGGAGATAGGAACATAACTATGGCTCTTTGGGGAGCTATTATTTAATGAAACTAGCAGCGTGTCCTTCTTGAAAATAAGGAGAATGCAGCTGATGTTAACGTTGCAGTGAACCGGGGGCGATAATGAGAGCTACCGAAATAGTTACTTGAGGCAGGGTCTGCGTACTTGGAGTATGAGGAAGGCAGAAAGGAAAATAATGTAGACCAGGTTTTGTTGTTGTCTTTTATTTCTTAAAAACAAAAATAGTCACCATTTACAATGTGTCAGACTTCCCATATGTTACCTTATTTAGTCCTGATATCAAACCAGTGAGTTTTGTCATTTCTATTCCATAAATAAAGAATATCAGAGACATTAAGGGATGGTCCAAGGTCACAAACCTACTAAATTATGCAGAGAGGCGAGTTGAAAAGAAGTCTGTCTGATTTCAAAGCCTATGCTTTCCCCAGGACTCCAAGACGAATCTCCGAATGTGAACTTTGCCTGAATATCAGCTGGGATGACTATTTTAACTTGCTTTCAGAAGGATGAAGATCAAATTAATAAAAAGTTACATTCAAAGGAGGTGAAGATAATTGAACATTTGAGAGAGAATTGTTTAAGGTTTCACTGGTTTGGAGTGAATTTGGCCTGAAGAACAGGGGACACAATAAATGCCAGGGGACTCAATACCGAAGATCCTAGACAGTCCCCATTTGTGTTTGTTTTTAACATCTGTCATTTCAACTGTGTCTCTGATTACCATGATCTGTCTCTCTTGGGGTAATCAAAGTGGTTCTGTTTGTTTGATTGTTTGCCAGTTCATAGTGTTGCTTCCCAAGGAGAGAATAATTTGCATGCAACTTCAGTGATAATTAGTAACAACAACAAAATATCTTGGAATGATGGCAGAGATCAAAACTGATATTTTTTGTTGGACCTGAAAGACTAGAATAAATTGATGCCAGTTTGGCAGGTTGCATGAAAATGACATGGACAGTAATTTTAGTTGTCCTAATTCTGAATATTGTGCCTAGAAATTACTTGTTCTGTTCATGTCATTTTCTACAAAATGCTGTAAGGACTAGCAATGAGCCAGAGGTGAAATGCTTTAACCTTTTGAAAATCCAAAGAAGTATTTTATTGTTTAAAATTGTATAGCATCACTACATCCAAAGATTTCCCAGGGAGCTTTATCTGAATTCTTATTAATTCTCAGAGTATTTCTCTAAAGTTGAGATAAATGCTTTCAAAAATATTAGATAAACCAAGGAACGTTGTGTAATATTAATACGAGATAAACAGATTAATTTCTCTACCTACACATTGTAAAAGTTAAAAATGGCAATCCAATATTTTTAATGTAGTTTTATTGAGTTCAGAGAGGAAGGGAGAGGGACAGAGAGAGAGAGAAACATCAACGATGAGAGAGAATCATTGATCGGCTGCCTCCAACACGCCCCCCACTGGGGACCAAGCCCGCAACCCTGGGCATGTACTCCTGACCGGAATCGAACCCAGGACCCTTCAGTCTGCAGGCTGACGCTCTACCCACTGAGCCCAACCCGCGAGGGCAATCCAATATTTTTAATGCTTTAGCCTGGTTTCTATGCCTGAGTGCCAGAAGCTGCACTGTAAGAAAGACAGTACCCAGGACAGGTACATGTTGTTTGAGCAGGACTACTGGTACACTTGGAAAAATAAAATACCATCTCTGTTTTAAATAGTAACAATTGCAAAGTTGTCAGTTGAAGGCTCCTATTTGAACTGATTACACTTGATAAAAAATAACAAGCTGTGACAAATAGAAGGGCACGATTTCAGTAATTCACTGAAGAATGTCCCTATCAAAGCTTTGTGGCAAAAAAAAAAAAAAAAAAAAAAAAAAAATGTCTTGTTTGGGTCACAATTGCAGAGTTGAAATAACAGCCCATGAATACCCTGGAGAAATGACTGTGTACCCAAGGTGAATGCTAAAGCCTTCCCTTTTGAATGAGCCTTTTAATCAAGGCATTCTCTGGGCCCTGAAAAAAGTCTCCAGTGGTCCTACCTAAAGATTAATGGGAAAAGCCGAAACTGAGTTGGCCTATTTGCAGAAACAATTTTGAAGATTTACTGATGGTTGACAAATGCCATTTAAGCTTTCAAAGCCAGCCATATGCTTTTGAAAAGGATTTAAAGGAAATCCTCCCACTAAAGAAGACAACTTTGAAGGATCTCTGTAGTGGCCTCTGCTTTTGAGGTATGTGGACATGTTGTTGAGTTTTCTCTTTCCTGCCTGCTCCGCACACCCCCACCCCCATATTTTGCTGAATTTCTAAAACATTTGACTCAGAAAAAGACCATAAGCCTTTCTCTACTAGATTTCTATGTTCAGAAGATACCTGTATCCTTTTGTTGGCCAGTGAGAATTAAAGCAACTCTTGTCAGACAGTTGTACATATAGAGTATGGTATGTTTCTCAATTACCTTTCTACGAATACAGGGGCTAATAGTGCAACATTATTGAAAGTTTAGTGCAACATTGTTCAAAGATACAATTAATGTTTTTTAAAAGTGTTCGGGTTTTTAGATTTTTTTGTCAATATATAGATGATCTTAGGCTTCTAGAATATCACAGCCACAGATACATTCTAAATCAGATTTCAATGAACATGGGCACCATTTCCTTCCACATTCATTCTCCCGTGCATCTGGCCATTGGTTTTTGGCTCAGGTAAACCTTATTCAGCCTGGAGAGTAGCACATTGCCAGAGAGATTACATTCAAACCATGTCTTCAGAGGGTAAAACTCCGAATGCAATTTAAAAACATTATCCAGTCACATGGGGATTAGAATTGGCCCCACTTGATACTTTGTCATCCTTCTTCCACCCACTCCAGTGAAATCTGTGGGTGATTTCATAAGCAGGAGGCCTCCTCCTGTCTTCTTGATCCCCACAGAGCTAGATGAGTCACTGTGTGCGGGGCGCGCCTGTCAGACCCTCGCTGCCCTGTGGCTGCCCTGTGGCTGCCCTGTGGCTGCCCCGGGCACCAGTGGGTTCAGGAGCAGCATGGTCTGGTTGTTCCCCCATTTCCCTGGGTCCCTGACAGTGATCCGACAGACAGTGACACTGACACAAAGCAGCCGAGAGGGGCAGGAGCTGGGGGTGAGGTCAGAGCAGAGAAACTGAGAAAACCCAGTGAAGTGGAAGCTGAGAGGATGAGGCTTATAGCTGGTTTCTCGGCTCCCTTCAGGCAGCCACACCTCCCCCAAGCCCAGGCAGAAACACTGCCTCTTCACTGCCTTGGGAACAATGAAAGGCCAGAAGGAAGGGTTTGGACACGTGAGCCTCAAATCCCTTTCAGCAGCAGCCCGAAAGCCTCAGAGTTACTCTCCCGCTTTTTCTTTTAAAAGTTAGAACCTAACGAAAGCTCACCCATAGCCAGAGTGGCATTGCACGACACACGTGCCAGCAAAGAAGGCCACTGCTGGTCCTCCTTTGTCACCTGGGTTATTGGAATGGTCCCTCTCGGCTGCCTGGCCTCCAGTTCATCCTCCAGTTTATCACCAGTGCAATCTCTCTAGAGATGTCCTCCGAACGCCATACGTGTTTCTGCCAAAGAACCTTCTGTGACTCCTGGGGTGTCCGTACCACCCGCAGGAGCTGAGTACTGGTGCTTGGCCATGGACGCTGAAACATCTCATCACAGAGTAGGACAGTTCCTTTTCAATCCCCTCCCAGCCCTCTGGTTTCATCAGCCAGAGTCTCCGTGAGGGCCACTTTGTCTTCAGCACCTCCCTGATCCCCACTAAACTCCCTATCAGAGGGAAGGCAGGCTTCAGGCTCAGTTTGACCTGGCAGATCTAACTAGGAATCTAACTAGAATTTAATAACAGCATTTGGTTTTCATTGTATATAGTTTAACAGTTTCCTACTGACAGCTGATAAACTAGTTTTCTACTTATAGGTAACTAGAGGCCCCATGCATGAAATTCGTGCAAGAGTAGGCCTTCTTTCCTCCAACTGCCAGCACCGGCTTTCCTCTGGCACCCGGGACCTGGGCTTCCCTCACAGCCCCGATTTCGTCCAGGAGGTTGTCCGGAAGGATGTCAGAAGGACATCCGGTCTAATTAGCATATTATGCTTTTATTATTAGAGATGATATAAATTTTCCATTCTGATTGAACTTACCTAGGTAATTTGAGTTAATATATACCACCTACATTTGTATATATGCACAGTTCAGCCACTGTCATTATATGGCAAAATAAGGAGTAGTTTGGGAAACAGAGCTTTGAAATAAAATCCAAACTGCTTACATGGCTTATAAATCTCACTACAATCTTTCTTCCACTCCTATCTCCAGGCAGGTTCAGCTCCCTCCTTGTGACAAACTATAGCAAGCCCTGCATAGCACACGCTGGGCTCCCTTGTAGAATGTGCTGTCACTATTGCCCAGATCGTCTTCCTCAGTCTTCTCCAACTAAATCACTTCTCTTCATCCCTCAAGTTTCAGCACTAAGCTACCCCTCAAAAAAACCTTCTGTCCCACTATTTACCTCCCCTTTCCATGCTCCCATTGGCTGAATTAGGATCCCTCCATTGAGGTCTCATAGCATCTTGGCTACATCTTTATTAGTGTTCTAATCACTTCTGCACTTCTTAAATTGCTTGTCTCTCTTCCTAGTCTATCAACTCCTTGAGGACAGGAATTTTGTTTAGGTCTCTGCCACACCTGTCTGGAATACAGTATTTGTTCAACGAATGTTTGATGAAACAATACATTCTTTTTACCTGGAAGGCAAACAAGCAGGATAGCTAACGACCAAAACCTTAATAATAGCACAGTAGATGATGTATAAATAATGCAGTCTACATTAATTGATAAAACTGGGGGCTCTATCAAAATATGAAAACAACTCCAATATCCATTAGATAAATATAGAGTGGTATATCCACACAATGGAATATTATTTGGCAATAAAAAGGAATGGAGTACTGATACATAATACAACACAAGTAAACCTTGTGTATGAAATGTCCAGAATAGGCAAATCTATAGAGACAGAAGGTAGGTTAGGATTGCTTAGGGGTAAGAGGGTGGGAGGCTATCGGTTAGTGACTGCTAATGGGCACAGGGTTTCTGTTCTGAGTGATGAAAATGTTATAAAATTAGATTTTGCTGATAGTTGTACAACTGTGGGTATACTAAAAATCACTGCATTGTACACTTTAAATGGGTGAATTGTATGGTATGTGCATTAAATATCAATAGTGTTTAAAAAAAAAAGAGTGAAAGTTCTAAGTCAGATTGCCTGACTTTGAATTCTGCACAATTTACCAGCTAGTGACCATGAGCAAGGTATTTAGTTTCTCTGTGACTCAGTTTCTCTTCCGTAAAACAAAGGTAATAACAGTGCCCACCACAAAAGATCACTGTGAAGATCCAATATGCCTACCACAGTGCCTGTGAAATAGTAACACTCCAAAAATATTAGCTGTCATTATTGCTAAAGGTTATGTAGTATATTTTCGATCATGAGGAAAAATATGACATTTTAATGTACTTATAATATTAACTGTCTTAGTTCTTTCACAAATGGTGATATGCCTATACCACGTATCATATTTTTTGTTAATAAGCCATCCTGTATATACTAGGGACAACTCACAATAAAATTCATGCACATACACACATTATGCTGCATTTTAATTCTCAGAACAACCCTATTCTATTAGTATCCCTATTTTATAGACAAAAAAGAAATGGATACACAGCATGGGTACATTGCTCAAGTTTCTCCATGCCTTTTCAGTGGCAGAATGGAAGGCATCTGACCCCCAGGTCAGTGCCCTTGCTGGTACAGCAGGCTCTCTATGTGCAAGTGGGCCCACAGATACATACTCAACTAGTAGGGTAACCACCCAAGGAGAGAGCTGCCTGAGTGGAGGCAGTGGGCTCCACATTGCTCTCCTTATTTAAACACATCTCCCACATCAAACTGTCACAACAGGCCCTCCTGTCTTGTCTGAGATTTCACCATAAGAAATATTCTTTTGAAATGGAAAACAGGCAGAGCCTTTGTCTCAAGAATGCTGTTAAAAAAATATAACCTAAGAAAGGATAGGCCTGGGGGGTCTGTGCCACAAGGGTGTGATCCTTGTCTCTCAACACCAGCATTATGACATTATTAAGAATACTGGCTAAACGAATGCGTATAACATCTGACTTCAATCATTGTAGTCAGTAGCAAAAAATGTGTTACACATGGCATATGCATACTACAGCACGAGTTGATTGTATGAGGCACATCCTATGATCAAAAAGGACAACGCGAAACTAATCCTAAGTGGATAGCAGAATTCACTTGGAACATCTGGGAACAAGCGTCATAGTTTCAGGTTAAATTCTCTGCTAGAGTATTCAATGAATCCATAGGCCGAAGCTTCAGCCCACAGATACTATATTATAAATAATTCATAGATGAGCATAATCATATTTGAGTACTTAACTATCACTAAGTCTCTGCCTTCAAAGGGATTATAATGTAGTCTGAAAGATTTTAACAGTCTCCATGTCTTGGATTTTGCATTCCAGGCACTTTTCATGGGTCCGGCACATAGAAGGTTCTCAATAAATGTCGGTTGTCAATGAATGAGTGAATGAGGGAGTGCATTATAATTTGAAGGGAAATTAAATAACTTGTAACAAGTTAACCTTTATTCAAAATGTTCATTATTCATTTGTTGAATGATGAACGAGTGGACTCTAAATGAATCAATATGACAAGCTGAGTTTTCAGGAAAAAACTGAAAAATGAATAAGATTTTTATTAACTTTCGTTGCCCTACCTGCTTAACTTATTTAAAAATGTTTTTTTACGATTTGATTTAAAAAGAAGGGTCAATTTGGGGTGATGCCTAAGTCATTCTTAATTTTCAGAAAATTATTACTTAATTTAACAGGTTACTGGTGTTATTATATGAAACAAATGAAATTACAAAAAAGTTAGAGCCTGGCTGGTGTGGCTCAGTGGTTGCGCATCGACCTATGAATTAGGAGGTCGAGATTCAGTTCCCAGTCAGGGCACATGCCTGGGCTGCAAACTCAATCCCCAGTGGGGGGCGTGCAGGAAGCAGCTGATCAGTGATTCTCATCATTGATATTTCTCTCTCTCTCCCTCTTCCTTCATCTCCGAAACCATTAAAGATATATTTTTTAAATAAAATAAAAGAGTTAGATATATCTTCAGATCTGAAACAATACACCTTGTGTTCATCTGCAACCATTAGAGAGTCAGTGTCATACCTGGCACATGAGTAGTGCCTCACTTTTGCTGGAGTCAGTCTTCTAGCAACTCTTAAAACAGAGCCAAGAAATGTAATAGGACTCTGCATGTCAAGTATTACTGTACAAATCCCATACACTAAAGCCTCTTTAAAAAGAAGCCTTTGACTCTCACATCCTATTTGTTTTCTTTTATATACAATCTTGATAAACTTGATTATTTAGCTTCTGAATGCACTTTGAATCTAAACTGCAATTGCATAAAAGCTACACACTAAGTCTTTTACTTTTCATTAACTGCAGGATTTATGAACTGATAGCCCAAGCATTGCAAAAGAGAAATAATTCCCAAATTAGACCCAAAATAAAATAAATCTGTCTTCTTTTGGTGTTCAGATGAGGAAACCTACAGATCTTACTCAGTAGTTTCAAAAGATGTTCCAGTGCAGGCACTGGTGTTTTTATAATGGCAGCCATGAATAACCAAGAAAAATTTAAATTCTTTTTAAGAAGACGTTAAAGTATAGCATAAACATTAAAAAATATTTCTGTATGAAATTTTAACATTGAAAAAATGTAGGCATTTTAAAGATAAGATAGAATTTAGGTGGGAAATCTATTCTAAAATAGATGCAGTAAATGGGAAAAATTGTTTTCGTGTTTAAGATATGTAAATGAATGGTTTGCTGCCAAAGTTTTGTAAAACACTAGATTCGTAAAAATATTACAAAGCAACATGTGTTTACTAGACTCGAAAGTATGTCCTTGTTTATGTACAGTTTCACATGACAGTCTGTGGAAAAATCAATTTTCTTAACTTTAAGTTTGTAAGGTTTCTTTTAGATGATGTTAAAAACTGTAAACAATGTGGCAACTGACCATCTACAAGAATGAGGCTGATAAAAAGTGAATTATATAATGCTTGAACTCGGAAAAGGAGGAAAAATACATCATAGCATAGAGTTACTTTAAAGCTTTAATGTTGGCCAAGGGAGATTAAATTGCCTTTGGGGTGTACAGATGCAGAAGATTCCGTTGGTGTGCTTTTCAAAGCAGAGACAGATGATATTAGGAAATAAAGCATGAGGGCTTCTGCTTTAATCTGTCCACATTATTGTTTTGATCTATGACTAATTGGAATTGCGAGAGGGTTCAGGAAGATTCTTCCAGCCAGTCTGAGGCTAGCAGATATGTAAGTCTCCTAAAAATGCATCTAGGAAGATTGCTTGACCACAAAAGAAAGGACGTGTGAAGAATTGTTCTAATTTAAGCCTTTTAGTGTGTCTAATTCAAAATGAAGAGAAAAAAAAGACGAAAAACCCAATGCTTGCTACCAAGAAAGAAAGAAAATGAACTAAAATATACTACACAATCTCCAAAAATAATACACCACTCCCTTTTTATGTCTTTAAATAAAAGAAAAAGAACTAACACCCAAGAGATTTACTAAATCCAAAGATGATGTCATATCTCTGCTTAAAATCCTGCAGTGGCTCTCAGAGCTTCCAGGGTAGTCTGAGCTTCTCAACGTGACATACGCGGCCAGCTTGGTCTGGTTCTGGCCCCAGATGCGTTTCCGGCCTTGTGTTGGGTTGTGTTGCAACACAAGCAATTCCCATTCAACTATGCCAACCTATTTGTAGTTTCTGGAGAACAGCCTGCTCTCTTACGCCCTGGTGCTTTTATGCATGCTGTTCTTCTACCAGAAATGCTCTTCCCTCTTTCACCCTTCCTTTACCTGAGCCAACACATCTCTCTGAGGCTCAGTGTAAGTGGTAGACAGCTCTCAGAACACCGTGATAGTAGAAACGTTGTGACTGACTATTTAATATAGTAAAAAGAGTGTTCTTTGAAAGTTCGGTGGAGGAAGAGATTAATTCCCAACCAGCTAAGATCTGGGAAGGATTTTATGGGAAGATTGGCCTTGTAGTAGATCTCATAGGACTAAGAAATGCTTATCATTTTTATCTTAGTCAGAAAATGAAGACTTTTATTCTGTACATCTCATTTCCTCTTTGGTCATTTTATTCCCACCTTGGGATCTGGAGAGTTAGCTTGGAGGTGCTAATAGGATAGAAAAAGCATCACCATGTCTGTGATTGAAACAGTGCTGTTCTACTTAGGAAAGTTGTTCTCTTTGAGCACCAGGTCAGATGGGATTGATATTTTAATGAGGGAATAATAGGACACTGTCACTGGCCAGATCAGTAGGTGGGCAGCAAAATTACCCAAGCCCACCAGCTGGAACTCGCAACCACGCCCTCTGAAGACCCACCTTTCCTTACTATTCTTTTGACACTAAAAAAAGCTACTGAAATCTCATCACCTTCAAGATGTCCTCCTCCACAAATGAAAATGTGTTGACATCTTTCTGTATATGCAGTATTTAAAGACATGCTCTTTAGAGACACACAGACATATAAGTGGGACCACTCTGGGTATCTGGTACCCAGGCTGACTCTACTCTGGGATTCAAGCATGACTGAGGAAGGGTTTATTTACATGGAGGAACCAGAACCCTCCTAAGAAGTATCTAAAGTGACCAACTGCAAAATTGAGGTCCAGAGCAGTTGGTATTGGTAATGGTGGCAGCACTGGTGATGGTGGTACCAATGGAGCACTGCATACTTTTTAGTCCCAGATGGAAAATGCTGGGTTGAGCATCTGGGACACCACTGACTGATCCTTGATAACATTTGACACATCACCACAGCAAGTCAACAGTAGAAAGAGGTCAACAGCAGATACCATACTGTGGTCAAAAAATCTAGTTCTTGGCATACAGATGAATCATCCAAGCCAAGGCTAGAACTTCCAGAATAATTTGGGAAGGAAATTAATTGGGGACTATAGTTCCTCAGTGTGACTGGGAACTATGCCATGTAAACAAATCATTTACTATTTTTAATCAGGCTGGTATGGATTGGAAAAACAAAGCATTAAACCTAAAACAAGTAGATATTTGAATAATTAGTATTGTGGTTTCAGCTTAAGAAAAATATCAAAAACATGTATCAGATTAAACATGTGTTTATCTCAAATGGCAGAAAAGTAATTTAAAAAGCAGAAAAATACAAAGAGAATAAGAGAGACAATTTTAATGGACAGGATGTGTTAACGAATTTGTGAAATGACTTAGCAGAGAAATGGCATGGGGTAAGTGAAGAAGCAAGCCAATTGCTATGTAACACCCTAGAAAGGGGTACTTTTGAAGGTCCAAGTATTGTTGGAAATAAGGACAGTCATTGAAAGTCTTAATAATAAGCAGTTAAACATTTCCCTTAGCTTACACAGCCAGACAACTGTCGCCTCACCATCCAAAAGACTAGAAAGTTACAGTCTAAAGAAAGTGACCCCTGAGAGAGGTGCAAATCATTGCCTCTGAGAAGTAGAAGTCAGAGATGGAAGAGAAAGATAAGGGCTTGGAGACTGTTTTGATTTTGTATTAATTTTTTTAATTATAAAGTTTACTAGGGGCTCAGTGCATGAATTTGTGCACCTTGAAAGGAACTGTGTGGGCCACAAGGCTGTGGTGGGCACAGGGGTGGGTCTCAGCCCATTCTCCATGCCCCCGCCCAGCCCCTCCTGCCACCGCCCTGGTCCCATGTCTGCCGAGCAATTGGGACCAACACCAGCAGTGGGTGCAAGTGGGGCTGGCACCGTCAAAAGCAGGGGGAGGTGGAGAAACCCTCAGGGGAGATCAGGGCCAGCAACCCCTGCTCACACCCACTGACAGTGCCGAGCCATCAGGACTAGCACCGGGAGCCAGCAGCGGGTGTGAGCGTTGGGCACGACCACGGCATGCAGGAGCAAAGAATTTTCAGTAACCACCAGAGGCTCGCCCCGATGACAGTGACTGGTGCCCCGCCTTGGTCTGGTGCCCCCTGCTCACCTGCTCCACCATCCCACCGCAGCCGACGCCCACATGTTCCACGCTCTGCCGCCTGCTGCTGACACCCAAGATGTTCCACGTATGCCCCCTGGTGGTCAGTACACATCATAGTAACTGGTTGTTCAGTTGTCCCACCATTCAGTCTATTTGCGCATTAGGGTTTTATATATATAGACTAGTGACCCGGTGCATTACATTCATGCACTGGGGGAGGGGGTCCCTCAGCCTGGCCTGCACCCACTCGCAGTCCGGGACCCCTTGGGGGATGTCCACCTGCCGGGTTAAGCCCGCTTCCCGTGGCAGGCGGACATCCCCTGAGGGGTCCTTAGCGCTGCCGCAGAGGCCGGAGAGGCTCCTGCCACTGCCCAGATTCTGGCTGAGCAGCGTTCCCCCTGTGGGATCTCACTGACCACCAGGGGGCAGCTCCTGCATTGAGCGACCGGTCGTTCTGCCCTTCGGTTGATTTGCATATTAGGGTTTTATTATATAGGATAGTTATTTAAACTATATATGTATATATAATGTATATAATAGATAATATATTATGTATATAAGTAAAAATATAAATATATACATATGTAATCATTTTGACTTAAAATAAAATTTAATTTTAATTTTAAAAAGTAAAATAAAGCATGCCCTAGTTGGTTTTGCTCAGTGGGCAGAGCATCAGCCTGCAGACTGAAGGGTCTTGGGTTCAATTCCAATCAAGAGCACGTGCCCAGGTTGCAGGCTCGATCCCCAGTAGGGAGCGTGCAGGAGGCAGCCAATCAATGATTCTCTCTCATCATTCTCTCTCTCTCCATCTCTTTTCCTCTCTGAAATCAACTAAAATATATATTTTTTAAAAGAATAAGTTTCATATTCATGAAAACACATTTAAAACTACCCACTGTTGTATTAGTGGATAAAATCCTTATCTTATCACTGATAATTAATTCAGCTAGCTCTCGTGGGATTTTTTTGTAATAATGGCCTCTTTTCATGACACTAAACTGCTAAGAACACAGCAAGTAAGACTGCAACATATAGCCACATCAGCTATGAATGCCCAACTCCAGGGCAGCTGGAATTGGCAATGTGACGACTAAAGGAAGTTTCCATGAATGTCAGAGCTTTATTTCTTGCTGTTTAATTTGTAGTAAGGTTTGTAAACTCACTTCCTTGTGGCTGGTCCAACTCCTTGCCCTTGTTACTCTTTTAGCTTAATCATCAGCATGCACTTGTTGAGTTCCCACACATGACTCAGTTCCTTAACAAGATTCATTGCAAAGACACCAGCATGAGCTTTCCCTTTTTGAGGTTCCCCATTTCTTTTTCTCTTCCATCGTTTCTCAGTTAATAATTACACATTTGATGTAGCTTACACTGACATTTCGAATTTCTGATTCTACATGTAGTCAGACTTGGTCTAAATGACTAAATGAATACTTCTTTGCATTTCCTTAAGCTTTGTAACTCATTAACCAATAACAATGAATGATTACTCCTCTGGTTGTTTTTAAAAGTTCATCAGTGACTTATTGGCTCAAGGCACTCATAATTATATAAATGAATGTTTCCTAGCAGATGTTAAGGAAAAACGGGCAAATGCCTTGGTGACAGCAATAATTTGGAAGATAAATAGTAAGCCATGTTATTGGTAGCTAAAATGATGTATTTCTCAAACCAGTTCAGCATTTGGTCTTTTCACTGTTGAAATATCTGAGCTTTTTAAATCTCTCTGTAATTGTTTACTCTGCTCCCTCTACTGGAGTCTTGGTTAAATTGAATGGGGATACACTTTATCTGAAATTGAATAGTATCTCTTTAGAGTTGGTCTGTCAGCCCCAGACTGAAGTGAGGACAAACTTTAAGCTGGAAAATTATTTTCATGGCATATCTGAAAAGTGCCACTGCAACATGGAGAAATTTTACGTCTCTCATCTTTCCAATGCCAGCAAATGTTCATGGGATTATTTTAGTTTAAAGGAAAGGATGTTTACATCAAACTCTTGAGTAATTGAATTCAAGTCAGGGTCTATCTGTAGCATTTTGTTCTTTTAGATAAGTACATTTCTGTTTTCACTACTATGTTTTGAGTTCAAAATGCTTAAAAGCATTGCAAAAATAACAAGAGCTCATTAAGTATATTGTAGGCACTTCAAAGGATCTCAGAATATGCTTTGTAAATAGTGCATTCACATTCCCCATATCACTGAGGTAAGAACAGTAAAGATACTTCCATTAAATGGGAGAGAAAAATTGATTTACGTAGACGTTTATGTATCTAAGCAGACCACATAATATTCAATAACAAAATAAGAATAGAGTTCAGGCCCTCTCTATTTAATTTTGAAATACAATCATGTTTCTACATCTTCCATATTCAACTAGAAACTTACTCAAAAATTATCAGTGAGATTTATTGGATCCTCTTTTCTTTTTTTCTATCCATTGATATCTTTTTGATAGATTAGCATTCATAGTAGAGTTTTTTTTAAAGTACATTATAGCCAACTGTTTAAAGGAAATACAAGGAAGACACTGTATTCTTTAATCTGCTTTGTATACTATCCTTCGAGACCCACAAAAACATACTTAGTAAAAATAATCCTCCTAGAAATAAGAGAGGAAGGGAATAATGCTGGATAATGTAGCATTCACTCAGCAGGTAGGTCACTCAACAAAAGTATATATTGATTGTCTACCATGTGCCAGATGCTGTGCAGAGAGTTGGTGATTTCACACACCCCTGCCCTCATGGCATTCAAGAAAGGAAGACAGGCCCTAGCTGGTTTGGCTCAGTGGATAGAGCGTCGGCCTGCGGACTGAAGGGTCCCAGGTTTGATTCCAGTCAAGGGCACATGCCCGGGTTGCAGGCTTCATTCCCAGTAGGGGTTGTGCAGGAGGCAGCCAATCAATGATTCTCTCTCATCATTGATGTTTCTATCTCTCTCTCCCTCTCTCTTCTTCTCTAAAATCAATAAAAATTTATTTAATTTAAAAAAAGAAAGGAAGCTAAGACAGTAAATGAAAATGTGGCCACAGACTGTTCTAAATGAAAAGAATGGTGGTGGGAAGTTGGGGTGAGGAGTGTGGAGGGAAGTGGGGGGTAGGAAGAAGAGCAAGGAAAGGTGGGAAAAGACCTATTCTGGATTCAAGAGAACTTACTGAAAAAGCTATATTTAATAATAAAGAACCTAAACAATTTGGCTCAGTGGCTGGGGTGTTGGCCTGAGGACTGAAGGGTCCCAGGTTGGATTCCAGTCAAGGGCATGTACCTCACTTGCAGAGTCAATCCCCAGCCCCAGTCGGGGCACATGAGGGAGGCAGCCAATCAGTGTGTCTCTCTCACATCGATGTTTATCTCTCTATATCTTTCCTCCTCCCTTTCACTCTCTCTAAAAAATCAATGGACAAATATCCTCAGGTAAGGAACAACAACAACAAAAAGAATAAAGAGGAGCCAGCCTTTGGAAGGGAGGGTGAAGTGCAGTGGACCGCCAAGGCCATAGGTCAGTGCTCAGAAAAGGCCGGAGGAGGGAAAGCACTTGGGGTGTAGGAGGAACTGCATGGCCACAGGCATCACCTATGAGCGAGGGGACAGTGAGTCAGGGTGAGGATGGAGGGTTAGCAGGAACCTGATCAGTCAGGGCCTGTCAGCCACACGGAGGCATTTGGATTTAATCTAGGAGCAAACAGGAACCTGTTGGAGGATTTCAGGCAGTGCTAGGGAATTATCTAATTCTGTTTTGGAAAGCTACGTTTGGCTGCCATGTGGAGCACTGATGGAGGGGGCCAGGAGTGGAAGCAGGAAGTGGGAGAGCCTGAGGAATGAGGAATGAGGGGGATCCGGGCAGGCAGATGTGACCAGGAGCAGATGATGACTGCTTCCTCTGGCCGCGGCCCTGTGCCAGGCACTTGACGTGCAGTTTCCCTAGTCTGCACGGCTCTAGCAAAGCCTGGAGCAGGAAACCACAGGACAGGCTCCTCCACATCCCTCCCCTTAAACACCAAGTTCATTGGAAATCTACGTCCTGTGTCCATCTCAAAGGCAAAACCTCAGGACACATTGGGAGAATCAAAGGCAGTTGGTTGTGACTGGAAGATAGACTATTTGGAAAGGTTTGGGGAGAGGTAAACCTAATCCAGGGAATGACGAGTGGACCATGGGAACTTCAGGCGACAACTGGTAAAGCCCTTTCCAGTGTCAGACACTGAGTTAAGGGCATGCACCTATATTATCTCATTTCATCCTCACTATGGCAGCATGAAATAGGTGTGACAGAACAGCCTTAGCAAGTTCAGGCCACAAAAGCATAATAGTGAAAAGTTCTAACAGCAGTGTAGTGACTGAACTGTCATTTGAGACCCTGGCCTCTTTTCCAAATCTATAACCTATTTCCCTTTCCTCATCCCTCAGCTAGATAACAAGATGTAGGCTCCATTCTGCAGATGATGAGCAACCAGAAATGGCTTTTAGAACCCATGAGACAGGGTAGGATGATGGATCAGATTCACCTTTTTTAATAATAGCTCAGTGCCTTTGCGTGCGCACCCGGATATTAGCTGGAACATGGATGGGAGAGAAAGATTTCAACCTGCTGGCATGAAAGGGTCCCCTAGTCACACCATGTTGACTGCAGGATATTTCAGCATTTTGCTTATTGCACAGGGCAGGGAAAACAATGGGAATTTCTGCCTGAGTGAAGTAAAATAGATCTAGTTCCTTTAATGTAATCTTTTGGAAGATTTTCTTTGAAATATTGCCTTGGAGGTCTTTTCTGGGTAATTATCGTGGAGCCATTAAGCGCAGCCACAGGCCTGGAATTATTTAAGAGACTCAGTGACACAGTGCCAGAGTCACTCCCTGGAATGTATAAGCACCATATCTTACAGTCTTTAGCTCTGCCTTTTATTTTATATTTTCATTGTCCAATGATAAGGTAATGAAATGATCTGCTAAAAGGTATTTGTGGTGTGAAAGAGGAGTGTGGAGTGAAGGTCCTTCTTAATTCCCTCTTTTGAAGAAAAAAAAACACATTGGAAACTTACTTTTTCTGTCATCACAAAAAGCAAAATTAATAGTTTCCTATGTGTAATTCATGGGTATTAGCTCAGTGATTCTCAACCAGGGGCGATTTGACCCTATGGGACATTTATTTGGCAATGTCTGGGCATTAGCTTGCCATAACAAAGCACCACAGAACAGGTGGCTTAAATAACAGGCACTTCTCATAGTCCTGGAGGTTAGCCTTCCAAGGCCCAGGTGTCAGCACAGTTGGTTTTGCCCGAAGCCACTGTCCTAGGTTTGTAGAGTGTTCCTTCTTCCTGTGTCTTTACATGGTCTTCCCTCTGTGCCTGTCTGTGTACAAATTTCCTCTTCATGTAAGGGTACCAGTCATATCAGAAAAGGGCCCACTCTAATGAACTCATTCTAACTTAATTGCCTTTTTAAAGACCTTGTCTCCAAATATAATGACATTCTGAGTTCTTGAGGGTTAAGACTTCAACATACAGTTCAGCCCATAACAGTCTAGAAAAGTCCTTAATTGTCACTGGGTGGGGAGAGGGGCTACTGGCACCTGGTGGGTAAAGCCAGGTGTGCTGCTCAAACACCTACAATCCACAGGACAGCCCCACAGCAAGGAATCATCCGGCCACAAATGCCAGTAGGGTCAAGGTTAAGAAACCCTATTCTAGTTCCAAAGCCAGTTGTTTTGGTTTTTTTTAAGCATAAAGAAAACCAGAATATGTTACTCAAGTGAACAATAGTACTGTGAATTATAGCATGGTCTTAGGACTCTGCAAATATCCATGTTCAAATATCGCACACAGAATAAAAAATTTAATTGGTTTCAAAGCAACTTTTTGGAAGTATAGTGTAAATTGTGCTCTAACATTTCTGCATTTCTAAGACAAATTAGGAAGAATTTGTGGGTATAAAGTGTTTTGTAAACTCTAAAGTTCTAGACAAAAAAAAAGGAATTATTGTTAAATGAAAGAAAGGAAGCACAATATAAAATATTAGCTCTTTAATACTTTAGGCAAAAAAAAATAAGATAACTTGAGAGGGACTGGGAAAGAGGAGAGAACGGAGAATGAAGGCGGAGAGGACTATTAAGAACTCATTGCAGCGATAAGACTGTCAAACCTCAGAGGGAAAGTAGGGGAGGGTGGGGATAAGGGGGAGAGATCAACCAAAGGACTTGTATGCATGCATATAAGCCCAACCAGTGGACACAGACAACAGGGGGGCGAGGGCATGAGTGGGGGGGGTCATGGGGGGGATGAGGTCACATATGTAATACCTTAATCAATAAAGAAATTAAAGATTGAAAAAAATAAAATAAATTTAAATAGTTTTTTTTAAAAAAGAAATCATTGCAATGACTTGATCTTCCCTTTGAGATAAGTGGGAAGCCCAGGGTTTCAACTGGAATTCTAGAATCCAGGTGAGAGGAGAGATAGACCAGGGACTGTAGACCATGGAGCTAAGCAGGACCCAAAGGATGATGTCCAAAGGCAAAGGAAGTAGAATAGATGGTCCAGAGAGGTGGTCTGAATAGGATCATTTGAAGGTACTGGCCAAGAGGTGAGAGCTGCCACAAAGGTGTGAGCAGGTGCAGAGAAGTAGAGAGACTTGCCCTGAGGCATCCCTCTACATGCATGGTACTTCTTAGGAGTGAAAACAGTCAAGCAAACATTAAGGCCTAAATTTAAGCTATGGACACACAAACTGGAAATTAAAGCATGGATTCCAGTATACAGTGTAGCTGCAAAGTGGCTGATTCCATTAACTTAGGAGTCAGACTGACCTGGTTCAGACCCTGGCTCTGCCACTTACTGCTAGTGTCACCCTGGGAAAGCTAAAGTTTTATGTGCCTCTGTTTCTTCATCTATAAAATGGGCTCTTAGCTAAAGATTCATTAGATTCTGTTGGGGTGTGTGTGTGTGTGTCCCAGATAAATCTTAGTATTATTTGACACAAATAAATGTTAGTTATTATTATTCCAGAAACATTTCGGAGATATAACCAACAAGACTAATGATCATTTAGAGGAGAGGGAAGATGAATGGTAAGAGAATGTAAAAACATAAATAAATAAACTCTAAGTTTCTAGCTTGGTTGCTTGAAAAAATGCGTTAATCAAGATGAGAAGACAAAAGAGAAAAGCTGGTTTGAGGAAGAGAGAAAATGAGTTCAGTTTATAATGCGTTACATTTTAGGTAACTGGTTGATTAATCACATGGAGAAGTTATAAAAGAAAGCATTTAGAAATATAGATCTGTTGCACAGGTACAAGTTCACAGCTAGAAATTGTTCACAGAAAATAGAGAAAGGAAGGAGAGATAGAACCTTATGGTATTCCTAGATACCTAAACTTTCAGATGATTTTTGGTTATTGGATAGTCCTCTAGAATGTATAAAGTTCTACTTTATCTTGGAGGGATAATTGATTCCAAATTGGTTGAAAGCTTTTGAAATATCTATAACAATGACCCTGAATGATCAAAGACCTGTGCATTTTATGATGATGATATTGTTATTAATTATTATTATTGTAATTCTTACATCTGCATTCCCACATCATTACCAGCTTTGTTGAGTCTGCCTCCCACTGCTATGGATTTCATGTTGCTATGGATTTCAAAACAAAACAAAACAAAACAAAAAAGCACCAAGATTGCCCAAATAAAAGATAGTTCACTTCTGATCAGGACCTTTTCCTTTGAGAAAAGTGCATAAACATTCGTGATTAACTTCATGGGCTTTTGATTCTGACTGTCCCAAAAGGGTTTGGTTTGCTTTAGTTATTGCTTGTTTGGTTGGTTTTGTTGTTTTCTTGCTTATTTCTCTATTTTGGGGTGTGTTCTAAGCACATAAGGTTTTTAAGCAAGTGATCTCCCCACAAATAACTACTTCTATCTCTTCTCTTGCTGTAAACAAGGCAGATGAATGCCCACTTACATGAACAATTTCTATCTATGAGATGAGAATGAGAATGTAATTTTTTTCAAATGAGCTTTGCTTTGAGACCCTGTCTTTTAAAGCTTCCATTTAAAAATTGTTGACAAAGCAAAGGGACCAATAGAGCATAAGATAGCTATCTCTAAACACTTTTTAAATTATCCTGTAATTTTGATTTTTCAAGATAACCATAAGCAACAATTGGCTAACATTTCCCTACTCTTGTTATGTCTGTACAGTTAACAGTTTCAGGTAATGTTTTTGTAAAAACATTAAGAGTTTTGATTATAATAATGATGATAGCAAAATATGTAGTGCTTATACTATGCCAAATACTAAGTACTTTATAAGTATTAGCTCAATTATTTTGCATAACGATTCTACAACGCAGATTATTGTTATCATCTTCATTTTACAGGCTGGGTAACTGAGGCACAGAGATGCTAAGTAACTTGCTGAATGTTCAGCTCAGAAACAACAAAGCCAGGACTCAAACTAAGGCTGAACAGTGCCAGAATTCACACTCTTAACTATTACACTGTCGGCTATTTTAAAGAACCACTTTGAAACCTCTGAAAGAATAATTACATGAGAAGAATGAGAGGATTATTAGCTTGTCCTTTACATATCAATGTATAGTTCCACTTTTAACAAGTAAGTTTTGCTTTTAATATGAAGTTCATCAAATAAGACAAAATATTCTTCTGACACTTTGTAAAAATTCATATCCTGATGGACAAAAGTTGTATGAAAAGATATGCAACTCTCTTAGATACAAGGGAAATGCAAATTTAAACCACAGTGAGACATTATGGTAATTTAACCAAAATGACTAAAATTTAAAAGAAAAATAATACCAATTTTGATAATAACAAAAGGAAACAATTGGATGTCAAACAATACTGGTAGAAGCATGAATCAATCAAACCACTTTAGAGAACTATTTGACAAGATTCTAATAGTAAAGTTTAACATATTCATCAAGACCCAATAATTCCACTCCTAGATGTATACCCAACAGAAATGAACACGTATAATATGTTCAATAAAGACATATTTAAGAATGTTTATAGCAGCACTATTCATAATAGCCACAAACTAAAAAGAACCCAAATATTCAACCCAACAGTTGTTATAATAATAAAAATGAGATACTATATTGCATTGAAAAGAAAAAAAACTATTGCTATGAACCACACATGTAAAAATCTCATAAACATAATGAGCAAGAAAAAACCCAACTATGTTCTGTATTACTAAGTGAAAGGAAACAAAACAATCAGAAAAGGCTACATATGGTATGATTCCAAGTATATGGCATTCTGGAAAAAGGCAAGACTATGGAGGCAGTAAAAAGTTCCGTGATTGCCAAGAGTGGTAGTAGGAGAGGGGAGGGATGAGTAGACAGAGCACAGAGTGTTTTTAGTGTAGTGAAAAGACTCTGCATGATACTATTATAGTGAATACATGTCATTATACATTTGCCCAAACCTATAGAATGTACTTGCCCAAACCTATAGAATGTACAACACCAAGAGTAAATGCTAATGTAAACTACAGACTTTGGGTGGTTGTGTGTCAATAGGTTCACAGTTGTAACAAAGGTACCATTCTGGTAGGCCATGTTGATAATGGAGGAGGCTGTGCACATGTGGGTATGGGAGCATATGGGAAATCTCTGTAGTTGCCTCTCAATTTTCCTGTGAACCTAAAACTGCCCTAACAATAAAATCTTTAAAAAAAAACACACACACAACTATGCACTGTATGATTCCATTTATAGAGAGATCAAAACCAAGCAAAACCTAATATAAAATATTACTAGTAAAAGTGAGCAGACTAGCTCCTTGGGAACATTAGGGAACTTGTGAGGAGATGGCAATGTTCTCTCAAGTACCAGGGTGTGTGCACACTGAAAACCCATTAGGTTGGACACTTAAGATTTATTCATTTTCCCATATATGCTTTACTTCAGTAAAAAAAATCATTTTCAAAGGTACATCGTTTTAGAGTTAAAAGCAATAACATAGCTCTGGCCAGTGGCTCAGTGGTTAGAGCATTGGCCTGCACACCAGAGGGTCTTGGGTTCAATTCCCAGTGGGAGGCATGTACTTGGGTTGTAGGTTCGATCCCTGCCCCAGGTAGGTCGGGATGCATATGGAAGGGAACCAATCAATGTGTTTCTCTCACATCAATGTTTCTTTCTCTCTTCCCTTCCCCTCTGCCTTCCACTCTCAAAAAAAAAATCAATGGAAAAAATATCCTCACTCCTCAGGGTGAGGATGAAAAAAAAGAACAATAACATGAAAAAAGTACCTGGAAATAACATTATTCATATTATCATAAAATGCTATGCAAGCCTGCACCTTTCCTTTTGAAGTTCATGGCTTATCTTCAGAGGCATATTTGAAAAGTGATCAATTAAAAAGTGCTGGAACAGCTCCAGCCTGGATCCATTGTTAACAAAGGTTTCTGGCAGAAAGCTAAAAGCTACTGGATCTCCCAAGACAAGTTTTAAATGGTTGTACTTAGAAGAAATAGGAATTGCACCATGCTGCTAAAGAAGAAAATATTTGTCTCCCAGTGGGGCAGAGATTAAAGAACCATTTCTTGTTGTTGTTTTCTTAATTTGTTTAATAGTCACACTATAAGAAACAGCCTCTTTGTTCACTGATTTGTGTGCCAAGTCTCAAATATCAACAGTGTGGCTGGATTTTAAGATGGCAGACTAAGTACCTACTATAGTCATCCTTCCCACAACAAATCCATAGTAATGATAGGAAAGATATTTTAGCAGGAGAAGGAGGAGAAAAGGAAACATAGGAGGAAAGAGGAGGAGAAAGCAAAAGAAGGAGGAGGAGGAAGAGGAAGGGGAAGGATAGAGGGAGGAGGGGGAAGAGCAGTAGCAGCAGCATAGCGGCATGGGGGCAGAAGGGGAATGAGAATTTTTGAGGAATTCCTGGGACAGAAAGCAAATATGATTGACTCAAAAGAGAAAACATAATTGTAATGAGTAAAAACCATTGTGGAAGGTAGATGCAACACAAAGTGGGTTTTGTTTCCAAAAGTGTTTTATACCAGAAGGGTTATATACTTTACACTTAGGAGCAGTGTAGCCATATGATGAGAAACATGGAATTTTTTTTTAAATGGGTAAGATTGGCCTATCCAGTGTGGCTCAGTGGTTGAGCATCAACCTATGAACCAGGAGGTCACGGTTTGATTCCCAGTTAGGATACATGCCCGGGTTGTGGGCTCTGATCCCCAGTAGGAGGCGTGCAGAAGGCAGCCAATCAATGACTCTCTTATCATTGATGGTTCTATCTTTCGTTCCCTCTCCCTTTCTCTCTGAAACATATATATATATATATATATATATATATATATATATATATATTATAATATATATGTGTAATTTCTTAAATATATTTTACTGATTTTCTACAGAGAGGAGGGGAGAGGAATAGAGAGTTAGAAACATCAATGAGAGAGAAACATTGATCAGCTGCCTCCTGCACACCCCCTACTGGGAATGTGCCCACAACCAAGGTACATGCCCTTCACCGGAATCGAACCTGGGACCCTTCAGTCCGCAGGCCGACACTCTATCCACTGAGCCAAACCAGTTAGGGCTATATGTAATTTTTTTAATAGGTAAGATCATTTGCTCACTCACAGGAAGGAGGAAGTAGAAGAGGATTCAGTTCAACGTTCACTGAATATCTTCTACATAGCCAGGCTTGGCTAAACACTACAAGTACTGTGATTGAATCAAAAAAAAGGCCACTGATCCTGAATACAGCCTACTGTGTGCAATGAAGCAGGAGGACAGAGAGCAAATCACTTACACTAACCTTAGAGGTCAGAGAAGGTCTCCTGGAGGAGATGACACCCTACCACAGGTCTTGAAGGATAAATTAGAATCCGTGTGCCAGAGTGGTGAAAAGCTGTGTGCTATACAATGGAGCTCGTGTGTAATACTAACAAATGTGGATTTCATTTGGAAAGGTTTTAAGTAGGATGGTGATTTGTCTAATTCTGAATTTTTTTATAGATCATTCTCATTGCCATTTGGAAGGTGGGTCTAAAGCAGTGGTTCTCCACCTTCTGGCCCTTTAAATACAGTTCCTCATGTTGTGACCCAACCATAAAATTATTTTCGTTGCTACTTCATAACTGTAATGTTGCTACTGTTATGAATCGTAATGTAAATATCTGATATGCAGGATGGCCTTAGGCGACCCCTGTGAAAGGGTTGTTCGACCGCCAAAGGGGTCACGACCCACAGGTTGAGAACCGCTGGTCTAAAGGGATAAGACTGGTAGCAGCCAGCCACAGAATTGGAAGGCAATTTCAGGTGCCTGGGTCAGAAGGGCTTAGGGCCTGCAACAGGGCAGAGTAAGGAGAGAGAAAAAGGAATAGGCAGAGCTGATGAAAAAAAGGGAAGAAGGCTTGGAGAATATCCAAGAATTGGGCTTTTTAAACTGGAAGACAGTTGTGGCATTAACTAAAAACTAGCTCTAAGAAGAACAAACAAGTTTGGAATAGAAAAAAAAATGTTTTTTCCCATTTTTGACATGGTGCATTCCTGTAAGATTGCTAAGTGGACATATCTGAAAGTGAGTTATATGATTCTGAAACTTAGGAGAGAGATTAAGAGTAGGAATATGGATTTGGAAGGTTATGGGTTTTTAAGTGATACTTAAACCCCTGAGAATAAGTAATAGCCTCCAAGAAGAGAGGGTAGAGATTGAAGAGCTCTAGGCCAAGGGCACAACTCCAGAGAACACTGACATTTAAGGAGTAGATACAAGAAAATTCCACAAAGGAGTCTATAAAGTGGAAAGATTGGGAAAGTATGAAAAGAGTCCTGAGAGAATGATGACTTGGAAACAATAGAGCATAATTTCCAGAAAGAGCACATCTAATGCAAGAGAGAGGCCCAGTAAGTCATGTGTTCATTAGATTTGACAGTATGGAGGTCACTGTTTCTTTGGCAAGAGCAGTTTTATTGGAGTGTAGGGATGGAAGTTTATGTGTTATGGTCAGAAAGGAAATGGGAAGTGGAGAGTATAATTGTAGACCAGAAACAACCCCAAAGGGAATGAGAAAGATTGAGTAACAGGTAGAGGAAGACATGGGATTGAGAGATCCTGTTTTCCTTTTGTTTCAGTCATGGAAAAGACTTAACTATATCTACACAGTGAATGGGAAGGAGAAGAGGATAAAAACTACAGGAAACCAAAGGAATTATTCATAGAGTGATGTGCTGTAGCATCAGGCAGGGAATGGGATTCAGGAGCAAGACTGAACCAGGAGAAAAGTATGGGTATAGTAAGCAGGTGATAAAAGAGAACAAGGATTTGGCCAATAACATGTTTGGTGGTCTGAAGAATTCCATTTATTTCCATGAAGTACAGGGAAGGTATCCCATAATGGGGGTGGTTGTTGATTAAGAGGTCTGAGGCAAGTGGTAAAGGTTGGCAACAGTCCCTGTGGGAGTAAATTGAGCAATAACAAATAACAGGATTGTGCAGCAGTGTTGAGAACCCACAAAGACCATGAATTTATAGTCACTAATCTGCACATTTGTGAGTTTTTATTTTCTAGTATCACTCAGTACCCTGAGATAGTAACAGAGAGGAAGAATTATGGTGTTTTTCCAGAGCTGGGGTTTTGCCAGGAGAGTGAAACAGAAGATGGGGACTAGGGAGTTGAGTAGGTTAGTGAGATACTGATCCGGGTGATCAATGCATGATCTAAGCTAGGCTCTTAGGCTAAAACAAGGCTTTGATACTGGGAATATCAAAGGACTAAAAGTTAAAATAGAGAACAACTAAACTAGAAAGATAAGAGGTTGTGTCAGAAACACAGGGTCTGTTAAGCTAGATTTTAAATGGGGGGAGGGAAGCGAGAGAGTACTGGAGTGGTAATTTGGAAATACAGAGACTCATGTATTCTGGAAAAAGAGAATCACATGTGTAAAGACAGAGACAAACACTGAGGAACAGCAAGAGTTTCAGTGCAACCAGAGCACACATTGCACAGAGACAAGTGACATCAAACCAAGGTGGAAACAAATATTAGGCCAGATGGTGTAAAGCCTAAAAAATGTGGGCATTAGTTCCTCGAAGAGGCCTGGAGCCAGCAAAAGTTCTCAGACAGGGGAGTCCCATATGGCTACAGCTGAGCAGGGGCTCCTCCATGGGGGCTGAGCTCCAGGCCAAGCTCTGCTTGCCAAGGCATTCTCCCCACTCTGTGGCTCCTTCAGTGGGAGAAAGATCTTTTCTGTAATGTACAGACTAGTACACCTCCAGAGGAGGAGCCCTTTTCCAAATCATCCACCTAAGGGGATGTCTTTGCTATTGGCTGACAGTGGGTTTGAGTGGAGTGACCATCAGATGAACTTTTCAGGATGACCTCTCTGGCCATGGTATAGGAGATGACCTAGAATGAAGACACACAGTAAGCAGTTATCAAGAAGAAAGAGAGGCCAGACCCAGAAGCAAGATCTGTAGTAGAAGTAACACTGGGTGCCTTATGGACGTAGGGACAGTGGAAAAAGGAAAAGTTGAAGATGACTTGGATTCATTCTCCACTTAAAGGGGATCGAGCCGGCAACCCAGCATGTGCTCTAACCAGGAATCGAACTGTGATCTGGTTCATAGGTTGGCACTCAACCACTGAGTCACACCAGCCAGGCCATGGCTGTGTTTTTACTGATTCACAACCGATAAGAATTTGAAAGTAGCCCTCGCCAGTTTGGCTCAGTGGATAGCGCATCGGCCTGCGGACTGAAGGGTCCCAGGTTCGATTCCTGTCAAGGGCACATGCCTGATTTGTAGGCTCGATCCCCTGTGTGGAGCGTGCAGGAGCCAGCCAATCAATGATTCTTTCTCATCATTGATGTTTCTATCTCTTTCTCCCTCTCCCTTTCTCTCTGAAATCAATAAAAAAATATTTTTTAAAAAGAATTTGAAAGTAAAGGTTTAGGAACTTTTATAGTAATTAAATAATCTCTATTGAATTATGTAACAAAATATTGAGGCTTCTATTTCGTATATCTTTGTGTTTTTATTTTACTTTTTTATAATTAATTTTTATTATATTTTATAACAATATAAGTCCACAACAAGTTAGAAATTTTAAAAATTTGGTCTTTTACACAGAGAAGGAAAAAGTGAATAAAAACAAATTACATTTTACCTTACCCACTTTGAATTTATATTTTAAAGGCCTATTTCATTTTACATTAGATTGTCATTTTAAAAAATTCTTTCTGCTTTAGGCTTATATGCATTGCTGGAAACTCTTTTATCAAACACCTTATCAAACTCTTTTATTTGAAACCTTATCAAAAACAGGTGATAAGGTTTTGGTTTAGCAATACTAATTCATTTTCTAAGAGGAACCACATGTCAGGTAACACAGAGTTCTTAATTCCTCTTGGAAAGGGAGGTACTCTCCCTTTTAAGAAGAAAATTAAGTCACTCTCTTCTCATTGGAAACAGCTAATCATAGGGTTTCAAACTATTAATGTAGAGACACCTTTTTTAAATATGAGGAAGCCTGCACAGGGAGGTTAATTTTCCAAGATCATACAGCTAGTGAACGGAGAGGTCTGAATTCAAACCCGAGACACTGAACCTGACACTCTACCCTGACAACGCCTGCACTCTTTCTGCTGCTCCACCCTCAACGTGCTCCAGTGGGAACCTGAGAGTGAAGGCTTATATAAGCTTCTCTTCCAGGGACCTAAAATCCGGTAATAAATAATGCGGAGTGCTTATGAATCTCCTTAATGTGTAAATTTCCTTGTTCTGCTTAGAGCTTTCTGCACGTAGACAAGATTAATGCTTGTCCCAAACTGATTTGCACATCACTCAGGAATATTTCAGGGGAGAGGAAAGTCAACACTCTCCACGCCAGCTGTCTTGATGCTGAGACTGGTTCAATCTAGGTGAGCAATCAACATGCTCCACAAGCAAACCACCTGGATCCTCTTCAGGAAGTAAGTGGGATAGCAGTTAGCAAACAAGTGAATATCCCTGAGAAATAGCAAGTCTTTGAAGAGATCCCATAGTCACTGTGAGGAATCCAGAAACTGCATTAATTAATTGAATCCATGTCTGTTCAGGGAACCAAACAACTTTACTACTTCAGAGAAATATCTGCACACAAAAAACCCCTGAAAATGCTAATCAGTTATTTGGCTCTCTTATCTAGATAATGCCAGAAAAATGTAGATTTTTGGCATGGTTTAGTTTTAACTTGAGAACATAGCATTTAACTCAGCTATATTATTGTTCACCAACGTTAAGATGAACAATTCTGCTTTTTTACCACACTCTAAAACATTTAGCAGAGTATTTTATCTTCCTTGTACACATTGGTGACTTTTATTTTTATAAGAGTTCATTTGGGCCAAATCTGAGGACAATTGCTGGGAAGCAAGATCTAAAGTGCTCCCACTAGTGACTTTTTAAAGTCAGAAAGTGAATGATTCCTCAGTTCTTAGCCTCAATGAAATCAGCTGGTTGTGTGCAATGGATGTAGCCCCTTCAATAACAGAAAAATCCAGATTTTTTTTTCAATAAAGCTAATGGGTGAATGGGTGAAGGTTGGCAAAAGACATAAACTTCCAGTTATAAGATAAATAATTCCTGGGAATGTAATGTACAGCATAGTGACTCTTACTAACAATACTGTATTGTGTATTCAAAAGTTGCTGTGAGATAAATCTTTCAAGGTCTCGTCACGAGAAAACAAGTTTTGTCAATATGAATGGTGATGGATGCTAACCTAACTTGTTGTGGTAATCACTTCACAATGTGTACATATATCAAATTATGTTGTACGCCTAATACAATGTTCTATGCCAATTAAATCAATATGGAAAGAATAAATATGAAGCTCATTGTGCATCTCAAGATAAACTTTAAGCATGTAGACCTGGTCTGATATTTCAATGGCATTAGATGGGAGTCTTCGGGTGTGAGCATCGAGTGTTTTTTTTAAGTCAACCTTTAACTGACTGTTACATAAAGTCTTAGTTGGTCTTGATTAGAATCTGTCTAGCCATCTTTGGGGAGCTGAGATACAGATGGCATATACCAGTGATGCTGTAGGATTATGTGGGACACAATAAAAAAAAATGTTTTAACCAGAAAAATAAAACAGAATAAAATCTAATTACATGGAATTTCTCTTAAAACAAAAATTGATTGAGTTCTGCCCAAAGTGGCTTGTTGTTTCCTGTGCCAGGAACTACTGTGCAGGCCCAGCAGGAAGTGTGCTACAGAGCAGGATCGCATTACACCCTTGTTTTATGGTTCATTTCACTTATTTAATGCAATCCGAGAACCTGTAAAAGGAACATGTTAGAAGGAGGGAATAGGCTTTTTGTCTTGTTTGGTTTTGTTTTGTTTTTTTAAGTTTCTTTGAATCAAAACATTTGTTTTTACAAGGTGCTTATAGCCCCAGAGAGGCAGGACTTCCAGCGTTGCATGGTGAAGACATTTCTCTTTGTCACAAAATGTAAAGCAAGACACGGCGTTGAGTTATGTCTAGCACTGAGTTATGCCTTTCCTTGCCGTCCTAATCATGTAGTCTTAAACCTGAAGAATTACAACCATGCCCATGAATGGTCTAAATCGTTTTGAATCCATATAAGCTCCTCCTAGGGTCTCTAACTTGATAGAGAGCCCCTGGTGGTGGGGAGTGTGTGTGTGTGGGGGGGGGGGGGGGTAGGATAGGAATATGTTTAAGGTGCACAATCCCGATGTATTTGTCAAGCAAAAGAATGAGTTCATTTGGCTCTACTGCTTGAAGATGTGTGAACTGAACAGCTGGATCCCCTCGCGGTGGCAGACGCCGCTCCTCACACGCTGTCTGTTTTCCTCTCCAGAGACCTCAGCATGAACAACATCAGTCAGCTGCCCCCGAGTCCTCTGCACAGTCTCCGCTTCCTAGAGGAGCTGTAAGTATCACTGTGGCCACGATGCGTCCAGTCAACGCTGGACACATTCTTGTGTTTGTCTCTCAGACTTACTGTGGGAACCAGATAAAACAAGGCAGGAAAGCTGTCAGCACCAACAATTTTGGCACATGAGGAAGCACTTAGTTGGGAGGGGGAAATAGAAGAATTGCTTGTGATTCTGGAAATCAACTTATAAAAGAGTTTACCATGAGGCTACGGCATTCTAAGGTGAGACTGGGCCAAACAAATTAAAATTTTAAAACAAAAGGCCGTTTAAAAGAGCTGGATGGCTCTTTGGAAATAGTTAAGCAGCAGGATATTAAAAGTTTGAATGCTGGTTCATGTTTATTAAAATAGTAAGAAAAGCTATAATCAAAACCAAAAACTGCTGCTTGGTTCGGTTTGGGTCAGGGAGTCCACATTTCATAGCACCAAAGCTTTTTGTCCTGATCACTTTTAATTACTATTTTCCTACTTTTAAATTTAGCTTCCCTCAAGGCTTGAACAGAAAAGCATGAAATCCACCATAGACTTAGAACCATGCTCTCCTAAACTCACTGTGGGGGGAAAAAATTAAATTAAAAACGAGGACGCTAAATTGGCTAATGATACACTGAGGAATCTTGATTAAGTCTCGTAATCAATTTCCAGAAGATGAAAAAGAACTGTATAAACCAAAAATCTGCATTTAAAAATTAATTTGATCCTCTTACCCTTTTGAGTGATGGGGACTAAGGAAGTGAAGTACCATGGTAGTCTTCATGAAGAAAGTTTGGCACCATCCGTTGAGTAAATCCTCTGATTTCTGATTAAAGGAATTGTTTAGGCAATGACCTCTTTTTAAAATACTTGTTTTTTATAAATCCTAAAAGTCAGGGTCTAATTTGGGGAGTAATTTAAATTGTTGATGCACCACACTATCCACTATGGGAGGTGGAAAGAATGTTCCATCATAATCAAATGACATTACATCAATCTCTTTTTCCCCCAAAAGGATAATATTTAAATTTCTCCCCTTTAGTTTATTTTTATTTTGGTATCATTATATTTTTAACAAATGCTGTTGTTTTAATACTTAAATCAGCTGAATGTACCTACATTGTTATGGAGGGGTTTGCTGGGGAGGCTTAGATCACTGGACTGTACAGTAGGTTTTACTTATTCAATGAATGGATTTTCACTGTGGGTTATTCAGGAGCCTCTTTTTTTTTTCTTTTCTTTTATCTCTGGCCATTTTTTTCTTTTTTCTTTTTTTTTGTTTTTGTTTTTTGTTTTTGTTAATCCTCACCTGAGGATATTTTTCCATTGTTTTTTGTTTGTTTGTTTGTTTTAGAGAGAGAGTGGAAGGGAGGGGGTGAGACAGAGAAACATCAATGTAAGAGAGACACATCGATCGGTTGCCTTCCGCATGCACCTGCAACCGGGGTACGTTCCCTTGACTGGAATCAAACCTGCAACCTTTCAGTCCACGGGCTGATGTTCTATCCACTGAGCCAAACCAGCGAGGGCTATCTGGCCCTTCTTGTGACTAAAATTTAACCTTCATCAAGGTTGGGATCATGTCTGTCTTCATCACAGCTGGTATGCAATACATAATAAATTTTTGATGAATGAAAGAATGAACTAATAAAAAAAGAAAAATGTGTAAAAAGAGCTTCTTATAGAAGTTAGCTGCCTTAGATAAAAGTAACAGATTAGTTGACATTAGCCAATATTTTTAAAGATTAATTTTAGTAAATTTCAAACATCAGGGTTATTTCCTTATTTACATCCTTATCCTCCCACCCTCACCATAATTAATATACAATACTTAGTCCTCTTTATCCTCATATTTTTAAGGCATTCATTTCCTATCCTTTTCTCTTTAATTTCCTTATAATATGTAATGGAATAAGGACACCCCAACTTAATACCACAAACTGAATCAACAATAATTCACTTCCCCAATGACTTTATTTAATAGAATTCCTCCCTCACTGACCCAACTTATTCAAAATAACTCCTTTCTTCATGAGGTGAATGTTCATTCTCTTTCAAGGCCAGTTTTTCAAAAGACAATTGAGAAAAATCAGGAAGAAAGAGAGGGAGGGAACTACTATTTGAAAATGCTGTTTTTCTGAATTGTCTTTTTTTTATATCTCTGGAAACTCCATCAAGTATCTTGACCATGGAATCAGGATTTCAGAAATAGAGGACACCTTTTTAAGACTGTTCATTCCATTTTCTCATTCTGTTCTTGAATTCCCTCTGCTGAGCTGGCCAACTTACTGAATTTAAAGACCACTTTCCCATATATAATTCTGTGTTGCATCTAACATGTTTTGAAGACATCATTATTTATTTAGTGGCAAAAGGGGGTAGTATTTATAGAACCTGGAAAAATGATCAACTCTGCTTGATTTATTACTTTATTCCCCAGGCTAAATTTATGGGTTGCCTTTGTTACGTTGTTAATTGTTTCTATTAGATTTACCTGTGTTTAAGTCTATGTTCTCTTCTAGAATATAAAATCTTCAAAATAATATAATTATAATGACAACAATAATAGTTTACATTGTGCAAAAATATTTTACCCATACTATCGCATTGAATCCTCTTACTAACCCCATAAAGTTAGGTATCATTTCCAGTTCACAGATTTTTTGAAAATATATTTTTATTGATTTCAGAGAGGAAGGGAGAGGGAGAGATAAAAACATCAATGATGAGAAAGAATCATTGATCGGCTGCCTCCTGCATGCCCCATGCTGGGGATCAAGCCCACAGCCCAGGTATGTGCCGTCACCGGGAATTGAATCGTGACCTCCGAGTTCACAGGTCAACACTCAACCACTGAGTCACACTGGCCAGGCCAGTTCACGATATTTTTTACAAAACTAAAGTACAGAGAAATAAGGAACTTACCAAGACAATGAAGTCAGAATGTGCCAGAGCTAAGATCCAAACTCACTTTTAGAGCCAGACTCAGAAAGTAGAAAGAAGTTTAGGAATTGCGTATTTAATCTGTGCTTTTCTTTCCCTCAACAGTGCCTAGCACAGTAGTTTACACAGTGGAACACTTATTTTTATATATATACTAGAGGCCCAATGCACAAAATTCGTGCAAAAGCAGGCCTTCCTTCCCCTGGCTGCCGGCATCAGCTTCCTTCTGGCACCCAGGACCCGGGCTTCCCTCCGGTACCAAGGACCCAGGCTTCCCTTGCAGCCTGGGCTTCCTTGGCAGCCCCAGCTTTGTCTGGAAGGATGTCCAGTCTAATTAGCATATTATGCTTTTATTATTATAGATATATTTCTATTGATTTCAGAGAGGCAGAGAGAGATAGAAACAACAATGATGAGAGAGAATCATTGATCAGTTGCCTCCTGCATGCCCCCTACTGGGGATCGAGCCAGCAACTCGGGCATGTGCCCTTGACCGGAATCGAACCTGGGACCCCTTCCGTCCATAGGCTGATGCTCTATCCACTGAGCCAAACCAGCTAGGGTTACACAGTGGAACACTTTAAAGTGTTGTTTAAACTGAGTTTCGTAATGATAGTGGGTCTGTCTATGTCAGTGATGGTGAATCTTTTGAGCTCGGCGTGTCAGCATTTTGAAAAACCCTAACTTAACTCTGGTGCCCTGTCACATATAGAAATGTTTTGATATTTGCAACCATAGTAAAACAAAGACTTATATTTTTGATATTTATTTTATATATTTAAATACCATTTAACAAAGAAAAATCAACCAAAAAAATGAGTTCGCGTGTCACCTCTGACACGCATGTCATAGGTTCGCCATCACTGGTTTATGTGTATATGTGAGGGAATGAAAAAGAAGGAATGAGAGAGAAAGCAACCAAGAGCTATCTACCTAGCAGGTAGGGATTGGATATCCAGGTTATTAATTCACTAGTATTACATATTGGCTATGAGAAAAATGTCATCAGAATTTCCAGGTGTAGAATTTCATCAATTCAGCATTGCTCAACAGGTACAAAATCTTAATTAATGTTGTTCCATATCTATGCATATAATTAAGCAGCATATTTCATATAGGATTCTAACGGAACTAACAAATGACCAACCATACAGCTAGATACAGACATTTAGATAGCTGTCAGTGTGTGTGTGTGTGTGTGTGTGTGTGTGTGTGTGTGTGTGTGAATATGTACTTTTGTTATGACAATT
This sequence comes from Myotis yumanensis, assembly GCF_028538775.1. Classification (NCBI taxonomy): domain Eukaryota; kingdom Metazoa; phylum Chordata; class Mammalia; order Chiroptera; family Vespertilionidae; genus Myotis; species Myotis yumanensis. Next base: position 145,534,353 of record NW_027223754.1, on the reverse strand, counting down.
AAGGCATTGTTCTGAAACTATTCTTTCATTTAGTGTATTCTGCTTATCTCTGTGCTTTATCTCTTTATCTATTAAATAAAACTCTCACCCCAAAACTCAATTTTTAAAAATCACAGTTAATAAATCCAAGTTACCACTCTTCCCCTTACTGTTCATTTCCCAATACAGGGTGGGGTGAAAGTAAGTTTACAGTTGTTCCTATGGAAAATAATACAATCATTAACAAATAATGATACAATAAACTCTGTTTTGCCTACTCACCACTGTAAACCTACTTTTTCCCCATCCTGTATATCATATAATATACAGCCATCCTGTATATCATATAATATATCAAATAAATAGTTTAATTTATTTAACTATGTTTTAAACCCTGTAGACAGCCATGGTTCATTCCTCATTCATCACTGGAACTTATCAACAGTGCCATAGTTTAAAAACTTATGGACACAGACAACAGTGTGATGATTGCCAGGGGAAGGGGCATTAAGCAAGGTGGAGGAGGGTATAGACAGATAAATGGTGATGGACTGAGGCTTGAATTGGGATGGTGAACACACAATGCAGTGTACAGATGATGTGTTGTAGAATTCTGCACCTGAAACCTGTATAATTTTGTTAATCAGTGTCACCCAATAAATTCAATAAAAAGGGAAAAAATAAAATTTGTTTTGAGTCTTTAAAAAAATAATAAAGTAGCCCTGGCCAGTTTGGCTCAGTGGATAGAGCGTCGGCCTGCAGACTGAAGGTTCCGTGGTTTGATTCTGGTCAGGGGCACATGCCTGGGTGGCAGGCTCGATCCTCAGTAAGGAGTGTGCAGGAGGCAGCCAATCAATGTTTTTCTCTCACTATTGATGTTTCTATCTCTCTCTCCCTCTCCCTTCCTCTCTGAAATCAATAAAGATATATTTTTAAAAATAATAATAAAGTAAAATAAAATCTTCCAAGAATCAGTAAAGCCCTAGAGGCATTCGCTGCCTTAATATTTAAAAAAAACAACAACGCATTGTAACCCTAGAGAAAATGACTACCTGGAGCAAATAGAATAAAAGCCAGAATAAAGAAGAAGAAGAACCATCACAGTTCATTGTCTCTTTCTCCCTCTCCTGACATCTTGGCACACTTACTACCTGTGCCACAAGTTTGGGCATATTCAGGTCTCGTTTGTTATTTATTTTTTATAAATCTACAAGGTGACCAGACATGCACAGGTCAAATGTCCTGCTGGTGCGATGTGAGACGGAGAACTTAAAAAAAAAAAAAAAAAAGCCATACCTGACTTGAGTGTGGAGGCTGCTACTGTGTAGAGGCAGAAGCCCGGACTCCTGTGCTGTTCTGACTCCCCACTTACTAGCTAATCATCCTCTTGACCTCCATGGGCCTTGGGGGATAATGGTGAGAGCTGCTGCTTCCTGCCTGTGTCTTGAGATGTTTCTGAGGACCAGATGAAGTGCTGATGAAAGGACTCTGATAAACTAATTTACATATTTGGTTGTATTAGTAAAATGAAAACACTTTAAAGCCTCTTTTCCTAGTTCATAAGCTTGATTTTGCAGTAATCCCAGGTATCCAGAATGTAAAGGAAAAGCTATTTCCAACTATGAGCTTTAATAGATTTAGACAACAAATACAGACAGTTCTTTACCCAATTTTAACATCCTGGGCAATAGTTGCATTTCTCTCCAACAGCATCCACCCAGTTCAGTTATTCAGTTCCACGGGGGCTGTTATGTTAACGTTTGCTATTTGGACACATACAAGATTCTACGCTTGGTCCATTAGAGTGAGGTGCAGATGTTGGGAGCTGTCACCAATGCTGACAGCTACCAGTTCCATTAGACTTAGGGTGGTAGTCTGATTAAACCAGAGGGAAAATGAGCTGTTGCCATTTTAAACAGTCTACATTTTTTATTTCCAAGCGGTATTTAACAATATTCCCAGATTCTAATGCTTTTGGAATCAAGTGCTCGATTTAAGAAGGGAACATGAGAAGCTCTAGGGAGGTCAGTTTCTGAGTTACTATTGTTCCCTGGCCCTGTTTGCTCATATTATGGTTGGCCTTGAAGAATCTTTATATAAATAGTAGGTATCTGTGGTTGCAGATGAAATTTGTAAGGAAAGATACCACCAAACTTCCTGAAAACACAATCTACGCTTGCTACTTCTACTTCCTCATCATGTTGCTGAAAATGGTGAGAGCTGTCCTGCCTGTCTTTTGAGATTTTTTTCCTGAGGATTAAATGAAAGGATGATGAAAGAACTTTAGTAAACTGTAATTTACATACTGGATTATGTTTGTAAAATGAAAACACCTTCATGCCCATGAATAACCTTCCTGCCCCTGGTCTTTGGCAATGCTCAATCTCTAGTCATCATAGATCTGGCAATTGATTATGAATGCTGCTTCTTTGAAATTATTTTTTCTCTAGTGTTATGTCATGGAAATTGTTTTGCTTCTCTTCCAAATGCTTATCCATACAGGATACAGGCATTTAGATATCTGTGTTTGTGTATGCATGTGTGTATATGTGTATGTGTGTGTGTGCACAAATATGTATGTATTTATATGTATGCATGTGTGTATGTATATAAATTTTGTAATATATACACATTTTTGTTACGATAATTAGGGCACCTTTCTGAAAGTGCCCTACCTCTCTGCCTCCTCTTTTTTTTCCCTTTAGCGTTCCTTTCTTCTCCACTCCCAACTCTTATAAAATGTAGACATTCCCCTAATTTCTGCACTTAGTTTTATTGTATCCTTTCTCAGTACTTTTCAATTAATGCATTCAACATGTATTTATTGAGCCACTAGGAACATAAGAGTGAATAGGACTCGCCCTAGCTGGTTTGACTCAGTGGATAGAACATTGGCCTGCGGACTGAAGGGTCCCAGGTTCGATTCCGGTCAAGGGCACATGCCTGGATTGTGGCTCAATCCCCAGTGTGGGGCATGTAGGAAGCAGCCGATCAATGATTCGCTCTCATCATTGATGTTTCTATCTCTCTCTCCCTCTCCCTTCCTCTCTGAAATCAATAAAAATATTTTTAAAAAAAAAAGAGGGAATAGGACTTAACTATGGTTCATTCATTCATTCAAGAAATGCCCACCCTGGGGGAGCTTATAGTCTAGGGGGAGACAGATAATAAGCAAGGAGACATGCACATATGATGTTTGATTGTGACAAGAATGATGAAGAACACAAACACGGGTAGGTAGAGAATAATTAGCAAGGGATGACAGGAGAGAAAGTCTCTCTAAGAAGGTGACATCTAAACTGAGATCAGGAGGATGAGGACGAGTTGGTGGTCCTACGAGCAGGGATGGAGTGGTTCTGGCAGGGGAACAATGTGAGCAGAGTCCCTGAGATAGGAAAGAATGTGGCATGTTTGTGGATCCGAAAGAAGATCCATGTGGCTGAAGCAGAGTGAGAGGGAGGGACGGTGACATGGGATGACTTGGAGAAGAGGCCCAGACAATCAGACAATGTATAAGAGCAATGGGAAGCCACTGGTTGGTTGTATGCAACTTATTAAAACAATACAATTTATGATTTTTTAAAATGTTCTGATTTCTGTATGCAAAATATATTGGGGAAATATGGAAGCAAAGAAACCCATTAGGAGGCTGTAGACCAGTCATCAGATAATTGCAGTTATTTGAGCAGGAAACCCAAAATTTGAACTATTTCTGCTATATGGATGAGCCCTCCAAAATCAATATTCCTAGTTCAGATCTCTTTTGTCTTTGCCTGCTAGATAGGCCAGTAATTCTCAAAATATGGTCCCTGGACCAGCAGCCTTGTCACCACCTGTGAGCTTGTTAGGACGGTAAATTCTGTGCCCCACCCCAACCTAGTGAATCAGAAACTTGGAATTGAGCTCAGGAACCTGTAATCAATAAAAATATATTAAAATATTTCCAGGTGAGCTTTCCTCCTGCCTTTCCTGCTTTCTGATTATCCAAACTTGCGATTACTATGTCTGTCATTCTTTCTCTCCTGCCCTCTATATCAGCCAATTTCAAAGTCCTAAAGCTAGTCATCCTACATTGTCTTTCCATTTGTTTACTCCATTTTATCACCACCTAGTCCAGGTTCTTATTGTCTCTTCTGGATAACTGTTAAAATCCATTAACTATCCCTGGCCTCCTGGCTTAGTGGTAAGAGTGTTAGTCTGAGTGCCAGAGGGTCGCTGGTTTGATTCCCAGTCAAGGGCACGTACCTGGGTTGCAGGTTTGATCCCTGGCCCTGGTCGGGATGTGGGAGGCAACCAATCGATGTGTCTTTCTAACATCCGTGTTTCTCTCTCTTTCTCTGTCTTCCTCCCTCTTCTTTCCACTCTCTCTAAAAATCAATGGGAAGGATATCCTCGGGTGAGGATTAACAAAAAATAAAATAAAAATAAAATCCATTAACTAATCACCTCTCCTAATTAATGAGTGAATCATTGTCTCTGGGGATGGTTAACTTATCAATATTAGATTATGTGAGGACCAGTTCAGAGTTTCCCACCTTGAATGTACATTGGAATCACCTGGAGCGTTTTTAAAATTAACTAATCACCAGGGCTTATTCCCAGAGCTTCTGATTTAATGGGTCTCAGTGGGGACCAAGACATCATTTTTTAAAGTCTACAGGGTTGGCGGTTGCTGAGACCCACTGGGATATATGGAAGCATCACATCAGAGAAAGAGAGTCAGGGACTCATCAATTGATTGAACGTAGGCACTGAAAGAGAACTCTGAAAGTGAGGGATGACTCTGAGTAAGGTTTTAAGATTAGATGCCAGGACACTGATAAGGCACAGTCCATAGAAACAGGAAATTCAAGGGTAACAATTGGTATTTTGAAGACAAGAGGAGGTCTGGTTCCGGATATAATAAGTGTCAGGTGCCAGCAGGACATCCAACTGCAAATGTCAATAACAGAGAGAATGTGAGTCTGGAGCATGATGAGCCTGCTCTAGAGATAAAGATGGAGAACCTCACAAAGAGGTGATTGTGGAAGGTGTTGGGGCAGATGAGGACTGTGAGAGAGGGTATGGACTCTGTGTTTCCCAGTGTGTTTCTCTACCCAGATTAAAACCACCTGAGCTGCTTATTTAAAAAATGTATTTTTATTCATTTCAGAGAAGAAGAGAGAGGGAGAGAGATAGCAACATCAACGATGAGAGGGAATCATTGATCAGCTGTCTCCTGCATGCCCCACACTGGTGATCAAGCCCGCAACCAAGTATGTGACCTCCTGGTTCATAGGATGACACTCAACAACTGAGCCAAGCTGGGCTGCTTAGTTAAAATGCAGATTCCAAAATCCTTCCCCCAAGAAACTCGGATTCACTAAATCTGGGTTGGGGTCTGGGGCTCAGAATTTTTTATGGTTCCTAAAGCAATGGTAATATACACTAAAATTTAAACACCATTAAACAGAGAAAAAAAGAAAAGGTGTGAGGGCAGACACTTGAGAATCATCTACTAGTATTTTTTGGAGGATGAGAACTTAAAAAGGGGCTAGCAAGAAAAAGAAAACAACCAGTCAGTGGTAAGAGCAGTAAGATTGTACGGGATCTGGAAGCCAATGGGAGGAGGACTTTGAATAAGAAGCAGTGAGCAGCCCAGCCAGCATGGCTCAGTAGTTGAGCCTTGACCTATGAACCAGGAGGTCACAGTTGAACCCCAGTCAAGGGCACATGCCTAGGTTGCAGACTTGATCCTCAGTAGGGGGCGTGCAGGAGGCAGCCCATCAAAGATTCTCTCACATCATTGATGTTTCTCTCTCTCTCCCTCTCCCTTCCTCTCTGAAATCAATTTTTAAAAAATTTTTAAGAAGCAGTGAGCAACAGTTTTCTTATGGGTAATAAGTGATGCAGCTATTCATGTTCTTGTGTTATTCCTCATTTAGACCAACCCAAGCTCCAAACCAGCCTACTTTTAAGCAAAGTTATGGTTAAAAACCCAAAATTTAGAACCAAAATGCTATGTTGAACTAAATTCTCTTGTGTAAACTTTTTTATGTAAGCATGAGCAAATAACTTGACCCTTCTTAGGCTCACTTTCCCATCTATAAAAGGGGAATAGTCAGGTCACTTTTTTAATATGATTATAATAATTAAATATCACAATGTTTATAAAGTACATAACATTGTGACTAGGACTTATGCATTGTTTAATAAAAGGTAGGCACTATTTGTATGCCCAAAAGCACAGTGCGTGGCTTTTGAAAGTGCTCAGAGAAATCAATGGATTTAAATTTGGTAAGTAATGAAGAAGGGGTGTTCTTCAGCTGCTCCCGATCTGGGTATGTAATGACTGGCAGCCATCTTGGAATAGTTATGCCAGACCTGAAGCAACTGTAGCACTACCGCCAACTGTCTTTGGAAATAAGAGAAAGTGATCAATCAATCAATCAATATTGATTCAGCTTCTTGCTCTGGGCAGGCAGTAAGATTCTTGACCTTAGAAGGCTATCATCAAATCAGCTAGAATATAAAATTAACGTTTATAGACAGCCTTGTATAAGATACATCTACAGGAAAGTTGACTGTGGACTCGGGTAATTAAGGAAGATTTCAGAAAGGAGTTGAAAATTGAACTTCATTGGTCTTGTGGTTAAAAATACCCACAAAAGGATCCCCCTTTTGTCCTGAGGAGTTCATTTATTCAGTCCAGTGGGCCTTAGCCCTCAAATCTCAAAATCTGATTTTTTAATCCTATCTAATAATGAAAACAAATGGACAACTCATAAATATACTGTTTAAGAAAATGAGATTTTTGGCTGGATTTGAGCAATTAAATATGCTTAACTCACTGGTGGGCAGGGAGGGGACATAACATGGTCTTTGAAAATTATAATTTCTTGAGACATATTAGGAAAGACACTTTTTCCCCCAAATGGGAAGGAAAACAGTTGATGGAATGTCATGGTCTTTGTATCCAAAAGGCTTCAGCAAATCTTACAAAGATGAACTCCAGAGGGCTAAACTTTAAGTACGTGGGCCCTTGTGACTAGCATGGACATCTTATAAAAGAAAACCTACCACAGGTGGGCTTGGTCAACTTCAACAATGATACATTACTGCCAGCACAGGCAAGATTAATAGATTACAGTTGACTTGAGTTCATCCTATTTGTGTCTAACTCTGATGACCCAGACACTTGGCTTCCGTATGCATAGACCCAAAGCCAAACCTAGTACATGTGGTGGCCCCAGAAACAACAAGAGCACTTAATCAATTGAATAGAATCATGAATAGTCTATCTCAATTGACTATTATATTTGGTTTCATTTTTTTAACTTTATTGTCTTTTGAAAGTCCCTAATTACAATATCATTAATTAAAAATTAATTTAGTATATCTAAAATATGTGCTGTCTAGGTCTCGTGCACTTTGTAAATGTTGGAAAATAAAGCAGTAACTTCTAAGAGCCAGAATGAATTTGCTAAGTAATCTGAAACATCATAAGGATACCATATTCAAGTTCATTCTGCTAATTATTTAAGTAGCACTGTTGTTACATAGCTTCATGCTCCATAAGAAAAGGCTAGATTAAGTTTACATGAAATCGGAAAGCAACTGTTTTTCATTTTACATTAAACCTTTCTGAGCTTTGATATCATTGATATCTACAAAGTGAGAATAAGAAAAACCTCTGATCTACCTCCTGGTATAAAGTGTGACAAAGTACTTTTAAAATGTTAGTGACATGCAATAAAGAAACCTTACTATTAGCAAAAAGAAAAAAGCAGGGTGGAGGGAGGAGGTGAGAGAAAAGAATAAAGATAAACAGAACAATGAACGTGGGACAAAATCAGTTTTAGGGCAGAAAAGAAACCTTAGTGGAAGAACCCTACTTCTTTTTAAATACGGAAAATGAAATCCAGGGAAGTAAGTGACTTGTGTTAAGTCTCACAGCAAATTCATGGTGAGAAGAAAGGAGACCAAAAATGGAAAGGAAAGAAAAGCACACAAAACAACTAAGAGTTAGAAGTCAAAAGAGTTCTCCCAAGAACTGACCTGGGAGGGCTGGTAGCATTGGCCTGGCCCTCTGCTTAGCTCTGAAAATGCTGCTCTGCCTTTGGAACCCGGCCGAGGTGACCCATGTTGGACCATTATTTCTTGCTCAATAATTTTCCCAAGGCTGCCAATCAGAAAGCAGTCAGGCACCCCCTCTTCTGCTCTCAGTGCTCACCCCATTTTATCCACACATGCTTCTTTCTCTCCAGGCCAATGTCCAGAGAGGAGGAATCAGGGCCCACATCTGATTCATTTGCTCTTGTCCCTCTATTTTACAAAATCAAGCTAACCCTTCTCCCAACCTTCCCCCCAAAAAAACCTCTATGTTATTCTACTTTAGAGATCCAAATTAGTGTAAAGATTCAAAGAAACATACGTTCTCAAAAATATTTTCATAGGTTGTTACAGCACTAAAGCGTCTAATTACTTTTTTCATTTGAAGAATATATCTACTTAATTTTTTTTCTTTTTAATGGCAGTTAAGTCGGTAAAACTAATAATAGTGGTACAATATGGATCTTATGTATGGAGCAGGATCTTGTTCATATGATAGAAAAATTTCTTCTTATGAATTTGTATCTCACTGTAGAAATGAAGATGATGAAAGAGATATCCCCATGAAATAATTTTAGAAACAGAGAGAAAAACTTCTCAACCAATTTGGTTATAGGTCTTTAGGGTCGGAATGCAGTAGCCCAGAGATTTGTTGTTTCAAATTGTCACAGGAAAGATTTGTGTGCAGATCTCGCTGTTTATGTATTCATCTGAAAGTCTTTTTTTCCTATAGTTTAAAATTACTAAAACCATCCCTCGTGGCAAAGAAATAAGAGGAGAAGGAGGCAATGATTTCCTTAAATTGTTGTTTTTGTCAATGAGATAGATCTTCCATCGGCCCAGCAAGTAGCCAATAACACATCATAAATTCCTTTGCTTTAAGACAAACTCCCCCGATAACACAGGTCAGTGGTTCCCAAATTAGTTCTGAACACAGACGTAGGATTCTCAAAGTCCATGCCCAGAAAAGAAAAACAATTCACGTGAAGTGAGTTATGTTTCAGGAAATGTAACGGGAAGGTTTTTACCCTAACAGTAATTTAAACTAATAAAATAAATAAATACATCCTTTTTTCCCTCTCTTTTTCCTTTCCAAAGTCAAGGTCTCAGAAACCATCAAGCTGCTTGATACCGTAAGCAGCAGTAAGAGTGAAGGCCCATCTCAAGGCTCTGTTCTAGAACTCAGAGATGTGCTACCGAAGTCAAGGCTGTGAACAGGAGAGTTAGGGACATTTTCGCTGTCCCTGCACAGCTACTAGTCAGTTTAGTCTGATCAGTTAAGCCATCTGTGATCGTCAACCAAGTCTGAGCCTTTCTGTGACAATAAACAACTCTTTGACTAGTATGTCACGGTCATACACAACTCATTACTCCAGTATTGTGTATAGTACTTGGGATAACCGATCAAATGCATGTGGCTTGTCTATAATGTACCCATAAATATAAAATGTTACTATTTTTTGACGGCCTGCATTTCCCCTTGGTGCTGGTGGTTTGTCGGTTGGGTTTTTCTTTCTTCCACATCAAGTCCCACCCTTCTCACCTCCTCCACCACAGCCGGGCTGCACCGGCATCTCCGTGTGAACTCCCTTTGTGTCTGTTTCCACTCTTCCTCTATTCTCCCCTCTACAAAGCTCCCATCTTTGTAAAGTATGATTATCTAACCGCTATGCTGTACACCTGAAACTAATACAGAATAATATTGAATGTGAACTGTAATAGAAAATTAAAATAAATGTTAAAATTTTTTAAATAAACAAGAAAGAAAAGGTCCCATCAGAAGGACCCTTTTATTTCTTTTTATTTATTTACTAGAGGCCCGGTGCATGAAATTCGTGCACTGGGGGGTGGGGGTGTTCCTCAACCTGGCCTGCACCCTCTCCAGTCCAGGAGCACTCAGGGGATGTCTAACTGGTGGCTTAGGCCCGCTCCTCACGGATACTTAGCACTGCTGTGGAGGCAGGAGAGGCTCCTGCCATGGCTGCTGCATTCACCAGCCATGAGCATCTGCCCCCTGGTGGTCAGTGTGCATCATAGCGACCGGTCATTTTGCTGTTTGGTCAATTTGCATATTACCCTTTTATTATATAGGATTTATTTATTTTATTTAAATTCTTTATTTTTTAAAGTATTACATATGTCTCCTTTTTCCCCCATTGACCTCTCCCTGGCCACTCTGGGGTTCTGGCTGGTATGGCTCAGTTGGTTGGAGCATCGTCCCATACACCAGAAGGATATTTTTAAAACACAGATCTGACACCCCTCCCCTCTCCAGGCCCTTACTGTGGCCTCCACAGCCCTGCATGGACTGGCTCTGGACACCTCCCCAGTTTCACCCCATCATTCCCCTGCTTGGTCACTTCACTCCAGCCATGCTGGCCTCCTTGCATTTTCCAGATTATCCAGTCACACTCCCACCTCAGGGCTTTTGTGATGCTTGACGCAGACCTCTGCTGAAATGCACTCATAGCAGAGCTCTCTCCACCATCTTACCTGTCATAATAAGCCCATCACCCTGGTAACTGCCCCCCACTGCTCTCTATCCCTTTGCCTAGCTTTTGTATTAAAAAAAAAATTGTTAAAGGAGAATTATATACAGTGTAGGTAAGCTATTAAATGACTTCTGTAAAATAGGTAATTTATTATATTTCTTCTTAGGCACTTCTTTTGCCAGCTTTTTTATTAGAAATTTACAGAAAATTTTCACAAACTATAACAAAACAAGGTTTTTTTACTATTGTTTTTGGCATTTGTGGTTTGAACATAATTGTATTGTGTGTTTTTTTAAAAACTAAATGAATTCCACATGAAGAGAACTGTGCTCACTCTCTCTCCTCTCCCTTCAAACCCACAGACGTCTTGCCGGAAACGCTTTGACATACATCCCCAAGGGAGCCTTTGCAGGCCTCTACAGTCTTAAAGTTCTGTAAGTAAACCAGGTGTGACCTGGTACATTTCTGGCTTTAGCAGCAAGTGAATGCTAATTAACTTGTAAAGACTGAGTTCCTCAAATAACCTATTTGGAGCATTTGGGATAATTCATCTAAATTCAAGTCTGCCTTCATTGGTACCCCACAGAGCAATATTATACCTGGCTGGATTTGTGTGAAAAAAATTCACCTCTCTTTTTCTAACTTTAATATCTAAAATTGTTTGCCTCTAAATAACCAACTTATCAACTCAAACTTTTAAAAAAGTATTTCATTTCCTTTTGTGTTATGAAGTTGGCGAGATTTCTTGAATCATTTTGATCACCAAGTGAATAAATCACCGTGATGCTAACATAATGAGATCATATCTTCAAACCATTTGCAAAGTTTATTTCCTTATGATTAAAGATCTGCTTTAAAAAATCAAGTTTATGTTACAATTGTGAATAGATGTGAAAAGGCCTAGTGATTGTAGATACAATGAATAACTATTTGATAAATATTAATTCATTGAGACTTGTAAAAGTGGGTTTTCATATTACTTAATGTCCAACTTCCCAATTTGTTTATCAGAAGACTCATTTTTTTTTTATTGCTTAAAGTATTACAAAGGGTATTACATATGTGTCCTTTTTTTTTTTTCCCCGCCCTTGACAATCCCCTTCCCTCCCCTACGCCCCAGTGTCTTATGTCCATTGGTTATGCTTATATGCATGCATACAAGTCCTTCGGTTGATCTCTTACCCCCCTCCCTCCTGTCCCCCAACCCTCCCCGGCCTTCCCGCTGCAGTTTGACAATCTGTTTGAGGCAGCTCTGCCTCTGTATCTATTATTGTTCAAAAGTTTATAATGGCAGAAGACTCATTATTATTGACTACCTCCTTATTCTAGTACCCATTGTTTAATTTTCTTTCAGTTTATTCTGTGTAGGGGGAAAAAGCACCTAGGTAGAGAAAATAGGTAACTCAAATTGAAAGTCATAATAGGAAAATTTTATCTCAGAGAAAATACCCTGATTTTATTTTTTTTCTTTGAGATAAAAGTTATAAACAATAAAAGGGCATTTGATATATTCCTGCTTAACAGAAATTGCATTTTATTCACCTCAGAGATACATAGGCTATTTAAAAAGTAATTTAGTTTAAATATATTTGTTAAATATTAGTTAAAGGTCAAATTCAACAGCAGAACCATTTTTGGTCTGCTTAGATGATTGGGTTTGGTCCCCTCAGCTTTGAATTATTTTTGCTATGAGGCAGAAATATTTTTAAATTGTCACATTGCCAAATGCTAATGTTAATTCATTATGTGGTAGGATTCTGAGTTATAGCATCAACTTCAGTACACCTATGTCTCCATGAACACAGCAAAATATTTGGAACCCTTCTAAATACATCACATAAATCAAGTTTGGATAAGATAAATAAGGGAATATATTTCCTTTGTTGACTTATGTACCATTAAGCATTTTGGATATTTGTTAAATTGATTATATTGGAACCGATCATCTGAATTCACTTAACAAAATGTAAATCAGATACACTGAGAGTGTATGTGTGTCTGCATATCTGTGTCTGCGTGTAAAATGTATCATCGGCCATCATAATTACATGTAAATTGTGATTATATAATATTAATACATATACATATCTAATAAGAATATCTATGAATTAGATATACACTAGATATGATAATTAGATAGAATTATAATTTTACATTTTTGCATTTTCATATTTGAATTACTTAAGTTTAGTATGAATCTTTTGATAACATTTTTTAATTTTCTAATTATATATTTCTAATTTTATCATACTGCACTAAATGTCCATGAAACTGGAGATGTTGTCTGTCTTGGCTACTGGTCTATCCCCAGCTTCTAGAACATGCCTGAATCATAGTAGACATTCAAGAAATACTGGCTGAATAAATGATCCAGATTGATTATACAGAGAGGACAAGGGGTTTCTAGATTTGTCAGCTCTTCTTCATTTTGTATGATGTAGAGCTAATGCTATATGTGTATTAATGGATTATCAGTTGCATTCTCAACAATGTGGGCTTCTCCCTGTCAGCAGGTTTTATTTACCCAGAATACTTTTGACACCTTTGCTGCTTCTTACGGTGTATTTGCCTAAACACTTCAGAGAGCATTGGATTAATCTGACTTAAAAATGAAAATCACAGGTTATCTATCTTTCATGCTTGTCATTTTTATATGTACCTCTTCTACCAGAATGGAATGTGGTGTTTAGTTAGACTCTCTCATCTTTCCTCTCCTAACTAATCAATATCTCCTGTCTTCTACACAGTCAGGGCCTCAGCAAAGCCTGGTAAGTGTGAGACTCAAAGTGGCATTAAATGTATTACTGCTGCAAATACAATGCTCCATAAGTGTGGTCATGCCCTGAAGAGCTTATAATCTAGTGGTAGATTGTGGGATCAAGACAAGTAGATCACCTGTAATTCTTTTTTTTCCCACCTATAATTCTTAAAGTGTGTCTAGAACTGTGTGTAGGGCACTGTGGAACTACAGAGCTTGAGAAGAATTTAGTCCCATCTGATGGTTAAGGTTCAGCTTCCTAGGAAATATGTTTCCCCAAAGAGATGACCTAGGATCTGAATCTTGAGAGGACAATATTCACAGAGACACAGTGGCAAGAAGTACCTGGCATATGCAGGCAGCCCAAGCAGGTTGGGGCTAAGGCATTTCGGAGGAGGTGGAGAGTATCTGGAAAAGAGCCTGGAGAAGTAGAAAGAGTCCTGGTCACAGGAATCCCATATCTTCTGTCAAAAAAGCATGGACATTATTATGTTGTAGGCATAATGAGGAGCAAAGGAAGAGATGTAAGCAAGGGAGTGGCATGTTCAGACTGTTCAGTTTAACTAGATCACTGTCAAGGTGCGGAGGATTCAAGAGGAGCAAGACTCCTGCGAGGAATTGTATGCACTCTTCCCTTTGCTTTGCTACTTAAGGATTAATATCTAAGGAGCAAATTCAATTGTCAAATATTTTGAAAGTATTTCAGTGTTAAAGCAATGGTTCCCAACCACAGTGGTTCTTCCCGCCATAGAGTGCTTTGGAAATTTGTGAGGGTGTCTTGTTTTTCCAGATGGTATACTTGTAGTAAGCTGTCCTGTGACGTGCAGCACAGCCCAGCATAAAGATTCTACCTACCACGTCATACTTGACTGTTCCTCTACACCAAATGTAAATCAAGAATACTTTCATACCTAATAATACTGAAAGATTTCTCAAGAAGTTCTGATAAGACTAATACTTTGTACAGGAAAAATTACATGGGATAAATATATTCTCTCAAAATTATTGAATAATTAATTCAGCTTTTGTATCCTGTCTGTTCTAGGTATTATATGATTTCTAACCACATATTTAGTTAAAAACACTATTAGTGCAGTAGAACAAGTACCCCAAACACCACAAAACAATTAAAGACATATAACCATGGCAATGTAAAACTTCTTCTTACAAACAATTATCATTAAATAGCAGGGAAACATGAAACACAGACCTCACCCTCATGGAAACTCTCAATTATTTTATAAAGTCCAAAAGTCATAAGAAGAAAGAAATAACTGATTGCACTGTAGCATGGTAAGAAAGATAATATAAAAGTAATATTTGTCTGGGACCCTGACCAGTATAAGGAAGGAATATGGCAAAAGAAGAGAAAGATACTAGCAGTACAATCCATTGAGATGCACAATGAAGACAGCAACAGCCATCTTTGGCTGGGATTGTTTTATATCCAAACTTGTTACTATGAGTTCTAGAAGATCACTAATGCTTAAGATTATTAACCCTATAAATATTGACCTTCATAAAAAGTCAGTTATTGGTTCTGTATTCCAAAATACCCAGTCCAGTGGGATTCTGAACCAGGCTGTCCTCAACAAAGGTACATTGTCTTATGTAGGCCATTCAGTCAAAGAATGGCTCATTTCCTGCCACCCACTACCAGAACCAAAGCCACGTAGAGGGGATGGGTAAAACTAACCATAGAAAGGTCACAATTAGCCAAACTGTTCTCATTCCCACATAGGCCCAGAATAGAGCCTTAATAGCTACTTGATACCTAAACACAGGACAATTGGGTAGAGGGAATACCTAAGGACCAAGCCATCGATTGTTACAAAGTCCCCGTTCGACATATTATCTCATCTCCCTCTGATTCACTCACTATTCATATTCTTATTTAGTCCTGTTGGCAAAAAAGATAACCAAAATATTGTGCTGCTGAGTAGCACAGAGATGTTGTATGGAGTAGTGAGTATTTTAAAGCTCCTCAGGGAAAGAAATTAAGAAACTATGAAGTCATCCTTTGTCTCTAGAGAAAGTGTTTCATTTTCTTTTCTTCCCCATATGTGAATGAAAAAAAGAATGAGGTTATAAGTGGCTAAACCCATATTCTGTTCATGCACATTCTGCTTATATTCAATATATTCAATAAAAGAGCATTTGCAAAAGAAATCAGCAGTCGTGTTGGGAATGCTTTCTGTTTTAATTGCACTCCATGGTGCTGTAAACCCTTTAATTGTTTCTTCTCCCTCTGGAATATCTTAAACAAAAATAGAATTTTCTAATTAACTCACTGGAGACTTATAAGGATGTAATGGAGATAACTTGCTCTTGTTTTGTCATTTGAAAGTAATTAAGCAAAAGTTCTTTATTTAGGGAAAGATCAGGATTTAAATTGTGGGTTTTTTTAATTATATTTTTGGTGTAGTTGAAAAATTAAATTGTTGGGAGGTAAGTCAAGAGAAGCTTTAAAAGTTATCATTAATACAGCTTGTTAAATTCCATTTTCTGAGGCCAGGAATATAAAGTTACTGAGAAAGTTTGCAACTATTCAACGAAGGAAAACCATCTAAATATCTCCTGTCCTCTACTCCAATTTTACGATATTTTAGGAAGACCACATTTTAATAGTTTCACTTTTTGGTTAGCAAAGCATAGGAGAACAATTAATATACACTTTGTACCAGTAATATACTACCTACAAAGTTTAGACATTGATGATCATGTATCTTATCATGATTAATCACTCAATAATTAATGACTTAGAAAACATTTCTATGAAATTAAAATTATATGCCATATTTAAACTGCTTGGAAAAGTGTAAAATAACATAGAAATGTGAGCTTTTAATGTTCAGGTAAATTATGCAGCATACAGAATTCAACCTACAATTTTCGGGACTTCCAAACTGGTCAGTGAAGTGTGAGATCTCCCTAAAACTTGACTTTGTCTGTAAAGAATTAACATAGTTTTTGAGACTCTTGATTTATGAAATGTTAGTTGAATTCAAGTTTAACATAATGAAATTATTTGAGTATAATTTTGGAATGCAAGTAACACAAGTATATTCCTTAGAAAACAGAATCTCAGTCATGGTGAGAAAAGCATAAATTTTATGACCTCCAAATACCTTTCACATCTTATTTGTATATGAATTTGTATTTGCATATATGAAAGTATAATAAACACCTTTAAATTTTAATTGTCAAACACCTTGTTAATCAGATGTTATTCTAGTCCCATTATACAGATGAAAAATCAAGGGTCAGTTAGGTTGAATGATTTGCTTCCCAAGACTTAAACCTTAGGACTTATCTCCAAGCTCAGTGTAGCCTCAAGTTCATCTGAAAATATTATATCAGAAATACTTAGCATAGCATAGGGTGGGTCTCAGTCTGTGGTGCCTTGCCCAGAGCACAGACATCAGTGCAAATTCTCTGGTCCCGACCCCAACCTAATGAACTGAAAACTTAGGGGGTGGGGCCAGCAGACTATGACTTAGCAAGCCTTTCAGTGGATTCTGCTGAACCCTAAAGTTTGAGAACCAACCTCTGGCACAGGTTTTGTTGTTGTAGCTATTGTTGCTGCTGATTTTGTTTTCTCAATTAAAATGTCACAGTCAGTACCATCTCACTGTATTGTTAGTTTTGAGAAGGGGTTCATCAATTCATACAAAAGGGTCAACGTTTATCGAATGCTTACTATGCGGCAGGTATTGTTCTATGTACTTTCACTCATTGGATGGTCACAATGACCTTGCGGGGGAGTATAATTACTGGTCACTGAGACAGGGAGAGATTGGGTGATTTGGCTCAGACCACACGGCTAGTGGCAGGGAAGAGGTATTCAAATTCAAGAACCCATGCTCTTCACCACACCTTAATCATACCAGACACCATTCAACTTGAGAATTTGTACATTCAGCAAATATCCCTCAAGAGTTAGACATACAGGGAGCTGAATCCCAGTTAGTCATCTAATGAAAAGAAACTTCAATTGTGGTGATGAGGGAACCAGGCAAATTGTTTCCTAAATCCAAATATAAGTTTGTTACCTAGTAAGCAGAAAATTTTCTGTAAAATGTCTACTCTCCTAAAACAGTCTTCTGCCTCTGGCTTACATGGACCATGCAATACTCAGAGGGATGGGAGTGGTAGCAAAATATAAGGAATCTAATGGGAATTTTTCCATGCTATTTTCCCATTTGCAATAGTATGTTTTTATCTCATTGTTTCCATTCTATAGTCCCTATGTTCTGAAAAGAATTGTTGAACCTAGGTGAGCAAAAATGCAACTACTTCACAAAAAGAATGTAATTTATATCAAAATATGACCATGAGCAAGAAAAGAGATCTTTAATAGACTCCTATGATACCCTTATTTTCATTTTGTCTAATCTATATAGTCACCACAGTGATCCTTTAAAAACAAGTACGATCACATCATTTCCCACTAAAACCCTTCAACGAGAATTTCTCATCACATTTAAAATAAAGCTTTACTATGGCCCGAAAGTGCTCCATGAGATGGCCTCAGGTTCTCTCACCCAATCTCTTCCTCTCACTCATTCCTCCTCAGTCACAATTGATCCTTTGCTGCTCCTTTAACAAGTCAAGCAAGTTCCAACCTCAGGACCTTTGCACTTGTTCTTCCCAGTTCCTCAGTAGCTCCTCCCAGATATTCACATGATCTGCTCCCTGACTCCATTCTGGTCTCTACTCAAATATCAGCTCCTTAGAGAGACGTTCCATGACCTTTAAAATAAAAATCTCACTCTTTGTTACTATCTATCCCAAATCTATGTTTTGTTTTATATTCGTAGCACTTATCACTTGGCTCATAGGGTGAAATTCATTACTTTTAATTACCTGTCACTTCCCACTGGAGTTTAAGCTCCCCAGGGGCCAAGGGTTTGTCTGATGTTCTGCTGTTTCCCTGACATCTAGAACAGTGCCTGACACAGCTATGCCCAGTTATGGTTAATTATTGTTAACTTTCTTTAATATTTTTTTTCTTTATTTGTTTTAATGTGCAGTATGCTGCAGAATAACCATCTAAGGCAGGTACCCACAGAAGCGCTGCAGAATTTGCGGAGCCTTCAATCCCTGTAAGTATCGTTGAAATTGCAAAATGTCCTCAGGATCAATTTGGGAAGGAGCATTGCAATGTCCAGGTGACCACTTCAGTCAATTCCTTGGTTGGAGGTCCTACCTAAATAAGTTGGGAAAGAGAGTTTCCATTAGAGCAGCAGTTCTTTGCTTCCTCATTAAACAGTATGTGTGGGAGGGACTCGTGTTGGATTTGGGGGTTTCAGGGCAGAGGCTTAATCGTAACACCTCCAGCCAAAGTCTCTTATATACACTGGTATCTCAGGACAAAACATAAACTTCCAGGATCTTTTCCTACATTCCCTTGTAATTTGAAATTTCTGATTTTGAATCAGGAATGTTACTTTCTCCTTTTTTTTTTTTTTTTACATATATTTTTATTGATTTCAGAGAGAAAGGGAGAGGGAGAGAGAGATAGAAACGTCAATGATGAGAGAGTCATTGATCTGCTGCCTCCTGCACGCCTCTACTGGGGATTGAGCTGCAACCCAGACATGTGCCCTGACCAGGAACCAAAGGGTGACCTCTTGGTTCATAGGTCAACACTCAACCACTGAGCCACACCAGCAGGGCTATTTTCTCCTTTTATCTGGAAAAATGGGTGTCACAATCCAGACACCTTGGCATCTTCAATTTATTCTGTTTTTAGATGAGCTGAGCTGCCTTGTAATGAAATTTGCTGAGTCAAATAAAGACTTAATTTTTTTAAGTTTTGTATGTACATCAGGGGTTCTCAAATCAATAAGCTAAGCTCTAATAGTCTATTTTAAAGTCTTACTGCACAGGTCTACAAACCAAGAGCTTCCCCATCACCACACACAGACACAAGCAATCCCACACACACACCTCAGATTCACACAGGCACAAACACACAGACACATAAACACAAACATACATAGCAGTGGTGGTAGTGTTTCCTACTGTGCATTCACAACTTTTCCATCAGGAGTTTCCACCCTCCACTGATTTAAAATCTCTGAATAAATAAAAATTAGCTATCAGACGTGTTGGAGCTTAGATTGTAAGCAGTTGTTGACAGTAATTAGTTGCCAAAACTATGCCACGAGTACTTATTTGGTCAGTAAATCTTTACCTCATCAGCATGCATAAGTGTTTACAATATATTGCATGATCTCCAGTATACACCTATGTGATATATGTTCTCATCTGACTCACACTGGAGGTCCCCCTCTGTCAAACAAAATATGGCTTCTGATCTACAATGATGAGGGAGATAAATGCATAAGAAAGGCAAATAAATATTGCAGATTCTAGTTGAAAATCACTGTAAAAAGCCCACCAGTTAATCATTACCCACAGTGTGCTTAATGCCTTTTGTTGAGGTGACACGAAAGAAGGAGGAACGTGAGATTTGGAGATGATACTTTCCTCCTTTGATCTTTTTTTTTTTTAATGAAAGCAAATCTGGGCTTGAGACCATTTCAAGCTTTTCACTGCAAACAAAGTGACTTCCTAGGTTTTCACCATCCTATAGATAAACAAGCCCACAAGGGCGCCTTTGTGGCCTGGGACAGGTCTGCGGCATTTTCAGGAGCTCCTTAATGACATAACAGTATCGCTCCTCCTTTGTTGCACGAGCCTTTCCCTGAAGGGAAGAAGCAGTCAGAGAAGCAAGCCGCTCTCCAGTGGGTTGTCTGTGTAAGGGCACGGGGTCCCGTGGCTGGATTGAAAGCGAGATAATGGCGGTGGCCAATAGGAACTTTAAACAGCTGTGAGGCAGGCAGAAGATAGAAGGATAAGAGTTTGTAACCAAAAGCCACTATCAGCTGAAAGAAGATCACAACCAGAACACACACAGAAGTGAACTCTTTGAGAAAGAGAAAACCATGAATCTTTTGTTCACTCGAACTGGGTGGTGCCTCTCTGATAAAGGTGTTCAGATTTAGTTTCTTACTGCCTAGATATTTACTATTCACCAGGTGTCTCTTGCATTTGGTTTCTGGTTTGCAAAAACAATTGCCTTTGAAACTTTATAAGTATGTGTTCCCTGTAAAAAAAGAAGAAAAAAAGGCAGGGGTTAACTTTCTAGTACGACGCTGATCACATCCAACAGAGGCATCTGGATAGACAGACACTCGGCCCTGGTACTCGCTGGACTGTATCGGCGGGTTATGTCATGCTCGTCTGGGGTCCCTCCACCTGGCGCAGACAGACCCTCGTGAGGTGCTAAATGTTGGCCATTTGCGCTGCCATGCCACTTTTTCTCACTTACATTTCTTTGTGCTGCTTTGATACAAGAGTTAAGACTTGACCCAAAAAAAAAGCAAAGACTTAACCACCAAGTACACAGATGCCGAATTGTACCAACCGAAGGAGCCCCCTACCCAGTTTGCAAGTTTGGGCAACAGTGAGCCCCTTTAAAATTTTACTATTGCCCCAGAATCAAGGTATTCAATGGTATTTCTCCTGCTTCCTTTAAGCATTGGTTTTGAGTCTAATGGTCATTCCAAACATGCATTCCGTATCCATTCTGCATTCATTTGCCGTGCCATCCCTGAGCCTCCGTGCGACGTCTGCGTCAGGATAGTAACGGGGCGAGAGCAGCCTCATCCGGGCTGCCAACACCGGGGAGACCTCCGTGCAGTTCTTGAGAGGCCTGCAGCAACCCTTCGACCTTCACCCTTTACCCAATGGTTCCTCTTTTGTTCTCTCTCTTGAATGCACTCTATCTTTCTTGATATTTTTATTTTCTTTTTATTATACATGCACTCTCCAAGGAGTACGGGGCTGTGGCGGCAGCACCCTGAATACTTGCCTGGCTCTGTAACTTCTAGGGGGGCTTCTCAGCCCTGGCTGCCCAGAAGAATCATCCAGGCTGCACCCCAAAATGATTTAATCCGAATGTTAGGGTTTTCTAACTGGTTTCATTACATAGTGAAGAGCTTCTTAAGTGAAGACCGGGAAAACGAGTGTCCTGCAGCATTCTTTCAGATGATATGTAGATATTCTCCGGAACTCTTTTTAAACATGAAATCATTACAAAATCCATACTTTGCATTCCAGTGTGAATTACAAATGTACGTGGACTATGACGTAAAAGTCGGGGTTGCCTTGTTTGTAATTACCTGAAACAGCTCACCTCTGCCTATTAATTCTACTGACAACCTGGGCAGGTGATGTTTAGAGGCCGCCTGCTGCCTGACCCTGGTATTCAAATGTGGTCCAGCAGCAGCGGCACCTCCTAAGATATGCAGAACCTTGGGCCTCGTCTCTGTCTCACTTAGCAGCTTTGCTTTAACGATATTCTCGGGTGATTTGTGTGGCCAATGTATTTGAGAAACCAATGTTTTTTAGTGTTCTGTGCTACTAACAAAGTGGCCTAACAAACCAAAACCGCTTGAGGACTACTGACACAGGTCACTGATATACTTTGCTCCACTCCTATGGACTTGGCTTCATTGAGGAAAGTTTAAGAAATTTGATATATTGAAATTGGTAGCACTGCGGTGAGGAAGAAACAGATTGGACTCGTGTTTCAAGAGATGTAATTTTCCATTTATTCTGCATAAACAAAAGACATTTTTGCTTTGTTCATAATGAAAACAGATAGGTACATTCATGTTCTTTTAACTCTCTCGTGATGCTTACAAATTGCTCAGCTAAAGAATAAGAGGGCAAGTCCATGCGCTAGAGCCTCATGGCCCGGGGCCGGCCCCTGTACAATGTGCACATTTGGCTTCTGACTGGTCATGATTGCCCAGACACCAATTGGATTTTTTGTAATGTAATCAAACATAACTTAATTTCCTTTCTGTTTTCTGGAAAGGAATCGGAAATGTAATCACAATTCACAGCGAGTTGTATTTCACCAACAAACGTTTCACGTTATAGTCATTTCAAGACTAGGGTCAGATTACAGTGATTTGATGGAAACTCAAAACTTAACCCTCCCATACCCTCACACCTTGTATTAATAGTTAAGAAATTGATCTATTTTTAAAAAATCTTTTCTTCATTTGCATAGTGGTTAATGATGTTCAAGCATGTCATTAGCGAAGCATGAGATGATCAAAGGAAATGACGTATCCCGTTCATCAGAGAATGATTTAATACATGTCGGGTTTTATTCCAAGTCTACACGGCCAAAGCTAACTAGAGAGTATGCACAATCACAAAAATAATAGTTTGGTAAATAGAAAATGAAAGGAGAATGAGACATATCTTTAGTACTATCTCTATTCTCCAATTAGCTAATATTCACCCTCAGACTATATTCTAAAATCTAAGAGGAATGTGTAATTCCTGCCTGGAACGTGAACTGCCGAGGCTGCTTATTGTGATCCCATCTCAGGACGACAGACCCCACCCGTGGACCCTGCGAAATGCCAGTTAGTTCACCCAGACTCTTCATAGTAGGGTAATGCGGATAATAGTCAAAAAAGACAGTAAGCAAGAGGAATGGGTGACGAGGAGGCAGTGGGACTCGCAGGGCTGAGTAGAAAGGAGACAAGCCTAGAACCAGCAGCCGCTTTCTTCTGTTAATACCCAGGAGCCTATTGGGTTTCCGAGGATAACGAATGGGAAGGAAGTAACACAAGACAAAGAGGTGTGAGCAGACAGAGAGCAAGGTGAGGTAGCCAAGAGGATAAGATTAAAGGATCAAAGGGGTTTAAAAAAAAAAGTAATGGTTTTAGTATTAGTGGCATTATTCCTTCCACTAAAATACTCTCCAGAAAGAGAAATTACAAGCCTACTTAATAAAAACATACCATGGTTTTTATTTATTTTGTTTTATCACAAAAGCGCCAGCATATTTTATGGGATGAAGGTGGACTTGGAAGTTCTAGGGGTCGAGGGTTTTATTTATTACACCGAGAGTTCGCTTCATGGAACCAAGCACAAACCACCCAATGAATGGTGATGAGGAAGGGAAGTTTTGCCTTGTCCCCTCACCTCATTTGAACATCAGAAAATAATTATTTTCAGAGATAAAGCCCGATCTATGCAATGCTTACAAGAGCTCACATTAGAGCGTTGTCCTCCGAATCATTTGGGGGGTGAGGGGGCGGGCAGGATGGGAATACTTCATGTAAGGCCTCATGCGTGCAAGCTCCTTACATCAAGTTGTCTGCCAGAGCTCTGACAAATCACATACATGACAGTCTTACCAGATAGACAAATACCTAAAAGGGAACATGGATGTTGTGGAATGAGAAGTAAAATAAACTTCTTTTAGCCTCATCAGGTAGAATGAAGGTTGACTTTGGAAAGCAAATTAAACTCTTTGGGGAACCTAAGGGGTGACTGCTATGGGAAGGCAAATCATGACAGGGCAGCATTTCCCCCCTTTCAGGACAGATGAGGTCTGAAATGAACTGTGAAAAGGCACATCAAAAAGCAGCAGAGAATGGGAACATTGCAAAAACAAAATCAGAATGTGGAACTTATTAAACGCCATGGCTATGAAAGCAGCAGCCACCAGTATTTACTAAGCACTTTTACCTGCACCATCCCCTTTCATCCTCGCAGAAACCTTAGTGATGAGGAAGCGAAAAACTCAGAGAGATTACTTGACCTTCTCAAGGTCGTGTGGCTTGTGATGGAGTCAGGCTAATGAGTCTGGAACAAGAGTTCTGGTCTTTCTGACTCTAAGATCTGCCATTTCCCACCACACTCTCTTGCCTCCCTCAGGGAACCCCTTGCAGAGAACAGGCACTACAGCCTGGGAAAGGAAGGAGCTTCACAGAAACACGTGCTACTCCAGACATGCTTGAAGGTTTACAAAAAGAAAGAACACTTGTAATGCTGCAGGACAGAAATGAAGACATTGAAGAAGAAAAGGCAACAATATTTTTATAGTGTGGCCAGACATTTATTTAGTGTTTCCTTATGTATTTAGTTGTCTGATCCCTCATTTCCTGTGAGGTGGAACTTGACTCCACTTTCCTGATGAAGAAACTGCAGGTGAGAAAGGGTATCCTTTCTCTATTGCAAAGGTAAAAGTGGATTAGACCAAGACAAGAGGGACAGGCATTCCAGACAGAGGGAACTCTAGGTGCAAAATCTTATAGTGGGGTAGGGGTGGGGGTGGGGGATGGGAAAAGTTGGCACACCAGGAAACAGAAGGAAGGTCAGTGTAACAGAATAAGGAAGAGTGAGGTGGAGAGAAATGAAAAAAGAGCCTAGTGAGGCAGGTGGCGTCCAGTTCCTTTGAAAGCCATTAGGAACACGTCAAGACTTTTTGTCTTTATTGTCAAAGCAATGGGAATCCACTGGAGGATTTTAGGCAGGAAAGGGCACGGCCAGATCTGAAATTCTCTAGGAGAGAAAGGACATCTTTGTCAGGATGGGGGCAATGGAGATGTAGAAAGGGAGATGGATTTGAGAACTATTTCGATGAAATTACTAATATTTGGCAATGAATTAGCTATGAAGAATGAAGGAGGAAGAGGTACCAAAGATGATTCCTGAGAGTCTGGTTTATATAACCATATGACTAATGAAGCCCATCACTGAGATAAGAAACCCTGGTAGAGGACTACTTTTGGGGAGGATGGGGTGGGAGATACTGAGTTTGATCTTAAACACATGTGTTTGAAGAGAAACAACTAAGTAGATTACACATAGACCATTTTAAATTCAGATCTGGATCTAGAAGAAAAGTGAAATTCAGGTTAGGTCTTCCTACCATGCATTTCCCTTCACCGAACACTTCATCGTAATGACTTGGTTATCTGACTAACCTGTATAAAACATGTCCCATACAGGTTGGGACCATGACCACCTGGTTTACTGCTAGATCTCCAGCACCAAGTGCAGCACCTTGGCAAAGAAATAATTGCTGAACTGAAGCCTTAATCTCTAAGTGATGTTCTAAACTGCTGCTCAGGACCAGCTAATCTCCCCCAGTTTGACTGAACCTGTATTCACTGATTTCTGGCTGCAAACTCTTATCTTTATACCATGGCTTTTCCCACCTGCCATTCTGGAGCTGAGCGTTGGACCCTAGTAGTTTCTTTAGGGAGTTTGGGATTGATCTATCTACAAGAATTAACTTTCCCATTGTCTTAGCTGAGGACTTTTCTACTTCAAAAGAACCGTAATATTAAGTTGATGCAATTTAGATAGGCGGGAGGTAGGGGATGCTCATGAACACAAGGCCCAGAAGATCTGTGGGAAGGACTTGACTGGGACAGAGACATAAGAGAGAAGTTTGGCTAGATAAAGTGGGTGGAGAGATTTGAATATTAGAATGAGAAGTTTCTGTAAAAGGAGTGGTAATGTGGAAGAACTAAGGATTCTTAGCAAGGAAATTACCTACAGCACAATTTTAGGGAGATTAATCTAGCAGCAGCCTGAGGGTTAATTGAAGAGATAAGAGATCAAAGCCAAAAGGACCAGCTCAGAAGCTGTTGCAATAATACAGGTGTGAAGAGATAAGAGGCTGAACTAGACAATGGAAATGGAGTTTCTGTGATAAAGATAAATGGAGAGAACTTGGTGAATGATTGGCTAGAAAGCAATAGGAATATTCAAAAATGACCCCCAGATTTCAAACCCTGATGGTACCTGGGAGACTAATGGTGCCCCTGATGAAAAGATGGTCTTTGTTTTCTATGGAGAAATATGAAACTGAAGAAGTTAATTCTCATGTTACTTTGGCTATAGATCATCTACATTATAAAATTCACAGTAGTGGTGACCTCTGGGAAATTGACTTTACAAAATATTTCTGTAAATTATAAATTGACTTTACAAAGTATTTCTCACTGGAATCTTGAATTCCCCAATGATTCCAGAGAGACAGAAGTTCGGTTCAGTTGGCACTTCATCTGGCTGCTCGCCAAGTCAGGTGACTAGTCTCAAAATTACTGTATTTTATCTCTCCCCAAGTTTGAGAAGTGGGAGGAAAAAACTTTTTTAACTTTTCAGAGGTAAACATAAAGCAATCATTTTTCTTCCTGGTTCACATTAAATTTACCAACAAATGAGATGGAGAATGTTAGAAAAAACAAAAGCAGAAATTCCCTTATAAGCAATCATGGTGTTTATGTATATTCATATGCTTAATATTGTCCAAGGAGATAGGTGGGAAATTTTGATAAAATTTCACATTGTGGGCACTCCCTCAATATTAAAAAAGAAGTACTACTAATAAAAGTGACTCATATTATAATGAAGACATATATATATATTTTTTTTTTTTCAATCTATAAGACTTCAGGTAGATAAAATTCTATCCTGAGAGTATTATACTGATCTCCTGACAAATTCAACTCCAATTATCAACTCCAATGTTTTCCAAAGCAATAAAATTTCACCATAGCAAAGAGTTAAGGTACCTTGTAAAATTGTATTTTTAATCATTTTTTTATTTTTCAATTGCATTAACATACATTATTATATTAGTTTCAGGTGTATACCCAGTGATTAGACATTGTATAACTTACTAAATGATTATCCCAATAAATCTTGTACCCATCTGACACCATACATAGTTATTAGAATGTTATTGACTATCTTCCTCATGATAGTTCCCATGACTATTCTGCAACAACAGATTTGTACTTCTCAATCCCTTTACCTTTTGCATCCACCCCCTCAAACTCCCTCTCATCTAGCAACCTTCAAAATATTCTTTGTATCTATGAGTCTGTTTCTGTTCTGCTTGTTCATTTATTTTATTTTTTAGATTCAAGTGTTGATAGATATGCATTTCTTGCCATTTCATTCATATTTTTATCTTTTCTCCTTCTTCTTCTTCTTAAAGAAGATCCTTTAACATTTTATATATTAGTGGTTTGGTGGTGATGAACTCTTTTAGCCTTTTTCTTGTCTGGGAAGCTCTTTATATGTCCTTTGATTCTAAATGATAGCTTTGCTGGGTAGAGTAGTCTTGCTTTTCATCACTTTGAATCCTTCTGGCGTACAACGTTTCTGTGGAGGAATCAGATGCCAGTCTTATGGGAACTCCCTTGTAGGTAACTAATTGCTTTTCTTTTGCTGCTTTTAAGATTCTCTCAGTCTTTAACCTTTGGCATTTTAATTATAAAGCATCTTGGTGTGGGCCTCTTTGGGTTCATCTTGTTTTTGGACTCTTTGTTCTACTTGGACTTGTATGTTTATTTCCTTCATCAAGTTAGGGAAGTTTTCTGCCATTATTTTTTCAAATAGATATTCAATTTCTCTCTCTCTTTCTCTCTCTCTCTCTCTCTCTCTCTCTCTCTCTCTCTCTCCTCCTTTTATCACCCCCACTATGTGAATGTTGGTACACTTGAAGTTGTCCCAGAGGCTCCTTATACTGTCCTCATATATTTTTATTCTTTTTGCTGTTCTGATTGGGTGTTTTTTCCTTCCTTATATTCCAAATCGCTGATTGATTCTTGGCTTCACCTACTCTACTGTTGATTCCCTGTAAATTATTCTTCATATCAATTAGTGTACCTCTCATTTCTGATTGGTCTTTTTTAATGATCTTGGGGTTCTAAGTTCAGAGACCATCCTTATAACTAGTGTTTTGAATTCTATATCTAGTAGATTGCTTCTCTCTATTTAGTTCTGTTTCTCAAGTTTTGTTCTGTTCTTTCACTTGGAACATGTTTTTTTGTCTCTTCATTTTGGCAACCTCCTGAGTTTGTTTCTATATATCAGGTAGAGCTGCTATGTCTCCCAGGCTTGGTAGAGTAGCCTAATGTAGTCAGTGTTCAGTAGAGTCCAGTGGCACAGCCTCCCTTTTCACCCAAGCTGGGCACCTGAGGTGAATCCCCTCATGTGGGCTGAGTACATCCTCCTTTTGTAGTTGAGCCTTGATTGCTGTTGGCACGTCATTGGAAGGGATTTACCCTCAGCCTGATCAGCTGCAAGGACTGGCTGCAACCACTAATCTCTGGCCATCATGGAAGATCAGCTGTGCAGTCCCCCCACACTCCAGAGCAAGACTTACTTCAGTGGGGCTCTGGTGCCTGCTGAGTCTTCCCCTTGAATGTGTCATTTTTTGGAGGCGATTGGATGATGTTTTGATGTGGTCTGAGGCTGTCCCCCAGTACGCTGGCTCTGTGGTCTCTCAGGAGGTACAGGCCAAGGTCAGCCACCACCTGTGTTCTGCCTGGAGCCACCCAGCATGAGCTACAAAGTGATCTGCAGGTGGCTGCTTCTTATGGTGGGCTTGGATATGCCCAGATGAGGCCAAGCTTCGAACCAAGACCAGCTTCTGCTAGTTCTGAGCCTGGGGCCATTTAGCAAGAAGTATGGGGCATGTTGAGGCCAGATGTTGCTTGTTTGAGAGATTTTAGGAAAATCTGAAGCATGAGCCAAGACAGACCATTCAATAGGAAAGTCACTGGAAACAGCTTGGGTGGATCCAAAAGTTGGGTGGGGTGGGCCTCAGGAATCACCAGAGCAAGGCAAACAGTGTGAACCAGGTTGATGAAGTCTCACATATGGCACCCACCTGCCTGCGCTGTCAGGGGAGGGCTCATCAAAGAAACAATGACCTATGTCTGGTAGAAAGCTGCACACACACATACACACACACACGCACACACACACGCACGTGCGCGCACACACAAGCTTTTGCTCTGGTGCCAGATAAATCAATTCCTCCCCATATGTCTCTGGTGCCTTTCAAGCTGCTGCCCAGTGCTGGAGCTCAGAAGGAGTTATTCTGAGTAAGTCCATGCATGGGCCCTGTAAGAGGAGCTGCCTGGAACTCCAGCAGCCTCTGTCTCCCTCAGCCTCAATCCCTGCTGGTTTTTACAGTCAGAAGCTATGAGGACTTCTCTTCCTGGCACTGGAAACCTGGGCTGGGGCCTGGTGTGGGCTGTGAACCCTCACTCCTCAAGGGGGACCTCTGCAACCAAGATATCCCTCTTGGTTTTTATCTGCCACACATGGGTGTGTGACCAGCCAATTCTGCATCTCCAACCCTCCTACCAGTCTTGATGTGGATTCTTCTTTAATTCCCTAGTTGTAGGACTTCCATTCTGCCAGATTTTAGGTGGTTCTGAATGATGGTTGTTCTGTTGTTTAGTTGTCATTTTGATGTGGTTATGAGAGGAGGTAAGTATGGCATTTACCTTACATAGGCCACCATCTTGACTGAAAGTTTCAAATTGTATTATACACAAGCTTGAAACTACATGATCTCATTTCATTGCAACAGTAAGTTAACTGAAAATGGTCTTATTTCTTAAGATTTTATAAATGATCTCAATCACTGTGGTCTTTTGACTATTTGTGAATTGTTCATAATGGTCTCATTAAATCTACAAATGTATATACAAGAGAGTTGGTTATTTCTTTAAAATGTATGAAGAAAAATGCTCATCCAAATATGAAATAGCTATGTCAGTCATGAAGATGCCATGATTCATAATGAAAAAGAACCCTCATTTATTGAATGCTATTATGCCTGCAGCTGCAGCATTCTTCACACCTAAGCTTTTTTTCCCCTCAAGTCATCCATGTTAATAATTGACATTATTACAGTAATCTCAGATATGAAATTAGCCAAGATCAATGGCCTATCTTTTGACTAACTCTTTCTTATAGTTAACTAGAGGCCCGGTTCATGAAATTTGTATACTGGGGGGAGGGGGTCCCTCTCAGCCAGGCCTGCACCCTCTCCAATCCAGGACCTCTCAGGGGATGTCCGATTGCCAGTTTAGGCCCGATCTGCAATCCAGGACTGCTGGCTCCTAACCACTCACCTGCCTGCCTGCCTGATCACCCCTAACCACCTCTGCCTCAGCCCTGCCACCGTGGCTTTGTCCAGAAGGATGTCCGGAAGACATCCAGTCTATCCGGTCTAATTAGCATATTACCCTTTTATTAGTATAGATGGCTCATCAAAGACATTCTCAAACAAAGACGTAAGTTTGTGTGATACATTGGCAAAGTATCATATAAAAGATATATATATGTAAAGAACTATTTTTCTGAACAACAATAGCAAGAATGAGCTCATAGATTCTCTAATCCCTACAATAATACAATTTAGAAATCAAAAATTCCTTTCAGAGGCACAGAGTAAATTGGCAAAATGTTTCTTTAAAAAAATACAACTTGTACAATTAACCTTTTATGCATGAAAACATTATGGAAAATATTTCATAAGAGGGTAAGAAAATTAGCACCTTTTATTTGCCACTGTCTGACATAAAAGATTGATTTTTTTTTCTTTGCCTGTTACCTTCCTAGTTTTTCATAACATAGGTTACATTGATATTAAAGAACTATATTCACAGTGAACATGCAGTTCTTTTTTATTTTTAGTTTATATAATTCTGGGTAACATTCATCCCTGCTCTTATATGGGCTCCATTCACCCACTTGCCCAGGATGGCACATGGAGTCGTCATAACTTCCTAACTTCCTCTGGCCACATCTGGCGAGTCCCTCATTCTGTCAGGCTCACTTACTTAGCATCTCTCATATCAGACTTTCCTCTCCATTTCCATACTTCCTTCAGGCACTCATCTTCTCTCTCCCTGATCACTGCCGCTGCCTGCCTGCCTGATCGCCCCTAACCACTCTCCCCTGTTGGCCGGATTGCCCCTAACCACTCTGCCTGCCTGCCTGATCACCCCTAACCGCCTCTGCCTCAGCCCTTCCACCGTGGCTTTCCCACCCATTCCTCCTGTACAGTGCTATCAGCGTGATCTTTCTACAGCCACTCCCATTGCTAAAGAGTTTTATTTTACCACATCTAACTGCATGCAGGTTTTGTGCCGTCTCTATCACATTATTGATAAATACAAACTTAAATGCCAGCATCATTGCTAGGAACTTTCTCTGAGAATGTGACATCTTCCACATGTCACCAGTTCTCCTTTGCCTTTAGAAAGAAGATGGTATATTCAACAATGTATCAGGAACAAAACACACATACACACATAATGATAATACTGAAGGAGAAAAAATAAGGGTGACTTCTCTTAATTATAATTACAGGCACCTCATCATAAATTCTCTTAAGAGAGGTGAAAAAAGTTGTTTGTGTTTCTCAAACAAATTCACTGGCAATCTAGCATTTATGTTAACTAAATTTTGACTAAGGCAAAATTTGAGTTTACCTTTTTTATTTTGGGAATTGTTTTGATGATCAAAAAACACCAACTGTTAACCTTGTAATAATTTAAGATCGTTAAGATGCATTATGGTTTATAAAGTTCCATTGTATTATTTTCTTTAATCATAAGCACCCCTATAAGACAGAAAGGTGTTGTCCCCAATTTACAGAAAACTGAGTCCATTGACCTGGCCATGGTCACAAAGCTGCTATACTGACTTGGGTCCAAGATTTCTCATTCCAGATCTCTGCACTAATTCACA
This sequence comes from Myotis yumanensis, assembly GCF_028538775.1. Taxonomy (NCBI): domain Eukaryota; kingdom Metazoa; phylum Chordata; class Mammalia; order Chiroptera; family Vespertilionidae; genus Myotis; species Myotis yumanensis. Next base: position 145,502,634 of record NW_027223754.1, on the reverse strand, counting down.
GATTCTGAGCTGCTCACACACACACACACACACACACACACACACACAAACACACACACACACCTTGTGATTTACATGAAATAGAAGTAATAACAAAGAAACACTTAAAATGAAGCTATATAATGTAGTTATTTTTATTGCTCCTGATAATGTTATAGAACCACCTTTTTACCTATTTTCATGTCCTGTCTAGTGTCGTTTTTCTTATACCTCACTGCTTAAATGTTGCATTTTCCAAGCATATGAATAGAAAATGTCCAGCTGCCCAAAAAGAGCAGATTGATATAATACGAGCTCTTTGTTTGCTCACAGAATAGGCACAAGTTGTGCCCTGCCAGCTGCTTTGTCCACAGTCTGAACCTTGTTCTGTAAGAACCACCTGTATGACTGGCTGTATAATTAATTCCATACTCCGGTTTAGCCTGGGGATCTTCTATTAATATTAAATCAGATACTGCCTCTGAGTGCGAACAACATACCACTCTCTGAATTAGATTTGGACCACTGAGGCCAGGTGGACATGGACCTCAAAACACTGCATTTAGGAGGAGTATCATTTATTGGAAGCTTCTTATATGAAAATGTTCTGGCAGAGAAATGTTTTAGTGCTGCAGTCAGGATACCCCAAGTATTGAATCCACGAGTATTAGTACTCAGAGTGTTAAGACTTAAAGAATTGCCCTGTCTCACTCATTTTATTTCAGATAGCAAATTGCTCTAAGATGACAGTGTAGAGGCCAGATTACATCCCTTTTTCTTGGGGGGGGGGGGGGGGACGGCGAGGGAGAGGAGTGATTCATAAAACACATCTATCCAGAAAAATGGACTTATTAACATTGGAAACTGATCCCAGGATCACTTGAAGATCCAGCAGAAACTTCGGTAGTGCCTTAGAGATCAAAGAAGACAAGCCTATGACTCAATGCTGAGAGTCTTTTGTATCTAGCAAATGTAGCCCGAGGTTTGCGCTCAACTTTAAGGACAGTCATTTTCAGGACTCTTAGAAGCCACTAGGCGTTTCAATGCCTAACAACTGGCAATAATCAGACAATACGTCAACTAAAACTTGGAAGCGCATATTATTTAAATAAAGTCTTCATTCTTTAATCAGCACAGTCATTAAGGGGAGTTTACATATGTGCTTTCCTCCTAGTCAAACAATAATAATCACCTCCTCGTCCCCTGATGAAATTACACCTTATTTGAACATGGGCTGAGCGTGTTGTTGCAGGAGAAAGAGGAAGAGACAGTGTTGAGTTTTCCTAAACATTTCCAGCTCCATCTGTTGACAGAACCTTGAGATATTTGGAAGCTGGGCTTCTGCTGTCTACAGTAACAGTTGTTCCACGGGAAATGTAATTGTGAGTGGGGTATGACACCGGACTGTTAAACTGCGTTCCAAGTGACCTTAGCTCCATTACTTACTATCAACACTTGGCTCACGACCTTGAAGACATCACTTGTTCCCACTCACTCAGAAGCAGCAGCCAGAGGACAAGCGAGCGAAGCCACGCTGTGACCGAAAGTGAGGGAGCCGCTTTCCATCGCTCCCTACCGCAGAGCATTCTCTGTTTCTAAATTGTTTAAATTTGGTGTGCAGGGGATTGCTTCCTGACCCTGGTGTGCTTCCTACATCTGTTTAGTCTTAAATGCTTCCTAAAATATTTTTCAAAATCCACTCGTGATTTCCTAATCCTTCTTAATACATGGACTGCTTAACATGCAACTCTTCCTCTTTTAAATCCCAGCTTTGAAAAATGCAAACAAATGGGTGAGCCTTAAGAACGGATTGGGGAAAAGATGAGTGGGGGCCGTCAGAAGCCTAGCAGAGAGATGGCGGTTCTATTGTTCATGCACCTTACAGAAATTTTTCATTATTTGTCTGTCTGGTCGCTTCAACAAGAAAAGTTAAGACGTTGTCATTAAGCTGCTGTTTGTGTTGAATTCGGGGGAAATAAATGTATTGCACTCCCTCTGCTGGCTCTGAAGTTGCAACACCTCATTAACCAGATCTATATTTAGACGTCTTTTCCCATTTGAGAAAAAAAAAATGGTGTGTGGGAAAAAAGGAAGCAAAAGCTGGGAATGTTGTTAATTTTATTATTCATTTAAAATGTCAGGAAAAACAAACATCTGCCCAGTGCCAATGGTTAGGGTGAGCAAGAAAGCCAGCAGTTTTTAGGCCTTCCAGCGCTGGAACAGCCTTTACAAATCACTCCGTTCCTTTCAAATACTGAAACAATCTTTTCCCAGAGCTTAATAAACAAACCAGTGGATTAGCATGCTCAGTATGTTCAAAACAGTCTGAGGGACAAACACAAAGGCATGTATTTGGCTTGGGGCAGGAGGGAGAGGAGAGGGTGTCTTTCACTTGGTGTCAGAAAGGAAAACTAAAAGGTCCTCACCTGAATCTTTATACCTCCGGGGAGGCCACTCCAGGCATGAAAGCATGCTACCCACAAGCCTGGAAGAGAACCAAGCACCATGGAATTTTCCAGCTGAGGGGACCTAAGAAGCAATGGCTCTCCTCTTGAGTGAGAAAGAGAGCTTAGCAAGAGAGCAAAATGCTCCAGACACCTGAGGACCAGGAGGGCCCCAGGCCCGTTTTATTCATGTTAATCAGCATACGGAGGGTTTTCTTGCAAGGCCCGTGTTTGCCTGGGCTCTGCTCTCTTCTCCATTCTTGCTTGCTCTCTTCCCCAGGCGGCTGGATGCCAACCACATCAGCTACGTTCCCCCCAGCTGTTTCAGCGGCCTGCATTCGCTGAGGCACCTGTGGCTGGATGACAACGCTCTGACGGAAATCCCTGTCCAGGCTTTCAGAAGTTTATCAGCACTGCAGGCCATGACCTTGGCCCTGAACAAAATACACCACATACCAGACTATGCCTTTGGAAACCTCTCCAGCTTGGTAGTTCTGTAAGTTCTATTGATTTTTTTCTCTCTCTCTCTCCCTTTTAACAATTTCTAAATTCACTCTAAGACCTTGACCTTAAAATGCTGGCCCTTAAAACCTTGAATAGGGACATTTTAAGGGTGGAAAACCCCCTGAATCCCTCCCTCAAATGACTCATAAGTGTTCTAATTGTATAAAAGAATGAAACAACATTTATGGAACATCTGCTAAGTGCCAAGTACTATTGGGCATTCAAAGATAATAAAATATGAACTCTGACCATTGTATATTGTACAAGTAACCACCACACTGTACAATTAGTAAAAATGCCTTATTTCTGATAATAACTTATAATTCAGGTCAAATTGAAATATGCCATTCTTATCTATATATATAAAAGCCTAAGCAACCGTTAGGACCGAATGACTGGAACAACCGGAACAACCAGCAGACCAGTTGCTATGACATGCATTGACCACCAGGGGGCAGACGCTCAATGCAGGAGCTGCCCCCTGGTGGTCAGTGCACTCCCACAGCCAATCTCCCGCAGCCCCTCCCCCTGGCTGGCCAGCCCCCAAATCAGCCCTGAAGGGGGGGCTGGCTGGCCCACCTCCTGGGGTCCCTATCCCCAACCGATCCCCCCCCTCATAGACCTCGATCACTGGCCAGGCTGAGGACCCCACCTGTGCACAAATTCATGCACCAGGCCTCTAGTTATTTAATAAATACTCTTGGTGTAGCTGGTTTGGCTTAATGGATAGAGCATAGGCCCATGGACTGAAGGGTATGGGTTCAGTTCCAGTCAAGGGCATGTATCTTAGTTGCAGGCTCAATCCCCAGCCCTGGTTGGGGCACATGTGAGAGGCAAACCAATCTATGTCTCTCTCACATGAATGTTTCTCTATATATATCTCTCCCCCTCCCTTCCACTCTCTCTAAAAATCAATGGGAAAATATCCTCGGGTGAGGATTAACAAATAAATAAATACTCCTGAATCCCTACCAAGGAAAGAGAAGCAAAAATGAACCTGAGAGTGAGCTATGCATGTCTATACCTCCCCACTCATAGGTCTAGGTTCCATTGTTTTAGTAAATCAAAATGATTCTCAAGTAATAGTTTGAAAAATAACCAGTCTTCTGTAAGAGTGTAGAAATATGCCCTATGTATATAAAATATCAGTTGATGCTGATAGAGGAAAATAGCAGCTGCTTGCAAGGTTGTAAGATCAGTTCGAGGAAGAACCTGGACCAAGGTCTCTTCTGCACTATTTCTCCCTTCACTTCTCACCCACCCACCCGCCCACCCCTGCCTCCAATCATTCCACTTTACTTGATCGCATGCCTGTCTTTTGCATTGTATACTACTTTGAGAGCTCACCAGCTTTTTATTCATGTTTTTAGGCTCCCCTCAATCCCTTTCCCCATGTGTTGCATGTAGGAGATCCTCAATAAATATTACATATATCTCATATGAACCCAATGCATATATATTAGAATAAGAACCTTATCCTGAAAGAATAACAAATTTGGGGTGATATTAACATCTTTCTAAACTGAATTTTACTTACAAACACGGTGCCAGGGACATGCCAGAAGCTGGATAGGTGCTTTGCTTTCTCTTCCACTAGAGCAGCGGTTTTCAACCTTTTTCAGCTCCTGGCACACATAAACTAATTACTAAAATTTTGGGCCACACCAAAAATTATATTTTTGCCGATCTGACAAAAAAATGTATAATTTTGATTTACTCACACTGACGGCTGTTGTTGTGTTTGCTGTTGTCATTTTATTATTTGACAATCTAAGTAAAAAGTCATCAGTGCCCCTGACTAAACAGTCAGGTATTGCATGTTTTAAAACTTCTTGCAGCACACCGGTTGAAAATCACTGCACTAGAGGGAATAGATTTACAGAGAGCCAGCTATTCTTTTTCACGCTGTCTTCCTTAAGCTCATTTTCCAAAGTCTCTTTGGGACTTGATCCAGTTTTCAGTTTTGCGCACAATTGCTCTCATTGGCCTTGACCTCACTGACTTACCATTGAACCAGTGGTGATAATTATACACACTAATAGTGCGTCAAGATAACTAATCTCCTTGGGCAGCCAAAATATATGATCATCATTTTCTGCCGTCAAGATTGCTGGTTTCTCTTACCCTGTGGCCCTACCCTGGGAATGTAGTCATCATAAGCCATCAGCTTCAACAAAAAATGTGCTGATACACCAGGACCTTTCCTCCACCCTCCATTTGTCAATGAGGGTCAGTATCTTTCTTATCTCCTACCTCCAAAAGCCATGCTAATTAACCCACGTGGGAAAATACGCTGAACAACCGCACTGAACAACCTGGATTTGTTTTTATCAATCATGTTGCTCATAGTATAATACACTACCTGACATCTCAACCTAAAAGGTAAAACTGTGACTGCCTATTAAATTCTAGGGCAGCGGTTCTCAACCTGTGGGTCTCGACCCCTTTGGGGGTCGACTGGCCCTTTCACAGGGTTCGCTTAAGACCATCGGAAAACACATATATAATTACATATTGTTTACAGTAGCAAAATTACAGTTATGAAGTAGCAACGAAAATAATTTTATGGTTGGGGGTCACCACAACATGAGGAACTGTATTAAAGGGTCGTGGCATTAGGAAGGTTGAGAACCACTGTTCTAGGGTATAAAATCATCTATGGCAAGAGTGAATGGAGCATATAACCTTTTTACAAAACATTAAACAAAGCATTTCTTGTATGTAATTAGTGCATTCTTTAGTATAAGTTTCTTTGGATTTAAGCGATTGAAATGTGCCTAAGCTTCTATGTGCAGTGCCTTGCTGACTGTCTGTAATGTTCTCCCGCAGGCATCTCCATAACAATAGAATCCACTCTCTGGGAAAGAAATGCTTTGATGGGCTCCACAGCCTAGAGACTTTGTGAGTTGACCTTTTATTTGTTTCCCCGTTTTTCAGTGTTTTCCTGAGTATTCTGAAGGAATCAAAACAGCCTTAAAGTCAAGATTGCTGTTTGGTTTGGTTAATTGCCTGAGCTTTAAACAGATATTCATTGCGGCTTTATCTTACACACAAACACACACCTGGCAAAGCTAAACAAGATTTTATCTTGATCTAACAAGAGTGATAAATTAGTTAGAATCATTATAAGCTAAAGGAAATGCTTTCCACTGAGGAGAGACTATGTGTTTGGGAATGTGTATTCTGTAGAGAATAAGGACAGAAGGGGGCTAAGAGGGGGAAGGGGAATGAGAGATATCTGTAATACTATCAACAATAAAAAATACATTTAAAAAAAAGAATAAATTCTATATTGTCCAGGATGCAGACCAGGCTGCACTCTGAGATGAACAGGTGTCTCATTAGGAAACAGCAGGGTTCATGCTAAAAGCAAATCTAGACTAACAAGTTATGGTGGCTACCATGTATTGATTATATTCAGGGGTGGGCAAACTTTTTGACTCGAGGGCCACAATGGGTTCTTAAACTGGACCGGAGGGCCGGAACAAAAGCATGGATGGAGTGTTTGTGTGAACTAATATAAATTCAAAGTAAACATCATTACATAAAAGGGTACGGTCTTTTTTTTTTTTAGTTTTATTCATTTCAAACGGGCCGGATCCGGCCCGCGGGCCGTAGTTTGCTCACGGCTGGATATCCATAGTCAAATATGGCACTGGACATTTGGCACACTTTCAATTAATCTACAACTATCCTGTGAAAGCAGACATTACTCTCCCATCTTAGGTCAGGTGCTATTAAGGATTTTACCGACATTACATAGCTGGTCAATAGCATAACTGGGATTTGCTTCCTTCTCTAGTTCGACTTCAAAATCCACGTTCACTACTACATTCTACTTCCAAAGAAAAAGTCAAAAATTTAGTTTTGCGTTGTTACCTATAATGAAACTAGAGCCCGGCCAGCTGACCGTAGCCTAGAGTGTATCTCAAAGCCACTTGGAGAAGGGCTTCCTATGGGCCACACACCCTGGCTGAGCCCTTCCCCGGGTGAGGAGTGCTCTTCATTGCCCTGTGGAGTGGGAGAGCCATAGTGAGGGTGGGGTGACAGGCAGAGCAGGTTCTGAGTGTGCCGGGAGAGGAGTGTGGTTCCAGCTGTGCCCCAGCTCAAACCTTCATGTTTTGACTACTCAAGCACAAGAAACCACACAGGGCCACTGAATCGACGATGCTGGCTGTGACAGGACTGCAGAAGGGGGTAACCAGAGACCACCTCTGCTGTGACCTTGGAGCCCCTTATTCATTTGCATACAGAGCTTATCAATTTGCACAGGATCCATTTAACTTCCAACCGGCTCTGCATCCACCGATTTCCTTCCAGACCATCTATTGTTTGTGTCTTCTTGAGGCCGATCAGCACTAACAGCTCTCCTTCCCGGGTTACTTAGGTCACTCTGTGTTTCCTCCTAGAAGGGAGGAATAGTCCTCATAAGGAGATGCCAAAGATGAACTTGTCCAGGCAGGACTTTGATGTCAACTCAATGGCATAGGCAAGCAGTTTCCATGGTGCTAGGAAAAATTAGAACTTCTCCCTTATCTACACAGAGCTGGCTGGGGGATCTTAGCAATGGAAAGCACCTTCGGTCCTTTTCAATTCAACAGGAACAAAAACAAGATGCGCTCTGATGGGTATTTCTGTAAATAGTCTCCCCCGACCCCCTAACCCCTCATGTTTAGGTGAGGACCCAGGATTGCATATAAATACCATAGAATAAAACATTTTAGGAGAAACTCCTGCGAGTCTTATTGACCCCCCTCCCCTCCCCTTGCCCATAGCTGAGGATCAGTCAATTGGTTACTCCCAATGTCCTCCTTTCTCTCACTAGAAATCCAAGTAATTTATAAGGACCCAATACTTTTTTAATCAAAACAGAGCATCTGGAGAGATTTACAAACAGGAAGAAAATTTATGTCCACAAAAGACCCAAGTTTCCTGCCTGCAGTATAGCTTAACGATGGTTTGTGTCAGACAAGTAGGAATCTTGATTCATGTCTAACTCAGTTAAATTATCTCTCTTTTAAAATTAAATAGCAGTTCTTTTCCACAGAGGAAGATCTAACCACATCTGATTGCCTGACCAAAAGGTTTTTCTGTGTCATCTGGGAAATCTGCCATTCCCAGAGACCAGGAGGCAATTACTTTTTCATACAAAGATGTAGCTATAAGGTGGAGTAAATCTATAAAGCTCATCTGAGTAATGGAATTGAAAAGCCATTTGTGTCATAACAAATAGGGAAATTAATGATTTGAGATTGTTTGGCTATCCCATCTCTGTGCATGAAAAATAATACAGAGCTTTGCCTCACAGACCAACAAAAACATCATACCCCCGATCTGAATCACTATTTGTGTCCCCGAGAAAAGTCTAGACCTAATGTGCTTCCTGAGAGGGCCCTGCACATATAAACCTCTCCAGAAGCAGGTTGTCATGCGGACCTCAGGCTGTGAGGGACACAGGCACTCCAAGGAGCCAGGGACAAAGCAGCTCTCCAAGAGGGCCTCTCAGGCGAGACTCTAAAAAGCAGGGGGAAGAAGAGAAGGGAGGAGGGAACAAGAAAGGGCATGTGACTCAGGAGCCCAGAGTAGTGCCCGGACAATCTGGCAGCTGAGTGAGCTAGGCTCAGGTGAAGAGCCACATTAGCAAGCTTTTAACACTTGGCCAAGCATCCCTCTTACTTGGACACTGACACGGCTCTATGTGCCCTCCCTTTTTTGAAATGCCCCTGTGCTATTGAGACTTGACTCTTTGAAATTTCTCATGATCAATCTAATGGCCATTTTAATGCAGAGACTTGTGGAATGGTGGTGATCAGCAAGCCAAACAAACCTCTCTCTATAAAGAGAAGGAATGAGCCCTGGTTGGTGTTGCTCAGTGGTAGGAGCGTTAGCCTGGGAACCTAAGGGGTCTCAGGTTTGATTCCAGTCAAGGGCATGTAATTGAGTTGTGGGTTCGCCCCCCGTCCTGGTTGGGGCACCTGTAGGAGGCAACCATGTGTCTCTCATGTCTCTCTCTCTCTCTCTCTCTCTCTCTCTCTCTCTCTCTGAAAAAGCAATAGAAAAAATATCCTCAGGTAAAGATTAAATAGAGAAAGAATGAGAATTTTCATCACTGATAATGGTCCATTGAAATAACATGTTAACTTTCCTAGTAAATGTAATATATATGAATCTGAAAATGAAAAACTAAAAATACTATTTACTTACTTTCAGAGATTTAAATTATAATAACCTTGATGAATTCCCCACTGCAATCAGGACACTCTCCAACCTTAAAGAACTGTAAGTATTTAGGACAGATTTAATGGGAGATTCTATTCTTGGTTAATTTATTTTTTTTAAATGTGACTTATAGGAAAAATATTTTAATTCATCTAAATGACAGTTAAGTACACTTGAAATATACTGTAATTGATTCTATCATCAGCAAACATCAAATAATCTTTTAAAATTTATAATGGATTTCTAATATATGTATATTAGAAAAAATATATACATATTTCTCTAAGCCATACTTCTTTCCTAGGACATATCTCCCAAATATTTATACACTTTATAGATTTGTGCAGAACTGTAATGGAATTCAGTTATTTGCTGAGCATTTTGAAAAACATTTCTAGGTTGCATGGCAATCTAAAATAAAATGCATGTGCCTAGTGCAGTGCTAGATGCTTTCACATACATTATTTCACATTCTTTAAATACTTCATAACTCTTATTTAATTTTAAAAAACACAATTTTACTAAAGTAGATTTAACCTTCAGCTATTAGGTTGTATATATTCTTTTACATACTATAATTAGTTTTTCACTGTACCTAAAAAAAATCTATGTAAGCAATGTCTAACACTTGGAAAGAAAAATAAACCTAGAACCCATTTTCCTGGCAGAGAAAAATAAGACACACAGCTAAAGGAGGTAGACAGCAGGGCTTGTTTATTAAAAAAAAAAAAAAACCACAACCTTCAGGAGGTTCTGCCTTGGGAAAACCCACTGTGGCCTAACTGGGAAGTCATTGCTGGCAAACCAACGACTGCCACTCATCTCATCCACAGGCCCACATAGGACCCAAAGACCTTCGACTGTGCCCCTCTGCCATTCAGACAACATTGGCATCAACAGATGAGAATCAATTCGTTATTACAGACTCACTAAGCACCTTCCTTCAGCTCAGGAAATTCTGTTCTCATAAGGAGATTATTTAAATCTCTACCTCACTGCAGCTTAAGTCCATTTTCTCTTCTCCTAGTTTCAAATGGGGTCATGGCCTGTCTCCAAAGATGGTTCCCTCTGTCCCAAGTTGTTATACACAGTACTCTATCAGATATTAACAGATGAATTTTCTTTAATAACACTAGATTTAAGTTTCCATAAAGCACAATTATTATTTTCAGATTCTTTATTTTTCTTTCAAGATGGCAGCCTGTGATTTCTTTTTCTCCTAGAGAGTGAGGGCATGTAAGTTTCAAAATGCATAGAGGAATTTAACCTGAGCCTCTAGTTACTAACGGTGTTGGTAACTGCCATGGGGAGAGAAGGTGAGGACTAATAACTAAATTTATCCCACACAGTATTTCCTATAAAAATTTTTTTCTTCTCTTTCTAGAGGATTTCACAGCAACAATATCAAGTCAATACCTGAGAAAGCATTTGTAGGCAACCCTTCTCTTATTACAATGTAAGTGGCCATGGTTCTTTTTTATTTTTCCATCCTGAAATAGAGCATGCATTGCTCTTTTAAATATAATATAATAAATGGTCTATATATGCCCAACTTTTTGCTCAGTCAATGTAAGACTTAATACAGAGAAATATGTAGACAGATGTTTTGCCAGGTTTTAGCCAAATGCTGAAATAATATAAAAGATTTGTTTTTCTAAGACCTTCAATATGCATTGCATTATGCTTCATATCTTCAGATGCCTTTTCTCACTTCGCAATAATCTTGTGAAATGCTTTGCTTCTCTCTATTTTATAAGGAATAAAACTGGTTTTTAAAATGAATCCAAGTGTACTACAAATGCAAATTGTTATATACAAACTAGAGGCCTGGTGCACGAAATTGATGCACAGCGGGTGGGGGTGGGAGGTTCCCTCAGCCCAGCCTGCACCCTCTCCAATCCAGGACCCCTCGGGGGATGTCTGACTGCCCTCTCACAATCCAGGAACGCTGGCTCCTAACTGCTCACCTGCCTGCCTGCCTGCCTGATTACCCCTAACTGCCCCCCCTGCCAGCCTGCCCCCCCTGCCGGCCTGGTCTCCCCCAACTGCCCCTCTCCCTGCCAGCCTGGTCGCTCCTAACTGCCCCCCCCACAGGCCTGGTCACCCCTCACAGCCTGCTGCTCAGTCATTTAGTTGTCCCTCACTAACCCCCCTGCCGGCCTGGTCACCCCATGCAGCCTGCTTGTTCAGTCATTTGGTTATCTCTCACTAACTTCCCTGCCAGCCTTGTCGCCCCATGCAGCCTACTGGTTGTTACTGTTATTGTGACAACATCCTGGACAATTTGCATATTCCTCTATTAGATAGAAGTCCTTTACAACAATAAACTCCAGCCTAAGTTGATGGTGGAGAATGTGAATACTGTTTTATGCTGTCTGTATATCCACTGATTGTCAAGCCAACCATGAAGTCACATTTATACAATTACAAGCTAAGTTGTAATTCTAGAAATATACATATGTTTTTAGAAAGGTGTATATGAGGATTTAGGTACCATAAAAACACAAAATACTTACAGCTTTAACGAATAATTAATTCTACGTTTCACATTTACCACAGACATAAGATTGATCATATGTAGATATACAAGAAGATGAAAATATGTTAGTATTGGGGCTGGCTCTTAGTTAAAAGATACTTGGCAGATTTGGGACATAAGATTGGACTGAAGTCATGGGTGAAGGTGAAACCAAAATGTGGTGTTCGGAGTCCAAGTTCGTTGTCTCACAGAACCGAAGAATGGATTCATGGACAAAAACGATTAGCAGAGGCAAAGTTCATTGAGGGATAGACGGACTTCCTGCCTCAGGGAGCAGCAAGAAGGGGACCCAAAGCAGGTTACTGGTGAAGCTTCTTTGTCTCAGGTTCTGAAGTCCCATGCCCCTTAAGCCAGTCCTGGAAAAGGTGCAGCTGGTATTCCACAAGCAGGCCAGTGTCCAGAGCTTCTGTTCCATGTTGCAGCTGGGTGTAGTTCAGCATCTAAGCTAGCTAAAGTCCATCAGTCCATGTGCGCAGTCCCATATGGCCACAAGCCACATGGGCGCAGGGGAGTATATCCCCTGAGATAGGAGCCCAGTGCGCCAGAGAGAGAGAAGAGAGTGTGTGCTTCTTTGTCCAGGGGTAAATTCAGTCAACAAGTATTGGATAGGAGCACTAATAATTTGGGGAGCTGTTAGTCCCCTTTAAGTGGTATCAGCATATCAAGAGAGTGATTAAAAAACACATACCCTGTCCTGCAGCTGCTAGGAAAAAGAAGCAAAGGCAATGCAAGTTGCCAACCTCTTAACGTTGTAAATACTCTCTAATGAAGACTAATGTTTATTGGCAATAAACTTTAAAACCCTTAGTTTTAAAGGTTCCTGATTGGTCCTTTCAAAAAATTCTGCTTTAGCAACATCCTTGGGATTGATTATACACCTCACTGCCTTGTGGTTGGCTATCTGCAAGTTGCCTGTCTTAGTAGCATCTACACATTTTAAAGCTCAGGTCTCCCTCGCACACCCTTCTTTCCCCACCTTGCTGGGTTCCCCGGTTCTAGGTCTTTTTGTTTTTTCTGAGGTGCAGTCAGCAAGCTGTATCCTGTTCACATCTGCAAGGTCCTGTTATTCTAGGACTTCCCACTCTTCTCCCTCTCCCCACGTCCCGTCCCAAGGTCCCGTCCCTGACTGCCTAGCCCTCCTGTCTCCTCAAGTCGTCTTGAATTTGGAGGAAGAGAGTAAGGACAACTGTTGAACATGACTCTAGGGGCACTTCTTGGCAGAAATCCATCCTGTGCCAACTTGACTGAGAGGCATTCTGGGACTGCATACCATTTGTCACAAATGAGCTGGAGTCCCAATTAGCCCTGACAACTAAGCAAAAAAAAAATACCATTCATCATTCCTGAAATGTTCTGACGGTATGTTGGAAAACTAAGGGTTTTAAAGTTTATTGCCAATAAACATTAGTCCTCATTAGAGAGTATTTACATAGTTAAGAGGTTGACAACTTGCATTGCCTTTGCTTCTTTTTCCTAGCAGCTGCAGGACTGGGTATGTGTTTTTTAATCACTCTCTTGATATGCTGATACCACTTAAAGGGGACTAACAGCCCCCCAAATTATTAGTGCTCCTATCCAATACTTGCTGTTGACTTAATCTCCCCTCTCCTTGCTTTTGCTTCTGTTTCCATCTCTTGTCATTGCCATCCCCACCCCACACCCCTTCCCGGATTCCCACTTTCTGTGAAGGCAAAGGCTTCTTGTATCTATTGGCTACTGAGACCTTATTTCTACCTCTGCAGTCCCATCCTATGCCTAACTTCCCATCCAGCTGCCCATCAGCCTCTCTGCTAGCAAGTACCTCTAGATGTGCATCAGTCTAAGGCTCATCTCCCTGCCTACCCCACTGGTAGGGTCATCTCTCTTGAAACACAGCACCCATATTGTCACTCTCTTGCTGTGAAACATGCAGAAACTCGGGATTTTCTATTTACATTAAATGCACACTCCTTACCCTGACTTTCACAGCCTTCCATGTGGCCCAGGCCAACCCTCCTGATCAGTTCCCCAAAGCTCTACTCAATCACCCTACACATAGTCCAGACCAACTCAGCTAAATTCATAAAATGAATCTTTCCTTGTTTCCTTTGCTCCTATGATGCTATCTCCTCACTATACTTACTGAAATTTTGTTTTCCAGGGTCTATTTCAAATGACATTTTTATGAAATTTTTCCTGATCTCATGAGGGAACTCCCGTCTGAGAACCCTATAGCTCCTTATTTGTGTCAGTGATAACTCTGCCTATGTATACAAGCATGTATATCATATCTGCCCAGGGTACACATATATGAATATATAAGCGCATAGTGCAGATAAAGGATAATATAATATTATGAGGCAAATTCCATTTTTTAGTCCCTTTTGTGTTATAAGATTTGACCAGAGGATAAACTCTTCATGTAACATATAAAACTTCACCTTTCTTTAATTAATGCTACACTTGCCAGCACCCTGAATTACCTTTCTGCCACTCACTAGAGTCCACAGATGTTGGAGGCACAGGGAAATTTTTAAGTAATAATGACAGTCAGTTCACTTGCTTTTCTCCTTAGTAACTATCATTCATATCTGCTGTCAGAAATTTTCTATCTTAAATAGTATGGATTTCTTACCAAAAGTCTCATCATATGAGTTAAAACACTTTTGATGTTGCCTGAAACCACGTAATTGGGAATGTTATATAATACTAGAGGTCTGGTGCACAGATTTATGCACTGGTGGGGGGTCCCTCAGCCTGACCTGCACCCTGTTGCAATCCAGGACCCCTCAGGGGATGTCTACTTTGAGCATCTGCCCCGTGGTGGTCAGTGCCCATCACAGTGGTCGGTCAAATGGTTGTTTGGTCCTTCAGTCATTCGGTAGTTTAGGCTTTTAGATAGAGAGATAGTATAATTGAAATTACATAAAAACATTGAATGTACTGGTTGAAATTTGCCATTCAAGTTTTATACTAAGACATTGGTGTTTGGATTTTTTTTTCAGACATTTCTACGATAACCCGATCCAGCTTGTTGGAAGATCTGCTTTTCAGCATTTACCTGAACTAAGAACACTGTAAGTTTTTCTCTGACATATCACTTTCCCCTTGTAGGGTTGCTGAAAAAACCAAATGTATATTATAAATTGAAGTGCTTTGAAAATGGGAATAAAAATTACCCATTTTTATCTGGCCAGCATGGCTCAGAGGTTGACTGTTGACCTATAAGCCAGTAGGTCATGGTTCAATTCACGGTCAGGTCACATGCCCAAGTTGCGGGCTCAATCCCCAAGGTGGGGCGTGCAGGAGGCAGCTGATCAATGATTTCTCTCATCATTGATGTTTCTATCTCTCTCCCTCTCCCTTCCTCTTTAAAATCAATAAAAAAATATTTTTTAAAAGATATATTTTAAAAATGTTTAATTATCCATTTTTATCTTCTCCCAATAATTCTCATGTGTCCCTCCTTCCAGGACTTTGAACGGTGCCTCACAAATCACTGAGTTTCCTGATTTGAGTGGAACCGGGAGCCTGGAGAGCCTGTGAGTACTTGAAAAGGCTCTTGACTTTGACCAGAACAGGCACTGCTTTTAAAGCCCAACCATTCTGAATGTCAGTGAATCAAAATATGTCCGTGTGATGCCTGAATAAAAGAGCTATGTCTGGTTTTGTGTTTCAACAGGACTTTAACTGGAGCACAGATCTCATCTCTTCCTCAAACCGTGTGTGATCAGTTACCTAATCTCCAAATGCTGTGCGTATCAGTAAGGCAATAATGCCCTGTGAACAGGCAGCTGCCATCTAGGGGTGAAGTGTCAGACATTATTTCAAAAATCCTTTAAAAGGGGAGAAAGTTCTTTCCTTGCTCTTCTCCAGGAGGTCAGGCCTCCTTTGCCCGCTGTGGGCCTGGGAAGCGGCTCTCTGACGGGACCCTGGTAATGATGGCAGTACACCGTGTTTCCAAACCCCAAACGTCTCCCACTGGAGTCCAACTGGCACACATTTCCTTTAAGAAAATGGATATGAACAAGCCCAAATAACTTCCTTTCCCCCTCTAAAGGCTTTTCAGAGCAGAGAAAAATAGATTAAAAACCCACTATGGATGCCAAAATAAAAAATTAAGCTATCGGATGCACACAGACCTTGATAAAGGCAACCAAACATTCTTCCGGTATAGTTGTGGGTGCCATGTTCTAATGTTTCCTCTAATGGTTAAACTGTTTGCATATGTTATTTCTGTTGGCTTGGAGCTTTTTGCTCTGCCTTTCTTATGTTTTATGAAAAGTCGTTTACAGGAACTTGAAGAGCTTTGTTTTGACCTTCCATTCTCAGCCCTCTCCCTCAAATCCCACTCAACCCTATTATCGTCCTCTCAAGCATTGTTGGGACTTAGTGAAAGGGCCCTTCATCTTTTGCCATGGTTCTGTTCTCACGCAGTAGACATCTGCGGCCATTGAATGCCTGTAATTCCACCATAGGCTTTGCCTAGTAGCAGCGCCACAAGCAGCACTACAGATGTTAAGTGGAGGAATGGGAATGTCTGCCGTGGTGGTTCTGCCTTCCCCCATTCCCAGCCTGCATGTCACTCCAGGCCACAGTAGCTCAATGTATGGAGTAGCAATAACACCATGTGATAGCCTTGGAGTCGAGCATTTATGTTTGAAGGAAAGGGACAGAGCTGGTCTCCGCTTATTCACCCCACATTGCCCTAGAGAGATACAAATGAGAAAACTGAGAATTAGGAAACTTAAGTGCAAGAAAGTAGCAGAGTCCAAATTTTAAACACAAGCAGTTTCATTGAATAACTAGGCAAAAGTGTATGTACAGCAGGTGGTGGAAATCATGGAGCCATCTTAGAATTCTCCCTACCACCTACAGAATAGGTATAATTATCCTCATTTCTTGAGGATACTGGATCAATACCATGACGAGAATTTCACATCCTATAATTAATAAGTTGGGAGCCAGTATTTAAATTTCATCTGTTGCCTGGCTGGTGTTGCTCAGTGGTTGAGCGTTGGCCTATGAATCAGGAGGTCACAGTTCCATTCCGGGCCAGGCCACATGCCCGGGTTGCAGGCTCAATCCCCAGTAGGGGGCGTGCAGGAGGCACCAGATCAATGATTCTCTCTCATCGTTGATGTTTCTATTTTTCCCACTCCCTTCCTCTTTGAAATCAATAAAAATATATTTTAAAATATTAATAATAATAAAAACGATAATAATAAATTGCATCTGTCCCCACTATATCACACAGTAAATAGTAAACCACCCAGGTCTAGAACTGAATAAATGGAGGCTGACTGACAAATTGGTTATACACAAAGACTCTGGGGTCTGTTTTTCTGGTTCAAGGCCAGTCTCTCTCTATACCAGCACAGTATCTTGAACAACTTGTTTATTCCTTCTCAGTTCTGTTTCCTAATCTGTAAAGTAGAGGTGCAATTACTTTCTTCAGAGGATCATCATGAGGATTAAATACCAGCCCCGGGAATATTGCAAACTCTCAGGCAATGTTAACTCATCATCTTGTTTCTCACTTCCATTATTCTTTCCTCAAGCTGAAACTAGAAAGGCTTGAAAATACACAAATCCCTTAATAGCAGTATCTTGCCATTTTCAAAGCACTTCAACCTACAATATTGATTTGTTCTTCCCAACAACTCTGCAATATCTGCAAAGCCAGCATCTTCTCACGTAAGGAGAGAACTGAGAAAGATATCAATGCTCTGGCCAGTGTATCAACCAAATAGAATGAGTTGAAGTTGAGAACAGGATTCAGAGTCCTGACCTCTACTACAGTCTACTTTAGGTTCTAGAAGCAGAGGTCTGAGAGCAACCCTCTTAGGCTGAATCATCCATGGGTCCTCAACATGAGGAAATTTAACTGCACTTGAGTGGTTTTGCCCCCAACTTGTTTCACCTCCAAGGGAATTGCTTGGTTGTGTGTGGCTTTCCCTACTTAGTAGCTGGTGATCTTAAGCAAGTCATTTCACATTGTATGGGGATCATCACAGTGTCTCCCTCATAGAGTGACCACAGGATTAAAAGAAAAAGTTCAGGTAGAGCTGTAAACATGGTATCTACATGTAAGAAGTGCTTGGTCAATGTTAACCATGAAAATCATTAGGTAGACATTAGGTAGGAGGTGATACTGTGTCTTTTATGTAGAAGAGGATTTTATGCACCCTCTACTAAGAGGTACACAGGAAGGATTTGTCCCCTTGAAGTCTGTGAAGATTAGTGAACCAAATTACTATCAGCTTTGATAACATATGTGTCCATTTTATTTCACTCACTTTTCAAAATTACATACCCTATTGTTAGTCAAGTATACTTGTGTATAGGTGGGAAGTATGGTTTTGCTATTTTGTTTTTGATTCGGGTTGATCTTTGAAACCTCTACTATAAACTACAAATTTGTGTTTGCAAACAGCTTTATCTGAACTATTTATGTGTAGGAAATGAATTGTATTTCTATATAAACTACATTTATCCAATAAATGTAGAATAAAGTGATCAATTAAAGAATAAAATAACTTAAGAGCCTCTTAGTTTTAGTTGCATAGTGGGGATCTAGTTTTAAGAATTAAAATCAGGCATAAAAACGTGTTAGCTGATTAGCTGATAACTTCTAAAATACGAGACAAAATTTTTTACATATATATCTATGTTACTTTATCTACCAGATTTCTTTTCTAAGCTTTTTGCAAATTACCATGGCTTGTTTTAGATTAGTTATATTTTACTCTAAATATATCCAGATGGTTTTGTTATTCTGTAATTTGTTGAGTTTTGGCTGAAGACTTTCTTAGATTTCCACCCCTCCCTTTCTCGTAGTGATTGATTTCCAAGTTAATGCTATGTTTTGAATTGTTGTTGGGGTTTTATTTTAGTTAATTAGAAAAGAACCAACAGTGATTCTTTTAGCTGTAGATAGCAGCTCTTAGAAACAGAGGCACAATTATTTAATTTGATTTGTACTCATTTCAGTAAGATAATAGCTAGAACATTGTAGATCATCACTAACAAAATATAAATATATTCATTAAGTAAATTATTTAAGTCAATTAAAGAAGTATAACAGTTACATTTTAGTAAACATTTGAATCTTCTGCTTAATCCAATAACGGTGGCTACCTGCTCCATGTCAGACTGGAGAAATGTTCAGTGTCGGCCTTTAGGAGATATATCATCTCAAAGGGGAAAGGGGAATGTTTCCTTACGATTAATATGTAACAGATTTTTTCCCTTTTCTATCTTCTGTTTTTCAGAGATCTATCTTACAACCTGTTGGAGGATTTACCCAGTTTTTCAGTCTGCCAAAAGCTTCAGAAAATGTACGTGTATAGAGTCTCTAAGTCACCTAGCCAAAAATATGAACCCAAACTCACATATCCAGGACTCATTGATTTGCTTGGGTCACTGGAGAGACATTTCATATGTGTTCCCTTCTTACACACACAACATGACTGTATGAGATAGCTATAAAGTTTGGAAATACAGACAATACTATTTTACCATGCACTGCGTGGTAAGTAAACTATTTATTATCTCCTTTCCCCTCCCTCCCCTGCCCCCCTGAACTTGATGTAATAATGAAGTCCGTTTGTTTGAGCTTTGGCACTTTGCTAAACTTACATATCCAATAAGTGGTATGTGTTTTTTTAATATGGGGGACTTGAGTTTGTTGGTATGTTTGTTTCACAATAGTCATCTTTAGGGGAGGTGCCATATTTGTCATATTTGAGGTGCCACTGGTGCTACTTACACATGAAACATTTTAGAAGTCCTTTCTTAAAATTGCCACCTCCATAAAACATCAGCCTATTGCTTTATACTCATACTTTGGTTTTGATCAAAATAATATTAACCATCTATCCTTTCCCACTTAATTTTCCTCTGAAAGCCTTTGGCAAATTAAGGGATAAAGAAATAATCTATGTTTGAAAGGCAGATTTGAAATTCCTGAAGACCCTAAAATACAAGAAAGGCTCAGAAGGCAGAGCCAGGAGAGGCATTCTCAAAGTATTTAAATGAAGATGGCATTTGGGATATAGTTTTATGTTCACCCGAAAGAACTAGCTGCTTTGAAAGAGAGACAAACAATACTTGTTTAAGTGTATAAATTACAATGTTCTTTTTTAACCAAAAAAATTTTTTTAAGTCACTTGATAGTCAATTTCATGTGTTTCTTTGATTGAGGACAGGTATTCCCTCTGTAAATGTTCTCAGAAGACTAGTCTTTGAAACCAGTGACTTTGAAATCAATCTTTGGACCTCTGTCATTTCAGAGACCTGCGACATAACGAAATCTATGAAATTAAGGTTGACACTTTCCAGCAGTTGCTTAGCCTCCGATCTCTGTGAGTATTGCCTCCCAGCACCTTCCCCATCATAGAGCACTTTCTTTCTTTCTTGGGTCTTTCTTTAATAATTTATTTTCCCTGTATATGCATATTGTGGGCATATATTTGCTATGAAAAGGCAAATATTTTGCTAGTCATCATTTCCAGAAATAAATTCAAAAGTTGTAAATTTGCAATCTGCTCTCTGCCAGTCAGCAGATCTGAAACTTTGGTAAAGAGGAAGGAGGCCACTCTGTGAATAACTGACAAAATGTGTTTCTGCTTATGGCCTGGAATTGTCAGGGATTGTTTTGTACACAAAGATGAAGTGACCACACAATTCTTCCTGCCCATTTATTCTTTGGTAGTTAAACACTTTTTCTTTCTTTTTTTAATTATATTTTTATTTTGCAATTACAGTTGACATACATTATTATATTAGTTTCAAGTGTACACCCCAGTGAGTAGACATTATACAACTTACTAAGTGATTATCCTGATAAATGCCATACCCATCTGACACCATACATACTTATTACAATATTATTGACTATATTCCCTGTGCTGTACTTTACTCCCATGGCTATTCTGTAACAACCAATTTGTACTTAATTCCTTCACCTTTTTCAACCACTTTCTCAAGTGCCTGCCCATCTAGCAACTGTCAAAATGTTCTTGTATCTATGAGTCCTTTTCTGTTCTGCTTGTGCATTTTTTTTGTTTTTAAGATTCAATTGTTGATAGATATGTATTTATTGCCATTTTATTATTCATATTCTTTATTGGTTTTTCTTCTTTAAAAAGACCCTTTAACATTTCATGTAATATTGGTTTGGTGGTGATGAACTCCTGTAGCTTTTTCCTGCCTGGGAAGCTCTTTATCTGTCTTTCAATTCTAAATGATAGCTTTTCTAGGTAGAGTAAATCTTGGGTGTAGGTCCTTGCTTTTTTCATCACTTTGAATATTTCTTGCCACTCCCTTCTAGCCTGCAAAGTTTCTGTTGAGAAACCAGCTGACAGTCATATGGGTGCTCCCTTGTAGGTAACTGCTTTTCTCTTGCTGATTTTAAGATTCTCTCTTTGTTTTTAACCTTTGGCATTTTAATTATGATGTGTCTTGTTGTGGGCCTCTTTTTTTATCTAAATAAAATTTTCTTTCTTTTTTTAATTCTTTATTGTTTGAAGTATAACATATAGTATTGCATATGTCTTCTTTTTCCCCCATTGAGCTCTCCCCAGCCACCCTCAACCCCCAGCACATGCCTTCCCCACTACTAGTGTCTGTGTCCATTGGTTATGCTTATATGCATGCATACAAGTCCTTTGGTTGATCTCTTACCCACTCCCCTCCCCTGCCTTCCCTCTGAAGTTTGACAGTCTGTTTGATGCTTCTCTGCCTCTGGATCTATTTATGTTCATCAGTTTATGTTGTTCATTATATTCTGGTGTGGGCCTCTTTGGGTTCATTTTATTTGGGACTTTACACTTCCTGGACTTGTATGTCTATTTCATTCACCAAGTTGGGGAAGTTTTCTGCCATTATTTTTTCAAATAGGTATTCAAGTTCTTTCTCTCTCTATTCTCCTTCCAGCACTCTCATGATACAAATGTTTTGCTTGACGTCCCAGAGGCTCCTATACTATCTTTACTTTTTTAATTCTTTTTTCTTTTTACTGTTCTGATTGGGTATTTTTTGCTTCTTCATATTTCAAAACACTGATTTGATTCTCAGTTTCATCTATACTGCTCTTGTCTATGAATTATTTTTCATTTTAGTGTATCCTTCATTTCTCACTGGTTCTTTTTTATAGTTTCTTTTTTATAGTCCTTTTTATGCTGTTGAGTTCTCACTAAATTCCTTGACTTTCTCACTAAGTTCCTTGAGCATCCTTATTACCATTGTTTTGAACTCTGTATGTGGTAGTTTGCTTGCCTCCATTTCATTTAGGTTTTTTTTTATTTTTTTATTTATTTATTTTTTTTTTGGTGATTGCTCTTTCATCTGGGACCTGTTTCTTTGTCTCCACATTTTGTCTGCTTTCCTGTGTCTGTTTCTGTTCATTGTGTAGAGCTGATACATCTCCTGGAATTGGTAGAGTGGCTTTGTGTAGTAGGTGTCCTGTAGAAGGTAAGAAATAGCCTCAGGCTTTGCTGACAAATTGAATGAATCAAGGATGCCTTCATGGTTTTTGTTCTGAAAGAGGCAGACTCTTTGTTAACAGTATAGCAAGCCATCACCTGGGCTAGCCACTCAGGGTGCACACCTGTGTAGGCTGTGTGTACTGACCTGTTGTAGTTGAGCCTTGATTGCTGTTGGAGTCACTGGGAGGGACTGACCCCAGGATGATCAACTTCAAGGATCAGCAGCAACTACAGTGGATAAGCTGCTATACAGGATTCTATCCTACAGAGCAGGGTAGAAGCAGAAAAGTAACATGATTCCATTTCTACTAAAGAAAGAATCTCTATTTTGAAGAATGAGATGAATGGGTAGAGACTGATGGTGGAAAGATTGTTTAGGAGGATGATATGATATCCAGGTGAATGATTCCATGGGCCTGTGGTGGAAGAGTAGATGAAATGGAACTGGCAGAGTTTAGTGAGTGACTGGGGGTGAGGTCTAAGGGGCAGGAGGAATTCGGGGGACTCAGACATGCAGCCTTTAGAGTCTGTGTCACATTCTTTTGGCATCTTTGAGAGGCAGTTGGGTAGTGGAGTGCTAAATTGCATTCTATGCAAATAGAGGAGAGAGTATTAAGTTGGTGCTTATAAAGAAAAATCGCAAAACAGATATATAAAGGAGAACTTGGTGAGGGTTATTGTCTAAGCCATGAAATTGGAATGATTGACTTTTTTCCCCATTTTTACACTTTCATATACTCTCTGGTGAGATAATTATGTGACCCAATCTAACTCAACTTTAATAAAATAAGCCCTTTAATAAATTAAATCAGCTTTTGTTTGGGGTTGGAGAGATACCTCTATTTTAATATATCTTTCCCCGGGGACCTTCAGAAGTGGACCCAATTTTCAGTTTCTTATCTTCCCTCTTTAGGTTTCCCAGGAGCCTTGGCATGGTTAGAATTCCAGCCTTGACTTGTGCCTTGTTAACTATGTGGCATTTTGAGCTCCAGAGTCTTTATCGGTAACTTGAGTGGAATGTAGAAATGAATGTGAACGCTCAGGGAAAGCTGAAAATCACATGTGAACTATGCATTATTAGTATTTGGGGAGGGGGGGGATGTCATCAGATTGGAAGCCATGGAAATAATAATAAGATCAGAAAGCTCTGGATATGGAAAGATAATGATGATATTCTATTAAAAGCTGATTGAGACCATAAAACCTAAATTGTGATTTAGTTAGTTAGTTTGACTTTTATTCATCCATTTACTTACTTAACAAATAATTACCGAATATCTTAAATGGGCATGGAGCTCTGCTGGATGCTGGGGGTTAGAGAGCAAATATGCACATAGTCTTTGTCCTTGTACAGTTTAGTGAGTGATAAAAAATAATCAAAGAATCAAACTAATAAGTGTAAATTCATAACTATGATAGATACTTTGAAGGAAAGGACTATATTATTATAAAAGTACATAAGAAAGGATTGGAGTGTTTGACCTGTTGAACAAGATCAGGGTCAAGGAAGTGGTGTTTGCTGTTGGACTTGAAGTATAGGAATTAGCAAGATACATAGAAGAGGAAGTAAGAGTATTCCAGGCCAAAGGATGACCATTGGCAAAAGTCCTAAGGCAGAGGAAGAATGACATGTTCAAAGACCTTAAAGAAGTCTAGAATATCCGGAAGGCAGGGCGCAAAGAGAACGTGGGACATCAGATGAGACTGAGAGACATGTAGGGTCCCGACAATGTAGCCATGGTAAAACTTCTGGCCTTCATCCCAAGGACAGTGGGGAAGACATTGAAGGGCAATGATATAATAACAAGGATACTATATCCCAGCGATCAGGTGATATTTGGGCAGAGTTAGTCTTCATCATGCTTCAGATCAGCAAGTTGAATCCTCTATTTTCTATCATTATGTTTACAGAAAAGACTAACTTAATGTAAACTTTTCAATACAAAGAAGAATTTGTAAGTTTATGCCTAGAAGTGCATTAACAAAATGGCACTGTATATCATTCCAGGTAGCGTTTTAAAAAATCATCAGACTATGTCCATTTACTCAGTCAACAATGGTGGCTATTTTGCAGAAGTCATTAGGATAAAAATGAGCCAAATTTGGCTTTGAGTTACACCCACTAAATATTCATTTAAAAATATATTGGTAAATCGAAGCAATTAAATTCCTACTTCAATTGAGAAGATAAATTTCAATAAAATCCTAAAAGAACAAAAGAGAAAGCCTTATAGGTACCTAGAGAATATGTTTTGTGCAGTAGGGCCAGGAAAAGCAAAGGCCTGAGGTAGGAGTAGGCACAGGTGTTCAAGGAGCAGCAAAAAGGCCAGTGTGGCTGGAGCAGAGTATGTGAGCAGAAAACTGGCAGGAAATGTAGAAAGAAAGATAAGTGGCAAAGATGTAACAAGCCTCCTAGGATATCGTGAGGAATTTGACATTGACTCTGAGATAAGAGAACAACAGAGGGTTTTGGACAGAG
Source organism: Myotis yumanensis (assembly GCF_028538775.1). Lineage (NCBI taxonomy): Eukaryota > Metazoa > Chordata > Mammalia > Chiroptera > Vespertilionidae > Myotis > Myotis yumanensis. Next base: position 145,478,001 of record NW_027223754.1, on the reverse strand, counting down.
AAATAATATCATCTGACTTTTATTTTAATAGGCTCCCTCTGGCAGCTGTGTTGAAAATAGACTGAAGAGAGACAAGGTTGAAAGCAGAGAGATAGTTAGGAGGCCATTGCAATGGTCTGGGCAGAGAATGAGCAGGACCTGAGCCATGGTAGAAGCAGTGAAGAAGGTGAGAAATGGCCTCAGGCTTTGCTGACGAATTGAATGAATCAAGGATGCCTTTATGGTTTTTGTTCTGAAAACTAGAAGCATATAATGACTATTTCTGAAAGAGGGAAGACTGTTGGAGAGAAATCTCAATTTTGAACATGTTGAGTTTGAAATGTCTGCTAGTCTCCACTGTGGAAAACTTTTTTAAAACTAAATATTGTCTGTCTCTCTTAACAAAAAAAAAACCTGATTGCTATACTGTTAACAAAGAGTCTGCCTCTTTCCTTGGTCTTAGCAAAGATTCTGACCATGCAGTCAGATTAAGTCATTCTCCTACTCAAAACTATCCAATGGCTTTCCACTGAATTTAGAATAAAATCTAATTCCTTGCCACAATCTCCAAGACCCTTCCATGCATCTTACCTGCCCAACTTACCGGATAACATCCTCCTCTTCGTTTATTATACTTCTATAAGGGCCTTATTTAGGTGTCTTGCACATGCCAAGATCATTTTTGTCTTAGGGACTCGCTGTTTGCTGTTGCCTCTTTCTGGAGTACTCTCCCCACTTTGTTTCTTGTGTACCAGAGACTGGGTGTGATCATTCAGATTACAGCCCGGGTGTTATCCCCTCAGAAAGTTCTCTTGTGCCCTAGCTGGTTTGGCTCAAGGGATAGAGCGTTTGCCTGTGGACTAAAGGGTCCCGAGTTCGATTCCAGTCAAGGGCACATGCCTGGGTTGCGGGCTCGGTCCCCAGTAGGGGGCATACAGGAGGCAGCCAATCAATGATTCTCTTTCATCATTGATGTTTCTATCTCTCTCTCCCTCTCCCTTGATCTCTGAAATCAATAAAACATATATTTTTTTAAAAAGGTTCTTGCCCTAACTGGTTTGGCTCAGTGGATAGAGCATCGGCCTGCGGACTCAAGGGTCCCGGGTTCGATTCCGGTCAAGGGCATGTACCTTGGTTGCGGGCACATCCCCAGTGGGGAGTGTGCAGGAGGCAGCTGATCGATGTTTCTCTCTCATCGATGTTTCTAACTCTCTATCCCTCTCCCTTCCTCTCTGTAAAAAATCAATAAAATATATTTTTAAATAAATAAAAAGGTTCTTTTGTAATTGTTATCATTATCTTCATAGTCCTCTCATCATCTGAAATCATTCATTCATTTATTTACACATTCACTTATTGTCTCCCTGCTCCCTCCCCATCAAGGTATCATATCTGCCCAGTTTGTCACTGTATTCTCAGCATTTAATACAGTGTCTGGCACACTTTAGGCACTTAGTAAATATTTTTTAAATAATTGAATAGAGGTAAGAAGAAAAGGGTGAGCTGAGAAGGAAAACCCTATTCTGTCTTATAATCAAATACTAGAGGCCCGGTGCACGGGATTTATGCACTGGTGGGGGGCATGGCCTGCAGGGACCAGCCTGCTGTGGGAGCACCACTCATCCCGGTCAGCCGAGTGGCTGTGGACCCGCTCTCTGAGCAGCTGCTCACTGGTCCAGCATCTTCCGTGGAGCCGGAGCACTCACCTCTCCAGGGGACCTGGTTGGGGCCAGGCCCAGAGACAATAACACTGAGAGGCAGTGGAGTAGGCCTCAGTCCCACGGCGGCCACAAATCTGCCTTCCAGCCTCCAGGGTCAGCTCTGAGAGCCTAGCGGTGGCTCTGCACAACCTGTGGGTGTCTAGAGGAGGCAGCAGGGAGCAAGAAGGAGGAGCCTGGGGCAAGGAGGCAACGTTCGCAGCCCGAGTTCCTGCACATTGGCCCAGGGCTCGCAGCAGGAGCAGCCACTCATCCTGGTCAGCCGAGTGGCGCTCCCACTGTGGTGGTGCACTGACCACCAGGGGGCAGCTCCTGCATTGAGCGTCTGCCCCCTGGTGGTCAGTGCAAGTCACAGCGACTGGTCAAATGGTCGTTCTGGTCGTTCCGCCGTTCGGTTGCTGGGCTTTTGTTATATAGGATGTCATTATGTTGGCTATAATTTTGCCTCTGTTGATGAATGCATTTTATGTTGTAGACCTTACAGATTTCAAAGTATTTCATGTGGGATTTTTGTATTGATTTTGTATTGCTTGTATTGATACGCAGACCATCCCCATTTTTCATATGAACATGATGCTCATAGAGACCAGATAACTTCCTGTGCTTACTCTGCTTTCAAGTGACAGTCTGACCTGACCTTGCATCCATATCTCCTGACTTTGAATCTGGTAGTTAGTTCTCTGTGATACTACAGGCACTGATAGTTTTTCACAAAGCAGCATGTAATCAAATGGGTCAGATAAAATTAAAAGTGGTCTCAAGTTTTGCTGACTGTGTCTTTGTCCATTTTTAGAACCAATATCAGGTTTGTTAATATCTTCTGTCTCTTGTATCTATCTACACTAATAAAAGAGAAACATGGTAATTGGCGTACGACCGCTACCCTTCCCATTGACTAATCAGTGAGTATATGCAAATTAACTGTCAGCCAAGATGGCAGCCGGCAGCCAGGCAGCTGGAAGCGAACATGAGGCTTGCTTGCTGCGAACTCCAACGTTCCCCAACGTTCCCCCCCTCACTAGCCAGCCTCTGAGCTACAACTCTAAGAAACTATGTACTATGTTGCAAATAAGAAGATAAACAAAACACCAGAAACCGGCTTTCATTCAGCCGGGCTTTAGCAACATTGTATCGATGTTTTCAGCAGCCAGGCCTCAGAGCTAAAGCTGGCCCAGAATAAAAAAAAAGAAAAGAAAACAAGGAGCGGTTGGGAGCTTTAGTCACTCGCCAGCGGGAAAACAGCCCTCAGCCCCTCACCCAGACTGGCCAGGCACCCCAGTGGGGACCCCCACCCTGATCCAGGACACCCTTCAGGGCAAACCAGCCGGCCCCCACCCGTGCACCAGGCCTCTATCCTATATAGTAAAAGGGTAATATGCCTCCCGGCACTGGGATCAGTGGAGCAGCGAGGCTCCCGGCACCGGGATCGGCGTGACAGGGGGCAGCGCCCAAACCCCCGGATCGCCCTGCGGCTCTGTGTGTGACAGGGGGCGGGGCCACAACCTCCCTATCCACCCTGCTCTGTTCGTGACAGGGTGCGGCACCCCAACCCACCCGCCCGACGGGCCCTGCTCTGTGCCTGATAGGGGGGAGCTCCCCAATCCCCTGATCGGCCCTGCTCTGTGTGTGACAGGGTGCGGCGCCCCAACCCCCTCCTCCCCCCCGCTGCACCTATGGGCCCTGCTCTGTGTGTGACAGGGTAGAGCCATAACCTTTCCATCAGCCCTGCCCCGAGTGTGACAGTGGCGGCGCCCCAACCCCCTGATCAGCCCTGCTCTGTGGGTGATAGAGGGTGGCGCCCCAACCCCCCTCCACAGGCCTTGCTCTGTGTGTGACAGGGTAGAGCCATAACCTCCCCATCGGCCCTGCCCTGAGTGTGACAGGGTGCAGCGCCCCAACCCCCTGATCCACCCAGCTCTGTGTGTGACAGGGGGCGGTGCCCCAACTCCCCTATCGGCCCTACTCTGTGAGTGACAGTGGGGAGCTCCTCAACCCCCTGATGGGCCCTGCTCTGTGTGTGACAGGGGGCAGCACCCCAACCCCCTGATTGGCCCTGCTCTGTGCATCACAGGGGGTGGCGCCGCAACCTCCCCATTGACCCTGCCTTGAGTGTGATATGGGGCGGTGCCTCAACCCCCCAATCAGCCCTGCTCTGAGCCTGACCAGGGGCTGCACCTAGGGATTGGGCCTGCCCTCTGCCATCCAGGAGCAAGCCTAAGCCAGCAGGTCGTTATCTCCTGAGGGGTCCCAGACTGCGAGAGGGCACAGGCCGGGCTGAGGGACCTCTCCTTCCCCCCCGAGTGCACAAATTTTTGTGCACCGGGCCTCTAGTATATATATAAAAGCCTAAGCAACCACCCAACCGTTTGACCATCCAACCAGTAGCTATGATGCGCAATGACCACCAGGGAGCAGACGCTCAATGCAGGAGCTTTGCAGAGTGCCCTCTCACACTCCGGGACCCCTCGGGGGATGTCAGACTGCTGGTTTTGGCCCAGTCCCCACAGGCCAGGCTGAGGAATCCCACCTGCCAGAGGGACCCCAACCCCACTTACTCCAGAGATGCCCTTCGGCCCCGGTGCCATCTCAGGTGCAGCTGGCCAGGGAGGGACCAAGGTTGGCTCCAGGATGTGTCTGGCCCATCCCACCCAGTCCCGCTCTGCTGGCCATCTTCTAATTAATTTCCTTTCAATGTGCATGAATCCATGCACTGGACCTCTAGTGTTTAAATAATTTTCTTTATTTTAAATACATATTCCTCAGACTGACTACTGGCAATGTAAATAGGAATAAAAGAAATCTTCCAGGGAATATGCTCTTTAAAAATGTTACCTAGTTTGACAGTCTCTGGGGGCTTTATAATCTCTGAGAAGCCTGAATTAATGTTAGTTGCAATATGTTCACAAACCACAGTACTTTACAAACAGCATTCAGAGCAAGGTGAGGGATTGTGAGCCATTTCCACCTGAGATCCGGCAGAGCTACACAGAGGAGGACCCCACACACACTGGCTCTTTCTGCAAGTCTGCTCCCTCTCAATCTACCCATGGGCAAAAATAGTGCACAGTGCCCTAACCGGTTTGGCTCAGTGGATAGAGCATCGGCCTGCGGACTGAAGGGCCCCGGGTTCAATTCTGGTCAAGGGCATATACCTTTGTTGCGGGCACATCCCCAGTGGGGGTTGTGCAGGAGGCAGCTGATCGATGTTTCTCTTTCATCTTTCATCGATGTTTCTAACTCTCTATTCCTCTCCCTTCCTCTCTGTAAAAAATCAATAAATTATATTTTTAAAAAAATAGTGCATAGTTATCATAGGTAGTGCTTCAAGGGGGTGAGAGAAGGGTGCTCCTCCCAGGCATTCAAGAATTCCCAGAAGCCTTAACTAATATAACATTGTAAGTCAACTGTAATTGAAAAATAAAAAATTATTTTAAAAAAACAACAAAACTTCCCAGAAGCCTTAAAATTGACATTTTACTTTAGAATTCTTTGCTTTTACTTAGTCACTTCCACAAACATTCTACTCAAAACTGTGTGTGTGCTGGCGGGGGGAGGATTTGAGGTGTTCAGAGATGCAAAATCTAGCCTTTGGTCCTAGAGGTGTACAGTGTAGCAGGAGGTGTGAAACTTACTCTCAAATAACTATAATGTAAATTAGAATTTGGAATAGGTGTAGCCTAGAAGGTATGGTTAACAGCTGGCTCCTTGGAGTCAGAGTTAGAGTTTGGGCATGACTCTACTGCTTATTAGTTGTTTTAGACAAGATACTTAACTTCCCTAAGACCTGGTTTCCTCCTCTGTAACATCAGGATGGCGCTACCTGTAAGTATTATTATACATAATTGCACTCATGATATGATTATGTAAATAGAGTAGCATAATTTTTGGTATATAGTAATTGATCAATAAATGTTTGTCACTTCTTAATAAGTGACTGCGTTTTACATTGAGGCAATACCATTTGTAAAATCCTGACGTGGAGAAAGTTCAGGATGTATGGGGAAGGGGCCAGCCTCATTTTGTCCAGAGTCTGGGATCCGTATGGAGAAGTCTTGAAACATAAGAGATAAATCTGAAAGGGTCAAGTAAGCTGAAGCTTGAAGAGTTTGAGTGGTAAACCAAGGAATCGATATTGAAATCAACCTGTACCAGTATGCACAGGTAGTGAGGGATGGTGCGCTGTTTAAAAAGGGAGCTCTTGAGCCAAACACCCCAGCCTCGCTGTTGACTGCTGCACCACACTGGGCAGATTACACAATGTCTCTGCCTCAGCTTCCTCACGTGTAATAATATAACCAACATCATGGGCTTATTGTGAGTATTAGGAGATATTACATGTTCATTTTTAGCTGAGAGCCTGGCAAAACATTACATAAATGGGAGTTATTATTATTACTGTCATTACAGAACTGAGTAGTTAATTAGCCCACAAGCAAAGGACAGTTTTTTCAGTATAATTGTATAATTAAAATAAGCGTGACAGTAAATTTCAAGTAAGAGAACCATTAAAAGTGACATTTTAAGTCTCTTCTCCAACCCCCAAAGATTTAGTTTTTCTCCAAGTTTCCTAATCACTTATGCCGTCAACTCTGGCTGGAGGTGACTTTAAGACTTTCTATATAAAGTGGCCTGTGCAGGTGCAATTTACATATGCAGACATGCCATTGGTGGCTGGTAGTTTGTGATATATCAATATAGTGTATGTAGTAAATCTGTTCCTGAAAGATTGGCTTTACATTAGTTTATATAAATTGAGTGTTTTAAGCAAAAAAGAAAAGTGTTTCTTCCGAGAAATGCTGTCATTTTTTTATGTTAAAAAGACCACCATCCCATTTATCATCATAACCAACTGCTCATTAATTTGGGCGGGCAGAAGCTGCATAAATTCTGTCAGCTAAATAGCACGAAAGAGAGGGCTATCAAAAGGCAAATCAGAGTTCATCTTGGGATTATTTTTTCTTTTCTGCTTTTTCAGAAAATCTACAAATACTTCAACCTGCCATTATGCATTTTCAGTGTGTCTGTTTTCTGTAGGTGCAAACATTGGAGGGGTAATCAATAGGAATGTCACTTCCCTAGAAAAACTCAGAGCCAAAGTGCGCACCTTTGATTAGCACAGGCGAGGGTGACAGGTGGCATCTTGCAGTCTCATAGGTGACTTTTTCTCTCAAAAGGGTTCAACCAGATCACAAAGAATCATCCCACTGAGTTCTTTGGATTTCAGGGAGAAAATGAGTCTCATGTCAGAAAACCTTAGTGGAACATTTTGCTGGAAGAGATGCTCTAGATCCTGCTGCGTTAGGCACGTCTGCACAGAGACCGAGCACCAGGGAGGTTCCATCCATCTCTCACGCTCTCTGATGCAGCGATTAGAGTGATTAGAGCATGGCTATCACAGCCTAAAGCGGGTTCTTTCTTCTCATCTTGGTTTTTTTGTTTTGTTTTGTTTTAATCTTTATTGTTCAGATTATTACAGTTTTTCTCCCCCCTCCCCCATAGCTCCCCTCCACCCGGTTTCCACCCACCCCCTCTGCCCTTACCCTCCCCACCCACTGTCCTCATCCATAGGTGTACGATTTTTGTCTTGTCTTGTTTTTTCTCTTCCTCTCTCTCTCTGTTTTTCCCCTCGCTCTCTTTTCCTTCCTCACTACGAGTTGATGTTTCTATTAGGAGCTCATTTGGTCAGTGACCAATAGGAACTCACTAGGTTGTTTCTATGACCTGCTATTTAAAGCCAGACCTGCTTGGAGCAATTGCTGATTCTCTTGATAAAGAGGGTGGAGTTGAGGGTATTATAATTCAGATAGATGTATCCATTTGGGAAGAGATCACCAGCTACATTCAGGGAAGTTTCTGCTTGAAAATACATGGTCATGTCACCAAGTCCCTTTTTATTGTCATTTTATCCCAAGCCAGCATGTTTTCTCCTCCCACCCCACCACTTGCAGGTAGATCCATATCTACCAATATTACATACTTGTGTAATATAGAATTTTATATTATGGGTAGATATCCCATATATCCATTTTCTTCTAGGCATGTAATATTGGAATCTGGTTATCAGTAAATATTCTTATTATGATAATCTTCAAACATACGTAAAAATAGTGAGGGTAGGATAAAAACACCCTATCAGAGACTGTGATAGTTCATGTATTATTGCATCTTCATGAGCCCTGGAATTGTGAGGAGCACAAAACAGGTACTTTATACAAGTTTGTTCATCAAGATGATTGCCTATGCAGCAAATGTATTTCCTCCTTCAGAAATAAGAAACAACTTTGTATAATGTCACTGTTTGGAACCCCTCTTTCCTCCTCACCCCCTCCCCTTTTTTTATTCAAAAGTGAACTTGTTGCACACCTGTGGCTACAGAAATAACAATCTTTTCTTTTTTAAGAGAACTGTTTGAGCATTTTTTGTAGTTTTCTAAAAATGTTACAGTTGAGTAGAGAGGGACTTACAACAAGATTTTTTTCCTCTACTAAAAACGTGTCTTTTTAAAAAATCTTTATTGTTGAAAGTATTACACATGTCCCCCTTTTTTCCCCCATTGATCCCTTCTAGCCCGCTCCTGCCCCCAGCCGCAGGCCTATGTCTGTGTCCATGGGTTATGCATATATGCATAAAAGTCCTTTAAAATTGTGTCTTTTATTACAATTTGAGATCATGGCTGTTTGAAAGTATTTGACCCTAGAGATTAAATGTCTCTGAAGCTGGCGGGGGGACGGGAAGCGAGGAGGGAAAATACATACATCAAAACCAAATTAAATGCTAATGAAACTGGGAAGCATGTTTTATATTTACAACTTAAAAAAAAACAACAGCTTTTTCATATGAAAGTTTCTGGGGTCTTTTCAGGAATTAAAAAGGAGGGTGGTTGTTATCTGCTGTGCTTGTACTAAATCACATCACATTATCACCACACCATCACATTGTCACCATCACATCGGTTCCCACGTGGGACTTGGGAAAGGAGGAGGCAGCCAATTATGGGCATCTCTGGGGTAACAAGCTATTGTTTCCTGACCTGTGTGTGCATCTAAGGCCTGGGAAGGTCTGGAGAAAACCATTCTGGTTGGTGATCACCTATCCTAACACTCGCTAAGTTATCTGGAAACCAGTTACCTTGAGATTGAGCGTACACTGGTAACCAACCAGATTGTACTGACTCTTTTAATGTACTGCCTCTTGCCCCAACAAGTTTCTGAAAGTGAGTGAAGGGGCCAAATCACCTTTAACTTTGAGGGAAAATGTAGTACCTAGCTCTCAGAGTTCAATTCTAAATCACTTCATTTTGCTTCAGACCATCGAGGGTTATGTAAAACCACCAACATTTACCACGATTTTGAGCAAATAGAGTCTCTACAGAATGTCAGACTCTTTAACAAATGATAAAATGCAGACCTGCATAAATCAGTAACTAGGTTAAGGTCACCCAGATACTTACCGGCAGAAGTAGATCTCTAGAAGCTGTTTCCTGCTTTGTACACCACCATGCAGGGAGATACTACCACAAATGCCAGGCCAGTGTGCATCCATTCTTTTACTCCCACAAATTGTAGTGGGGTGCTTTCAAGCCTTCATTGGATAAAATGGCCTTTATGTTGCTGTTATCAGGGTTTTAATCCAGATGGTTCAAATCTAGATGCCTCCTTTCTTAAACTCCACTTGGATTCTTCACTGATCAGGAATTGTCTATGGACATAGGTCCAACATCATTTGGACAAAAAAAGAAAAAGTACAATGACAGTTCTTTGCAGGGATACTAACATCACAGTCTATGTTCTATTCCTACTACTTATAGTCTAAAACCAAAGAAACTCTTTAATTGCTCTAAACAATTGACTTCCTTGGGCCTCTTTTCTTTTGCCCTTTCTTTCTTTTTTCATTTGAAAGAAACACAAATGATCAATGAGATTGCAAAGTCTGGTATTCACAGAAAAATTATCATGACATCTGTTTGAGGTGAATCTGTTTAAGGTTCTGCAAACAGAATCATCCATAGGTTAGCCTTTAGGGACAGAAAAGAAATTGACATCCCCAAGTTCATTATTTCCTGTGCTGCATTTGGAAGAACAATATCAGGAAAGGCTAGAAGCTGAGATCTCCAAAAAGTCCCCAGGGAGTCTTTTAATAGTGATGGGCTGTCTGCTTGATTTCCCCTGGGGATAGACGAAGAGGAGGGCCTTCTTAGCAGCACTACAAAGGCAACATGAAGTCCTGCGAGGTCTAAAGACCAAAATGAGAAGTTATGGGGTCACTCATCATGTTGCTAGAGGACAATCATTGTTCATTAGAAATGCCAGTATTATAATACTATTGCATGTGACAAATAGGAGCCATCAGTGGAATTATATGTTAGCTAAAATAGAGGCTCAGATAATAGATGTGATGAACATCTTCCATGCAGAACTTAAGAAGGTGTTTGTGATACCTTAAAATCTCTATGTGATTAATACTCTTTTTGAGTAGGCAGTAGTGAGGAATCAGAATATGCAAGGTGGACAATGTGGCAATAAATTTTTCATTTTGTAAAGTAATATGAAGATCATAATCATTAAGATTTGGGGAGGGGGCTCTCATTTATTATTCTATTTTATAACAAACTAGAGACCCGGTGCACAAAATTCATGCACTTGGCGATGGTGGGGTCCCTCAGCCCGCCCTGCGACCTCTCACAGTCCAGGAGCCCTCAGGGGATATCCGACTGATGGCTTAGGCCTGCTCCCCATGGGACATCCTTAGTGCTTCTGAGGAGGTGGGAGAGGCTCCCGCCACTGCCACTGTGCTCGCCTGCCGTGAGCCTGGGCTCAGGGCTTCTGGCTGAGCGGCGCTCCCCCTGTGGGAGCACATTGACCACCAGGGGGCAGCTTTTGCGTTGAGCATCTTCCTCCTGGTGGTCAGTGCGCATCATAGCAACCGGTCATTCTGCTGTTTGGTTGATTTGCATATTAACCTTTTATTATATATATGATTATTTATATATCTATCTGGATCACTACTAGATTGTAAATTCTTAGAGGGCAAGGGTGTGTGCATTATTCACCCTGATATCCACTAAAGTATAGTGTTGAACAATCAAATTCAAGGAATTGTTTTTAAAACACTCCTGCCACCACCACAATAGAGGGGCCTCAATTTCCTAGAACTATAAGAAAAGGCTTTTTATAAACATTCATGATTCATGAGACTAATCACTTTTTATCTGCAAGGCAGGACCATTTCATCTGAGTATTCCCATAGCTAGGGAACCACAAAGACAAACATTTATTTCAAGTTTGCAAATCCTAAACTAATTTCAAACAACCATTTCTCTTCTTTTTACGCCATGGAGTAATCCGCAGAGGTTTAGGCAGATTTTTTTGGTTAGACTTCTGGAAGGCTTCATGATGTGGTGTTTGCAACCAACTTCATCTGGGATGTCACAGCATCATTTATCAGCCCCCCACGCTCACAGCACTCCATAAGATCTAGATAGTGTGAAGCTGTTTAGATCACACCTCATTCCTCCCTGAAAACTTTAGGTGAACCCTAGAAAAAGTTGCTAAGCATATCATTATGAGAATAGTCAATAGATGAGCAGGTTAGGCATGAACATAGATGCTGCCTCATCAGTATCAAATTGAGATGCTCTTCTAAACAAATGGTGTATCCTATTTCTTTTTCTACAGTCCCTGCAGGATTTCAATGTCATTTTTCTGTTATTTTATTTTTCAATGCCATTCTAAAATGTAGAGCACTCTGAGACAATTTATAGAACCAGTACCTTGGTGCAAAGATGTATCCATTTGTAATGATTCCCCTCCATACACCCTACACCTGTCTATTTGCATTGTGTTTAAATAAGTGACTGAAAAAATGAGTATTTCTATTTGTTTGGATTCATCCTTTATTCCTTCCCTTGAAGAGAAAGATATCTTTTCTTAGCATGTATAGTGTAACATACTTTGCACTCAGTGGTTCTCAATAAATATATGATGTTGGCTGAGTAGGGGATGGTGATGATACTCTGAGTTGCTTTCTTTCAAGGCAAGATCTTGGGCTCTTTGCCAATCAAACAGAACACATAGGTATTCTGTCAAAAGCCAGAGAAAAACCTTGCAATCAAAAATCCACTTATTTTGAAATGCCAAACATTTTCTTGATAGTACCTTAGTCCCTATTTAGGATGCCTTGCCCAGAGTAATTTAGTGGTTCAACTATGTTCTATTATGTCATAATGTTCAATGCTATATTGTCAAGGGGATGAGTCAGAGGGGCAGGAATATATAAATATATCCCCAGGGATTTTGCATTCCATCTTTCAAGCCAGCATGAAGTGATAGGCATCTCTTAAGACAACTAGTTAAAAGGTTGAGAATGCTCTATGCATTGATGTCAACAAGCTGTTAAAATCCTCTATTATGACTGTATTACTGTCGATCTCTCCCTTTATGTTCATCAAGTTTTGCTTTATATATTTAGGTACATCTATGTTGGGTGTGTAAATGTTTACAAGGGTTATATCAGTGGTTTTCAACCTTCCTAATGCCGCAACCCTTTAATACAGTTCCTCATGTTGTGGTGACCCCCAATTTCATTGTTACAAATGGAACATAATTAAAGCATAGTGATTAATCACAAAAACAATATGTAATTATATATGTGTTTTCCGATGGTCTTAGGCTACTCCTGTGAAAGGCTCGTTCGACCCCCAAAGGGGTCGAGACCCACAGGTTGAGAACTGCTGGGTTATATCCTTTTATTGAATTGATCCCTTTATCACTTAAAAATGTCTGTCTTTGTCTCTTACAGTCTTTGTTTTAAAGTTTATTGTGTCTTATATAAGTATTGCTATCCCAGCTTTTCTTTTCATTTCCAATGCATGAAATTTCCATCTCTTTACCTTCCATCTGTGTCTTTTTTCTGAGATGGGTCTTTTGTAGACAGCATACATATGGGTCTTGTTTTCTCATCCATTCAGTTACTCTGTGTCTTTTTAATGGAACATTTAATCCTTCACATTTAAAGTGATTATTAATAAATACATTCTTATTATCATTTTATTCTTTATAATTATGTTTCTCTTTTTTCTTTCTGTTAAAGCAGTCTCTAACATTTCGTATATACTGGTTTGATGGTAATGAAGTCCTTTAGTGTTTTACTTTCTGGGAAGCTCTTTATTTCTCCTCCAATCTATACTAATAAAAGCATAATATGCTAATTAGACCGGACAGCCAAACGACCTTCTGGACATCATTCTGGACAAAGCCGTGGTGGCGGAGGTGAGGCAAAGGTGGTTAGGGCAATCAGGCAGGCAGGGGAGCAGTTAGGGGTGATCAGGCCAGCAGGGGAGTGGTTAAGGGCATCAGGCTGGCAGGCAGAGGCAGTTAGGGGTAATCCCCATTTTTTTTTAATTCCTTTTCCTTTTTGCTGCTCTGATTACTTTCTGCTACCTTGTCTTCCAAATCACTGATTTGATCCTCTGATTCATCTAACCTACTATTAATCTTTTCTATTGTATTCTTCATTTCAGATATTTTATTCTTCATTTCTGACTGCTTCTGTTTTATGGTTTCTTGTCCCTTTTAATGCTTACTGTCTCTTTGTTTAAGTTTTCACTATATTCACTCATTCTTCCACTAAGTTCCCTGAACATCCTTATAACCATTGTTTTAAACTATGTATCTGGTAGATTGCTTTCCTCCATTTCATTTCATTCTTTTTCTGGGGATTTCTCCTGTTCTTTCACATGAGGCATGTTTCTTTGTCTTCAAACTTTGGCTGCCTCTCTGTATTTGTTTCTGTGTATTAGGTAGATCTTCTATGTCTCCCAGTCTTGATATGGTGGTCTTATGTAATAGGGGTCTTGGGAGGCTCAGTGGCACAATCTCCCTGAATTAGGTGCTCCAGGAATGGCCCTTGTATGGATTATGTGAGCCCTCTTATTGTACTTAAGTCTTCATTGCTTTTGCCCCATTCAAGAATGGGGCCAACCCTCAGGCTGGCTGACTATGAGGATTGACCCTAACTACAGGGGCTGACCCCAGGAAGTAGAATTTGCTCCATCAGGGTCTTGTGCCTGCCAAGATCTCGCTGTGGGTGTGCCACTTGTGGAGCTAATTGGGCCATGCTCTGATGTGGTCTGAAGCCCACCACTAGGTGTATTGGTTCTAGGGCCTCTTACGAAGGATTCTGGTGTAGGTCAATGTCAGGTGCCGCTTGTAAAGAGCCCTGAGCTACCTATTTGGAGCTACAGAGGACCCACTGTTAGTGGCTGCCTCTACTGGGCTTGGGTACAAATGGGAGGGGCCAAAGTACACACCAAGGCCAGTTTCTAGCAGCACCAAGCCAGGGGCAGGTCATCAAAAGGCCCACAAAACCCTAAAATCTGTCTCCATCTATTAGGTTTAATTACTGAAAGGGCCTCTGGCAGTATGTGAGTTGCATGAGGTGGGTTCTCAGTGAGTCACCAGGTAGGAGCGAGTGGTATTCACCAGGTTGATGCAGATTCAAACTTGGCACCAGTGCTGGGTCTGAGGCCACTCAGAAAAAGTTTCAAAGCAAACCAAGTCTAGCTACCACCCACCAGGGGTTTGCAAACCTTTGTGGGAGGGTAGGGTCTCAGGGAGTTGTCAGGGTGAGGCCAGCAGGATCATTAGGTTAAAACAGATCGATATTTGGTCGTGTGAAGGGAGGTCTCTGCACAGAAATGGTGGTGACAGTGCACAAGAGAAAAATGGCCCTTGTCTTTGCCACCCCTGAGCCTGCCCCGACTTCGTCGAGAGCCTTCTTTTTTTTTTTTCTCAATGTCTCCCCATTCACAATACAGACCAGGCAAAGAGCCTGAGCTGAGGTGTATATGGGGTAAGTTTACTCTGCCTCTATTTCTGTACGGTCAGTGTAAGAATACAGCCTGTGGTAAGCACCAGGAGGCCCCTCGAGAGCCTTCTAAGAAAGGCTGCACCATGGGCCCAGGATGGCATCATGCAGCTGACTCCTCCGCAGCCCAGGCCCACAGTGAGCTGGAAGGATGAGGCTAGTGGATCTCCCATGGGGGGAAAATGATCCTCACCCTAGAGTCACAAACTTAGTCTTTTCCTGTTTTTCTCTGAACTCTGGGTCCACCAGACCTCCTTAAGAGACCTCCAAGAAAGTCTGCACCATGAGTCCAGACGGGCAACAGCCAGCAGACTCCTCAGGGAGAGAGCTTGGAACTGCAAGGTCACAGGGAGTCAGGAGGGTGGGGTTAATGCATTCCTTTAGGCCAGCGGTTCTCAACCTGTGGGTGGCGACCCCTTTGGCGGTCGAATGACCCTTTCACAGGGGTCGCCTAAGACCATCCTGCATATCAGATATTTGCATTATGAATCATAACAGTAGCAACATTACAGTTATGAAGTAGCAATGAACATAATGTTATGGTTGGGTCACAACATGAGGAACTGTATTTAAAGAGCCAGGAGGTTGAGAACCACTGCCTTAGGCTGATGCGGTATGGAGAGGAGTGCTCGACCCAGGAAAGATGGTGTCAGTGTGTGGTGAGGATGAGGATTCAACTAAAGGGACCAGAGCAGCTGTCCCTTTAGCCTTCTTCCTGAAGCTACAAACCTTCTGAGTCGCCTTCCCTTTGCCAGAGCCCATGGTGAGTGGCTACAAATGAGACTTTGTGCACTGGTCTTTTAGGAGGGCCCCTGGTTTTCTAGCAGATTCTTGTCTCTTCCAGATTTTCACAGCCACATAGTATGTGGGCTCCTCTTTCCAGCTCTGGTGCTCCAGGCCGGGGAGACTGGCATGGGTTTGAGACCATTGCTCTGAAGGGGAAAGCCCCCGCAACTGAGATATCCCTCCAGACTCTCAGCCGCCACCAGTGGCAGCGGGGCCAGCCCTTTTCATGTCTCCCTCCTCCCTACCAGTCTCAGTGTGGATTCTTCTGTAAACCCTTGGTTCTAAGATGTCTGTTCAGCTAGTCTTCAGTTGGTTATTCAGGTTGATTGTTCTGTCATTTAGTTGTAATTTCAGTTTGGTCCTGGGAGGAGGTGCCATCTTGGATCTCTGATAACTTTCAATTTATTCAAATGTCTACACTTTTGTTACCTTTCTAGTTAGGCATTTTAAAAAATACAAAATTCAGGTTCATTGCTCCTCTTTTTAAATGTGGGCGTTCTTATTCCTGTGAAATTATACACACACACACACACACACACACATATGTCAGTGGAGGGGAGGAGTGAGGGAATTTTATTTCTCTATAAATTGTAGATTTTCTTTGTTATCAAAGGGTTTTACTTCCAGCATATGCAAGCCCTCTTTTATTCATTCCCCAGCTAAGAATTTAAATGTCTGTCTCCTTTACTGGGAATTTTTCTGAAAGAATCTCTGTTTCTCATAAGGCCTGGAATACATGGGCAATGTAGACAAATTCCGTTGAATTTCATTACATACCCAGGGGCATTTTTTAACTTAAAATGTACCTGCTTGTCAAAAGAAGTACCTTTGTGTCTTCCCACTCTCCTAGGCCCACTAATCTTAGAAATGCCTAATAAAATTTGCAACCATGTTAAAGTCAACTTTTTTGCAAGAAGAGAGTGAAAAACTGAAATATCCACCTGAATAATTTTTCTTGATTAATTTAAACAAGGTTGCTTTAAAGTTCTCTCTTTAATCATTTTATACTATTAATATATTTATCTGAAGGATGATTTTATAAGTTAATTATTCCTGTCCTGAATGAAAATTAATTTTTGTTAGAATAAGTATACATGGTAAAACTTCACAAGGTCATCTTTTTTTTTTTATGTAATCCTCTCACTTTTTCTTTTAAATAGGAATTTAGCTTGGAACAAAATTGCCATTATTCACCCCAGTGCATTTTCTACTTTGCCATCTCTAAGAAAGCTGTGAGTATTTTATTACTTGTTTATGGCTGGTCTCTTCATAATCAGGGTCCACCTAACCCTGCAGTGCACAGATTGCCCACCCTCAGTGTTTCCCACACTAGAGCTCTATCAGACCAGAGAGGAGCCCCCTACCCCTCCGAGGGCATGTGGGCCATTATGTGCAGAACTGAAGATCTGGGTGACAGCTGTTCTCATTACTGAGGTGAAATTTTCCATTTTTGCTGAGTGATCAGGAGGAATGGAATAGCTATCAACTCAGTTCTAAAGGGCTTTGGTTTTATAGTTGGCCATCTTGACTAATAAAAAACCTTTGTCTCTTTTTCTCCCTCCCACCCCCCTTTCCACCTCTTGCTCTTTCCTCCCTCCGTCTCCCTTCTCTAATAGAGAAAGAAGGAATTGGTCAGACAGAAGTTAAGAGAAGGAGGAAAATACATACCCAACAACATTGTCCCCCTCATCCCTAACTTAATCCAGTCAGCATCACTTTTCAAATTAGATGCAGCACCTGCCACTTCATTTGGTATATCCCCCTCTTTAGCAAACCTCAGCTGAATATAGAAATTCCAATTTGGTTGTGATTAAAACATTCCCCCCCTGTAACTCTGACTGTAAAAAGTAACCAAAATGGTTAATTTTACCATTACAAGTGAGAACCCTTCTTAGAAGTTTTTATGGAACAGTGAATAATCCTTAGGTTGCTTTTTGACGTAAACGTTTTATGCTAACACGGACTAAAAGCCCATTGTTGTTTGATGTTTTGCAGGGACCTATCGTCCAACCGCCTGTCGTCTTTTCCTGTAACTGGGTTACATGGTTTAACTCACTTAAAATTAACAGGAAATCATGCCTTACAGAGCTTGATATCATCTGAAAACTTTCCAGAACTCAAGTGAGTTTGTCATTAAAACTAATAAGATACATTTGTGGTCATGTGAAATAACAGGCGTGTTACAGTGGTTTTCAAAATTTATGAGGTCATGGGACACTATTGAATTGCATTTCATGCCCTCCAGGCCCTACCCCTGGGGCACTGTCAGGACAAGCCCCGAGGTGGGAGAACGGGTCTTCCTGACCACATTTCCTGTTTCCCAAAGGCGCCTCCCAGAATCCTTGAGGTCATGGAAAGATTTGAAAACCATTGATCCATGGGATATAAACTTGGACATATAATTAAATAACATTATAACATTATGTACTCCTGTTTACTTTTTTAAATACCTCTAGCTTGTGTATGTGTTCTAATAAAATTTATGAAGTTAATATTTGCTTGAGGAAGTAATGCTCTTTAAAACCTGTTATGCTTATTATCAATAAAGAGGTCCCTTGAAAGATTATTTATATACATGTATTTTTTTTAATCAAAGTACTTTTTATATACTTTTAAAACCAGAACACCAAAAGAGAGTTTGGAAACTGAAAGAGGGGGAAAAATATAAAAGTACCCCCTAAACAGCTTTTTATGTTATTTCCTCCTAGACTCTGTTTCCAATGTATTTTTAATTGTTAGAATCATAGTACATATACAAACTTTTATGTTTTCATCACTTAATATATTCTCATACCATAAGCACCTTTTTTAAAAAAGAAACATATTTTTATTGATTTCAGAGAGGAAGGGAGAGGGAGAGAGAGATAAAAACATCAATGATGAGAGAAAATCACTGATTGGCTGCCTCCTGCACACCCCCTACTGGGGATTGAGCCCACAACCAGGAGATAAACCCTGACCAGGAATCAAACTGACACTCAACCACTGAGCCAGCATGGTCAGGCCCATAAGCACCTTTTAATGGTACTACAATTTTCCTAGCAGTCATTTTTTAACCTTTTTATTATGGAAGTTTTTAAACACAAAAATAGAGAAAATAATATACCTGTCACTCAACCTCTGCAATTATTAACACTTCATAGTAATAATTTTAATAACTCCATTGTTATTATAAATAACACTGTAATAAAACCTCTGTGCACATAGTTAATATTTTAGATTATTTATTAAGGTTAAAACCCAAAATCAGAGTTATTGAGTGAAAGAAGACGAACACTATTTTACAATTCACTTCTTTAAGTGTATGTTTTGTCTTTGGTTTTATTCAGGGTTATAGAAATGCCTTATGCTTACCAGTGCTGTGCATTTGGAGTGTGTGAAAATGTTTATAAAATTTCTAATCAGTGGAATAAAGGTGACAACAGCAGTACAGATGATCTTCATAAGAAAGATGCTGGAATGTTTCAAGTTCAAGGTAAGACCAGCTGTTCTGGTGATGAAATTGTGTCTGGAAGGGTCTTAAAAAGTCATCAGATGGATTGTCTAAACTCCAGACACTTCCCTATGTAACCACCCCAGCAAGTTGGGAGTCCATCCCACTTTTAGAGACTCCCAGAGAAAGAGAAAGTTCCTTGGGCATTCATTCTAAAACTTCATCTTTTCTGTACGTGAATTTTTTTAAAAATATATTTTATTGATTTTTTACAGAGAGGAAGGGAGAGGGATAGAGAGTTAGAAACATCAATGAGAGAGAAGCATCGATCAGCTGCCTCCTGCACACCCCCTACTGGGGATGTACCTGGAACCAAGGTACATGCCCTTGACCGGAATCGAACCTGGGACCCTTTAGTCCCCAGGCCGACGCTCTATCCAGTGAGCCAAACCAGCTAGGGCTGTACGTGAATTTTTAATTCTTATGTTTATTATATCTTCCTTAGCATATATTGTATAAATATGGGGTAATTATTAATATTCATATTGATATTTCCATAAGCTTTTAAAAGAGCTTCATCTTTGTGGATATGTTTCTCAAACATGCTTCTGGGCTCTTTTCTCTAGAAGATAGGCTCTGTTTTCATTCTTATGTGGAGGATATGGGCATTTTAGATGCTTCCATATTTCGGCAGGAAGGGCTTAAGAACCCAACCTCTTATCTAACTAATTCCAAAACATTCTCCCCTGCTCCCCCCACAGGGGTGTCTGTCAGGAAGGTGAAATGAGATCATGTCTGTGAAGCACTTGGCTTTCCTTGAAGACCTTACTTAAAGAGGCAACAATGCACCTCAAACCACACCTGTGGTAATGAGGAGGCGCTCCGGGCAGCCCCAGTGTTCCTTCCCCTGCCAACTTTGCATGTTTGCGCAGATTCTAAACAGACTGGCTTTTCTTCCTCTGGGCCTGAATGATTTGTTGATTCCACGCAAGTATGATTCAGTCTGTCTGCAGACAACCCTCCCATTTCCTCCTGCACATCGGTTTAAGGAGCTGATATCTTGCCCCTCCGCCTTTTTGTTTTAAGCCACAGTATGTGTCTTGCACTTGTCCTTGCTTTAGTTTTTGCTCTTAAAAAAAAAAACAAAGTAAAACAATTAGAGTGCCTACTATGTGCCAGGCCGTGTTCTAGGCCTAGATGTACACAATGAGCAAGAGGCACAAGGTTCTTCATGGAGTTGATTCTCAACTCTGGGCCAGGAATCACATGGAGGCTTTTTAAAAACACTCATGCCCGCCCTCGCCAGATCAATGAAATCGGCATCTTTGGGAAAGTGTGTTAGATCACAGAATTCCTGTGTCGTGGCTACCTAAACCAAGCACCATCAGAGAACACAGCCCAGAACATTTGCACTACAGCTATCTAAGTGTTAGAAAATTGGATAAAGTGGTTCTTCCACTAGAAAGGTCCAATTTTATGAAAGCTATTTGGTTAAAACAAATAGTAGTTTATACATATAAATAAAAAATATCTCTCTAATTTAGGTCTGTGCAATTTGGGGACATCACGAGCTCCAGGAACAAGAACAAAATGAGCGAGCTTAGATGTTATGACCAGGAGCCTGAGGTTATTTCCCCTCCCCCCAGTTTTGCTGGAAGATTGTATGACATAGCAGCTTGAGTAGAACATCCACAGGCAGCTTTATCGTTGACTCTTAAGAAAGCCAGAGCCCAGAAAAGAGCAGGATGTCTGACCTCCTGTCTCCTTTGTGACACAACATGTTCAAGGGCAATCCTCCCCGGTATTTGGTCCCCTGGAAAGAGAGATAGGACTAATCTCCAGGACTTCTCATTCCTGCAGATGAGCGCGATCTGGAAGATTTGCTGCTTGACTTTGAGGAAGACCTGAAAGCCCTCCATTCGGTGCAATGCTCACCTTCCCCAGGTGAGAAAGAGGCCAGAATGGCCTCCCTCAGCAGCAATCCCCACTGTTGACTCTGAGGCCGGCTACACTTCAAAGCAAGATCTGTGCCACCTTTGCACCTTCTCAGTGTCCCTCCCCATGGATTGGAGTTGGTCTCCATTCATAAACAAGATTTTTGAGGGAGACTTCTGATTCAGGTTAATGGAAACTGTAGCGAGAAGCACATGTAACTTTTAACATGATATTATCAATTCAGCCTAAACTAGTATGCGACCGTCTTGCTTCCTGTAATCACTGATTTTTTTAAAGGGGTTTCTTTTAAGCCTTCCCTAAGTAGCTATTTGGTTAAAACAAATAATGGCCTATACATACAAGTAAAAAATATCTGTATATGTGGACTTCATAAATGGTCCCATTCCCAGAAACAGGATGGACCAGTTGGAAAAAAGACAGCTGGGAAGGTTAACATTTTATTTTCACCAATTAGAATGTCCCTTGCTCTCAAACATCAAATGCCGTTCTAAACCCAAGACGAGATGTTCAAGAAACATGCCTTCATATTATTCATACTTCCTCTTCTAATATTATGGAGTATTTCCCCCGGATTCCCCTCTCTGCTTACAGAATCTTCTTGAAGCATTCTGGAAGGGGGGGCTGGACGGTGGGGGGGCGTGGGGGGAGACCATAATGAAAAGCCCAGGAGACCTGGCTTTTTACCTGGCCCAACACTGCCGCATTCGGGGGACCTTAATGAAAGTGATTTCAATTCCCCATCCGCGTGTCTGTGTGTAGCTTGAAAACATGAGCACTTGGTGTGCTGACGCCCTGGGTGCCGCGGAAGGCGGTAATGGCAGTGGTTGAAGAACGTGCCACAAGGAAACAGTGTGTTACTGTGGCTGCTACTGGCCACTCTCTTTGGCGTCCTAATAAGAGAAACAAAGAGGTCATCTGGCAAAAGTTGCAAGCTGTCGTTTGATACCCAGTCTTTTCCTTCCTTGGACTTGCAGGCCCCTTCAAACTCTGTGAGTACCTGTTCGGGAGCTGGCTGATCAGAATTGGAGTGTGGACCATCGCGGTGCTGGCCCTCACTTGCAACGCCTTGGTGACGTCCACGGTGTTCCGAGCCCCCCTGTACATTTCCTCCATAAAACTGCTCATCGGGTTGATAGCGGCGGTGAACATGCTCATGGGCGTCGCCAGCGCCGTGCTGGCCGGCGTGGACGCGGTCACCTTCGGCAGCTTCGCGCGGCACGGCGCGTGGTGGGAGCAGGGAGTGGGTTGCCAGGTCGTCGGGTTCTTGTCCATTTTTGCTTCGGAGTCGTCCGTGTTCCTGCTGACTCTGGCAGCCCTGGAGCGTGGGTTCTCGGTGAAATGCTCTGCCAAATTCGAGCCGAAAGCTTTTTCCAGCCTGAAAGCGATCATCCTGCTGTGCGCGGTGCTGGCGCTGACCATCGCCACGGTGCCCCTGCTGGGCGGCAGCGAGTACAGCGCCTCCCCGCTCTGCCTGCCGCTGCCCTTCGGGGAGCCCAGCACCACGGGCTACATGGTCGCGCTGGTCCTGCTCAACTCCCTTTGCTTCCTCGTGATGACCGTCGCCTACACCAAGCTCTACTGCAACCTGGAGAAGGGAGACCTGGAGAACATCTGGGACTGCTCTATGGTGAAGCACATCGCCCTGCTGCTCTTCACCAACTGTATCCTTTACTGCCCCGTGGCCTTCCTGTCCTTTTCCTCCCTGCTGAACCTCACCTTCATCGGTCCCGAGGTCATCAAGTTCATCCTCCTGGTGATTGGCCCGCTCCCTGCCTGCCTCAACCCCCTTCTCTACATCCTCTTCAACCCCCATTTCAAGGAGGATCTGGGGAGCCTGGGGAAGCAAGCCCACTTCTGGACGAGGTCCAAGCACTCGAGCCTGATGTCCATCAACTCTGACGATGTTGAGAAGCAGTCCTGCGACTCGACCCAAGCCTTGGTGACGTTCACCAGCGCCAGCATCGCCTACGACCTGCCTTCCAACGCGGGGTCGCCATCCGCTTACCCGATGACCGAAAGCTGTCATCTGTCATCTGTGGCATTTGTCCCATGTCTCTAATGAAATGCGAGAGAAAAAGTTTCCAAAAATTGAAAACCCCAAAATGTGAGGTCGGGTATATCTGAGCAGTAACTAAACAGAGTTGAAACTTGTTTAAAAATATATATATATATGTATCTCAGTGGAAAAAAGGTGGAAATCTATTGAGACGAGTGAAAAATAAGTCTAAATGCTGCTTGTATAATTTGTTCAGCAAAGAGATAGGTCAGTCACACTATTTAGGGAGGCCCATATTTTTTTAAAGCAGATGGAAATATTCAAAAGAGATTCTCCATTATTTCAATTGAATTCTTTTTAAAATCACCACTCTAAGGGGCAGGGGGGGGAGACCCTTACTCACAAAAAAGGTTTTCAACCCTCCAACTTCTCAAAAGATGAAAAGATGGTTGGGAGTATTAGGAAAATAAGGGTTTTAAGTGGCCTATGGTACCAAGTAAAGTTGTAACCAACAGGATTTCATTTTAATGACCACGTGGAGATGTTTTAGTCCTCCTTTGCCTTTCCTCAAAAAGGATCCTTCCATGTCACCCATTTCCCCTCAACCCGGTGAATGGATAATATAAGGCATTATTAATTTGCTCACATTCACATCATTTTTAGAAATGCCGGATTTTATTTATCAGCACTAGATGGTTGCATCCTCAGTGGAATAAAACTGCTTACAAATATTTTGAGAGGAAGAGGAACTAAAATTCTTAAATTGCCATGAAGGCAACCCTCTCCAGGTGAGGAATGCCTTGCTGAATTCATTTTAACTCCTTGGTGCCCAAAACTCAGAAGAAAAGTCCGTTGCCGGCAATGGACATACCTAGTGAATATGGTAAGCAGCCTAGGGTTTCTTTTTTCTTTCTCCTGGGCAAGCACACATTTTTCGAAAGAGGTTTTATCAGTTGATTCAAACTGATGTGTATCTTAAGGTAATGATCAAATGCAGACATGACATAAATTAAATCCACCAACCTAACTTCTCACACATGCATCTCCAGTAGCTCTAGCAACAATGTCTGAAATCACTTTGGACTCAACAGAGACTCGGTAACATATTATCCTGTTTATTTAGCTTGGTTTTAGCTGTGTTGTCTTTGGATCAACTCATTTGATGTCAGGAACATGACTTCTCTGCTTATTCTATATTTAATACATGTGTTAGGTATTTTAAGAGGCAAGATTATTAAATACTAAAGGTCAAAGGATTAATTTGTAACTTTATTATACTACATTAGCTTCAATACATTCAAACCAAAAGACTGTTAGGTAGATTTATTTTTATATAAGCATGTTTATTTTGATCAGATGTTTTAACTTGGAAGTGAAAGAAATACATTTATGAGATGTTTTATAATATGTGTAAATATAGAACTGTATTTATTACTACGGTAAAGATTCAGTAATACAAAGGACCATGATAATAAACCATGTACAGTGGCATATTCTTCCATATATATTGTTTCTCTGCCCATTTTCTTTAAATTCATTAACTGTATATAATATATGTAAGTGTATAGTACTTGTAAATAGATTCCAAACTTGCTTTTCTATTGGGTACAAAATAAAGAAATTTGTAATAAAATGTGTGACTATAAAAGAAAATATTTTTAAATCTTTTATTGAGCCCATAGGCAAATATATGGTCTCCTAAATGTTTTTGACTTTTGATGTGTAAGTACACTTTCTGTCTAAGTATTTACACCTCAATATGTTAGATATTCTGGACTTACCTTAAGAAGTAAATCTTCACAAGAACGAAAAAAAATGTCTTAACCAAATCCTGGACTGTTTTAACTGTGATTGATAAGCCATTTGTCATGACAAATGACTCGGTGAAGCTGATTGTCCCAGGGATAGTTTGGATTTCATAGCCAGAACCTATTTCTTGTGCAATGTGAAAAGAAAAAAATAGAAATATATAAATACCAAATCAACCTTAAAATTATTTAATATGAACATGGTTTTTCTATAAAATTTTCCTTTAAAGAAAACATATTGCTTTTTTCTCTTATTCTCCAGTGAGGTGACAGCAGACCCACCTTGGATCACTTCTTTCCTATAACATTTCTAGAGAGCCAAAACAGCCTCACCTAGGTCTCCCATTGCTTCTTCTACCCTAAGCCCTTCCTTTGTTTCACTGTCCCCAGCTTTAATAAGCGTACTCACAAAATAAAAAAATTAAAATTATATATTATATCCTATATAATAAGAGTAATATGCAAATTGACCCTAATGGTGGAATGACTGGTCGCTATGACACACAGTGACCACCAGGGGGCAGACACTCAATACAACAGCAGCACTAAGAATGTCCATCTAAGGATGTCCAACTAACATCTTAGGCCTGCTCCCCAGTGGTCCTAAGCTCTTAGTCAGACATCCCCCAAGGGCTCCCAGAGGGATGTCTGACTGCCAGGTTAGGCCCGATCCCCCAGGGAGCAGGCCTAAGCCAGCAGGTGGACATCCCCCAAGGAGTCCCAGACTACAAAAGGGCACAGGCGGGGCTGAGGGACTGCTCCCCTCTCCCCCACCAAGTGCACGAATTTTTGTTCACTGGGCCTCTAGTATATATATAACTACAGATGATGTATTATAGAATTTTATACTTGAAACCTATATAATTTTATTAACCAATGTCATCCCAATAAATTCAATAAAAATTAAAATAAATTTTAAAAATATTATTTATGTAATACTGTCAACAATAAAGATTTTAAAAAAGAAAAAAAAAAAAGAAAGCTATTATTCAGCACCAAAAAACAAAAAACACACCATATTCCATGACCATGTCAAGGTCAAAACATAAGGACATGAAACTCCCAGGGCATAAGGAAATACACTGTTCCCCTTTGGTTTCTATTCCCCAAAACGTAAGATATGAAATGATTTTTATAAACACTTTGGGCCAGACCCTCTCAGTTTCAGCAGGGTTTTTCCTGATCTTCCCTTACAGATTAGAAAATGAAACCATTGCCAAAACCGGTTTGGCTCAGTGGATAGAGCGCCAGCCTGCGGACTGAAGGGTCCCGGGTTCGATTCCGGTCGAGGGCATGTACCTGGGTTGCGGGCACATCTCCAGTGGGAGATGTGCAGGAGGCAGCTGGTCGATGTTTCTCTCTCATCGATGTTTCTGACTCTCTATCTCTCTCCCTTCTTCTCTGTAAAAAATCAATAAAATATATTTTAAAAAAAAAGAAAAGAAAATGAAACCATTAAGTACTGTTGGAGGCCCAACATTATTATTAAGATCAACCCATATTTACTAAGGTCCCTCAGGGTACCTAGCACTGAGTTTCCCACCATCCATCAGATACTAGTATAACCACATGCTTCAATCTAACCTAGTTAACAGGCATCCAATGGAGTCCTACTGTACAGTCGACACTTTGTCTTCAGCTGAAACAAGAACTAGAACACACTCTCATTCCTCTTAATCTAACTCCTCTTAGCCCAGGTAGCAAATACAAAAGTTGTCTCCAGAGCAATGGATTTCAGTTTTTCCTCTCAACATATTTGCTTTCGGGTACCCAAAGTTAGGAACATATCCCGGAAGCCCACCCCTTTCTCTCACACTCAAGAAAAGAAGTTAGTTAAATACTTTTCTAGCCTGGCTGGTGTGGCTCAGTGGTTGAGCATCAACCTATGAACCAGGAGGTCATGGCTCTGGGCAAATGCCTGGGCTGCGGGCTCTATCCCCAGTAGGGGTCATGCAGGAGGCAGCCAATCAATGATTCTCTCTCATCATTGATGTTTCTATCTCTCCCTCTCCCATCTTCTCTGAAATTAATAAAAATATTTTAAAATAATGTTTAAAGGGGAAAATAATCCACTCAAATTTATTTATTTAAAAATCCTTAAACTCTATTGCTTCATTAGGAAAATCTAGTTATACTACACCTCACACCAAACACTGCGCTATTAAGTGTCTACTAAAGGCTCTCCACTACAATACAGAAAATCAGAATGACTGGAATTACACCCACAAATAAATAAATCCACAGTGAAAAGGAGAAAAGATATATAATAAACATTGACTGACTTATGAGCAGTAAAAACAAAAACAAAAAAAAATCTAAAAAACATAAACTGGTGGGCTAGCCTAGAGTAAGTGGTTAATAATTTTTTATGCTTTCAAAAATGGACTCATTCGGTCAACACTATTACTATCAGGGGCAGTGTTCTCTGCACATGGGATAACAAGACAAGGTCTGGAATTTGCATTCCAGTGGATGAGAGATAGACAATAAGCAAATATAAATAATGAAATTCTGAAGGAAAGATGAAGAAAATGAATCTGAATGGCATGACCGTGATAGGGATGTTACTTTAGATACAGACGTCAAGAAAGATCTCTCAGGAAAGGCACCTGCTAAACTAAGATCTTATTCAAAAAGGAGCTACCTTTGCTTTAGCGTTCAACCAGTTCCATCAATAAAACTCACCATTTTTAGCCCCTCTATTCATATGTCACCTACAACAAACTGTTTTGAGTGGCATTTTAACGTACAATGATATTAAGTGGCTATAACACATGTTTTTTTTCTCACAAGTGTTACTGGGGAAAACCATTCTTATACGAAATAGAAAATATCTTTTCATTTTGTTTTGGCCAAAAATAGAAAAACATGGCAATAAGAGGTAATAAAATTAGCAAAACCCTGTTCATTTAAAACTAAAAAAGCTCTAATGTCTGAAAAAATAACAGTCTTGTGGTTTTTGTTAGTCTGCTCATCATTTGTAGCCCAGGGGCCTATGAGCTTTGATGGGGCTCACTGGGCTCATTCTAGCTCCATTCGTGCTCTTTAGAATTCAGAAATTTTATTTTACAGTCAACTTTGTCAGGAAAAGAGACTATCTCCCTCCAAGCCACTAAACACCAACAAGTTTCTCCCTTAGGCTACAGAGGCCCTAGAGTACAGTTAGGTTACAGTAGCGTTTCCCTGTAAGTGAAGGGGTTGGAGGTTCTGTAACCACACCCCTGCTTCAATGTCCTTTTTGTGAACATTTCTGAAGATATTGAACTCAGATTCTACACTGACTCATTCGACTCAAACACACGTTCTAGCATGTTTGGCCCTTGAAGCCAACTGGGTGAGAGAATAACAAAGCTTTAGCTTATCTGGATTCAGAAACTGGTGGAAAATAGATGTGATGAGCCGGGAAACATGGGATATGGGTTTCTCCAGCTCTAGTCACCTGAGGACATGACTTCTGTTCTGGTTACTACATTTTAAGTGGGACATGAAAAACATGTCTCTCCATGAGGACAATGAGTCTAATGATATTGGGTAGGGAAATAATAACTCACCAAAAAATAATTGAGAAAAACCAAAATGTTTCACCTGAAGAAAAACAGTCTAAAGCAGTGGTTCTCAACCTTCTGGCCCTTTAATTACAGTTTCTCATGTTGTGACCCAACCATAAAATTATTTTCGTTGCTACTTCATAACTGTAATGTTGCTACTGTTATGAATCGTAATGTAAATATCTAATATGCAGGACGGTCTTAGGCGACCCCTGTGAAAGGGTCGTTCAACCGCCAAAGGGGTCGCGATCCACAGGTTGATAACCGCTGGTCTAAAGGGAAATATTTGAATAATTGAAATTTACTTAGTGCCTTCTTAAATACCAGTCCATAGCAGACCAAAGAGTAAAATGGTTAAGCCCAAGGGTTTGCTACCAGACAGACCTGCGTTCAAATCCTGGTTTTATTACCACCTTACTACCTACTACCTACCCAGCCTCAACTGTCTCCCATGTGAAAATACCACCAGTCTCATAGGGATGGGAGTATTAATAACTCAGTGTGTATAAAGTTCTCATCACAGCACCTGGAACACAGTAAATATT
Organism: Myotis yumanensis; assembly: GCF_028538775.1. Classification (NCBI taxonomy): domain Eukaryota; kingdom Metazoa; phylum Chordata; class Mammalia; order Chiroptera; family Vespertilionidae; genus Myotis; species Myotis yumanensis. The sequence continues at coordinate 145,449,368 of NW_027223754.1, read as the reverse complement.
TAATAAATGGTTTCTGGTTTTGCCCTTTCTCAACAACCCTATGACGTGAGCAAAGCAGGACTTGCCATTTTGCAGATGAAGAAATTGAGAGTGAAAGTGATAGGTGACATCTGAGGTCAAAGATGAGGAGCTAGATTAAAACGGGTTTTATTTCATCGAACTTGAAAGGCAGTCATGGAATAAGCTGAATTACTCTTTCAGTGAACAAGAACTAGTTGGCGAACGATTCAGAAAGTCAGAGGTGAGCTTAATCTAAGTAAGATTCATTCATCAGATGTCTTGGATATCAAAGAAAGTCCATTATAGTGAGTGAGAAGCCAGATCAAATAATGGCTAACTTCTCAATTCTCAATGTTTTAAATGAATTATTGTGTTAGTTTTCCTGAAGGGTGTGATATTGTGATTGATAATAAGAAATATATATTTGGTTTTGGTCCCCCTTCATGGCACAGAGCTCCTACAATCCTTTGAATTTCCCAAGTGATGAGAGCCTGGAAGGTGTCTCTTGTTATGATAATGAGGTGAATTTTGGGAAGTCCCAAGGTCACCTAAGGATTGCCAGGGAACCACCATGTGATTAGAGGTAGGAACTTTCAGTCCCACCCCCTCCTCCATCCATCCCATCCCACCCCCACCTCCAGGAAGGGGAGAGGAGCTGGAGATTGAGTTTAAGTTAGCCAAGATTTAACCATTCATGCCTGTGTAATGAAGCCTCCATAAAAAACTAAAGCAGAGAGTTCGGAGAGCTTCCTGGTTGGTGAACATGTGGAGATGAGAGAAGTGACACGCTTGGAGAGGACATGGAAGCTCCCTGCCCTTTCCCCATACTTTGCCTTATGCATCTCTTCCTTTGGTTTGTTTCTGAGCTATATCCTTTTTATAATAACGTGGTAATCTAGTAAGTAAAATGTTTCTCTGAGTTCTGTGAGCCACTCTAGCAAATTAATTGAACTCAAGGAGGGGGTCTTTGGAACATCCACCTACATCCAGCTTGTCAGATGCACAGGTAACAACCTGGGACTTGCAATTGGCATCTGAAGAGGTGGTGGGAGGAACCACACATTGGAATTAGTGTCAGAATTATAGGAGAAATTTTAGAAATTTAGTAAATTGCTGAGAAAGGCAGTAAAATCTTTTTTAAAAAAAATATTGGCCAAGTTTTGTTTTGTTTTTATTGATTTCAGAGGGGAGAGGGAGAAACATCGATAAGAGAATCATTGATCAGTTGCCTCCCCTAATGGGGACCAAGCCCGAAATCCAGACATGTGTCCTGACTGGAATCAAACTGTGACCTCCTGGTTCTTGGGTCGATGCTCAACCACTAAGCCACACCAGCTGGGCAAAGGCAATAAAATCTTAAATCAACATCATGAAAACTAGAGCACATAGCTGTGTGTCATGATGGGCATTCAGTCAGTCCATTCAGTGATGATGAAAGATAAAGACTTGTGCCTTAAATTTGCCCCTTCTTAGAGACTTCAGCTCTTGACCACCTCTGACTCTTCCCTAAAGCTATTGAAGAAACTATCAACTCTCCAAGGTTATATTGTTACTGGCAGGGTTGGCAGCGCAATTGGACCTTGGTTCTTGAGTTCAGCAAAAAGAATTCAGAGGCAAGAACTCAAACTATAAAGGAAAGTTTAGCTGGCAGTTGTGGCTCAGTTGCGAACATTGATTTATGAATCAGGAGGTCACAGTTCGATTCCCGATTAGGGCACATGCTCTGGTTGTGAGTTTGATCACCAGTAGGCAGCCAATTAATGCTTGTCTCTCATCATTGATGTTTCTATCTTAGCCCTGGCTGGTTTGGCTCAGTGGATGGAATGTTGGCCTGTGGACTGAAGGGTCCTGGGTTTGATTTCCGATCAAGGGCACATGCCCGGGTTGTGGGCTTAATCCCCAGTGTGGGGTGTGCAGGAGGCAGCCAATCAATGATCCTCTCTCATTATTGATGTTTCTATCTCTCTCTGCCTCTCCCTTCCTCTCTGAAATCAATAAAAATATACATTTAAAAAATAAAACAACACCCTTTTAAAAAAGAGAGAGAGAGGGAGAAAGTTTACTTAGAAAGTTATAGAGGTTGTAGAAGTGAGCCAGCCAGGTTGGGTGGGCTCAGGAAACAAGTTACAGAAGCAAAAGAAGGGCCATTGGAGTTTAGGAGAGAGAAAGGCAAAGGTAATTCACCTGGAAGAAGTGTAAGGGTTTTAAAAACTGGGAGTTAGGGAGGTATTAGGGGAGAATCTCAATAAAATATTCATCAGCTTTATGCTGATGCACCAAAATGAGATTTAGTCCCCTAACTTAATCTGTCCTTGGGTGTGGTTGGCTTAGGGCAATTTAAGCTATTTATTTACCCTCTGGTTGTAGAGAAGTGTCCTTAGTTAGGGAAGATAGGATTTTTTTTTAAATTTACTACATGGCTGTAAACTGCTTGGCTATTTAACTATCTGTCTCAGTTTCCCTATTCCACTTGTCCTGGCTTACTAGTATGTCTCAATAGTGGGTTTAAAGTCTATTCTTTCTGTTGCTCTCTCTCCCCAGGTAGTGAGAGGGGAAGATAAAGGCCAATGAAGCTCAGGAGTCACAGCATAAAGTCACAGAATGTACCAGCTCAAAGATCATGGATAGCCAAGTTGACAAGTCATTTGTCACTTTTTCTCTTTAGCTGTTTTTAAGTCCTTATACGTCTGCCTCTCACTCCACTTTTTGTCTTTCTTCTTCCCCCTTTTGAATTCCAGGCTATAGATATTAGAATACTGAGGTGACATATTCAGTAACTGATTAGTTAGGCTTCCTTGATCATAAGTAATGAAGGAGAGTGAAGAGTAATTAATTGAAAAGGCACACATGGCCATAAGAACAAGAGCCTCAAGGGAACATGGGGACAGGAAAATTGACCTAGGGACCTTAGTGGGGTGTGAGAAGTGGAAGGCTCTCTAGGAATGAAGTGTTTAATTTATGGATCTCTCACCCCTCGAGTGACCCAGTTTTTCTTTGTTTTTGCTTCAACTACTTCTATTGCTACCAATGACCATCTCTATTCTGTAACTTTTCTCTAACTCATAGCTTTATAACTTGGTATTATTCATGACTTCAGCCCACTGTCCCCTCAAAGAGACCAAACCTCCCCAAGGTTTCACTTTAGGACCCTCACTTACTACTATTGCCTTGCCTTTTTGTGTAGCTTCCACTCCAACTCTAGAAGGGAAAGAATTAGATTGTTCATTGTCCCTGTGGGGCAAGGCTTTGGGGGATAGGCCATCTCAGGTCACTGCCCAGACAATGGATAGGCTATCTCTTGGTCACATGATTCATTTACTGATGGCGGTAAGAGGGAGAAGTCAGGGTCACATGGTCAAAATCCTGACCATCTATGCTTAAGGAACCAACCAGGGTCACCTCCCTCTCAGGCAACCATGGGCTCTTGAATTGGCCTGTTCTGTATATGTGACTAATTTTGATTTTCCTTACCAAGGGAGACAGATTGGAGGTACGTACTTGTCCAGCCCAGTCACGCCCCATATTTGTAATTGTTTCCCAGGCACAACTCCTGTTAAATTCTCCTTGGCTTAAACCAGATCAATCAGATACTCTTGCCAAAGGATTTGGAATTAGGACACTAAAACAGTCTAAGTCAGATGATGATGGGATGGGTGCTTAAACTGAAAGATCAAACAGAATTTTGGCTAGCACTGACACCATGAAAAGCCAAAATTATATGTACATTTAAGTTTTGAGAGGGCCTGGCCAGATAGCTCAGTTGATTAGAGCATCATCCCAGTCAGGGCACATAAAAAAATCAACCAATGAATGCATAAATAAGTGGAACAACAAATCAACAAATCTCTATGTGTGTGTGTCTATTTCTCTCTAAAATCAACTAAAAAATTTTAAAAGCATCTACCAGATTTTTTTTTTTTAAGTTTTGGGAAGCAGAAATAGCCACTCTGTAGAGAAAAACAAAAGATGTAGCAAGCAGAGAGAAGAGGAGGCAAGCAGTTCCATGAAAAATGGACTTTCTGGAAAGTTCCATTTCCTAGGTGGCCTGGTCATGCTTTTTGTCTTGTTCTTAGAGATCTCCATGTTGATTGTTATATGTCTTTAACTGACCCCCTTTTTCACTCAAGCTAGTGCGAAGGGCTTTTTGTTGAGGTTATTTATTGTCACTCACAAGCAAGCCCTTTCTAACTAAAATGCCTACCTCCACTGTCCAAAATTCTATTAAGATAGGTCATTTATCCTCTCCACAGGAAATCAGTTCGAGGATGGAATGCTTCCAGGAGTTTAACTACAATAGAAAGGAAACATCAGGAGGGGGAACATGGTTTCTCCCCATATTCTTCACTATGTTTTCTTCTTTTAATTCAATTCTTCAGATTTAACCAGAAGGGCTGTGAGCAACCAGAAATATGGCTGTCCCCTCAGGGAAGGATATTAGCTGAGTATCTAGGCAGTTTTATTCCCACCTTCACACAGCACTCCCCTGCCCCAGTCCCCCAAATCACAGTTCCTTCCTGGGAACACTGGGGACAGGAAATTTGATCTCTAGAAGGCTCTGTGATGCCATGTATTCTAAGAGACCTGCTCTTTTCTCAGCTTTTAAATACAGACTTGCTTAATACCAGTGTAGTCTGTATAAAAACATGCAATCATCTGTGGTCACAGCCTCTATAATCCTCAGTAATCTGTCAAGGTCAAAATACAACATTGCTGAAAGCTCAAACCTCATATTGGATTTGAAGGGTTCCAATAAACAGCACCTTTTCTCTTGGCCTGAATTCTAAATAAGTGAGAAAAAAAGTAAGGCAGAGATGATCAATCTAGCATATTTTCTAATCATTAACTTAACATTGCAGACTGTGGTTTAAATACCTCAGCAAGCGAGCTTTCCAGAGTTAGCCATATTCTTTTCTAAGGCACTGCAGCATTGGATGACCACAGCCTCCCCACATAGAGACCAGGCTCTCTATAGTTACTCCATGGAGCAGCAGAATTGATGGTTCCTAGTTCCAAAATTTTTTTAAAGCTTTATTTTTTTAAAATATATTTTTATTGATTTCAGAGAGGAAGGGAGAGGAAGAGAGAAATAGAAACACCAATGATGAGAATCATTGATTGGCTGCCTCCAGCACACCCCCCACTGGGGGATCAAGCTGGTACCCAGTCATGTGCCCTGATCGGGAATCGAACCATGACCTCCTGGTTCACAGGTTGACGCTCAACCATTGAGCCACACTGCGGGGCCTACTTCCAAATTTTTAAAAAAGGGAATAGGGATTACCCAAGCAGGCCAGATGCCTCTCCCAAACTCACTAATAAGAACTATCATTCTTAGAGGCATTTCGTTGAGCAACTACATTAATGATTTTCCAAGTCTGGTCCCTAGGAAACTGTTAGAAATTCACATTCTCAGGCTTTACTCCATACCTACTGAATCAAAACTCTGGAGATGGAGCCCAGCTGTGTGTGTTTTAATGAGCCAGGGGATTCTGATGCAAGCTCAAGTCAGAGGACTGCATTCTACTGCCCACAGGAGTTTGGTCTTAATGGGGAATTGAGCTATCACCCCTAAGGCAAGGGAGAACAGGAGACAAAAGAAAAAGTAGTAATCCTGAGAGTAGACAAAAGCAGAGTGGTGAAGGCAGACAGGAGAAAATTTATATTCAAATTAAAGAAAAATGAGTGAAAATGTTGGCTAAAGCATTGACTAAGAAATATTTATAGAACTTTGTAGATATCTCCATCCTGTTTACATTTTTCTACAATTTGTGTAGTACACATTTAGATTAATTCAATCATTTAGTAAATACGCGTTGAGTGGTTCCTTTGAGGAGGAATACAACATAGTGGTTGAACATTCAGATTCATAGGTCAGGTGGCCCAAGTTCAAATCCCAGCTCTAACCCATAACAGTTGTGTGACCTTGGGCAAGTTTCTTCACCTCCCTTCCTCAGAGTGCTCATCTATAAAATGATGTTAATAAAATACCCATAATATACTACATCCATCAACAAAGTTCATTTTCCAATTAACTGTAAAAATCAAGAGCAATATGGAGCATGGAGATTAGAAAAGGTCTCCTTTTTATTGAAGAGATCTGCAGGTCATGTGTGTCTGATACTTATCTGATTAACTCCTCAAATTTTAAAACTCTATTCCATAGCTTGACATTTTGGCTAAAACTTGCTAACCACTGAGAGGTTTATTGGAAGCAACAATAAGGATGTAGGCCACAAAACGGAGGAAGAAAATATTTTTTTTTTCAGTTTTAATAGTTTATGGACAATGGGATGTAAAATGGTTTGTTGGGTTGGTTATATGCCTGATTCAGTGTGGGGCATTGCATAAAGATGTCCAGAGCTGATTAAGTACGTGGCATCACCTGAAGCAGAAGGTTGCAGTCTCATTTCAAAGGGCATTGGTACCAAAGTGATGGAAGGTTATTTCACTACCTGAAGGCCTATTGATAAAATGAAGATTTTCATGGTTCACCATTAAAAAGTTTTTGAGAGATTAGAACAAGCAAGGTTCCAGACACTAACCTCACCTATATTGTTTACTAGTCCTCTATTTGATGATAGTGTGGCAGAGATGTTTAGCTGTTCCTAAATATGTATTCTGTCCTTCATTCTGGAATTTTTATTGTCTACATAGACACCCAAAATAAAAACATTTCCCAGCCCCCTTTGCAGTGGCCAAGTGTCTGTGTTCTGAACAATGGGACAAAAGCAGATGTGACATGTTTAGTTTGTTGGAAGTACTTTTACGAGAGGTTTGTCCTTGTTTTTCCTTGCTGCTAAATGGAATGTGAACAAAAGGGTTGGGACTGGGAACATCTTGAATCATCAGGATCACCACCTAAAGAGAGCTGTTGTGCAATTTAGGAAAAGGCCCACCCTCTCGGTAGAACTTGGGGCCCAGGTAGTCCCTTTGAGTGAATTTTTTTAAAGGCCCCACTTCCTCAAGGCCAACTCAACCAGTGCCAACTCAATCAGATACCTGATATGCTGATCCTGGGCTCAATTTCAGTTGCTACTTCAGCCTTTTGCCCACGTGCAGGACCTGAACAGCAGAACCACATGTGGCAGCACTCTTGAAAATGGAGGTCACACAGGACAGAGCACAAGACAGACAAGACAGTTCCCAGGTCTCATCACCATGGAGTGCCCTACCAGTCAGCCCTAGCCCACCTACTTGGATTTTTACTTGAGAGAAAATTCTATCTTGTTTAAGCCACTGCCATTTTCATTGCCAACATAGAGGCTCATTTGCAACATACTGGAAGCCCTGTATTTTACTCTTGGCTATTCTGACTCATAACCCTTCTTTCCCCCCTCCTCCTACTAGTTCACATTGCTTTTATGAGTACCTCATTAATCAGTCACTCAAAATGAATACTACCAATTATCCTCTGCTCTGCATTCTGTGATTTTATCTTTCCACCACTAGGACCAGAGCTTCTGCCAGGTTAGCCTCATTACAGTAAAATCTTCACATTGATTCCTTCTGACTTAAGACCGTCTGCTAATGGACAGTTCTGTTATTTTGGAGAATAACACCAGGGATGATTCACTGACTTTAGATGGCAGTGTTCTTTGTTGTTTCTTTATGTTTGCTTGTTGTGTTTCTTAATTAGACAGCAACTAACTCATGCTTGAGCATTGTTAGGGTCATATGCTCCAAATGACGGTAATGAGATTATGTCCAGAAAAAGCAACTATCATTTTGTAGCATATCTTTGCCCTCAAAATTTTGGAAAATGACCTGAAACTAAAAATATTACTTATTTTTTTAAAGATAACTTCTATTATATGATCTCTCAACACCCCTGAGGTCAGTGCACATATTTCCATTTTGTAGATGTGGAAACAGACAAGGAGCAATGAAATGGCCTGCCACAATTACACACTAGTTAGTGGAGCTAAATCTAAAATCCAGATCTTTTAGATAGGTGTTTTCATTACTCACATTGGTTCACACTCCTTTTATTTCCTGAAACTATTTCTTTGTAGCTCCATTTCAAGCCAGCAGGAAGTGCCAACCGTACCCACAGGCAGTCTCGTTTTTGACTGTACAATGTGCCAAGTTGAGTGTTTGTTTTGGTATTGGCAGCAGATGCCCTTATCTCCATTAATGCAAACAGCTCCCAGTCCCCTATCACTCTTCCTAATTGGTCCACCTCCCTTAGGCTGTTTGCTATCATTCTCTTTCATGAAGTTTACATCACTAGGTAAAGAACACTTGCAAGATTTAAGCTGCTTGATTGACCAAACATAGTAAACCCATCTTTGATTTTGACTGAGTAGATCATCTTGAAGCTTTCAAATTACCAAGTAAAGGACAAAGGCAGTACATTCTTTTAGAACAGCTGTGCAAATAGTTTTCATGTTTGGATTTAGGCTTTTTTAAATTCATAGAATATGGCCCTTGAAGAGTCATATTCATTTATACTTTGGGTGGCCTCCAAAATGTATGTCTTGCACAGAAGTAAAATATTCATTGTTCTATGCTATGTGTGATACAACTGACTCAGTTTTAACATTCTATTCACTATCTTCTATGCAATGATATATTTTTACATTGAAGGAAAAAATCCAGACCCATCAGTCTCGTCACTTGACCAATCGGATTGGTCCCAGAAATTGTTTTTATTTTTTAAATGATTTTATTGATTTTTTTAGAGGGAGACAGAAACATTGAGAGAAACATCCATCAGCTGCCTCCTGCACGTTCCCTATTGGGGATCAAGCGTGCAACCTCAGGCATGTGCCCTGATCTGGAATCAAACCAGCAACCTCTTGGTGCACCAGTCGATGCTCAACCACTGAGCCACACCAGCTAGGCTGAATCTTCTTTTTTTTAGAAATATATTTTTATTGATTTCAAAGAGGGAGAGGGAGAGAAACATTAATGATGAGAGAGAATCACTGGCTGCCTCCTGCACATGCCCTGACCTATGAGGTCATGGTTCGATCCCTGGTCAGGGCATGTGCAGGAGGCAGCCACTGAGCCGCACTGGTTGGGCTGAATCTTCTTTCTTCATGAAACGAGGAAGCACATGTCCCTATAAGCTCATGCAAATTTTTTTTTGCTTCCCCACTGAACTTTTTTACTCCTGGCATTACTGAGTTCCACATTAAAAAATTTCTAGTGCTGGGCAAAAATGTCATTTGGAAAAATCAGTTTAAAACATTGAAGACTGGACCATCTCCAGGTAGATTCTACATTAATAGGACAACATGACTCTTAAAGACAGTAATAGACTATAACTTGATAGCCTTAACTGGGACTGAAACAGAGCTCTGCTAAAGTTGTTGATATTAGTACATATTGAAAGTAGCATTTTATTCATGCATTACCCCAGAAGTTAGGGGGAGAAAGAAAACTAGTAGCAGCCATTAGATTGCTACTAATTCCAATCAGACTCTCCACATCAAGGCTGCTTAAACTGGGCCTGATATGAATGACTCCTACTCCGTCAGTCTCATATGGACTTACAAGCACAACATGCCCCAAGAGGTCTCCCTTCTGGACAGATGTGGCTGTTGTAGAATTCTGAATGTCTTACCTGTCATCATGTCTAACAAACTGTCAGTTGTGAATGAATTTGCACAAAGCCAAAGAAGCTTTGGGGAAGTCTGTACAGGTTTCTAAACATATGCAAACCATTTTACAATACTCAGATTTAAGTGGCAAATAGTTTTTGAAAGGGGTATTACTGGCTTCAATTTTTCCTCCTATTTTATGTTTTAGGCAATAATTCACTTTCATCCAATAAGACTTTCTCAACCTCCTACCGATACTTGGAGCCCCTTTGGAGATGCTTCTTTGGCATGTGGTCTTCTTTTCTTACATTTGGGGACCTTTTTATTCATCTTTGTATTGAGTGTTTAGGAGAGCTCAAATTCATTCTGGAATTTAAAAATGCCTGATTGTCCACTGTGGGAACTCTGAAAATGTGTTGTGGAGTCCCTCTTATGAAGGCCACTAAATAAAAAGTGGAGACAAGTCCTATAGCCATTTTACCATCTATGAAAGACAGATACAGCTTTCTATTCAGTACTTTAAAGATGTCAGGGAGAGAAAAAAATTTAAAACTTCACATTAATTGCAGATATCTCAATCAAGTAATATTCAAGAAGCACTGCATAGCTATTACTGGGGAAGGTGACATGAGTGATAGGAGATCAGAATGAGGGCAGGATAGGGCAGCATGTCCTTAGGTGGTCCTTCACTGACCCCCGAAATAGTAAACACACAACTAAAAAATACATATAGGAAGTGAGGGGACTTGTAAATCATGAGGAATGAAAAAGAAACACTATCAAATGTTCCTTAGAGACCTGCCTTTTCTTAAATAGTTCTTGTTCCAAAATGCTCTGCTATAATCAGTTAATTTGTACTGAGGGTCATAATCCTCAAACCTGAAAGGTCATTAAAATTGTATTTCCCCATTCTTCCCCCACACTATTAGCACACAGACTAGAAAGCAGACTTAAGGAAATTATGACTTATCTGTGAACATGAGACAGCTTTAAGCAACAACATTGGCCCTGCTTTGTATTATAGCCACATGTTCCTACTTTTTCAACAACCTTGAAAAATAAATATTTGAACTACAATCTTCAATAAAGTCCCTCTACATTTGTTGTCAGCCTTAATCACCTTTTGCTTGTCTGCTCAGTGCTTTTAGCTCTTAGATGTTGCACCTGGAGATTCCAGCCTGCTTTATGAGGTAGGTTTATATGCCCTTTAATTGAAAGCAAACCGCCTTAGATAATCCAGTGACAACAATGTTACAAGGTCCACTTTCCGTTAAAAAGCAAATAGAAATATTAGGCTGTTCTCTAAAATGAAGAAAAACACATGAAAATACACCACAATCTTCCTTTATCAGAGATAAACCCCACAGTCTAAAATGCCTCTTTTGTGCTTTTTCTCCCCCGTGGAGGGAGTGGTGGAGTGCAAGGGACTGCAGTCCTCAATGACTAATCTTTTCTTACGATGACATTTCTCTGCCCAAAGAAAGACTTTAGTCACATAGTATGTTAAACATTGTATTCATGCTACTACAATAACTGTACCAACTTTAACCCCAAGTTTTATTTAATATTGTAGTTATTACTTGTTGAATATGGAAGAATGACAGAAATATAAGCCTCACTCCTAAGCAGTGTTTGCTACTTTTCTGTGTAGGTTAAAGTGAGTTTGTGAAATGACATAGAAAAGGTGACAGAAGAGGCATCTTTAAGGCAATGTAATTTCTGTAAGATAGCTTCATGATTTTAAATAGCAATATGACAAGTGATCAAAACTGAAACAATTGGTTAATATATGCTAGGGCTTTGTCTGCATGACTATGTACAGCATGTGAACACCGCTGGAATTGTTACATTGCACAGCTTGTATAGCTGAATTAGGATTGTAAGTACCAATGAAAGTTATTTTTTTTTTTTTAAAAAAAGGGCGAAAAGTTGCTGCTGATGGAATTGTTGAAGAAACAAATGGAGGTTTTAGAATATACAAAAAACCAAAACTTAGTACTATCTCCCAAAACAGATGAGATTTCAGCCAATATCAAAACTGTTAGAATATGGGGCAAACAGACCGGAAGTATTTTTCCAAGTACCTAACAATGGCTTTCAAATAATAAGAGTAGGAAAAGCATTCAAGGTTAAATAGTAAATGCATACAATGGAGAAATACCCCTTTGGGATTACCATCTTCCACCCAAATGTCTTTGGTTTTAGAGAAAAACAAATTAGTTTCTTTTTGGTTTAATGAGACACACTAGATCAGTGATTCCCAAAGTGGGCGCTGCAGCGATCCAGGGGGGCGGTGATGGCCACAGGTGCATTTGGGGGCGATGAGTAACTGCTATTAAAATTTAAAAAAAATTAATTTCCAGGGGCTGAGTAATATTTTTTCTGGAAAGGGGGCGGTAGGCCAAATAAGTTTGGGAACCACTGCACTAGATAAATGGGTTTCGTTCTTGACATAACCAAACAGCTCTTACTAGCTAAATATGCACTGTCTGGTAGTCGCAGAGAAGGGCCTCAAACATGGTTTTATTTTGATTGAGCATCATACAAACATATAGATGTACAAATTTGCCTAGTATTTCCTGGAGCTGCTATTCTGCAATAGATTACACTGTAGCCGTAGGACCAGATTTGTTACAGTTGTGTGTGTGTCATTAATAACTTTTCTAACAAGGTGCAAAAAAACCCCAATATAGGCTAAAAACAAAACAAAAAGCAAGGTCTCTTTTATAATTTGGTCAAATTAATACTCAAAATAAGACAGCATGTCACTAAGCAAATTATTCAAACTACAGTGGGGAGATATTTTCTAAACACTGTGGTCTTAAGAACAAGGAATTGAATGGTAGGGCAAACCTATCTGTTCACTGTCCTCAAAACAGAACAAGACCAGAAAAGAACAGATTTGGAAGTGACTTTATGGGAAAGCAGGTTCAAAATAAGAAAATACTGATATAGTTATAGGATATAACTGCCTATCTCCTTCATCCCTTCCCACAAGGGTGTGAAAAGTGAATAAAGACAGCAACATTTTTTAAAAAGTTAACTTATATTAAAAATATTTTGTTTATAAACAATTTTAATACTACAACGTATTTCAATACAAAGCAGTTCAAAGATTAACTGTTCTTTAAACTGTTAAACTTTATTATAAATTAAAATTTCATTACAAAAAAATTGCACATAATATTTGACCACTCTTAGGTTCTGATGCACTGGTATTTGCAATCGTTTCTTTAATCTTCAAGTTAAACAGTCTCGTCAAGGAGTCCAGAACGTAGAAAGGGCAATAAACAACCCTGTTAGAGCATTCAAGTGCAACTAGCAGACTTGTGGCCATGGCAGTTACACTTTCCTTAAGATGGATTGCTTAAGTTTAAATCCTGAAATGAAGAATCTCAAAAGGTTTAAAGAGGAAGAACTAAAAGGGACTGCCTGCTTTTACTGTAAACACAGCCCTGGAAATTAAATCCCAAACAAGAATCTCTCAGGCATCAGAGTGTCAAGTGAATCAGGACTAGCACAACATAAAAGGGGAAAGTAAAAAATAAAAACAAAAACAAAGCAAAATTAAAATATATGTCAGTCACTTTGAAGAACTATACTTACGTACATGATGTTATGAGAATCTGGCAGGGCCTAGAGGCAGACCAACACGAAGTTCATTTATCCAACCGAAGAGGATCATGTTCATTGCTTCCGATTTTGAGGGCAGGATATTGTAGGGGACTTGATATGATCAGTAATGCTTGTCTGCATTACACAGACCTTAGCCAGGGATCAGCCTAATCTTGAAGGATCATTCGAATAATTTTGGCAATTATTATAAGGACTTAGAACTGACTGTGCACCCAGTGTTCAGTGATTCTTGCTTTCTGTTTTGTAACTGTTTAAATTTAAGAGCTCATTTAGGCTGACTCCAATCTCTTGGCACTTGGAAACTAGTTTTCTCAGGTTATCAGTTTTACCTCCTTCTGAAGCTTCAAACAAGAGTTGCTGTAAAAGACAGGGAAGCATAGAAGTAAGATTTAGCTAGATTCCGAGCATTACCACATCAATGGATATGGCACATGCAGAAAATTTATAGGAAAACTTCAAGGTGAAATAAAAGATAAAAAGCATTACATCTTTCCACAGTGATGCACAAAGAGGTAACTTCTGTAAGGCTCTCTGATATAAACGGTGGACCTATAAGATAGATATACACACAATTCCATCAGGAAACATGGTGAAAAACACCTTCATAATTTTATTTGAACTATACTTATTATTATTCATAATTACTATGAGTATTCAAGATAAAATTGTTACATTGGGTTTGGGAGTTTCCAAACATTTACATTTCTTGGAATGTTAACTTCTATGCCTTATTCCTTTTAAAAGTCAATAAAAGGGGCAGAATAGCTTAAAAAACATGACCCATCTGATAGTCAATTATGGCTTACCTCTCTTTGTCCCTTTAAAACAATCTCAGCAGCAATGGCTCTAAGAAAAAAAAAAGGAATATAGAAAAGGGAAAAGAAAAATTTATATATCTTTGAACAAAATGAGATACTACCACTGGCAGAATACTGACTGTGGGAATCTGAGTACAAAACTTCCTGAAAGTAACAGGCTAAACTTCCAAGGAGGGTAACCTATAGTGAAAAGAAAAATTCAACAATTTTTATCAACTTTACAAGAATAAAGCAGACCAGTGTTTTGAACACAAATAACGTTCAAGAAAAATTCGTAATTACTAGTAAAAAAATACCTGGCACTATCACCTTTAAGTCAGGGAAATCCCCGAATTTCAAAAAGGATGGTCTTAAAATGTGTGTAATAGATTTATGTATTTGATAACAGTATTGTTATCTAAATGTTCTCTTTCAAAAAAAATTACAATTCTATCTATTTTGCGTTTAAAGCAATTGTTTATGAGCTTTATATGTTCAGTATAAAATCTCAGCAGTGTCAAAAACAAATGTAAATTAAAAATCTGTCCAGGAAAAAAAAAATGAAAACAATAGATGTCATTTAAAATTTACCTGTCTGGAGCAAACTTTACAAATAAAAGCAATAGCTATAAAAACATATATATGATTGTTGCATTACATTTTCCAGGTGGCCAGGCATGTTGGGATATTATATGTAAACATCTTGGCTTGAAGTTTCAGAATCTGAACATTGCTTTCTTCCCATTCATGATGAAGTAGCCTGCAAAATATATTCAGGAAAATGAACAAAGCATTGCAAGTGTAGGAAACCCCCAATGTGCTCTATGAACAGAATGTTTGTTGAGGTGCAATTTCTGGTCAGTTAAATTCCATCAAGGCTATTCAATAAGTATGTATAGAATGCCTCTTACAAAAATTACCCTGGGGCAGGAAAATGCAAACTAGCAAGCGTTCCAGTCAAGACCTATGCCATCTTCAACAAACTAAAATAAGGCCCATGTAGTTTTATAGAATACTAAAGCATTCTCTCCAAATTATAACTCCATGTGCCCCCTCCCCCAAGTTTTCTAAAATAATGACTTGATACAACAATTTCCTGATATTTTTCTCTCTTTATTAAACAGAATATACTTAATTATGAGTGTTTCTTGAGCTAACATGTAAGTATAGTGACTAATTACTAAGTTCTTTATTCTGAAAAAAAGACAAGGAAATTAAAAGCAACAAAACAAAGAAGTGGAGCATTACCAGAAAAACTAACAATTAAACTACCTGTATTCCAAAATGCTATCCTAGCAGAAACTTGTCCAAAACAACCACATTTTCCTGTTTCACGAGTTTCACCAAAGACGATGTTGCATATCGTATACAAATTTCTGTAATTGGTTTCTGTAGATTAGCATGCTTTCTAATAATTTTTTTAAATGCTATGGCTATTTTTGTCATAGCCTTAGGCATTTAAATGTGTTTCAATCTCTCTCTTTTTAATTGATTTTTAGAGGGAGAGGAATCATGATGTGAGAGTAAAACATGGAGCAGCTGCCTCCTGCACACCCTCTACCAGGGATAGATCAGCAACCTGGGCATGTGCCCTGGCCTGAAATCTAACCAGCAACCTTTTTGGTGCACGGGACAATGACCAATCACCTGAGCCACACCAGCCAGAGCTGTTTTTCAATCTCTTATACCCATTTTCCTACATACATGCTAAGAGGAATGTAAATACTCTGAAACACAAAGGAATATTTGATAAATATTTTAGGTACCTTAAGATCCAGCCATCTGTTTCTAAAACAAACTTAGAAACAGAAGACACAATTGATGCAGTGAGAATGACTGCACAAGTAGAAGCCAAAGCATTAGTATATAGGGTACCTTTTTGAATTAAAAAGTAAAATTCTTAAGTGTAAAAATGAGTTTTCTCTATCAGAGAAGAGAAACTACAAAGAAATGCTCAATTAGATCTCCTTCTAATTGAATGTATGAAATCCCTGGATAAATGTTTCTCAAATGTGATTTGAGAGCTCAAGTTCAGGAATCTGCATTTGGTTCCTGGTGCATGCTAATATTTGAGATCAACTGACCTACCTGGAAATAAGTAACAGTAACCAAAATATATCAGGGGTGAGCAAAAGTATGTTTACATTTGTTCGTATGGAAAAAGACATGCAGATTATGATTATAATACAAGAATAAATTCTGTGTTTCATGTGCTCACAAGTGTAAACCTACTTTTGCCAACTCAGATATATAGTTGGCTACTATCTCTGTAACACCTTAAAAATCTCTTAATGTTCCTTTGCCATGTAAAACCACACTTAGTGCTTATAATACCTATGCTAAGAATACATGGTATGTGCTTAGGAAACACAGATGAACTTTACTAAATTATAAGCCTCCTTGCCCTTGTAACCTGCACTGTTTCCTGAAGTAACCAGAAATTTATACTGACTTTTACATGAGTAGCTATCTATTGCTTAACAACTCTAAAGTTGAAGTCATATACATCAGTGAAAAAGTAGTGGAAGAACAGACTGTTCTTATAAAGCTTAATAATAATTTTATATAAAAAGCCTATACTATTGGGCTGAGAACCAAAAGAATTTTTTTTCCTACCTCAGTGCAAGCCCGGAATTAGTTGGCATAATTGTGCAAAACTGTTCCAAAGTTTTGGAATGCTGGGTCTTTGGAACACAGCTCAAATAAAAGTAAATAACCTGCAAAGGTTGAGGGGAAAGGAAAAATAAACACAACAAGATGTGAAATCCAATTACCTATTTGTTTTAATGAGAAAACCAAAATGGTCTTAAGACATGAATGTATAAATTATAATAATGTATGATGCTATGAGTTACAGTTCCTACTATTAATTTTATTAGTGATTTTCAAAACATGAATTAGGAAATATGGTCTAGTGATGACAGCCATGGACTGAGAACACTGACAAGAAGCCAGGAGTCCGGGTTTTCATTCCTGAGTCTACCTTTACTTGCTGTATAGCTGGGCAAGTCATGGGGCTAATAATACCTGCCACATCTTGCTCATGGAATGCCCGTGTGTAAATGATTTAATGTCCATAAAGTGATTTGAGATCCTGGGATAAAGAATGGCATAGAAGTACAAAGCATAATAATTGGTTATCCCGGTTAGCAATACACCCTACCCCAAAAAAAGAAAACATGTATATGCATTGCACAGAATGAAAAGGGTCTCTGAAAATTTAAGAACAAAAAAACCTTTCATTGCTTATAAGAAGATAGCTTTATAAATTTATCATTAGTCAAAATTCTACTCTTAAAATTCTAAACAGCATCTGATTTCAGCTTTTTTATGCTTTATGAACAACCCTATTTCCTTGACAAAATATTAACAAAAAGAACAGCTACACTATTAAGCCCATTTTTACTGTGAAGTTACAGAATTTTTCATTCAGTAAAATTTTCAACTATTTGAGCAAAACATTACAAATATAATTACAATTACTTCTTTTGACCTTTCTTCTTTAATACATATTAAACCCTAACATCTCTTCAATTTTGCTTCAATGTTAAATTTTCTTAAATATACCATAATTGATATATGCATCTTAATTGAACCTTAAAGAGCTCTTTCTACGGTTGGAAGAGATAAGTAGTAAACATGATCAAGAAGAACAGTATTATAGAATTATACACTTGAAACCTGTATATTATTAACCAATGTCACCCCCCAAAATTTAATTTTTTTAAAAAGAGAAATAATAATAAATGCTAGAAAACTGATCCTAGGAAAAGCTCTTTTGATATAAAACAGGAGTTTTGCTGTCATTTTTTAAGGCCCATTCTTTTATGTAAACATCTAAAAAAAAGAAAGTTTTAAGTTCTTACCCTATTATGAAATTCATAGTTGGACCAGTAATCAGCACTGCTAAAAGGAATGGGATATCGGGCAGGGACTGTAACCAAACATCTATTCACTAAATCAGTAAACAATCTGAATTCTTGGATTTTGTTTCTGGATCCAGCAGCTCTATTATTGGCAAAGACAAGATAACTGCCAAAAGAAAAATATTATAATTTAGAATAATTAAGCCAGTAATTCTCTCATGAAGAAAGCCAATCACCCTTTACCCACCATATCCCCTTATTCCATATACCATTCTTATTAAGAGGAACTAAACTTACTCCATCCAAATCTTCTGCACTATATCAGATCTCATGGCCACCCCTAATGCTGCCTCATATGCCTCCACTGTCTCTTTAATGCTTGATTGAAGAGGATGACAAAAGCTGTTTAAAAAAATGAAGGAGAACACTGTATGTCTACAGCTCAATTCTATTAGGTAAAGGAATGACGAAGTATATTTTAAACATTACAAATATTACAATGGGATCCTTCTTTTGGTCTTTCTTCTTTAATAATGTATAAACCGTAGCATCCCTTCAATTTTGCTTCAATGAGTTTAACATCAGATTGATTTTAACACAGTGTAATTCAGTAATAAATAACAAATGCAAGCCTAGTATGCAACATTTCTCTCCACAGCTGATAATGTCTCACCAGTAAATCAGCCACAAATAAGGAACTTGGTGGTTAAACATCTCATCATCAAAATTCCCTTTACATAAATGGGCTGGAATGTCACGTGGTCCTGGGATATTTAAGAGATACCTGGGGGGAAAAATACTGTTTGAAATTATGCCTATGCACACATAAACTACTTTAAAGACAAACAAACAAAAAGAACCCCTCAGTTTCAACTTAAATTTCCTTGAAATATTTTTATAAGGTAATGACTTTAATTTTTACATGCATACCACATTGCTTTAGTCACATCTCTAGCATCATATAGTTATTATTTTATACCTGCATGAATAACTCATTCTTAAAATGATTTTTTATTCTATCCCCAAAGTTAAACCACAATAATCATCTAATTGAACCTAATTAAAACCAGAGAATAACAAATGAAGCAACCATATATCTAAAGTTGTCCCACAAAAATCTGCTTTACTCTTTTTAAATTTTTATTTAGTAAAAAAAAAAAAAAAAAAAAAAATTTTATTTAGTGATTTTGAGAGAGAGATCCATTTGTTGTTCCACTTATTTATGCATTCATTGGTTGACTCTTGTATGTGCCCTGACAAGGGATTGAATCCACAAATCTTGGCAGCTGCCTCCTGCACACCCTCTACCAGGGATAGATCAGCACCCTGGGCATGAGCATCAGTTTGATGCTCTAACTAGGGTAATCTGTGCTTTCTTCTAAAAAAAAGTTCTTTCTCATTAAAAAAAAAAGTTTTACAAGAAAACTTGTAAAAAAAAAAAAAAGTTGTATCATCCTATACACCAAGTAAGTTGCAGGGCGCATACCTAGGTTTCAGATTCCATCCCCGGTCAGGACATTGCCGGGGCACATATGGGGAGGCAACTGATTGATGTTTCTCTCACATCCATATTTCTTTCTCTTTATTTCTCTCTCTCTCTCAAATCAATAAACATATCCTTGGATGAGGATTAAAAAAATAAAGACAATCTCTCCCATACAAATACACACATACTATTACAGATTTAATATTAGACATGATATCAAAGTGTATTCTATAACATATTGGCTCATAAGACACATGTCCAAAAGAAGTCTATTGGTAAATACTGAAAACTATAGCCCCCTCCTGAAATGCCACCATACATATTAGGATATTAAAGACTCTAAAAAGTCAATTAGGAAAGGAATCTATTTGACTTTAACTAATTCAAGTTTCTCCCCAATATATTTGAATTTGTGTGTTTAATATTTACCAACATCTTCAGGAATCATGTTTTTAAAGATAATACATTGACCTCAACAATAACACACTAGTGTAACTGTTTACCTTGGATTTTAAAATTATTTCAAGGGGCTAAGTTTTAATGGACTAAAGAGGCTGTATGGGGGCTTTGGGGATAGGGGCAGATGGTAGCAAGGGAAGAAATAGGACATCTAGAAGTTAGGTCATCACCTCAACTTGGCCGTAACTAGCTATATTACCATAGAGCAGTGGTTCTCAACCTTGGCTGCACATTAGAATCACCAGGGAATCTTTTAAAATCCTGATTTCTGGGCCTCATCCTCCGGAAATTCTGTTTCTTTGTTACTAATGTTGTGGCCCCACCTCATAACAAAGAAACAGAATTTCTGGAGGATGAGGCCCAGAAATCAGGATTTTAAAAAGATTCCCAGGTGATTCTAATGTGCACCCAAGGTTGAGAACCACTGCCATAGAGTTAATTACTTATCTTCTAAGGATATTAGTTTTCTCAACTGAAAACTGAGGTAAAACGTAGACGTAAATTCAAATCTAATCTATGTAAAATTCTATTCCTAGATAAAGTGAATGAAATCTCCAGGTTAACTGTTATAGTTATCTACTAATCTTCAAATTGATTTGAAACATATGACAATTACCACATCTAGCTCTTTCTGCCTTTATACTAAACTAGGGGCCTGATGCATGAAGATTCATGCACTGGGGGTGGGTCCCTCAGCCCAACTTGCAGCCTCTCCAATCTGGGAGTTTCTATCTTTGCAATCATATGAGCGAACTTTCTGAGACTCCAACTCAGTTTGGTTTGTTGCTCACAGAATAATAGAGGTTTTTTTTTTTTTCTTTGCTTCATTGGTGGAGATTTCCTGGAAGTTTTAGGATATCTTCCCTTTAATTTTTCCTAGACACTCTGATTTTACTTATGTCTCTCACCTTTGCTTTCCCTCCATCCCCCACCACAACAGTAACTTGCTCCAGGCTCACTTTGCTCTAGTGCAGTGGTTCTCAACCTGTGGGTCGCGACCCCTTTGGCGGTCAAACGAGTCTTTCACAGGGGTCGCCTAAGACCATCCTGCATATCAGATATTTACATTATGATTCATAACAGTAGCAACATTACAGTTATGAAGTAGCAACGAAAATAATTTTATGGTTGGGTCACAACATGAGCAACTGTATTTAAAGGGCCAGAAGGTTGAGAACCACTGCTCTAGTGTCTAGGACAGTGATGGCAAACCTTTTGGCGAACCTTTTGAGCTCGGCGTGTCAGCATTTTGAAAAACCCTAACTTAACTCTGATGTGGTGTCACATATAGAAATTTTTTGATATTTGCAACCATAGTAAAACAAAGATTTATATTTTTGATATTTATTTTATATATTTAAATGCCATTTAACAAAGAAAAATCAACCAAAAAAATGAGTTCACGTGTCACCTCTGACACGCGTGTCATAGGTTCGCCATCACTGGTCTAGGAGATCCGTCTGCCACCAGAACTACAATTCCCAGCATTCCTGGTGCTCCCCACGCTCTGGGCTTCTGCTTCCGGTCCTGGGGCTGCCACCAGAACTACTATTCCCAGAATTCCTGGTGCTCCCCGTGCTCTTGGTTTTCCCTTCCTGCTCTTCTCTGTCCCACGGCCTCCCATTCTGCCAAGTCCTCCAAGCCACCAGCTCTCCCTCTCTGCTCTCCGTCTGGCGGCTTGGGGAGCCAAGTTCTCCAAGCCGTTCCACTCTCTGCTGGCTCTCCCGCTCTGCTCTCCGCCCAGCAGCTTCGGGGGAAGCGACCGAGGGAGCCACATCCCCCCAAGCTGCTGGCTCTCCCGCTCTGCTATCTGCCCGGAGCCTGTTTATGCAAATCAACCCGCCATCTTTGGCAGGTTAATTTGCATACTTACTCCTGATTGGCTGGTGAGTGTAGCGGAGGGACAGTCAATTTACATGTTTCTCTTTTAGTATATAGCATGTTACATAGGAAAGGAAATAAAGTCAAACTCTAAGTAAATATTAGAGTTCTAAGTTTTTTATTTTATAATTTCTACTCCTGAGATTTTTTTTTTACCTATTAACAGCACTGACTTCTATTAATAAACTTTGTCAATATATATATACATTTAAAAATTTATATCAATATCAGTAAATATGACAATGCCCCAAACTATCTTACACTTACTGCCATCCTTCCTAATATTTGACTTAAAAAAGATTTCCAGCCCTAGCCAGTGTGCTCAGTGGATAGTGTCGGCCAGTAGACTGAAGGACCCCGGGTTCGATTCCAGTCAAGGGCACATACCCTGGTTGCAGGCTCAATCCCCAGCCCCGTTTGGGGTGCATGTGGGAGGCAACCAATCAATCGGTGTGTCTCACATCAATGGTTCTCTCTCTCTCTCTCTCTCTGTTTCTCTCTCTCTTCCCCTCCTTTCCACTCTCTCTAAAAAAAAAAAATCAATGGGAAAAAATATCCTTGGGTGAGGATTAACAAACAAAAAAAGATTTCCCAAATTAACAGAAATGCACACTCTGTGTAAATAAGGTTATCAGACTTACCTAAAAAAAACTCACCACCAGATATCTTTTTCTTGTAACTCTGGATGAATTATGAATTATGACTATTCCCACAAAAAATTTAATAAATATGACTTATAAACAACCAGAAGATTATTTGGAGGCAATGTATTTTCAAATGTTTTTTGACACTGTTATTTATCCTGCTTCATTAGTTAACATCAAGATAATCTGAAGATCCTTGATTAGTTACTACAGCTAAAACTGGTAACATCTTTTAAGCTAAACCAATTATATCCATGCCCAATGGGAGACCAAAATCAGCAAGTGTGTAAAAAGTTTGGTTCAGCTTTGGATCTATCCTGTGCTGGAGTTTGAGATGTTTTAGCAATCTAATTTAAACAGGAAGAAAGTCATGGGAAAGCTGAATAATCTCTAAATTCCTTATAGAATAGTTTAATTCTTCTCTATTAATTTGCATTTTAATTATTCTCCTGTAATTTATTCTAAGCTATTAATCTACATATAACACAGCAGAAAGAATTTTAAAAGAGCACTGAAATCACTGTCAATAAACTGACTACCATAAGAGGACAGATGTAAAGACTAAGTCTAGGAAAGAAGAGTGGTTCAAAACTTTTTTGCCAAATCTCCAATAAAACTGCCATGCTCACAAAATATTCTACAGTGGATGTACCAGCGACTTAACAAAATGTGAGTTGTTTTTAAAAATGTTTTTATATAGCCTAGCCAGTGTGGCTCAGTGATTGAGCATCAACTTATGAACCAGGAGCTCATGATTCGATTGTTAGGGCAGAGGTTTTGGGCTTGATCCCCAGTGTGGGGCATGAAGGAGGCAGCCAATTGATGATTCTCTCTCATCATTGATGTTTCTATCTCTCTCTCCCTCTCCAAAATCAATAAAAATAGTGTCCTGATCACTACAGAGAGGTGAGGATGAAGAAAGGAAGAGAACTTAAAAAAAAAAAAAAAAATTCTTCATGATCTGCTATGACCTTGTTGTTAGAAAAAGAGATCACAGTGAAACCAAAGCAGTAAATACAGAGCTCTACATAAGTTACTAAGAAAGTGATGGTTGAGAAAAGAATCCTATAAAGCTTCTTACTCAACATTTCAGAAGCGAGAGATCTCTTTAGAATAAAGAAGAAAAAAAACAGTATGAGGCAAATTATTTATATCTACTTTATTTAGATTACCAATAAAATAAATTAAAACTCATTTTTTAAAAAATCACTTATTGTCTCAGGATAATTCACTGCTATGGTATTGTATGCTAAAATTAACAATAACAATAAATTAAAAGCAGAATGAGTTACCATGGTGTTAATATAAACCTTCATTAGTGTCTTTAAAGATTATAACACATTTTACAGCTTTCTGTTTCTATTAAATTCTATTGCCTTCCTAATGGTCTAAGAAAGTGTTCAAATATTTTTTAAAATTATTTTAAAATGCAGTCAATCCACACACACAAAAATCTGTAGTCTTCCCACTGAACTATACTCTCATTCCTCTGCAAATTAAGAGTTCTACAAACTTACCGAAACAGATCCAAGTTACTATACTTCTCAAACCCAGGTTTAAAGAAGGATGCAATAAATTTCCGCAAAAATGGAAGAAGATTATCCCCTCGATTCTATTTTTAAAAGAGGAAGGAGGAATACACGTTAGACTTACAATGTTTAATTAAAATCTTTCAAGGGAGGAAAACCCCTAAAATTCACTATTTGAGTAGGTTTCTTGAGTAGGTGGGATAGAGATAATTTCTATATTCTGATTTCCAAATTAAATTAAACAGCTTGACACCCAATACACCACAGTCTCAAGTTGCAGCCACCAATTAACTATTAAGCTTCTAATATATGTTTGGCATTGTGCTAGGTAGGTGGTCGGGCTCCAAATCTGAGTAAGACATGGTCTTTGCCCTCAAGGAGTTCTTAACATAGAATACAAAGCAGCTCTAAACAAAATTACAAAGCAATTTAATATGCGTAATGGTAGAACTATGCACAGGGTATTTTATAGCAGAGAGAGAAGGAATATCTAAAATAATTTGCAAAGGGCAGCAGGACCAGTAAAAGCATCCTGAAGAGGCTGATGACTGAAATAATTTAAGAAATTGTGAAACATAAATACATCACATTTAAACATTCTAAGTCATTTCATTTTTACCTGCATGATGAAGAATTTGCACGTATGATAAAAAACCTCTGCATTCTGAGGATTGTTTTCAAATGCAGTAAGCCACACTGCTCTGGCTTTGTCGTGCTGACTTGTTTGCAAATATAAAGCAACAAGGGCTTCCAACAACTGGCAGTTCATGGGACAAGATTCCAATAAACATTTACAAAGTTCTACTGCAGCCTCATACCTTAACAAGAAAAAAACATGTCTATACATATTTTAAAAGTCAACTTTTAACACAAGATTAACTGCTTGCCAATTAAGTTTTACCTCTCTAGAAGCTGGTGCAGAGCAATCATGTTTGTGTAAAGTGGAACACAGACCTCTATTCTTTCCTCAACAGGAAGGCTCTCATCTGTGCAAGCTTTCACTGCATCTATCCAAAAATATCACAATAGCATGAATCAAACATAGAATTAATCATTCCACTCTTCTTTCAACTCTAAAAGACCAATAGGAGAAGATGGTCTAGCCCTTTGTTTGACCATCATCTTTTTCTGAACTTCTGGCATTTAACCAAAGGAGATATTTCAGATATCTCTAAACTCATAAAATTCAATCTCTTACCCTCACTTTCCTGGTAAAAATAAAACAACCCAATATGAGATCTTGCTTCTATTAATAATTTCATTTAAACAAAGGTCCCCTTCATTTTCCTAAATTCCTCAAAACTTACCTAAAAAAAAGAAATCAAATTACCTTTTCTTCTTTCTCTGACCCACTTCAAGAGACCTTGACTGCTGTCATACAGCCATTTAAGTGTCTCCCCCCTAAACTAGATCTTTTCCTTACTCCTTCAAAATACACTTCCCCCTTGTAAAGAATACTTCACTTTAAAAAAAAAAAAAAAGAATATTTTACTTGACCAGGCCACTTCTTAGAGAATAGTATCATGTTTTACTTTGTACAACTGTCACTATTTCCTCCTTGCCCAATGGTAGTATGACTCCCAGATCTGCAGAGTTTAAAAGTGAATGCCACTCTGAAACTATTCATTTGAAGTTCAGTTACAGGATCATAACTAAACAAACCTGAAAGCCTATCTCTACATTCATTTTATTTGATTAGCATTTGATAATGTGCTTCCTCTTCTTTTTCTTTTCTTTTTGCCTCTGCTTCTAAATGATTGTTTGTAAGTTCTCTTGGTCTCATATACTCCCTTTTATCTCTAACTACTATAGTTTTAAATGTCTATGTCCTCAGAGGAAATATCTCATAGCTTCAACTACTAAATAATTTACTGAAAGAGTACATTAAAAACTGCAAAGCACTTTGTAATTTAGTGACTTCTACGTTAATTAATTTCCAAATCCATTTCTCTACCCATAATTGTCCAGTTTAGGTCCACTTCCTTATCTTCCTTATTTCCTTCTGCCAACAGACATTTCCAATTGGATGACCAATTACCACTCACAAATACTACTCCTACTACCAAAATCAGTCTTCCCAATTTATCAATTTTCTACTAATGCACTTTTCTTTGCTGGTCTCAAGACCCTGATTTCATCTTTGACCATGTCGTCTCTCCTTCCCTGACATTTAATCTGTCCCCTGCATCTCTATATGCTAACTTCAAATATCTCTAATAAATACTCTCTCTCCCAGTTTACTTTTTTTGTGCCTCAGTTATGGCAATGAGTTTCTGGTTGGTTTTCCTACCTGTGGTATTCTCTTCAGCACATTTTTTTTTTTTCTTCAAGAACCTCTAATGTCATCAAGTCTAATACACTTATACAAAGTTGAAAATTTGGTAGGTATCATTCCACTTATGAAAGTTAATTCTTACTATTCTTTAGCACAGAACTCTCACTTTAATAAGGACCCTTCCTTCTTCTAATCTCCCTTCAAATCCAATGTACCAATTCTTACCCACTTGTTGCTTTTTGTTTACTTAGCTCCCCTAACAGGAATGTCCTTTTTTCCCTTCCCTTCTTCCCTGGTTTATTCAATAAACATTTATACTTAGCACAAAGTTAAACATTGTAGGCACTTGGAAAATGTAGACGTAAGACAAGGATCCTATCTTTGAAGAGGCCCATTAAGTCACATCATAGTTGAGCTTCAGAATCCAGCTCTAAGTCCTAATTCTTCTATGAAGACTTCCTTGATCATGCCAACCTACAATGTCTTTCCTTTGGATTTATGGCCTGTACCATATAATTGTATCAACCACAGATTCTAATCTCTTCTATAAGCACAGATTTTAGACTATATACTAATTCACAGTTATCTGGTCTCATCTCTTAATAATTATGTCAAATGTATAGATTTTATCGTCGGACTAGGTCCGTGGTCAACAAACTGCGGCTCGTGAGCCACATGCAGCTCTTTGGCCCCTTGAGTGTGTCTCTTCCTAAGCCTTAGGAGTACCCTAATTAAGTTAATGACAATGTACCTACCTATATAGTTTAAGTTTAAAAAACTTGGCTCTCAAAAGAAATTTCAATCATTGTACTGTTGATATTTGGCTCTGTTGACTAATGAGTTTGTCGACCACTGGACTAGGTTATATATCTCTTAGTAGGAAGGAATAGGCTTTATACCTTATGTGTCCCACAGCAGATAAATTATTTAGTATATAGTAAGAATCAAATTCATTGATCGATGGATCAAATATTAATTACTTGAAAAACAAGATACAATCTTTAACTTTCACCTTGATAAACTGCTTCTAAAAATTCAATCAACTCATTAAACCTATCAAATCTATTAATCTAGCTAATATCCTTTGCTATAATCAGAAAAACTAATTATGTAGTATTAATTATGTACAGTTCCTAGCCTTCATAGATGCCAATGCCAATTTCTTCTGATTCAATCCTTAATCTTGAACTATAGCATAGAACTACAACTTGCAATTTATAAATCTGTTTCACTTAATTATGAAGAACCATAAAAGGGGTAAGTTGATATTTTAAATAATTTATAAACATTTATACTTACCTTCAAACACTGCTAACAACATATCAGGATTAGTCTTTACATCTTGAACTGTTTGCCAAGGCATTATAAATGGTTCTGTGTTAACAATTCTTGAAGGATTGGCATTAGATGGATCATAAAATTTTGAAGGGAGACTGTTGAATTCAATAAGATGTATGTAGGCCAGCCATGCCAAACATCGATCACTTGTTTTAAGGTACTCAGATACTATTCCATCATTAACCGATTTCAATGCATTCTAGGTAAACGAAAAAGTAAACTCAGGGTTTTTTTTAAATAATGACTCCTATTCCTGAGATTCAAATGTAAAGCCAACAATAAATAAAACAGTTGTATTTCTTTGGAGTGGTTCTTAAATACCTACGTTAAAACTTTTGAAAGCCACCAATTTGTTTTTAATCAAAAACTTTTTAGAAATATCAGTATCAAATTAACAAATTTTATTATGCAAAGGTTCATAACATACTTAATGAAAAAGATTAAATTTATCTGAACATTTTCAGTGTCTTGTTATTCAAAATCTAGTAAGATAAAGAGAAATTAGTAAAAACAAACAAAACTCTACATCCATATAGCAGATTTTCACCATGAACTAATTTTTTTACCTTATTGTTTGAATACTGAAATTTATTCTGGTGGGTACTGGACATACATTAGTTTCCTTTAAACCTCATAAACACTCTAAAGAAGGTATTATCCCCACTAAGTAAATGAGGAAACAATCATATACTTACTCAACTTCACACAACTTACTAGTAAGTGGTAAAACAAGAATTCAAATCTAAAGCCAGTTCTCTACAAAGTATAATTAAATGCTACAACAACTATTTACCTGTAAAAGTGCAAGTGCACTTTGGGATCTTCCAGTAAATATGTGCAGCTGAACTCTAAACAAAAGAGCCTCTAAAAGCTGAAAGGACAGAATATCTGATGCTTCCCGTTTGGCTGCTCCCATCAGAAATTCCACCATTCTCTCACATACATAATCCTTTTCTTCAAAGGTGCTTTCTAGGTGCAGAAACTGCCCAAAGAGATTTCATAAAATTAATCATGCTTCATAAGATAAGATGTAAAATGCATATTTTTCACATCTCATTATGAAACTGTCTCATATTAAATCTTCAATTTCTACAAAAAGGAAAATTATAAATATACATAAACTCATCTTCCAGTACTATAACCTAGGTTTCCCCTTCTATCACAAGTTGCAAAGTAAAATCAGATGAACACTAGAATAATACTGATGTACTCTTAGAATTATCACTGAAAAAATTCCATCTTTCCTTTCCTTGAACCAATAGGTAAATGACAGCAAGACTATGATATATCTCCAAAAATTCACATTTATGATCACATACAATTTGCATTGCTTAGGTGTGTGACTATATAAAAATTCTAAAAATAGCATTCATATTAGAACTAGATGGCAAAATAATTAAAAAGACTTAATCAGCCTGGCCAGTGTGGCTCAGTAGTTGAATGTCAACCTATGAAACAGAAGGTTCAATTCTTGGTCTGGGCACATGCCTGGGCTGTAGGATGGATCCCCAGTAGAAGGCATGCAGAAGGCAGCCAATCAATGATTCTCTCTCATTGATGTTCCATCCCTCTTTCCCTCCCCCTTCCTCTCTCTGAAATCAACAAAAACATACTTTTAAAAAAAGGAAAAAAACTTAATCAAGAAATGAAAGGCCCTTTAAAACCAAACAACTTTAAGGAAAAATATTACATCCTAAAAATCTGGTGGTGATCAACAGCATTAATTTGGTACTACATGGCATTATTTCACTGTTCACATCTATTCAGTACTTGTGTTAGGCTAGTTAGAGTGGCAAATTAATTCATTAAGGGATACCATGTTATACAATTCTTATTTGTCCCGAATTTCAATTGGCAAGAAAATGATAGATCTGACAGTAATTGATTTATGGGAATGTGTATCTGAATCTAACAGTTCCTGAGTTTAGCTGGTAAGAGTTCAGATATTAATAAATATTTCTTTTACAGGTGGATTCATTAAAATTTTAAGTTTAAACCTGAGTAGGAAACAGACCATTCTCTCAGAAAATGAGGAAGACCTATTTTTCCACCAAATCTTTATATGTTGGCCAGGTTCACTATTAGTATGAATTACAGATTAATATTTATTTCTATAAAAATGAGGACAGCCAGGCCAGAGTGGCTCAGTGGTTGAGCATCGAACTATGAACCAGAAAGTCACAGTTTGATTCTCGGTCAGGGCACATGCCCGGGCTCAATGCCCAGTGTGGGGCATGCAGGAGGTAGCCAGTCAATGATTCTCTCTCATCATTGATGTCTCCCTCTCTCTCTCTATCTCTCTTTCTCACTCTCCCTTTCTCTGTAAAATCAATAAAAACATATTTTAAAAAATGACAGATAATATATTATTTCTTGGCATTCATGGAAATGTTTTACATGAATAAGAAATTCAAAAGAAAATTTTTTTTCAGATGCTTTGCACAAAATTCACTTAACTTCGCACAAACTAAAACTGCTTAAGAGCCCTGGCAGGGTGACTAAGTTAGCTGGAGCATTGTCCGTACACCAAAAGGTTGCAGGTTTAATTCCCAGCCATCGCACATACCTAGATTGCAGATTCAATCCCCTGGTCCGGGAGCATGTGGGAGGCAACCGATCAATGTTTCTGTCTCTGTCTCTCTCCCCTTCCCTCACCTTCCTCTCTCTCTAAATATAAAAACATATCCTGGAGTAAGGATTAATATTAATATATTTTTTTTAAAAACTGCTTAAGAATAGGTAAGTATTAAAATGATTTAAAATGTTCATGTTTTTCCTATACCAACAAAGTTAGTTATACAACAACAAAAATCACCTCTTCACTAAGTATTTTCTTCTTGTTTAATCTAAATTAATCTAGATACAGAAGTGGTTTTGAGGTTACTGGACACCAAAAGTAAAGGTATCATATCTATATGCAAATAAAGAATATGATCCATTAAGCTATATATCAATATTTAAGATGACCCAGAGTTATAAACACATATACACACACACCCACACGTGCACACACAGGACTATGTTATCTTTTCTACTCACAGTCCAAAAACTTTGATAATCGGGAGCATATTCAACAGCTGTTTCACACATTTCCTGCACCTCCTCCTTGGTTCCTCTTTTAGAAAACAATTTGAGATAATGGCACCAAATTTCTGGATTGTCTTTGTTGTTTTCCAAAGCCCGCGCCAGAACATTTAAAGCAGAATCCAAAGACTCTGAACATAGCCTACATGTTTAAAAGAAAAGCAAGAGGATTTTTTTTTTTATGTTTTGAAAAGTTTTAAATTGAGCTACTCTACTGAGTCAATTTTTAAATTCCATTTTCTACTATAACCTACCAAGAAACTAGTCACATATGACAAAGAGTGGTAGATCAGGATTTTCTGTCACATCTGTTCCTATTTCCCACAGACCCAACAATTCCTTTCTAAGTGGATGCTCAGTTAGCATTTACCAGATAAAACCACTGTGTTATAAAACCACTAAATTATCAACTTCAAATGTGCTTTATGTCCATACTCAGCAATACCTTTTTATGATTTACACTGATCTGGGAATGGGAGAAGTTAAACAATTCTCCCTCAAGGCCAGCTACTGCCAGTACAAAATATCAAAGCTTTCAATATAATAGTTCTTTTCAATGGTCAAGGTCTTGCTATATCTTGGAGAAGATAATTGTCTCTCATGATCCTATTCATACAATAATGTACAGTTCTTTGGCCTTCACTCAGTAAATGAGTCAGAAAAGAAAACACTGCAGCCGAAACCGGTTTGGCTCAGTGGATAGAGCGTCGGCCTGCGGACTGAAAGGTCCCAGGTTCGATTCCGGTCAAGGGCATGTACCTGGGTTGCGGGCACATCCCCAGTGGGAGGTGTGCAGGAGGCAGCTGATCGATGTTTCTCTCTCATCGATGTTTCTGGCTCTCTATCTCTCTCCCTTCCTCTCTGTAAAAAATCAATAAAATATATATTTAAATAAATAAAGAAAGAAAGAAATAAAAAAGAAAAGAAAACACTGCAACTTAACCCATTAACATGGAAATGACACACAGGGCACGTTAAATAAGCACCATATTCAGGTATGTAGGTGTATTAGCATTTTGCAGTGCTGCCTTATTAAAAAAGCTTTTATACTGAGTTCTAAGATAGACAATCAAAGTAGCCTGTTAAAAAAAAAAACAGAATTATTATCATTTTAAAATTGAGACAATAAAAGATTCCTGGTAGTAAGATTATTTCTGATAAACCTATCAAAAAGTAGGTTAGAATATACATTTATACAAAAGAAGCTGCCAATTGTGAGATTAATTAGTATTTACCTTATTTGCATACATGTAATATAACACCACATGCAGAAAACAGGCAAGTCACCAGAATTTAGAGGATCTTAAACAAGCTTTAAATCTCCAAATGAAGATTAACAAAAAAATTTAACCTGTCCCACTATTTTTTTAAAAACCCAATAAATAATCCTTATACCACTAAGAACTTATCGTTTTAACTAATCCTACTTTGAAATAAGAGCTCACTAGAGTTAAAAACTATAGCTAATTTATTACCTATACACTGAGACATGCACACAATTCAAGATCTAATCTTAAACATTTTCTAATAGCTTTTAAACAATAAAGTGCTTTAGCTCTGTCAAAAAAAACAAAGGCTCCATTGATACTAGGAAGGAAATATGATTACCACAGGAGTGAACCTCAAACACAAAAATATAAATGTGCAACAGTTTACACAAAGACTAGTAGTAGACCTACCCTTCATTTTGACTCAAGTACTTGTATGCAAGCTTGAGCCAAAGTTGTACATGAGAAGGATTTTCAAGCACACTTGCTTCTAAATTAGCAATGTCATCAGTCTCATTTGTAAAGTATCTGACATCATCTGGAGTCACAACTGTATCCAAAGCTGGAACTTTTATTCGGTTCTCTGGCTGAAAGGCTATAAAAAGATATCATTAGTTTCACACTTTCTCTTACCCACAGACACAAGAAAAAACAATTGGTCTCATCTTTAAACTAGGACTCTACTGGGCCAAACAGAAGTATGGTCTCCCTACTTTAAGGTAAGTGCCATCACTTGATAATTCACATTCATTAAATTATAAGAGAAAGTTATAATTTATGAAGATTCTTTATTCCACTATTTTACTAAATTAAGAGAAAAAGTGTTAATGTAAATAAACACAAGAGAGTATACACCTATCAGGTATCTGCTAATCCACAAATAGCAAACAATTAAATTAAGTAAACTTGAGATTATAATGCAAGATGTGCTTGACAATAGGCACTCATTCGTATATTACTCTGCTCATTCATTTATTCCTTCATTTTGTGAGCCAACTTACTGCATGTCAGAAAATACAGGCTCAAATCAAAGATTAAATAAAATAAAACATCTGCCCTCAAAAAGACACAAGCCAGGCAGTGGTTTGAAGTTGTCATGATTACTAAAGAGTCATCCCTGGATTTACTGGGCCATACAAAATGCCCTGCAATGCAAGGGGCAGTTCTACACAATGAAGAACTACTACTAATTGCCTTAAATGCCAAATGGCATAATTGGTTTTTAAAAATAGAAATAAAAAAATAAAAACATCTACAATAGTAGATACACCAAAAGATTAGTAAAGTGGAACACCACAACTGAATGATTCAGGATCTTAAATTACTTCTTACCATACTTAATTGGTCCTGTAGACTGTTCATCATCACTACTGAAACTATTCTCTGAAACAGGTTTTCTCCAAAACTTTGGCTTCCACTTTCTTTTATCTTTGTAGGTTGTAAATGGAGGTGCTAAAGTAGACAGGAAATGACTTAGTTGACACACCTAGTTTTTATGGTTTTGAAGGTGAC
Organism: Myotis yumanensis; assembly: GCF_028538775.1. NCBI lineage: Eukaryota > Metazoa > Chordata > Mammalia > Chiroptera > Vespertilionidae > Myotis > Myotis yumanensis. The sequence goes on along the minus strand of NW_027223754.1, from coordinate 145,416,048 downwards.
CTAAATAACACTAAAAAGAGCTAAATTTATTCTGTTGTGTTAGAAATGACATATATACAGCGTGTCCCAAAAAAATGTATATGCACTTTAACAGTTGATAGCTCAATTTTGAAAATGAAATATATTTTAATAAATACTGCCTTTATAATTATTCAAAGTGTGTGTATACGTTTTTTGGGACACCCTATATAATTTTTTTATAGTGAGAACATAATGCCAGAAAATTTGCTGTCATAAAGATACTACAATATCCTTTTGTGAGAGGGAGAGACATATATACTCACTATGGCCTTTACTTTCATTGATATTGCTAACAAGAAGAACCGCCATCTGGTCCATTGACATTCGATCTTTGTTTACTCCAAAAAGTTTCTCAACATATTTTTCTGAAATTAGACCAATGCTATTGTCATAAAAAGTATAAAAAACATGGATTTCAGAGAAGAGGCTAATTAAAGAGTATAAAGTGAAGAACAGTTTAAGAATTAAAGAGAAGTATATGGTAGTAGTCAAAAACACCTACAGCTTCTAGAGGGCAAGGACCACATATTAACTACTATGCAAATCTTACCACATCATGCATTCCAATTTGAGCTGAAAAAAATATATATTTCCTGAAACCAACTAAACAAGTGAAAATTAAAGCCCCAAATAGGGAATGATTACATTCAGTGACTTTACAATCACTTTGGTTGTGATAACAGTCAATTTAATAAACTTAATATCTGGCACTGAATCTAGGGAAAAATTTAACATTTAATCATTAATGTCTGACAATAACCTATGCTTTCTACAATATCAAAGTGTACAAAGTCCTTTTTATCTCATTGTAGAATCTGAAACTACAGACATCTTTCTTAACTTCCAACTCTCCTTTATTTTTGAAAAATAGAATTAAAAGAGCTCTATTTTAAAATCATTACTAAAATTTCTATACAAATGTTTATATATTCTTCCAAAAAACTAAACTGTTTAGATGCGTTCTATCCAAATGACTTTCAATGATAGAAAGGTCTTATATCTTGCACTGTCCTATTGGTAAAGCACTGAGCACCACTGAGCTACTGAACTCAATAGTGGCTATAGGGCACTGAAATGTAGCTAGTGTGACTTGATAGAGTACATTTTAATTTAGGTTTGAATAGCAACATATAGCTAGTGATTACTGTATTGGACAGAGAAGATCTAGATAAAGTGTCTTAGGTCAATATACTGAATTATGACAGCAATTAAAAGATGTCAAAAAAAAAACTGAATACTACGTTTTTAAATTGCCTAAATTCAAATTTTCATTTCAGGAACAAGAAGAGGTCTTTAATAACCTGCTGCAGCAGCAATTTCTTCATCAGTGCTTGTCTCTGAACAACCAATCAAAGACAGATTATATGACAGAATGTCCTGGAATAGCTGTTTTCGGCTAAGCGTATAGTCTTGTGTATGCTGCCTAAAATAAAATGACAACACAGAAAAGATAATCATGTACGTATCAAAGTCCAAATAACCAAAACTGTCTTTTAGATTATAAAATGTTCACATATTAAAACTACTCACCACTGACAATCATCATCATTACAGGTTCCTGTTAAATCAAAACGGCAGAAACACTGATCCGGTTCAATCATATTACTGTATGATACTGAGCTTAGGGGAAGTTTCTCCTTAGTTCGATAGTATGGACTAAATCTAAGAAGAGAGATGGACATATTATGTTCCATAAACATAACCTAGAAAAATTTTCCTTCCCAACTAAAATTTCTATACTTAATAGCAACCCCGCCCCCAGAATATAAAGTGATAGGGACAAACTACTTTTATACCCAGAACATAAAAGACCTGAAATAGAAAACAAAAAACTCTGTATTTTAATAGTGTTTTCACATCACATAATAAAATACTACATAATGTTGGTATTTCTTACAACGTCACCAGCCAACAAAAAAAACTAAGGAGAAAGTCTGTACTAGTAGGTGCTTTACAATTTTACAATTGAATCATACCCATTTAACAGGCTCACAATTTCTAGAAGTTTAAAAGACAAATACAACCTCCCACAAAATTAATCATCTGAGAATACCTAAATCAATTTTATGAGAGCTGGCCAATGCATTCCTTACACATGGTAACAGTAAAATTAAAAATTATTGTAGGACTCCAGTTATTTTTTCCTAAAATCTCTAACAGGCAATAATCAAGAATTCACAATTCCGAGAAACCAAGATGGCGGCATAGGTAAACACCGGAAATTGCTGCCTCACACAACCACTTCAAAAATATAACTAAAAGACAAAACGGACATCATCCAGAACCACAGGAAGGCTGGCCGATTGGAAATTCTACAACTAGAAGGAAAGAGAGAAGCACACCGAGACTCAGAGGAGGTGCGGAAGAAAAGTGCGGAGGTACGGAGGCGCACGGGGAAAGGGCTGGCAACTGAGGACACGGCTGTCCTTTTCAATCGGGAAGGAGACACAAGCTCCCAGCTGCTCTGAACTCCAGTTCCGGGCGAGTCTCTGGGGACCCAGACTCATACGGGGAGAAACTGGACTGTCTGGCATCAGGTGGAACCCGAGGACGGCTGGACTGTCTGGCATTAGGTGGAACCCGAGGACGGCTTTCTCTCAGAGGTGCTTGCAGCGATTACCGCAAAACAGTGAGACCTGGGGCCTCTTAGGGCAGGACTAAGGATCAGCCATAGCTGTTTGCTCCGCCCTGTTGGCCCCGCCCCACCCAAGCAGTGCAGTGAGGATTTTGCATATGAAAGGCCTGGCCCTTTGCAACCTGAAAATTACCTAACAAACTGCAGCTGGGTCAGAGAGACCCAGAACTTCCAAAAGAAGGACCAAGGCCCCACAGCAGCTTGCATTGCTTCACAGCTGGGCCTCATCTGGGCACCTCCAAACCCCAAACAAAGAAGAGGAATCTGCAGGTCTCTCCATAGCTCCTGCTGGGTAGCCTCAGGCAGAGGCTAAATTAGCACCTCCTTAGAGATCCAAGAGCCAGTGTACCCAGTGGTCAGAGTGGGACCATCCAGATTACAACTCCTCAGATCCATAAGGGACACACTCAGGGGGCAGACTCAGTGAGCACCAAAGCCCCACTGAAGTAAGTCTTGCCCCAGAAGGGTGTCTCCAGAACAGAAGTTCTCCCACTGCAGACACAGCCGATTCTCACAGCCAGTTGGCCTGGTGTTCAATTCCTCCCAGTGATACCTACAATAATCAAGGCTTACTACAAGACTGTGCACAAAGCCCACAAAGGGGTGCACCAAGAGTGTCCACCTCAGGTAATTGGGGAAGCTGAGCCACTGGGCCCTATAGGACACCTAGCACACAAAGCCACTCTATCAACACAGGGAAGCAGCCATAATGTGAAGACAAAGAAACAGGTCACAAATGACAGAAATGGAGGAAAGCAAACTACTGGATATAGAGTTCAAAACCACGGTTTTAAGGTTTTTCAAGAATTTTCTAGAAAGTGCCGATAAATTTAGTGAGACCCTCGAGGATATGAAAAAGGACCAACCAGAAATTAAGCATACACTGACTGAAATAAAAAATATTATTCAGAGACCCAACAGTAGACGAGAGGATCCCAAGAATCAAGTCAAAGATTTGAAATATGAAGAAGCAAAAAACGCCCAACCGGAAAACCAAAAAGAAAAAAGAATCCAAAATATGAAGATAGTGTAAGGAGCCTCTGGGACAACTTCAAGCATACCAACATCCGAATTATGGGGGAGCCAGAAGAAGAGAGAGAGCAAGATACTGAAAACCTATTTGAAGAAATAATGACAGAAAACTTCCCCTACCTGGTAAAAGAAATAGACTTACAAGTCCAGGATGCTCAGAGAACCCCAAACAAAAGGAATCCAAAGAGGACCACACCAAGACACATCATAATTAAAATGCCAAGAGCAAAAGACAAAGAGAGAATCTTAAAAGCAGCAAGAGAAAAACAGTTAGTTACCTACAAGGGAGTACCCATAGGACTGTCAGCTGATTTCTCAACAGAAACTATGCAGGTCAGAAGGGAGTGGCAAGAAATATTCAAAGTGATGAATACCAAGAACCTACAACCAAGATTACTTTACCCAGCAAAGCTATCATTTAAAATTGAAGGTCAGATAAAGAGCTTCACAGATAAGAAAAAGCTAAAGGAGTTCATCACCACCAAACCAGTACTATATGAAATGCTGAAAGATATCCTTTAAGAAGAGGAAGAAGAAGAAAAAGGTAAAGATACAAATTATGAACAACAAATACATATCTATCAACAAGTGAATCTAAAAATCAAGTGAATAAATAATTTGATGAACAGAATAAACTGGTGAATATAATAGAATCAGGGGCATAGAAAGGGAGTGGACTGACAATTCTCAGGGGGGAAGAAGTGTGGGGGGTTCGGGAAGAGACTGGACAAAAATCATACACCTATGGATGAGGACAGTGGGGGTGGGGGATAAGGGCAGAGGGTGGGGTGGGAACCGAGTGGAGGGGAACTATGGGGGGAAAAAGAGAAACAATTGTAATAATCTGAATAAAGATTTAATTTAAAAAAAAAAAGAATTCACAATTCCACCCGTAGCAAGAAATTAGAAAATGATAATAATTAATAAACACAAGTATGAGCTAACCCTTATTTCCTGATACCGTTTGTATTAGACAAGACATTAATTTTTACTTTCCCTAAAAGAGCAAATTCATTTTTCAGTGACCATGATTCAATTTCTTCTTTCATTATCATCAAATATTCAAAGATATCAAAAACAGGAGTAATCCTGAAACTGAAGTTCACCGAATCTTTCTTTTATACCTGTAGGACTTAAAAACCAGAAGAGGGCTGTGGTAGGGACTAAAAGGACATGGCTTCACTTCCGTTGTTTTATTCTGTGCTGTCATAAAATCTACATCCACAGAAATCTCCTGCAAAAGAAAACAATAACTTCATAAGGCAAATAAGGCTAGGGTGAATTCTACATTTTTTTAAAGAATATGAAATGTTCCATTACCTGACCACACAAAACCTTTCCTGTAATGCCTGTTGTGGTTTTTAAAATCAGTTGTTTTAAGCTGTCAGCTTTTGAATATAATTTTTGCAATTCACCAATTTTTAACCCTAGAAAAAGTTCTGGTTTTTCTACCATGTTCTTAGCTTTGTTTACACATTCTTTGTTAGGTGTATCAGTGTGTTTAAGGTTAGGTTTAGTAAAAGAATTGGATTCTAAGAAGGATCTTCTTCGTTCCCTGTTTGACCCAGACAAAATCTCATCATCAACATCATTTTCTTCAGTGTCCAGACTCAATTTATCTTGAGTCAGATCGTGAAGTGAGGGTTGAGGTAAAGAAAATTCAGGTTCCTCTTCCACAACTGGAGCGATATTTTGTTGTTCCTTTGCTTTAAGGGCCCGAGCTTCTTTTAGTTTCTGAATTTTCAGAGCATATTCATATTCTAGCTTTTGTAATCGTCTTTTTTCCATAGCAATTAGTTCTGCTGAATGCTTTCTTGGACTTGATACTGGAGAACTGTCCAGTCTCATCATTTTGTTTGGCTGGGGGAAAAATGATATAAACATTTTATATCGCTATGATTTTATAAACAATTTCTGGTAACTGTGCTATCCCCACAATACAATGCCAACATTATAAAACTAGATAACGAGCATAAAACAGTTTTACAAGTCTCCAACAGTTTTGCTAGTTAATCTATAAAACAAAACAAAAAACAAAGTAAAGTCAAAATAAATAAACAAGGTTCCAAAAACATGGATGTCATTTGAAAACAAAGCTTTAATCTTATTCTATTTGAATATGCAGGAATGAGTTACTTTATCTATCTCTTACCCTCAAAACTATCATAAAAACTTTCTTCTTTCCAAAAATAAAATATTTCTACAAACAACTTACTCCAAAGCGATCTTGTTCCAGTTTTCGTTTTCCTATTTCTTTACTAGCCACTGCCTTTGCCCGAGCAAACTCTTCTCCATACTTTAGAGTCAAAGCTTTTTTAACTGTAACACGTTGTTGCACTTTGTGAATCTGAAAATAAAGGATAATTCTAAAAATGTAAATGTAAACCATAGAAGAGGAAATAACTTCTTTTTAACACAGCAGGGCATTCAATGGAAAATAAAAATATTCCAATATTATGTCTCAAAGGAGAACATTATTTTATTAAAAATTTGGCCGATAAGAACAAAGTAGGTGGGATCTCAATACCAGATATCAAGCTGTATTACAAAGCCACTGTTCTCAAAACTACCTGGTACTGACAAAAGAACAGACATATAGGTCAATGCAATAGAATAGAGAACCCAGAAATCGACTCAAACCAATATGCTCAATTAGTATTTGACAAAGGAGGCAAGAACATACAATGGAGTCAAGACAGTCTCTTCAATAAATGGTGTTGGGAAAATTGGACAGATACATGCAAAAGGATGAAACTAGACCACCAACTTACACCATACACAAAAATAAACTCAAGGAAAACAACCAAGATGGCAGCATAGGTAAACACCAGAAATTGCTGCCTCACACAACCACTTCAAAAATACAACTAAAAGACAAAACGGACTTCATCCAGAACCACAGGAAGGCTGGCTGAGTGGAAATTCTACAACTAGGAGGAAAGAGAAAAGGACACTGAGACACAGAGGAGGTGTGGAAGTAAAGTGTAGAGGTACAGAGGCACGCGTGGAAAGGGCTGGCAACTGAGGACACGGTTGTCTTTTTCAATCAGGAGGGAGTCTCAAGCTCCTGACTGCTCTGAACTCCAGTTCCGGGCGCGTCTCTGGGGACCCAGACTCATACGGGGAGAAACTGGACTGTCTGGCAGCAGGAGGAACTCGAGGGTGGCTTTCTCTCAGAGGTGCTTGCAGCAATTACCGGGACACTGAGAGGCAGGGCCTCTTAGGGTAGGACTGAGGAGCAGCCATAGCTGGTTGCTCCGCCCTGTTGATCCCCTGAGACCCCGCCCCACCCAAGCTGTGCACAGAGGATTTTGCATATGAAAGGCCTGGCCCTTTGCAACCTGAAAATTACCTAACAAACTGCAGCTGGGTCAGAGAGACCCAGAACTTCCAAAAGAAGGACCAAGGCCCCACAGCAGCTTGCATTGCTTCACAGCTGGGCCTCATCTGGGCACCTCCAAACCCCAAACAAAGAAGAGGAATCTGCAGGTCTCTCCATAGCTCCTGCTGGGTAGCCTCAGGCAGAGGCTAAATTAGCACCTCCTTAGAGATCCAAGAGCCAGTGTACCCAGTGGTCAGAGTGGGACCATCCAGATTACAACTCCTCAGATCCATAAGGGACACACTCAGGGGGCAGACTCAGTGAGCACCAAAGCCCCACTGAAGTAAGTCTTGCCCCAGAAGGGTGTCTCCAGAACAGAAGTTCTCCCACTGCAGACACAGCCGATTCTCACAGCCAGTTGGCCTGGTGTTCAATTCCTCCCAGTGATAACCAAAACAATCAAGGCTTAACTACAAAAAGACTGTGCACAAAGCTCACAAAGGGGTGCACCAAGAGTGTCCACCTCAGGTAATTGGGGAAGCTGAGCCACTGGGCCCTATAGGACACCTAGCACACAAAGCCACTCTATCAACACAGGGAAGCAGCCATAATGTGAAGACAAAGAAACAGGTCACAAATGACAGAAATGGAGGAAAGCAAACTACTGGATATAGAGTTCAAAACCACGGTTTTAAGGTTTTTCAAGAATTTTCTAGAAAGTGCCGATAAATTTAGTGAGACCCTCGAGGATATGAAAAAGGACCAACCAGAAATTAAGCATACACTGACTGAAATAAAAAATATTATTCAGAGACCCAACAGTAGACGAGAGGATCCCAAGAATCAAGTCAAAGATTTGAAATATGAAGAAGCAAAAAACGCCCAACCGGAAAACCAAAAAGAAAAAAGAATCCAAAATATGAAGATAGTGTAAGGAGCCTCTGGGACAACTTCAAGCATACCAACATCCGAATTATGGGGGAGCCAGAAGAGAGAGAGCAAGATACTGAAAACCTATTTGAAGAAATAATGACAGAAAACTTCCCCTACCTGGTAAAAGAAATAGACTTACAAGTCCAGGATGCTCAGAGAACCCCAAACAAAAGGAATCCAAAGAGGACCACACCAAGACACATCATAATTAAAATGCCAACAGCAAAAGACAAAGAGAATCTTAAAAGCAGCAAGAGAAAAAAAGGTAAAGATACAAATTATGAACAACAAATATATATCTATCAACAAGTGAATCTAAAAATCAAGTGAATAAATAATCTGATGAACAGAATAAACTAGTGAATATAACAGAATCAGGGGCATAGAAAGGGAGTGGACTGACTATTCTTGGGGGGTGGAGGGGAAGGGGTGTGGGGGGTGCGGGAAGAGACTGGACAAAAATCGTACACCTATGGATGAGGACAGTGGGGGGGGAGGTAAGGACAGAGAGTGGGGTGGGAACCGGGTGGAGGAAAGCTATGGGGGGAAAAAAGAGGAACAACTGTAATAATCTGAACAATAAAGAGTAAATTTTTAAAAAAATAAACTCTAAATGGATAAAGGACTTAAATGTAAGACAGGAAACGATAAAAATACTAGAGGAATCCAAAGGCTACAAAATCTCAGACATATGCCGAAGCAATTTCTTCACCGATACAGCTCCTAGGGCATTGGAAACTAAAGAGAAAATAAACAAATGAGACTACATCCAAATAAAAAGCTTCTGCACAGCAAAAGAAACCATCAACAAAACAACAAGAAAGCCCATTGCATGGGAGAACATATTTGCCAATGTTATCACTGATAAGGGTTTAATCTCCAACATTTATAGGAAACTCATACAACTTAACAAAAGGAAGATAAACAATCCAATAAAAAAATGGGCAAAGGATCTAAATAGAAACTTTTCAAAAGAAGACAGAAGGAAGGCCAAGAGACATATGAAAACATCCTCAAAGTCACTAATCATCCGAGAGATGCAAATCAAAACAACAATGTGGTACCATCTCACACCTGTCAGAATGGCTATCATCAACAAATCAACAAACGACAAGTGCTGGAGAGGATGTGGAGAAAAGGGAACCCTCCTGCACTGCTGGTGGGAATGCAGACTGGTGCAGCCACTATGGAAGACAGTATGGAGTTTCCTCAAAAAACTAAAAATGGAACTCCCATTTGACCCAGTGACCCCACTTCTAGGAGTATATCCCAAGAAACCAGAAACACCAATCAGAAAGGATATATGCATCCCTATGTTCATAGCAGCACAATTTACAATAGCGAAGATTTGGAAACAGCCTAAGTGTCCATCAGCAGATGAATGGATTATAAAACTGTGGTACATCTACACAATGGACTACTATGCTGCTGTGAAAAAGAAGGAATTCTTACCATTTGCAACAGCATGGATGGAACTGGAGAGCATTATGCTAAGTGAAATAAGCCAGTCAATGAATGAAAAATACCACATGATCTCACTCATTTATGGATAATAAAGACCATTATAAAATGATGAACAAAAATAGATACAGAGGCAGAGCAGCATGGAACAGACTGTCAAACCACAGCGGGAAGGCCATGGAGGGTTGTGGGGGGTGGGGTAAGAGATCAATCGAAGGACTTGTATGCATGCATATAAGCATAACCAATGGACACAAGACACTGGGGGGTAGGTCAAGGGGAAAAAAAAAAGGAGACATCTGTAATACTCTTTGTAATACTTTAAGCAATAAAACAAAATTTAAAAAAAAATTTGGCCCATAGAAAATGGGTAGTAAACATGAGACTACAATATTTTAATTTAAAAAAAGAACATTACTTGTTCCTGAAGCTTCTTCAAAAACATTTTGTTGGCATTGAGAATTTTCTCTGTTGCTTGAAGCTGTTCTGTAAGTTTGGCAATCTTTGTTTCAGCATTTCGAACAGATTCTTTCTTCTTAGCTTCTTGCTGTACTAGATGCTTTAAAACAGACTCATCTTTCATCAAGAGAATCCTAATTTAAAAGTAACAAAATCCTCATTAATATTTTTCTAAACTAGTGGACTAAACACCATCAGAATGAAAATTACAAAGCAGTAGTTCATTTTTAAATATATATTTATGATATACAGGTGAGAGTTTTAAAAGATTAATATTTTTATACTCATCAATCACACAGGTATTCAAATAGGCAGTTAGATTTTATAAAAGTAACTATAGGTCTTTTTTTAAAAAATCATTTAAAGCTAAGTTAATAATAAATGTTTAATGTTGGATGAATCTGACCCCATTTGACTTCTGAAAAATGAGGACTTAGGCAGAATGTTCTGTTTAACTTCATATATAATGAAGAGATTAACCAAATAACTTGTATGCACATATGCATTACCCATGGACACAGACAATAGGGTGGTTAAGACCAGGGGCATGACAGGAACCATGGTTGGGGGAACATCTGTAATTCTCCCTACAATAAAGATTCAGAAAAATGAAAATAAAAAATAACAAGATTTACATTTTAAAAGCTGGTTAGCAAATTATAAAAACAGGACAGAGAAAGTCTCACCATCTTTACACAGAACCTTATGTTTTTAAACCTGTATTTTTAAATCTAAAAGGGGAACAAGTAGCAGAACAAAGCTCAGAAATGTTGATGTTATCTAAAACCATTTTGCTCTCCATCAATTAATGATATCAGGGTGTTTGGAGTGGAAAAAAAATGTCTATCCATAAAATGATGTAATTATTTCTATCAAGTATATGTTACTGGCCCTCATCACAAGACAAAAATTTTGTAACTACACATGATGATGGATGTTAACTAGACTTACTGTGGTGATCATTTCACAATACATCCAAATATCAAATCAGTACGTACGTTGTACACTTGAAACTGTTACCTGTCAATTATACCCCAATAAAATAAATAACCCCCAAATATGCCAATGTATTCAAATACGTTCTATCATTCAACATATTCAACTTGTGAGGTTTTACACATTCTCAAAATTCTGAAACACCACTTGAACGATACAATAACCTCACAAAACATGCAAGAGGTTTATGATCCTTAACTTTATATTCAGTTTATAATAACACAAGATTTGACCATGTGTCTTATTAGACAAACTAGATGACTATTTCCAACAATCAAGTCCATCTTTAACAATAAAAATATGCCTCTAAAGAAGGTATTTCAAAAATCATGCCAGAAGTTTTAAAGAAAATTCCAAATAAGCCATGTATAAAACTGAAGGGACAAACTCATTTGAAGTCTTGGTATTTTTATTTAAATATTATTACTTTAGGTAAATGTATAATTCACCAAAATGATAATCTTATAAAATTCTACCAAGTATAAAAGAATTTGTAGCCCTAGCTGGTTTGGCTCAGTGGATAGAGCGTCAGCCTGCAAACTGAAGGGTTCCGGGTTTGATTCCAATCAAGGGCACATGCCTGGGTTGTGGGCTCGATCCCCAGTAAGGGGTGTGCAGGAGGCAGCCAATCAATGATTCTCTCTCATCATTGATGTTTCTATCTCTCTCTCACCCTCTCCCTTTCTGATATCAATAAAAAAAATATTAAAAAAAAAAAAGAATTTGTAATCATATAGTGTTCTTAGTGTTAACATATACCACAAAAAGATATCCCTCTAACATATGAGAATTAGATACATGCAGTATTTAATCAGATAATGAGGCTCACCTATGTTTTTTAAGTTTTGCTTCTGCATCTGAAACCTGCTTAGTAACCATTGCTATTCTGCCAATCCCATCAATTTCCACATCAGAGTTTGCTGGAGATGATGAACTTGTCTTCATCTGATCTGGTTTAATCAAACGCTGTTTTTCCCGACTAAAATAATAAAGACAGGTGAATTATACCAAAGAATAAATGGAAATTATTTTTCTTTAGAGATGTATTCTATTTCATAATATAAACTAAAAAGTATTAGTCATGTTGACTAATAACAATGATGACCAATATTCATGACCCAAGATGGTTTTCAAAGTGGAGAGTGTAGCTCTCCTTTATATTAGCTTTTATCTTTTTCTCTAAGTTGTTGATCTCAGTGTATCACTGTAGTCAAGTCTACAGATGATCATCTGGCTCCCCCTCCTGTGTGAGTTGTAAAAAATATTAACTCTGCATCTTGAATAAAACCACGCACTATTCATTTCCCAATGCCAATAAACTGTATACAGACTTAGTTAACAAAACAACACATATCTTTAAAGCTAATTACATAAAATGCCACTTACTTGGCAATCTCTTCCTTTAACAATCGATATTCAATCTTCTTTTCTTCAGGCAAAGATTCAGGTGTTCGCATGGGATCATTTTCTTTTTCAGATTTTGGAGGTACCTTCGGTTTTGAAGCTTGCTAGAAAACATTTGAAGTCAACCAAATCAACAACTTTCACGTATTTCATACTAAGATATATATTTTACATTGCAACCTAGTGTGCATTTGTATTTATATATTAAGAAATAATTGACTATCTTCACTATTTTCTATTCCTTTTTTAAATTAAATTTATTGGGGTAATATTGGTTAATAACATACAATTTCCAGATATACAACATTATAATTCAACATGTGCATACTCTATTGGGTGCTCACAACCCAAAGTCTAGTTCCCTTCCATTATCATATATATTTGACCCTTTTTACTCACTTCTCCCTCCCCTAGCAGCTTGTTAACCACCAAACAAATCATATTATATACTAAGTAATCAAGACCTAAAGTTTGAAAATGATTTAACTATATCCTATCTAAACAACTGCTGCAGTAAGAATAAGGATAAAAGTTGCACTTAGATTATACCCTTCAATAAAAACTGTTTTCTGGTAATGTAACACAATTTCAAAACAGTACATTTTCTTAGTACAGAAGACAATTATCCACTATTCTGAAAACAGGACTAGTCAAGTGGAAATAAAAATAAAGGGGATCAATAGCCAAATCTATCTAAATGTATACATGCTTCATTATCTACACTAATAAAAGAGAAACATGGTAATTGGCGTACGACCGCTACCCTTCCCATTGGCTAATCAGCATATCCTTATGCAAATTAACTGTCAGCCAAGATGGCGGCCGGCAGCCAGGCAGCTGGAAGAGAACATGAGGCTTGCTTGCTGCAGTGACTGCAAACTCCAACGTTCCCCGCCTCACTTGCCGGCCTCTGAGCTGGCAGTTTGAAACATTCTAACAAATATAGGCCAGGATCTCAGAGCTGAAGTTATACATTGTTTCAATTATAGGACCGAAACAAACCAGATACCTGCTCTCAGAGCTAGAGCCAGAGCTAAAGCTGGCCCAGAATAAAATAAAAAAAAGGAGCCGTTGGGAGCTTCAATCAACAACTGCCAGCCTGAAAGAAGCCCTCAGCCCCTCACCCAGACTGGCCAGGCACCCCAGTGGGGACCCCCACCCTGATCCAGGACACCCTTCAGGGCAAACCAGCCGGCCCCCAGGCCTCTAGCCTATATAGTAAAAGGGTAATATGCCTCCCAGCACCGGGATCAGCGGAGCTGCGAGGCCTCCTGGCACCGGATCAGCATGACGGGGGGCAGCGCCCAAACCCCCTGATCGGCCCTGCTCTGTGTGTGACAGGGTGCGGCGCCCCAACGCCCCCCCCCCCCCCGACGGGCCCTGCTCTGTGTGTGACAGGGTAGAGCCATAACCTCCCCATCGGCCCTGCCCTGAGTGTGACAGTGGCTACGCCCCAACCCCCTGATCGGCCCTGCTCTGTGTGTGACAGGGTGCGGCGCCCCAACTCCCACCCCCCCACGGGCCCTGCTCCGTGTGTGACAGGGTGTGGCGCCCCAACTCCCCGCCCCACAGGCCCTGCTCTGTGTGTGACAGGGTAGAACCATAACCTCCCCATCGGCCCTGCCCTGAGTGTGAGAGTGGTGGCGCCCCAACCCCCTGATCGGCCCTGCTCTGTGGGTGATAGAGGGCGGCGTCCCAACTCCCTGATCCGCCCTGCTGTGTGACAGGGGGCGGTGCCCCAACTCCCATATCGGCCCTACTCTGTGAGTGACAGAGGGGAGCTCCTCAACGCCCTGATGGTCCCTGCTCTGTGTGTGACAGGGGGGAGCTCCCCAACCCCCTGATGGGCCCTGCTCTGTGGGTGATAGTGTACGGAGCCCCAACCCCCCTGATGGGCCCTGCACTGTGCATGACAGGGGGCAGCGCCCCAACCCTCTGATCCGCCCTGCTCTGTGTGTGACAGGGGGCGGTGCCCCAACTCCCCTATTGGCCCTACTCTGTGAGTGAGAGGGGGGAGCTCCTCAACCCCCTGTTGGGCCCTGCTCTGTGACAGGGGGCGGCGCCCCAACTCCCCAATCGGCCCTGCTCTGAGCCCGACCAGGGGCTGCACCCAGGGATTGGGCCTGCCCTCTGCCACCCGGGAGCAGGCCTAAGCCAGCAGGTCATTATCTCCCGAGGGGTCCCAGACTGAGAGAGGGCACAGGATGGGCTGAGGAACCCCCTTTCCCCCCGAGTGCACAAATTTTTGTGCACCGGGCCTCTAGTCTATATAATAAAAGCCTAAGTGACTGTTATGGCAGAACAACCAGAACGATCGGTCAATATGATGCACACTGACCACTAGGGGGCAGACGCTCAATACAGGAGCTGCCCCCTGGTGGTCAGTGCGCTCCCACAGGGATAGCACTGCTCAGCCAGAAACCTGGCTCATGGCTGGCAAGCAGAGCGGCGGAGGCGGTGCTAAGGAGCAGTGAGCAGGCAGGCAGTAAGGAGCGAGGGGTCCCGGAATGCAAGAGGGATGTCCAACTGCAGGCTTAGGGGAGTGGGCCTAAGCTGGCAGCGGACATCCCCTGAGGGGTCTTGGACTACAAAGGGCACAAGCTGAGTTGAGGCCCCCCCCCCCCCCCAAACAGTGCATGAATTTCAGGCACCGGGCCTCTAGTCTATAATAAAAGCGTAATATGCTAATTAGACCAGACAGCCGAATGACCTTCCGGACGAAACTGGTGCTACGAGGGCTGAGGCAAGCCACCGTGGCTGCGAGGGCTGAGGCCCTTGCACGCATCTCATGCATCGGGCCTCTAGTATTATATAAAGTCCTAACAAAATATATCCACAAATTAATATATTAAAAATCAATGCCTCGCCCTAACTGGTTTGGCTCAGTGGATAGAGCGTAGGCCTGCGGACTCAAGGGTCCCAGGTTCAATTCTGGTCAAGGGCATGTACCTTGGTTGCGGGCACAGCCCCAGCAGGGAGTGTGCAGGAGGCAGCTGATTGATGTCTCTCTCACATCGATGTTTCTAACTCTCTATCCCTCTCCCTTCCTCTCTGTAAAAAAAAAAAAAAAATCAATAAAATATATTTAAAGAAAAAAAAAATCAATGCCTCTATCAGCCGTGGGCAAACTACGGCCCATTTGAAATGAATAAAACTAAAAAAAAAAAAAAAAAAAAAAAAAAAAAAAAGACCGTACCCTTTTATGTAATGATGTTTACTTTGAATTTATATTAGTTCACACAAACACTCCATCCATGCTTTTGCTCCGGCCCTCCGGTCCAGTTTAAGAACCCATTGTGGCCCTCGAGTCAAAAAGTTTGCCCACCCCTGACTAGGAGGTATAATTTTCAGGGGAAGCGGGGGAAATAAACTTTAATGATTGTCAATAAATTATCTTTCTTTTTATCTTTCATTATTGCACTCACCTCAGCAGTTCGTCTTGCTTCTTTGATCATGGACTCCAATCCACCAAAAACACTATTTGTTGATTTGGAAGCCTCTCCATCAGATTCACTGTCATCTGAATCATTCAGTGTTACAACCACTGATTTATGCTTTGGAAGCTGCAAAGACAATATATTTGCTACCCTTGATGACAAAAGTATCTCTATCCTATTTGTGGCTCTACCACAATTAGCTGCGTGGCCTTGAACAAGTCATTTAACCTCTTCAAATTTCAATCCATAAAAATAATGGGTTCCAAGTAGACAGTCTATGGTTCCTTCTAGTTACACTGCATAACTGACTTTGTCCCACTCTAGTAATACTGGTTACCTGCCAAAAACATACAATATTCTATATTCTTTAAGAACACTACTATGATCACCTTCTTCATTAAGTTTTATTTTCTCCACTTTCTATAAAGAACCATAATGCCATCTTTAAATTAACTCTTACAACCAAGATAAAAATTAATAATTCTAAATAATTATTTTAAAAACATCTTGGCTTTTGCATTTATAATGTAGAGGGTAAGTGACTAACGTTGGTTTACCTAACGGAGGCAAGATTGCATTTTAGCTTTGCCCCATTTATTTTACATAAAAGCCATTAGAAAACAAGGCAGAAAAAACTGTCATTTCCATCTCCTTAATAAACATCATAAATTCTTACATTACAGTACAGTCATTAATTGGAAAAATATGAACAAAGTATAAAGACAGGAAAAATAAAAATATACAATTTGCTAAAATTAACTGTAAAATAGACAGAAATCCTGAATGGACCAATGTATATAGAAAAAAAACTGAGGAAAGCATACCACTCTGATGAAAATAATGCTTCCCCCATAACATTATCATAAACTCTACCATTTTTCAAGTGAAGATGAACCCACTTCATTATTAATACATAAAAAAATAAATTTGTATTTACATTTGGCTTCATACGTGTATATAAATAAACAAGGAGGGAACAAGACAGTGAAACTGCATACAAATTTCTCACAGGCTGTTTGAATAACAGTAGGATTAAATATTTTGTTTGTTTTTTTTACCGAGATCACAGTTCGTGGAAGACGAGGTCCTCTGTGAAACTTTGGGTTCTGTATCCTAGGCTGAGATACTGTATTAATACTGACTATTGACAGATTGCTTCTTGGCACAGGCTGTGAATTGTTCAGAGCTGGAGGTGAAGGTGGGTCACTATTACTGGATGTTTCCTAAATTGGAAAGAGACAGATATGAAACACTAAAAAAAAAAAAAAAAAAAAAAAAAATTTCTGTTGTCTTTAAAAATCTTGAGCAAATTAGTGCCCACTTATCCCTACTTTATACAAACACAATGAATTCCAAATAACAAGAGAAGGGTAGGGCTTCCTAAAACTTAAGCTCATGAGCACCACCTAGCGGTTCAGGTATCTAAATTACCTCTGGCTTAAAAGCTCTTTTATTTGCTAGAGATTTAAGTAGTTCTTCTCGAAGCAGCATTTCTTCCTCCTCTTCCTCATCTGCAAAAGGTGGTTTTGGAGGCTGTTCTGGATCTTCAGGTGGAAGAGGTGGTAAAGGTGGTACAGGAGGTAGAGGTTCAAGAGAAACACACAATCCTTCCACATAAGGCTGGCTCAAAAGTGGCAAAGACTAGTTATTTTTTTTTTAAAAAAAAGAAGAAATAATAATTACCATGCAAATCATACCAATTCCAAATGTTTATCTGTGAAGCATCATTAAATTAGAAAAAGGTAAGCTTTAGGTTATTATTTAACTATAAGTGTAAGTATTTATAAATCTCAAAAACTATCCATGAATTCAATATTCAGCCATGAAAAGTTTAATTTTTGCAATAAAAATAAAATCAATATTTGAACTTTAAGATAATTATACAAACTCTTACATTCATATTCTTATCTTTATTTAGCAATATAAAGAATAAAAATTTTATAAGGTCTATCCCTCTAGATAACTACCTGAAAGCAAGTAGAGATACTGAAAAACCATGATATTTAAATAAAAATAAAAAATTAGGAACCAGGAATTCTCGAAAATACATAGTACAGAGTATCTTAAGAAATAAGCTCCAAGCACTGGCCAGTTGCTCAATGGTTAGAGCATCTGCCTGCAGACCTAAGAGTCTCAGGTTCCATTCCAGGTCAAGGGCACAACCTGGGTTGCAGGTTCAATCCCCAGCCCCAGTCAGGGCACGTGCAGGAGGCAACCAATTGAGGTGTCTCTCATCCCATCAATATCTGTCTGTCTCTCTCTTTCTCCCCCCCACCCCTTTCCTTTCCACTCTCTAAAAATCAATAATATCAATGGAAAAAATATCCTTGGGTGATGTTAACAAAAGAAAAAAAGAGAGAGAGAAAGAAAAAAGAAACAAGTGCCAGGAAGATTCCCCACTACCCGCTTAAATCCTTGTGAAATGGCCTGTTAGAGAGTATCTATAAAAAAAACTAATTTTCCCAATTTACTGAGTTTAAATATATTTTTGCTTCAAATACCTTCCAGTATTACTCTTGGCATTTAAAATAGTTCAAGGAAGAAAGAAAAATGTTTTCTCTCTCACTCTGTGCTCTATATTTCCCTCACTTTATACTTCCTAGGAGGACACCAGATGTCTACCTAGGAACTCTGAAATGGCAAAATTCCCTCTAACCTACGGACAAAGATTCAGTTTGGTCTCTAGGATCTCTCAGTCTAGAAATAAACTTTGACTTTGTGATTTCTCCACATTCTTTTCATTTTTTCTTTTGAAAAAAATCTACCAAATGTATAGCCTGCCAATGAATAATCAACTGCTTAGTCCATAGATTTCATAGCTATTAATTTTGATAAACAATTCTGATTTTTTTAAAAGCTCTCTTCAAACCTAATCATTCATTAATTACATGCCAGTTTTCAAACAAATTAGAAATGACACAAAGCAACAAAATGTTTTTAGAACTATTATCAATTCTCACTTACAGTAACCTGAGGTGGTGGAGGCAAAGAAATAGATGGTGCTGAAGAAAAATATCCCACTGTACATTCAGCAAAGAATGGTTGTTGCACCGGTGAAGGAGCTGAAAAAATTTTTTTAAGAGTTTAATAACAGAAATACCTCTACATGAATAATTTAAATTTATGTACATTTGTAGAAATTCAAATGCATCTAGGTAGAGTACAAATTAGACTTTCTTAATCTCTAATAAAATCTTTAATTATCAAGAGACCACTTCCACCTATTTAAAATTTTCCTTACATCACCATAAAGTTAGCCTTTCACTTTGTTCTAATTTTCAGCTAATGATGATAACAGGGAATAGAGCAGGAAGGGCTAAAAACATATATTTTTTTTACAAATATACTTTTTAAGGAATAAAACAAAAAATTCCCCAAACTGCCAAAGTGCCCGAACTAAAGGAAAACAGTGATGTGGTGACTCCATTCTTCCCTTCATGTCGATCAAAGAAAGTGAAATTGAGTAAGTTGTGTAGAAAGCAAATGGGACTAGAAATGAATTGCCTACTGCGTTTAATCAATAAAGTACACATTAATAATTCTGAAATAATTACTGATGCTTCCCAGTTAAATTATTAGCATTTCTTCTTTCTTAGCAGATAAAAATAAGGAAGTGGTTTCTTAAGACTCAATATAATATTGCAGATTCAAACTGCTCTTGCTACCCAGTAACCTTAGAGAAAAACTAATGTTTCTTTTTTGTCCCAGTTGTCTCACAAGTCAATATAGACATTACCCACATGACTTCTATGGGGTTGATTTGTGGCCCACTGGAATATACACTGGCCTTTAGAACATTTTACTTCTTAAAAATATCTATAATGAATTTAATTCTTTTTTACAAAAATTTTTAAACGTACAGATCATAACATTATTTTATGGGAATACAGAGTATTAATAATATCGTCAACACTTGGGAATTACTATGAATCATCTCTAAGAACCTAGAAATAAGAAAATGAAAGATTGACCAGAGAGAGTTAAATTATGAAATCAAAACATATCATGTAAGATTATCAAACATGAGCCTAAAAACAATAAACATTACCCAAATCAGACTTGGCCTTGTCTCTGGTCTAGACACACTAAAAGTAGGATTCTAGCTTGAACTATACCGATCATAAGATCTTATTTAAGTAAGTATTCCAGCTCTAAATGCCAAATGTATTCAGTTGTCTGCTTCAGTTTTATGTGTTTTAATTAGTGAGAATAGCTATCTCACAGCCCATCACCCCTGAATATCAACTAAAGCAAGTCTCTAGCTCTCCAGGTTAGAGTCACATCTTAGAATATGTAATCTATTTGAGGTACAGCCCTGACCAGTTCTAACTAGTCTTTCCTGAGATGCCACTAGTATCACCGTCCATCTCCTAATTCCTACAAAGTATCATCATGGGAAGGAGGAAGAAGGAAGCCTAAAAGCAAGTTAGATCCTTTTGAATAAAATTCAAAATATCTTGGATATAAAGATACTTAAGATCAAAGGTTTGTTCACATTTTTTGTGTGTTTTTTTCATAAAGCAGTATTCTCATCTGTTTTTAAAATCTTCACTTTTTGGACCAAAGAGTTAAGAGTTTGAACACTGTCTTTCTATTTAAATGCTATCCGGAAGAAACAATGGGAAATAAAGGTTAATATTACACATTTGAAATTTGCTATCAAAGTATTTACAACACCAAATAATGCCTATGGTTGAACAATCCACTAACAAATCTCACGTTCATTACATTTCTTTCAAGGTTTGGGGCAGTTTCATGACCATTTTCTATTTAATAATTATGAATATGCAAATGTATTAAGAGTTTTAGCTCATACCTGGAGAACTGGTTTCACTATCTGTATCCATAGCAACTTCTTCATAGTTATCATATTGATAAATGCCTCCTCCACTATCAGTTGGTTGCTTATCTAAGGATCGTCTCAAGTCGGGATCTGAAGACTAATTACACAAGGTATTTAGTTTCACAGCATTTTCTTAGTCTATTCTTAGACTAGAAATTATAAAACAATTAGTAGTTATTTTCTAGGAAACAGTATCAAAACTCATGGTGCTCCAGTTAGAGCTTCCTATCACATCTTATTTGGGAAATTCATTGTACATGACAGGTAGTTGATAACTGTCAGATAAAAAAAATGGAAACTATCAGGGACTATCTACACAGATGAAATCCTCCATAGTCAGCTGAGCTACTCATTACCTATCCTATATAATAAAAGGCTAACATGCAAATCAACCAAACGGCAGAACAACCAGTTGCTATGACACACACTGACCACCAGGGGGCAGACAACGCAGGAGCTGGCCCCTAGTGGTCAGTGCGCTCCCACCGGGGGAGCGCTGCTCATCCAGAAGCTGGGCTCACGGTTGGTGAGTGCAGCAGCAGTGGCAGGAGCCTCTCCTGCCTCCACAGCAGCGCTAAGGATGTCCAACTGATGGCTTAGGCCAGAGGTGGGCAACCCCTGGCACACATGCCAAACATGGCACGCCAGTAACTTTTGCTGGCACGCGAAACCCTCTCTTATAATCTTCCATTTATAATTGTGAATCTTTGTTCTCAGTGATGAATTTTGTAATAGGAGTAGCCTGACGGATGAAAGTGGTAGCTCGTGCATATCTCTGAAGGTCATGAAATATAAACCTGATGTAAAATCTCTGTCATCAGTGATGCAGCAGCAAAAGTCCCACTGATAATATCAAACGGAGTCATAAAGTTTTCTGTCGGACTATCAGTGTACATGTATACATTAAAAAATAAATGTACTTTTCATCATCATATACTGTGTTTTTGTCGCTCAAATAAATTTTATTATTTCATCAAGGTTCTTCACATACATACACCTTAAGAGATATCAAGTAGGCGTAACATGTTCTCAGAATATTAGAATTGGCACGCAGAAGAATTTTGAGTCAGAGATTTTGCCGGTTTTGGCACGCACTCACAAAAAGGTTGCCCACCCCTGGCTTAGGCCCATCAGTCGGACATCCCCTGAGGGCTCCCAGACTACGAGAGGACGCAGGCCAGGCTGAAGGACCCTTTCCCCCACCATCCCTGCCGAGTGCACGAATTCTGTGCACCGGGCCTCTATTTCCTCTATAAAATAAGATGACACCAAAATCTTTAATACTTATGGCCTCTCCCGGTATAAAAAACTAGACTAGACAAGCCCTGACTGGTGTGGCTCAGTTGGTTAGAGTATCATCCAATGCACCAAAGAGTCACACGTTCAATTCCCAGTTAGGGCACATACCTGGGTTGGGGATTCGATCCCCAGTTAGGGTGAGGACAGGAGGCAACCAATTAATATCTCTCCTCTCTCTCTCTCTCTCTCCCTCTCCCTCTCCTTTTCTCTCTCTCTAGAATCAAAGAAAAATATGTCCTCTGGTGAGAATGAAAAGATAAATAAATAAATAATTCAAGTATTATATCATCAAAACTGTATTTAGATTCTTTCCAAAAAACAGTTACATTTTAGCTATAAATAAATTAATAGCTGAAAACTAGAAACTCTTGGTCGATATAATTGCATATTTTCTTTTTTACTTCTTACAATGTTTCACTCACAGAGATGTTTTATAACAAACTAAAAACAGCAAAACCTATACAGATGGATATAGGAGTAATGTGCGAATACAGTATTTTTCTCTAAATGAAGATTCTATCAAAGTGTTTTTTAGAAGTTCAAATTTACAAATTCCTTGCTTAAGAAAATGAAACTCCTGAATCCCTAAAATTAAAGAGCTCTTACTCTTAATAGCATCTCTATTCCTCTTAGTACATTCACAAGTGTAGTCTCAAAGCTCAGAGTTCTAAAAATTATCACTGATAACACTAGATCAATATCAAATTTCCGATATACTTCCTGGTACCATCCATAAAAGAGAATTAGTCATTCAGTCATTACCAATGATTCATATATACTAAAGGCTCACAATTGCTTGATAACTAAACAGCCACTAAGGCACCTGGCTGGCATGGCTCAGTGGTTGAGCATCAACCTATGAACCAGGAGATCACACGGTTCAATTCTCAGTCAAGGCACATGCCCAGGTGTGGGCTCAATCCCCAGTAGGGGGCGTGCAGAGGGCAACCAATCAATGATTCTCTCTCATCATCGATGTTTCTCTCTTTCTCTCCCTCTCCCTTCCTCTCTGAAATCAATAAAAATATATGTAAAAGTAAGTAAATAAAATAAATAGCCACTAAGGCTATTACTAGATGATGATTTAACTTTCTTTAAAATAGTCTATCAATTAAGCATCACACACTTATAACTCTACATTACTAAATAATGAAAAATTAACGAAACTCTGCCCTGTACTTAGCAGCCATTTTAGAATAAGTCCTCACTACAATTTAGTAATCCTACTTTCATCTAACTAGAAAATGATAAAAAAAAAGCTAAATGTAGGATTTGCTAACCATGATTTTAGTCTTTCTTTTATTTCTTCTATTTTCAACATCTATAACTATGAAAGACTCATTTTCAATTATAACCTACCTTTCCTTCTCCCCCAAAAAAGTTATAAGCTGTATCAAACACAAGAACTTTATGTTTTTCAGTTGACTGAATCTATGAAATAAAATGGTAAGGACTCTTAAATTTGAGTAGTGCTTTGATTTCATATTCTTACACTCACTTTACTTCTTGACCGCCTCTTTCCACCAACCAATTTCATGAATCGATTGTACTGCTCTTCCTGATTTGAGAGATCTCGAATTTTTCTGATTTCTTCCTCTCTTTTCCTTCTCTCTTCTTCTTCAGCTTGTTTCCGCAGTTCCTCTTCTTTCAGTCTTTCCTGTTCTTTTTGTTGTTGTAGTTTCTTCCATGCCTTTGTTTGCTGCTTCCTCAATGCTTGTTTAGCTTTAAATGAAAAATGTAGAAACATCAGTTATCTATCAGAGTTAGAATTTTCTAAAGGATAAAAGAAAACAAGAGCTTTAAAAATAATTTTCATTATCAAGTCCTCAGTTCTGTTTACATAGAATTGTCCTCTATTCAAGGCCATATAATTCTCCACACTCAAAACTTTCTGAGTTAAAATCTAGACACTATACTGATAGATAAAATCATTTAAAAGAATTTAACAAAAATGATCACCTGTAGTGCTAACTTTTCTGGCCGAATGTGTTTTTGTACTGGTTTTAACTTTTTGCTGTACGGCTTTCATCTTAGTCAATTTTTCTTTGCTTTCTTTCATCACCTGCTGTTCTTTTTGTTGCCATTTTTTACTGGCTGACTGAAGAGCCAAAAGACGAAGTTGTAGTTCAGATAGTTCCTCTTCATCTTCACCAAGTTTCTTAAAAAAAAAGTTGCAATTTTTAAATTATTTGACCTTAAACATTTCACCAAGTCAAATCTTTTATGTCATCAAAATTTAATGATGGTTCTAAGGCAAATATTCAAATGACAAATATAAATAAAATAAGAAAACAAGATTACTTACCATAGCCCTAGACCCTAATTTAGTCCCTATAATATAAACAGAAGATCAATCTGTACATATGTTCATGTGTAGGGTTGGAGGGAAAGGATACAACTGATGAAGCAAGATAACACAAAAAAATAAAAAAGAAGGCCTGGCCTGTGTAGCTCAGTAGGTTGGGTGTTGTCATATGCATCAGGAGACAGCCAGTTCAATTCCTGGTCAAGGACACATGCCCGGGTTGCAGGCTCGATCCCCACTATTTTCCCACTATTGGGAAAGAGGATATGCAGGAGGCAGTGGATCAATGTTGCACTCTTTAATCGATGTTTCTCTCTCTCTCCCTCCCCTTCTCTCTAATAATCAATAAACTATTCTTAAAATAAAAAAGGAAAGTTAAGGGTTAGAGATTAGCATTTAACTGGGCTTTCCAAACAAAAAGAATTAAAATCTAGAAGCCAGTGAACAAAAAAAATTTTTAAAAATTCAATCCAGGATCCAGGAGATAAGGAATGAAGAATAAAGTGGTTATCGTGTGAGTAATACAGGGAACTGGTACATTGAAAGTCAAGATTCAAAGTTGCAAACTTTAAAAATATGTGTATTTTATAACTCTAGTGTTGAAAAAAATGATGTAAAGACTTGCTTATATTCGAACATTATATGTTCTAAACCTATAAATATTTATCTGAATATTTAAAATATTTTAAACACCCAAGACTTTTCTTCAGAAAAGCTAAAACAGGAAGACAGATTCAAAGCAAATGTTTGAGAACTTTTTTTCTGATTGAAAAGACCTCTTTTGAGAGAATTTTATAAATTAAATTTTATACATTTTAGCTAAAATATAACTGAAAATGTCAGGCAATCTAAGCAGAGGTTCTTAATTGGAGTGCATGAATTTGCAGGGGAATAAGGTAAGACAGAGGTTTGGTTCTTTGGCCTCCCCACCCCTTCAAGTTAAATGCAAAATTGTTTATGTTTTTCTTTTATGTGTATGTTGAGAGAAAGAGGTAAAAAAATCAAAAGTCTAAGACTTAAAAAGGTCAAAGATCACTTATCTAATAACTATTAAAAAATATGTTCTTACTAGAGGCCCAGTGCACAAATTCATGCACGGGTGGGGGTCCAGCCAGGATGAGGGGCCGTGGGCGATTGGCCAACCATGCCCTGCCCCCTGGTCAAACTCCTGGTTAAGGGGACAATTTGCATATTAGCCTTTTATTATATAGGATTTTGATTTTTAGATAGAGAAAAAGGGAGAGGGGGAGAGAGAAACATCGGTGAGAGAGACACATTGATCTGCTGCCTCCTGCATGTCCCCTACTGGGGATCAAGCCCACAACTTGGGTATGTGCCCTGACGGGAAATCGAACCAGGGACCTGCCTGCTGGTCTGTGAAATGATGCTCAGTCCACTGAGCCACACCATCCGGGCTCTAATGACTTTTCTTATATGTGAATTGTAATTACATTTTTCCTAAAACCCAATTATTTAATTCTTAAGCATAAACAAACAGTAGTTCCTATATCAACAGGTTTCACCCTTACATGAACTATTATAAATCCCTAACTGAACTACCATTACGTCAGTTTATACAAACCAGGATATAGTTACCTTTCCCACTACTGGGAAATATATGTAAAAAATGAGTTTTAAAATTATCATGATTCTTTTTTACTCTATAGTCACTTAAACATACCAAATTCTACTGCTTGGTGTTAAAGTTCTAGAGCCATGTTGTCCAATATAGTAACAATGAGTCACATCTGGCTACTTAAATTTAAATAACTAAAACTGAATACAAAATTCAGTTCCTCAGCCACAATAATCATTTCAAGTGCTTAACAGCCACAAGTGGTTTAACACCTACCGTATTAAAGAGTACAGATATAGAACATTTCCATTATTATAGAAAATTCTATTAGATTTTGGACAGTGCTGATCTAGAGAGTTTAAAATAAAGCTATCATCAGTTTCATTGAGACTTAGAAGTCTACGATTACTTTTTGCAACTATCCTTTTAGAATAAAAGAAAGAAACCACTGCCCTAACCGGTTTGGCTCAGTGGATAGAGCGTCAGCCTGCAGACTGAAAAGTCCCAGGTTCGATTCCGGTCAAGGGCATGTAACCTTGATTGTGGGCACATCCCCAGTAGGGGGTATGCAGGAGGCAACTGATCAATGTTTCTCTCTCATCGATGTTTCTAACTCTCTCTCTCTTCCTCTCTGTAAAAAAATCAATAAAATATATTTTTTTTAAAAAAAAGAAAGAAACCACTGATTCTACTGTGCAACTATATGCTATTTAAAGCAGCTATTTGATCAGCAAGAAGGGCACTGAACCTCATTCAACTCTTTGCTCTGATGTTTAAGTCCTATGTAACTATAAGCAAGTCATTTAACCTGTATAAATTTTACCTTATCTGTAAAATAGATAGTCAACTTACTTTACAAAATTGCTGGGAAGATATTAAAAAACATATACACATATATATGCATGAATATGCATGTGTTCCGTGTGCATGTGTGTGTATCTGTTATATTATCATCCTTAAATGCAGGACCACCTCTTTCCTAAAGCTCCTAGGCCAGGGGTGGGCAAACTTTTTGACTCAAGGGCCACAATGGGTTCTTAAACTGGACCAGAGGGCCGGAACAAAAGCATGGATGGAGTGTTTGTGTGAACTAATATAAATTCAAAGTAAACATCATTACATAAAAGGGTACGGTCTTTTTTTTTTTAGTTTTATTCATTTCAAATGGGCCGGATTCGGCCCGCGGGCCATAGTTTGCCCACGGCTGGTCCTAGGCTCTTTGCATCATTACCATTTACTCATAAAAACTAGCTGAAATCTTAAATGCAGCTATTTCCAGATCTCTAATTGAACAACAACAAAAAAAGGCTTGGATTATTAACTGCCTATTAAATGTCAAACACAGTGTTTGATGCCTCTGTATTTTATCCTGTGGAACCTCACAACAAACCCAGAGAACAGATGACATTAAACTCATTTTGTAAAGAAGAAAAACAGAGGCAAGCAAAGGCTTACACAAGATCAGTCAGCTGCACAGCCAGCGTGCCTGTGGTTGAGTGTTGACCAATGAACCAGAAGGTCACAGTTTGATTACCAGTCAGGGCACATGCCCTGGTTGAGGGCTCAATCCCCAGTATGGGGCATTGCAGGAGACAACCGATCAATGGTTCTTTTTTATCATTGATGTTTCAATCTCTCTCCCTCTCCCTTCCTCTCTGAAATCAATAAAAATACATATTTTTTTTAAAACCAATCAGCTAAGAGGAGCTAGAATTGGATACCAGGTCAAGGTTTGTCTAACTCCGAAGCTTTCCCACACAGGCTAATGCCTCCCATAATTAAAATAAAATTATCTGGATGAAAATTAAGTTTCAAAAAACAAAGAGATCATCTAAGGAAATAAATAACACTTCAATTAAACACAATTTAATTGAACCTAGTGAAAAAATACTCTAAGATGTTTATCCAGATTTTATCTTTAAGCTTATGTCCAAATAAAGATATCACAAAGATGAAAGTAAATTAGTAAAAAGCAAGACAATTTCCCTTTCGAAAGAACAGAGTAGCCGAAACCGGTTTGGCTCAGTGGATAGAGCGTCGGCCTACGGACTGAAGGGTTCCGGGTTCGATTCCAGTCAAGGGCATGTACCTGGGTTGCGGGCACATCCCCAGTGGGGGATGTGCAGGAGGCAGCTGATCGATGTTTCTCTCTCATCGATGTTTCTGACTCTCTATCTCTCTCCCTTCCTCTCTGTAAAAAAATCAATAAAATATATTTTAAAAAAAAAGAAAGAAAGAAAGAACAGAGTAAAGCAGTACAACTGTCAGTCTTATAGAGCTATCCAATTCCACAAAGTAGTATCTTACCTTTTCAGATAGAATATCTGAGGCACTAAGCCGTCTTGTTAAATTTTGTTCCTTATCTTCTAATCCTTTAAAATAAAACAGCATACTTTGAGGGAGCTATAATCAACTTAAAATAAATGCTATATAATGTTTGATATTAATTATTTTAAAGGTCTCATTTTCTCAATCTCTCAAGCAAAAGAATGTTAGAGAAAATGAAAATCTGACTAAACTCATACTGGCTTCATTTCTAAAAGTTAGAAAGCTAGTGGTTCAAAATATTAAATTATAAATTAAAAGCCCATTTTGATAAAAATATTTTTAAACGAAAAATTATTATAAATGAGAACTATAGAAGTAGACAACAAGCAAAGCTTCATCATTATAAAACAGATAATACACATTGATAAAATATAATTAATTCACACCTCTAAATGAAATGAACTCAACATTTAGAGATTGTATTGGATTTATACACCAAAGAAATGGTCCTCTATCTAGAAAAGCATCAGCACAAGTAGGTTAAGTACCAATAAATTAAATCCAACCAACATTTTTCCAGAATTCTAGCCTTGGGCCCAGATTACTGGAAAAGTTATTTACAAAATCTTGTTTATGTATTATCTAACCTATAACTGCTCAACAATAAAGTTACACACAATAAAGTTACAGTATATTTACAACAGCATTGAGATACACTTCTGAAGCTAAAAGAGAGTCTTTCCTCAAGATGACACAAATGAAGTCTAAAGTCCAAGTTTAGTTTCCCCCACCTCATCTGTCAGTGTTCCAAACATCCTAACTTGATTGCCTAGAGACCTACTGGTAAAAGAACGGACAACTTATTCAATAAATGGAGAAATTACTAAACAAGTACCCTAGACAAAGTAAGTAGAAGGCAACCACCAAATAAGCTTTAAGGCGTATTTTGAAAATGTGAGTTTGTTGCAACATGACTGATATATTAGAAAATAATTTGAGCATAACACAAATTTCATGTTTGCTTAAGTGTGATTTGTCTCCAAGAAACACTGAGAATGCAGAAAACTAACCCCCCGGTGATCCAAGCCATGTAGCAACAGAAAAACCCCACAAACTTTGAGCATCTACCAACTACTTCAGTTCAATGTGTATGTTATCAGCCACACTCATCCATATCTGGTGTAACAGCTTACTATCCAAATCAGATAACCTTCTTTGCTCCACTTTATAATAATTCATAAGCTGCCCTAACCGGTTTGACTCAGTGCATACAGCGTCAGCCTGTGGACTTAAAAGTCCCAGGTTGGATTCCGGTCAAGGGCATGTATCTTGGTTGCGGGCACATCCCCAGTAGGGGGTGTGCAGGAGGCAGCTGATCGATGTTTCTCTCTCATCAATGTTTCTAACTCTCTATCCCTCTCCCTTCGTCTCTGTAAAATCAATAAAATATATTTTTAAAAATAATAATAATTCATAAGCTGAAAATCTTCCACTTCCACACACACATTTTAGGTCTTTTTCAAAGTAAAATGACATTTATTGTAGTATTTGAAGCATTTTTTTTTACCCCTTTTAACATGTACAGCTGCACTACAATTTTTATTAGGCCCCTATCTTTTTTCATGTGTCACTGACACAGTTTTTAAATGTTTCTCTAATTCCATTTTGTTCATAAACCCTGTGGTTTTTATTTTGCAAATTATGCAGAGTAGTGATTTATAGGAATGCATGTCATATTATAGCAAAATTGATCATACTTCAAAGAATACTAAAATGAAAAAAAATAAAGACATAAACAGACTTTCAGTAATAAGTGTAGAAAGCACTAAACTTTGCTCCTACATGAGAAGCCTGTTAGAGGATATATCTTATCTATAACTGGTGGCGGCATCCTGCTTTAAAGTAGCATAGAGGCAAGTATCCATTACACTACCAGATATCTTATGAGCACGTTACCTTAAAAACAAGCACAAACCATAAATTTCACACTATAAATTTAACTTTACACAAAGAGTATAAAAGCAGGTTATTTTTTAAAACCAAGCATATAGTCACCAATGTCATGTGTCCACCAATAAAATGTGTCTCTACAATAAAATTACTTCAATTCTCAATACTTCCAAAATGAATGCAGTATTTTAAAAATTATTACATGGTATCCTAAACTGAGCTAGAGACAGTCATCATGATATAGGTGATAATTAAAACTATAATTGAAAACACCCCAGAAAAAATGGAACACTAAGGACATCAACAGTTAAGTTACCAAGAAATTTTTTAAAGAAAAATCAGGAAATTAAAAGAAATTCCAGAGAGGCCTGGCAGCAACCCAGAGCAGCGGGAAGGGCGGGGTGCTGCGGCTGCGCTGGGCGCCTCCCATCCCGCCCTCGGTGCCCCTGCCCCTCCAGGAAGGGGAGGAGGCCAGGGGAGCCCGTCGACGAGCCCCCCGCCCAGCCTGGGGTCCCCTGCCCATGAGGTGGACGCCCCCCAGAAGTAAAAAAAAAAAAAAAAAAATTCCAGATGTGTATGGTAACACAGAAACCCCAAAATTTCAAGATTATTGAGAAAAACATCACTGAATATAGATCTCAAAAGTCAAAGTGATCCTTTGAGAATATGTACAAAATAAATAATGTCAAGAATTTGCTCAAGAATCACTCAGAATAAAAACCAAAGTTCTTATATAGCTCTGCATGATCTATCCCTACGATCTTTGACTGCTTCTCTCCCACTATTCATCCCCCTCACTCTCTCTCTTAAAAAAATATGTTATTAATTTTTAGAGGGGGAAGGGAGAGGGATGGAGAGATAGAAACATCAATGAGTGAGAAGCATCAATTGGCTGCCTCCTGCACGCCCCCTATTGGTGATCAAGCCTGCAACCCATGCACATGCCCTGACTGGAAGTCAAACTACTGAGCTCTTAGATCATGGATAGACGCTCAACCACTGGGCCACAAAAGCCGGCACTCTCTCTTCTTTAGTAGCACAGGCCTCTCTGTTATTCCCCAAATAATCCAGGCAACCCTCTGCCTTAGGGTCATTATTCTAGTTCAGCGATTTTCAGCTTGGGTGCCGCGAGAATTTTTAAAACATGTGATACCTGATTGCTTAGGAGCACTGACCTCTTCTCCTTTAGATTGTTAAATAAAAAAATAATAACAGCCAACTCAACAACAGCCATTCTGTATGAATTAATCAAAATTATACCTATTTTTTTGTCAGATCAGCAAAAAATATATTTTCTGATGTACTGCAGAATTTTAGTAATTAGTTTATGTGTCATATGATGAAAAAGATTGAAAACCGTTGTCCTAGTTCAGTGATTCTCAAACTTTAGGAGGTATTAGAATCAACAGGAAGGCTTGTTAAATATAGATTGCTGCGCCCCACTTCCAGAGTTTCCAATTCAGTGTCTGGAGTAGGGTCTGAGAATCTGCATTTCTATAAAGTTCCCAGTTAATGCTGGTATAAGGACCACAGTAAAAAAAAAAAAATTACTGCCCTAGCTATTCATTCTATTTGCCTAGAAACCTCTTCCCCCTGATATCCATTTGGCTACTTCCTCAGCGTCTTCAAAATTTGTGTTTAAATCTCACCTTCAAATTCAGGCCTCCTAATCACTCATTAATACCACAACCTGGCCCTAACTAATTTGGCTCAGTAAATAGAGCGTCGGCCTATGGCCCAAAGGGTCCTGGGTTTGATTCTGGTCAAGGGCACGTACCTCAGTTGCAGGCTCCTCCCTGGGACCGTGAAGGAGGCAACCAATCAATATGTTTCTCTGACATTGATATTTATTTCTGTCTTTCCCTTTCTCTTCCACGGTCTCTAAAACTCAATGGAAAAATATCCTTGGGTGAGGATTTAAAAAATAAAAAAATACTGTAACCTGTACCCGCTACCCCATCCTACTTACCCTCGTTTCTCTCTTTCTAACACTGTTATTTACTGTCTCTTTTTCTAAAATGCAAGACCATGAAGGCATAAATTATTGACTATTTTGTTCAGTGATGTAGTTCCAAGAGCCTGGAATAAAGTGCTCCATTAATTTTTGAATGAATGAAATGAAAAAAGTGAAAATGAAAAATGAATTTCACAATTAGTTCAACGTAACCTTGCCATCATTAGTTTCAGTATTCTTGTAAGGATGGAAAAGCAGACTGCACTTGGTTACGAAAGCATAAGCAGTAAAATAAAGAGAGTCAGCAAAGACTCGCTCTTTCCAGAAGTCTGGTTAAAAAGACAAGTTAAAGGAGAACGCAGGATGGGGAGGAGGGAATGTTTAAATTTTGGGATGGAACACTAAAATATGATCATAATAAAAACCCATTAAGAGAAAGTGGTTAAAGATTAATCAAAATACACAGATAGAGCAAGGTCCAGAGAAGGTGGGAGAAGTTAGAGCCAGGAATACAGGTTTATACAAAGTGGCCATAAATGAGAAGAGGTACCACTTTTTCAGAGTGGAGGAACTGGAGTGAAAATCAGTATGGATATAAGTTTACAGTCAGGAAGTGAGAAGCTGGAAGTTGAATGAGATCACTTGAAGTAGAGGCAAGCTCATAGGCTGACAATAGAGATAAAGGCTGAGTAAAAGCCTGAAAAATGATGAAAGTTTAGAAGAGAGAAATGGGGGAAAAAAAAGAAAGAAAGAAAAAGATGACCAATAATTTTGAAGGTTTGATTGCAGAGCTGAGTCTTGCTGAAGATTGGAAAAGAAAATGCATAAGTAGAAATAATGTAACTTATTGATTCAGGTAAGTTTTATTCTTTTTGGTTTTCCCCCAATAACTCATTTATACTGCTGCCAGTTATCCTCCTAAAACAGACACATGATCACATCATTTTCCTGTTTAAAAATATCTGACTGGCCGAAACCGGTTTGGCTCAGTGGATAGAGCGTCGGCCTGCGGACTGAAAGGTCCAAGGGCATGTACCTGGGGTTGCGGCACATCCCCAGTAGGAGATGTGCAGGAGGCGGCTGATCGATGTTTCTCTCTCATCGATGTTTCTAACTCTCTATCTCTCTCCCTTCCTCTCTGTAAAAAATCAATAAAATATATTAAAAAATATATATATATCTGACTGCCCACCTGATACTTAAAGAAACTCTAAATTCTTTAGCAAGCCCTGGCCGGGTAGCTCAATTGGTCCTCATTCCCAATCAGGGCACATTTGAGAATCAGCCAATGAATGAATACATAAGTGGAACAACAAATTGATGTGTTTTTTTTTTTTCTCTCTCTCCCTTCTTCTCTCTCTAAAATCAATAAATCAAAAAATAAACAATAAATTCTTTCACAAGATATTCAAGGCCCTTCATTATCCAATCTCACCTATCCTTTTGTAAATTCATATCTAACCACTCTTAGAAACATACCATGTAGCCCACACATTGCACCCATAATCCAGTATCTTTTAAAAGATCTGTGACAAAAAAAAAAGATCTGTGACTTCATCTGCTTATTTGGTTCATCGGACTCCCCAAGTGGAAAAATTCTGACTCATTTTTCAAGACAGTCCATAACTATGAAAACGTCCTAAACCCAAGTGGGATTTTTTGATCCTTCCTCTGTGTTACTGCAGGCTTCCATACATCAATTTTTATTATGCTCTCTAGTATGTACTTATGTGCATCTTTTCTATCCCACTGGATTATACTTTTCAAAACTGTCTTCTGGAATCATGGTATTGAAGAGGGGGGAAAAAGTGTCCCTAAGAATGTGTAACAAAATCAGTCACCACTCAGGTTTGCAACCAACTTTACACCATATGGATGGCCTTGAAAACTTCAAATATAAAGTGGTCTGAGAGCAAAAGTCCACTCAAGTGCCTGGCAGCAGCAAAGGCAAATCCTCTCTGGGAAATGAATCCACCATTGTGCCAGGCCTCAAAAAATTCCCACCAAAAAAAAAATTCAAAGAAAAATGAGCAAATCATTAAAATCAATCAATCAATCAATCAATCAATCACCAAGTATTCAAGAAAAGAAAGTGCCAAAAACAAGAACCACCATCATCAGAAATCATCAGAAATCAGACCCACAAAGACCTCAGATACAAGAAATTAGCAGGCAATGGGGAGAATCAAAACAAAACAAATCTACGGTTAACATGTTTAAAGAAATAAAGAGGGATGAACTAAAAATGGCGGAAGAGGAAGTGGATGCTGCACGGACATCCTCCCAGGAACAAACTGGAATTACAAGTAAAATACAGGAAAACTTCCTGAATAATCAACGGAAAACTTGCAGGAGAGAAATCTGATACCCGAGTTCCGAAAGTGGAGATCACATAAAGACTGATTTATTTTGTATATTGTAAAAATAAATAAATAAATAGGAAAGAAAAGGAATAAAGATATATTTGAAAAAATAAGCAGAGAAAAGAAAACTAAAAAGAATGAGCCAAGTGATCTGGAAACAAAATAAAAATACAATACTAAAATAAAACCTGTAACTGAAATTTAAAACTCAATAGGTAGGCTTAAGGCTGATCAAACACAGACACGGATAAAGAGAGAATCAGTGAACTAAAAGATATAGAAAATGGCATTTCAGAGACTGTAGCAGAGTTTTAAAGAGATAGGAACTTAAGAGAAATTAAGGGAAAAAGAAGATAACGTGAGATGATTTCATACAATACACATCTACACAGAGTTTTGGAAAAGAAAGAGAATGGAACAGTATTTTAAGAGATAATTTTTCAGAATCAATAAAAACAAAAAGCACAACATATCTCAAGCTAGATAAATAAAAACTACAATCAACACATCACAGTTAAACTACAGAATACCAAAGACAAAAATAGGATCTTTAAAGCAACCAGAACAAGACAGATTACCTTCAAACTAGAAATTAAGATAGATGATTTTTCAAAATCAACAATGGAAGCCAAAAAAAAATCTTCAATATGTTGAGCCCAACCAGTGGGGCTCAGTGACTGAGCATAGAACTATGAACCAGGAGGTCACAGTTTGATTCCAGGTCGGGACACATGCCCGGGTTGTGGTCTCGATCACCAGTGGGGGCATGCAGGAGGCAGCCGATCAATGATTCTCTCTCATCATTCTCTCTCCCTCTCCCTTCTCTGAAATCAATAAAAATATTTTTTTTAATGTTGAAAATATAATTAACCAACCTAGAATTCTAAACCTAGGAAAATTATTTTTAAAAGAGGGCAAACAAGAAATAAGTTTTCCAACCAGCAAACACACATTAAAGGAATTTTTTTTAATCCTCACCTGAGGATATTTTTCCCATTGATTTATAGAGTGGAAAGGAGGGAGGCAGGGGAGAGAGCGAGGGAGAGAGAAACATCGATGTGAGAGAGGCACATGGATTGGTTGCCTCAGCCACCTGCCAGACTAGGGCAGAAATGGAACCTGCAACCGAAGTATGTGCCCTTGATTGGGAATTGAACCCGAGGCATTTCGGTGCTAAAGGAAAATTTTTAAATGTATTTTAAACATATGTGACTCTAGGCATATTAGAAAGAATGAGCAAAGAAAATGCTAAATAGATGGGCAAAGTTAGACAAATACTGGCCCTTGTATATCAGGGAAAGGGTAAAGACATTGGTTAATTTTAACCATTGATAAGAATTCATGTTACAACTACTAAAGGATCCATTATGATAATAGAAACTTAGTAACTAACTTTCAAACTAGTAAAAAAGGTTATACAAAAAATAATCAAGAGTCAAGAAAGAAAAAAGAAACAAAGGAAATCCAAGTATCAATAATCATTTTAAAAAGGGGGGGGGGGGGGAAACGAGCTACATGTTCTATTTAAGAGACTAAGACTGTCAGACTAAATTACAAATGAAATTCAGCTCTAAAGACATGAATGAGGTATAGAAACACTGGAAAAATGAAAAATACTATAAAAGCATTATAAAAATAAAGATGGTGTGGCTATAAATATAGACAAAAATAGCCTTTTAAAAACAAAAACAAAAAATAGCCTTTTAGACAAAAACATAGAGATAAAGAAGGTCACTACATGATAATGAGAATAATGAGTCAATTCCCCAGCCTCAAAGTACTTAAAGCAAGCACTGAAAAACATTAGAATAGTGACAGGTTTTAACAAACTTCTCAGTAATAGATCAAGCAGATCAGAAAATGAAGGAAGATATGAACATAAAAAGTTTGATCTAACAATCCATGTTTCTTTCAAACATATACATAACAGTTTTAAAAATCTGTCATATGTTAAACAATAAAGAAGTCTATACAAGTATTTTCAAAAGACTGGTATTATATAGATCTCATTCTCTGACAATGTAATTAACTTAGAAATCAGTAACAAAAAAAATACAGCTAGAAAACCTACAAGTTTGGAAGTTAAACACTTCCAAATAGTCTACAGGTTGAAGAAAAAGAATTTTTTAATATTTACAACTGAATTTTAAAAATTTACACATTACAAACTACTGAGATGTAGCTAAAGTAGAAATTTCATAGCCCAAAAGGATCTTAACAGGAGAGAGGCTAAAAACTAAGGAGTTTTAAAAGCTACAGATTTATTTCTGGGGAAATTTTTTTAAAGGAGAGTTCGTTTTATCACTGCTATACATAATTTTTAAAAAGGTAAGAGAGGCCCTATCCGGTTTGGCTCAATGGATAGAGCATGGGCCTGTGGACTGAAGGGTCCCTGGTTCAATTCTGGTTAAGGGTACATGCTTAGGTTGTGGGCTCGATCCCCAGTAGGGGGCGTGCAGAAGGCAGCCAATCAATGATTCTCATCATTGATGTTTCTATCTCTCCCTCTCCCTTCCTCTCTGAAATCAATAAAAATATATTATTAAAAAAAAAAAAAAAAAAAAGGTAAGAGAGTCCCAGTTTTGGCTCAGTGGATAGAGCATCAGCCTGCAGACCAAAAGGTCCCAGGTTTGGTTCCGGCCAAGGGCACATAACTGGGTTGCAGGCTCCTCTCTGGCCTGGGCCCGGGCCCTTGTAGGGCCTGTGCAGGAGGCAACCCATCGATGGGTTTCTCTCACATCAATGTTTCTCTCTGGTTTCCCCTCTCTCTTCCACTCTCCCTAAAAACTAAATCAATGGGAAAAATATCCTTGGGCGAGGATTAACAACAACAAAAATTTAAGAAATTAAAATCAATAAGGTAAGGGATTCTTAAGAACAAATTTTTAAAATATTTTTAATTGATTTCAGAGAGAAAGAAAGAGGGAGAAAGAGAAACATCAATGATGAGAATCATTGATTGGCTGCCTCCTGCATGCCCCACACTGGGGATTGAGCCTGCAACCCAGGCATGTGCCCCGACCAGGAATTAACCGTGACCTCCTGGTTCATGGGTCGACACTCAACCACTAAGCCACACCAGCCAGGCATCTTAAGAAAAACTGTTTGTCTGTTTGTTTTGTTAACCCTCACCTGAGGATATTTTTCCATTGATTTTTAGGGAGAGTAGGAGAGGGAAAGACAGAGAAACATCGATGTGAGAGAAACACATCCATTGATTGCCTCTTGTACACACCCCAATCAGGACCCGGGCCGGGGATGAGCCTGCAACCAAGGTATGTGCCCTTGACTGGAATCGAACCCAGGACCCTTTGGTCTTCAGGCCAATATTCTATCCATTGAGCTAAATTGGCTAGGACAAGGATAATTTTTAATAAACTTTTACAACTTACAGGAAATGGACACATTACTAGAAAAACATAGTTTATGTAAACTGCCTTAACCAGAAATAGAAAGAAAAGAAGAGTCACAAAAGGAAAAAAAAGGAACAAAACAAACGAACAAAAAGAAATAGGACAATCAGTAGTTTAAAACCTTCCCAGAAAAAAGACTCCATCCAGGCCCAGACACTTTAACCAGCAAGATTTATCAAATATCCCAGCAATGATTCCAATCTTGACCTATTCCAGAAAATAAAAAAAGGAAAACACTCCCCAACTCATTTTGAGCATCACAACCTTATACTAAAACTTGGCAAGCAAAAGATAGGTAAAAAATTAAAGGCTTTGAACCCAGATGAAAAATTCTAAACAAAGCATTAGCAAACCTTTATTTATGAAGGTTTTAAATTGCCCAAAATGCAAGAACTCAAATGTCCCTCAACTAGTAAATGGATAAAGAAACTGCATAGCCATACAATAGAACACTCAGCAATAAAAAATAACAAACTGCTATTATATACAACCAAATGGATGAATCTCAAATACACTATGCCAAGAGAAAGTAGCTAGAAGCAACCTAGGCATGTACCCTAGCCAGAAATTGAACCCTCAACCTTTGGTATATGAGACAATGCTCCAACCAACTGAGCCACCCAACCAGGGCTACATGACATTCTTGAAAAAGCAAAACTGTAAGGACAGTAAAGAGATCAGCAGTTACCAGGTGGGCTAAGGGTTTGGGAAGTGAGAAACTGACTACAAAGTGGCATGGAGAAATTGGTAGGGGTTAATGGAACTGTTCCATATCTTAACTGGAGAGTGGTGGTGATTACCCAACTGTATGCATTTGTCAAAATTCAAAAAACTACATTTGTAAAAAAGGATAAATTTTACTGTGTATAAATTATACATTTATAAAAAGAAAAATTAACAAACCAAATCCATGATGTATAAAAATGATATATCAATGAACTAGCTGGATTATCTCAACTACACAAGGGTAGTTTAACACTACAAAATCAATTAACATAATCCACTACACTAATAAATTAAAGAAGAAATATTACATGCATGCTCTTCTCAATAAAGAAAAAAGATTTGATAAGCTTCAACATCCATTTCATGCTGAAAATCTCAAACAAGCAATAGGGGAAAGGAAAAAAAACAACTTCCTTTACCCAACAAGGGATAGTACCTACAAAAATTTAAACATGTTTAATGGTAAATGTCAGAAGCATTCCCTTTAAGTTTGGGAAAAAAGGTGCCCAATATTACTTATCCTAAAAATTGTATAAGTTTTTAAAAAATTAGAATGAAATAAACACCTTCATTCGATGATTTAACTATGTAGAAAGTGCAAAAATAATTCAGATAAGTTATTAGAATATCAATGAAGCATGCCAGCCAAATACGTAGTTAGGTACACCTTTAGAAATACAAGACACTTATACTTAACTGAAGTGTTTAATTCCATTACCTTGACTGGATTCAGTAGCGTCAGATTTCAGGGAAAGTTGTTTTGTTCCATCTTTAACTTTTTTCAACCGGTTCTTATCTCCTGGTAAAGTCAATTTTTGCCTCAGTGGTTTTAATTCAAATGCCTGGAAAGTTTTGACCTGTGTTTTCTCCTCAGGAGCTAATTCTTTACTTGAGTCCTTTATAATACTGACATTTTCAGTGCTTGTTTGGTCCTCAGAGTTCAATGTTTTTGGATCTTCCTGCACATTCTCTTCTTTGCTACTCAAAGCTAGTTTTTCATCCTTATTG
Source organism: Myotis yumanensis (assembly GCF_028538775.1). Lineage (NCBI taxonomy): Eukaryota > Metazoa > Chordata > Mammalia > Chiroptera > Vespertilionidae > Myotis > Myotis yumanensis. The sequence goes on along the minus strand of NW_027223754.1, from coordinate 145,376,643 downwards.
ATGCATTCTAGTTCCAATTGTATTTGTTTGTACTTCAAAAGTAAATCTTCAAAAGTTTCTTCCCCACAGTTATCACTTTTTGATGAATAATTTTTTCTTGATGGAGATCTTCCAAAACTTTTGGCTGAACAGCATATTAAGGAAACCAGTTTCCAAAAACTTTCCAGTTAATTTAACAAAAACACATTAAGTTATAGATGAGTTGTCTCCCTTTTTTCAAGATGAAGTGATATTTTTAAATTACTAAATTCCACTTTAATATATATGCTGCTAATGCCCACCTTCATTCTGTGCCCATATTTCAAATTTAACAAATATCCATTTAAATAGTCCACTTACAAAATCACTAGTGTCAATTATTACCCGTAGTATCCACAGATATTCCATCTGGTTAGGTTATAACATCCTTCCTTCTGTAGGTATCAGGAAAGCCCATAATGAGCTGATGTTAAGATTCCTTTCTGAAGCAAGAGGGAAGAAACTGAATGGTTTGTCACAGATGTGGATAATTTACACTTCAGATAATCAGGAGGAAAATTTCTTCTTTTTAATTAGTTTCTTCTCATGTCTCAATTTTAAAAAAAATAGAGATAAAAAATGAACACTGACAATTAAGACTGATTTATGAATAAGAAACATTTGCTTAAAAACCTAATACATAACAATCTTCGAGCTCATCAACTATACTAACATCTAACACATGCATAAACTAAGACAATGAAGGCAGTTTTACGATAAAAAAATAAAACTCTTAAATAGTATTCAAAAAGTATCTTCTAAACATTTCCCCTAAACATAAGGATACCTAAACCAATTATTTTAGTTATTTTCTTCTCTAACATAGTGATAAACACAGTACAACTTCTTTCTTGGAAATGGCTACAAAGTTCCAAACTATAAATTTAATTCATACATATGAGAATTGTTACACCTCCCTTTTCCAGCCTACAAATTAACAAGAGAAAAGTATTTAATGTGACTTTAATACAATGTCATCTACAGATCATTTGAATTGGCTAGAATATAGCATTAGTTACCAAATGTTTCTTCTGTTTAATAACTTACATGACAAGCAACTTGCAAAGATTTTAAACTTCCCTAATGACCAATTCAAGAATGGGAATCAACACCAAATATTTTAGAAACTAAACAAGAATTACAACTTAAAATCTTAATGGTTCTAGCAAAAGTTTTGGTAAATATTTGTTCTCTGATCTCTTCAGAGCCACGTTTATTGAAAGAACACTAGTGCAGTGGTTCTCAACCTTGGCTGCACATTAGAATCACCTGGGAATCTTTTTAAAATCCTGATTTCTGGGCCTCATCCTCCGGAAATTCTGTTTCTTTGTTACTAATGTTGTGGCCTCACCCCATAACAAAGAAACAGAATTTCCAGAGGATGAGGGCCAGAAATCAGGATTTAAAAAAAATTCCCAGGTGATTCTAATGTGCAGCCAAGGTTGAGAACCACTGCACTAGTGTCTCATTACCTATCTTATACACTCTTCAACCCAATGGCGTCTGGCTTCTGCTGGCCGAGTTTATCCATCACTTTTTACCTGACCTCTCTGTAGCATTAGACACTAAGCCACTTCTCTCTTGGCTTCCATAACTTCTTTCTCCACTTGTTTCCCTACATTTTTTTTTCCCCTTTAAGTTTTCTTAACTCCAGTAATGGTGCTCTCCATGGTAACATATAGCCTCTCTTTTTATTTTGAGCATTCTAATGCATTGCCATAGTTTTACATACTATGAGAAGCTTGGCCTAGAACAAATATTTGGAGTTCTTCCACAAGTCATCCCCGATACTGCTGCTAGACTAATCTAGAATATAAATCTGGTCAGATCTCTTCCCTTTTTGGTATCTCACCAAAAACAGACTCCAAAATCCTTATAATGGCATATAATGCCTTCATTTGACCTGTACTTCCTTTTCCAATCCACCTTTCCACTGTTCATCACAATTTATGCATAGCTTTGTGTCTAGGTTTTTCTGTTCTTCAAATTGACCCCAATTCAAATGTCACCTATTTGAAGCCAGAAAATTATTTGCTACCCCACCATTATGTATTCTTTGTACATAAATGCTGTAATTAACTGCATTTACATCTCACTTTTCAATGGAGCTATTTAAAGGCACAGCCCCAGTAATTAAAAAAATAATAATGACATAACATTGGAAACATTTATAGAAAGAAGATTCAATACACTTAATAAGAAATAAAATAACCAAAGGACTGAAAAATGAGGAAAACTGAGTTATGATTTTAACTAATCCTCAAGGCTCAATGAAATCTTATTTTAAATTTTTATTTTTATTGATTTTAGAGAATGGAAGGTGGTGGGGAGAGAGAAACATTAATTTGTTGTTCCACTTATGTAGGCATTCACTGGTTGCTTCTTTTATGTGCACTAACTGGGGATCTAACCCATAACCTTGGCGCTGGTGACAACACTCTAACCAACTGAACTACCCAGCAGGGCTGAAATCTACTTCTGTCTATGCAGAACAGCTAAAAGCAAACACTTAAAGGATTTAATTTTAAGCTGGCCAGGATGCAATTTCTAGCTGAAACCTGGTTTTAAAAACAAACTACCTGTCAACCTTTACAACTACAGGTGAAAATAGAATGACTGTCTACTGATGAGAGACACTGGCCTAATATTTTAGCTCTCATCAGATTTAAAGGTTTAAAACAGTAGTCAACCAAAGGAAACATATGCTAAGACTAAGTGTCCATCACTAAAAAAAATTAAAAATGAATGAGAATGCCCTGGCACGTGTTGCTCAGTTGCTTGGAGCATCATCCCGTAGTCTGGAAGGTGCGAGTTCAATTCCCCGTTACATTGATGTTCCTCTCTCCCTCTCCCCATCTCTCAAATCAATTAAGAATGAAAATAAGTACTGGCCCTAGCTGGTGTGCCTCAGTTGATTGGGCATCATCCCATGCACCAAGAGATGCGGGCCTCCATTCCCAGTCAGGGCACATGCCTGGGTTTCAAGCTCCATCCCCAGTAGGACAGGACGCAGCTGAATGTTTCTTCCACAGGATGTTTCTCTCTCACTTTCCCCCCTCCCCCTCCCTCACTAAAATCAATTTTAAAATATTTTTTAAAGACAGTTAAGTACTGCAGTAGGATTTGGTTTATTCTACTTCTTTTAAGCTACACCTAGCATACCTTAATCATTACAAAGAAAGAAGTTTAAAAAAAACACCACCAACCACCTGTACTCATGCTGCTTCACTTCTAGATTATGGAAATGAGCCACAGAAAAACACTTATTCTTTCTGAATGCAAAACTTGTAAAATAAAAATGTCATTATTATAATTAACAATGGAAATATGAATTAAACTCAGTACAATCTTGGTCTTAAAGACATCTGAATGGGGGGGGGGGGGGCGGGGGAAAGGTTAAGGGAGGATGACTGGGGGGAAAAGGGCACATCTAATACTTTCAACAATAAAGATAATTTTTCAAAAAAGAAAGAAATTTGAATAAAATTTCACATTACAAATTTTGTTTGCTCATGTTATACAAAAGTGGCTGGGAACTATGTTTTTCTTCACAAATTCTTAAAAGAATACCACCTCTAGGATGTATTAATGATACTTCACAAGAAAAGCAATTAGCAGAGGATCAAAACAAGCATCCTTTTCTTAAATGCAGCATCTGTGAAAAGAAAAAACATCAAGACAGCTCATTTCTAATAAGTTAATAAAGAAATCAGACTGGTTACTTTTTTTCACAACTTCATATGCCTGTTTATTAACCGTTTGAGTCCCAAGCAGCGCGATCGATTTTATGTCGAGAAAACATACGATTCATTTGAGTCCCAGGGGGTATTGAAAAAACACTGTCGAAGAATCCCAAACAGCGCAACCGCGCTTTCTCTAAATGAGTACGAAAAGACCCAAACAGCGTGATAGCGCTTGTTTTATTTTATGTCGAGAAATACCAAGCAGCGCGATCGCATGCTTGAGACTCAAACGGTTAATAAAAACATTAACTTAATAAAGGTATATGGCAGAGGCCAAGGTGATATTAAATGAGTGTACAGAAGGAAGGCAAAGGAAAAAGGTAGGGAAACACACTCATCACCCCCTTTTCTATAGAATAATTTAAAAATAAAATTTGAGTTCCCATAATCCTTTTTATGTACCTCAATTTGAACTTTTTACATTAAACTAATTGTTTAACTCCATCTCTCCAACACAAATTACAAGTGTCATTTTTTCTATTCTTAAAAATATATATATGTGTGCTTAAATACCTTTCTGTTTTTAGATTCAGAATTGACAATGAACAAATTCTTGGTTAATAAATAGCTCAGGCAGGGATTTTAACTTTATTGAAAAACATCCTGTCACTTTAAAAGTTAAATACCTACATGATTTTCTCTGAAATAATCCTGGAATGTTCCTAACTCAAATTTTGGCTGCCAATGTAAGTTTTTACAAGGCATTAGCACCAGAAGCTGCTGCTACTTACCTAACCTACATTTCTTGTCCCCTTTGTATCTTGACATCTAAAAAAGACCATATGGCTCTAATATAAAAATGTTGAGTGCTTTCCAAACAAACGTCATTATATGTAAGTTTCATATATAATAACTTTACTAACAAAATCATTATACCATGGAAATTGCAACCAATAATAAAGGTGCCAAGTAAACTACTTTTATGTCGTTATCATGGAATATGCAAGACATAGTTCTATCAACCCATCACAAAACAGCAAAACTTCAGGTGACTGATTACTCAGTATAAATACTGCGTAGACTCAGGAATGTTAAAGATAACGAAGAATAAGGTTAGAGGAAACAAAAATCAGGTATTTTGCTTCTCAACCTCTCCACACATCCCTATGGCTTCCCATATGTTAAAAATTAAAATGCTGTTAAGTTTATCCTTCTCTTTCTGACCCAATCTGTCAGCACTAGGAATTATAAAATGTCCACAAAGTAAACGTAAGAAATAGAGCAGTTAAGGAGGTAAAGTTTTCCAAGATACATGAATTTAAATCCTCTGAATTAACAGAGTTGGTGAAGATAATATATGGTCCTTTCCCCCCCCCCCCCCCCACTTTAAAAGACACCAATATATAAGAATAAATCAAGAACGGTAGAAACAAAATCACAAACAAAAACGGTAAGATGATGCAGAATGAAACTTCACAATTTACAATATCAAAGTATAATACGATTTACAATATCAAAAGTGTAATACGTCCTGAGGTCTGAGGTTCAAGAACCTCTGGAAGACAACCTCTTACTACTCTTCTCCCTCAATAAAAGTTTCGTTTAACCGCAAAACAAAAAAAACCCAAAACACTATTCCCCAAATCGTTTGTCTATATATAATTTTCCTCTCCCTCTAACAGTCCAAGTTAACCTCACGTATTAAAGTTTCTGTACCAGCAAAGACAAATGCTAATAAAACGTGGACTTCTGAGGTCCGTTTACAAACCTGACCTTAGACTGTTAGATTCCACTAGCTTGGCCCCAAACAATGACTCGGTCCTGTTAAAAGGCAATATACCCAATAAAGCAATCCTGAGAAACACTACTACGGCATGACACATGGGGATGGCCAAAGAACAACTTACCGTAAGTAACCAACGAGCGGCTCTGGCGGCGCAGAGAAGTTACTCATCCCGCAGACCTAGGAAGGACGCTAAAGGGAAACTCTAGTGACACACCCAGGGCCGAGCGCCACGTTAAGGATACAACTCTTGCGAGGTGGAGAGGGCTCCCGCCAGCTCTGGCTGCCGTTGAATCCGGACCCCGGTCCTCCACCCAGCGGGGGTCTGCCCCCCGGCTTGCCTCCTCGGTCACCCCCGCCACGACCCCGACTCCAGCGACTCCCACCCCGATAAGGCCGGCCTCGAAAGCGGAAACGGTCCAAAGCGATGTGGCTCCGTTCCCAGAAGGACGGCCGAGGGCTGCTCTCGGACAGCGAGCTCGAAGGCATCCGCACGGAGGGCTGGTGAGAGCGGAACGGCTCTTTGGGTCGGTAGCTGCTGTGTCCCCGGAGGTGGCCCCGCTCCGACGGGTGCCGCGAGCGTGAGAAATTCCTCAGCTGCTGCTGCTGCTGCTGCGAAGAGGACGATGACGACGAGGAGCCACCGCCTCCGCCGGATCCACCGCCCCGGGCCGGGTGAGGAGGCCTCCGCCGCGGATACGGCAACAGCCCGCAGCCACTGCTACTGCTGCTGCTCCGGCTCCGTACCTGGCTGTTATCGTCGTCGCTGATCTCCCCATCTTCTAGCTCCCCTTCTTCCTTGGGCGACAGGCCACTGGACGCTGCGGCCGGAGGATCTGCGGTCGCCATCCCGGGAGCAGCGCCTTCCACACAACCGGAGTCCACCGTCCGGGGAACCGCCCGACAATTACCTTCCTCCTCGGTCCCTTCTTTCCTAACGGACCCGGTCAGTGCGGTCTTACCCTATTCGGACACCTAGTGGGCTGTGCTCCCCAACTTCCCGGCACCCCAGCTCTCTCTCTCGCCGGACCGTCGTAACCCAGTTCCCTACCCTAGCGCCCCCTTGCTCCTCCGCGAATAGAGCTCTTCCGCCTCGCGAGAAAGGGGCTGGGAAAGTGGCCCACGACGTCACTTCCGACGGAAGGCCGGAAACCAGGCTCTCAGTTCCCGCGATAACGATGAAGACCACGCGATTCTCAGTGGGACTTGTAGTTTTTCCTTTCCTGTTTTAGGGGCTGTCCTTCCAGTCTACAACTCACACCCACCTCGGACTGGATTGGGATATCTGGGTGCGTGTTGGAAAGGGCGGGTCTGTTCTTAATCTCGGCCTCGAGAGTGTATCATAGAAGTAGGGGGCGGGGAGGTGGATGGTATCTCTTTCTTTTTTTTTTTTTTTTCCTCCAAGGACAGGTCCTAAAGAGACGCAGTAGTCCCTGGCCCCCAAAGGGGACCGGGTTGTGTCCGCCATGTTGGTGAAGGCAAAGGAAGGCGACTGGCGCTGCGGGACTGACGGCTCTGCGGGCTCAAGTCGGCCATATTCATAAAGAGGGAAGGTGGATCCCTACCCCCGACGCACATACATTCGCACCCCTGCTGCCCACCCCGCCCCGCGACTCTGCTCGGCGGGCCTTTCCCCTGCCTCGCTGGCCCCGCGTAGCCGTCAGCGCCTCAGGACGGGCTCACGACGGCGCCGAATGAGGGGGGAAGGGACATGCCGACCAATTGCGCCGCGGCGGGCTGTGCCACTACCTACAACAAGCACATTAACATCAGCTTCCACAGGTAACCTGGGCGGGGAGCGGGGGTGAGAGCCGTTAGATTGAATATTGCTTGTGTCGAAGGAACACGAGGATTCTGCGAATTCTGATCCCTTCACTACCTAGTCCTTGGGGGTAGCAGGGAAGCATTGTGTTTTCCCTTTGTGTGTTGCTCAGATCTGCCCAGTATTTCTCCCCTTGGGGAAGATGTACTTGCTTTATAAAAGAAATCCAAGTTCTGTATGGTGATTACTCCTTATAAAAGTGACAGCCGGATACCTTCATTTTCTACTCTTTTACTCCTGTGTATTAGACTGGACTTGACATTAATGACTCCGTAAGAAATCTTCCTGTTCGAGCCGGCAATCACCTTAAAGCGGAGGTTCCCAACCTGTGGGTCGCGACCCCTTTGGAGGTCGAAGGACCCTTTCACAGGGGTCGCCTAAGACCATCGGAAAACACATATATAATTACATATTGTTTTTGTGAATAATCACTATGCTTTAATTATGTTCAACTTGTAACAATGAAAATACATCCTGCATATCAGATGTTTACATTACGATTCATAACAGTAGCAAAATTACAGTTATGAAGTAGCAACGAAAATAATTTTATGGTTGGGGGTCACCACAACATGAGGAACTGTGTTAAAGGGTCGTGGCATTAGGAAGGTTAAGAACCACTGCCTTAAAGCCTACTGTGTTCCCATTAAAATCAGGAAATTCTTACCAGCTGAATTGACATGAGTCAATTTGGATTTTTTCTGATAGTCCCATACAGTAACTCTGCAGAGGAGTTGAGTCATCATTGATGATAATCATGGAATTAAGCTATATTAATGAAAGTGCAAAAGATATGCTTTCTATTCTTACTAACAGTGATAAAAAGAACCTAGGTGTTCTTCCTTCCTTTGCTGGAAGAGCAATGAAAATTCTTTTTTTTTTAATGTATTTTTATTGATTTCAGAGAGGGAGAGAGAGAGAGAGAAACATCAACGATGAGAGAGAACATTGATCGGCTGCCTCCTGCACACCCCCTACTGTGGATCAAGCCTGTGCCCTTGACCGGAATCGAACCCAGGACCCTTCAGTCCACAGGCTGACGCTCTATCCACTGAGCCAAACCAGGTAGGGCCAATGAAAATTCTTTAGTTCTCTCAAATCAGAACTCTTGAAAGTACTTTGAACACTACATGAAATACAATAAATAAATGTTTACCTTCTCTGTTCTGATTTTATATACCTCACAACTTAATACATTCATAGGATGTAGAAAATTATATTCTTGACCTTTTCCCTACCTCATGATGACTAAATGTACCCCCTTATTAAAAGTTGCCACTTTTAAAAAAATCTTTGTGATGTTTCTGTTTTCAACTACTTCATCAAATGTACTGTTTTGTTCATCTATCAAATGTGTACCAAGTTCTTATTTGCCTGACATCATGCGAGAGATCCAGAAAATTCTTATATTCTTGAAGTTTAGAGTATAATAAAAAAGAAAGAAAAATATAATTGCAGTTAGGTGTCACAGAAAAGACATTCAGGGAGAACTAACTTAGCCTTTAAAGCCAAAGTAACACTTCTCAAAGGATGTGAAATTTCAAATGAGACCAAATGGTGACATAGTCTGGTGTGCCCCTTTAAGGATTTTCTGTTTTATCCATTAGTACTTGAGAAGCCAGGGAAGGTTTTAAAAGAGTGGCATGATTAAATGTGCATATTAAAAAGTCCTCTGGCTGAAATACGGTGAATAGTGTTATTGAAAGTGCTGGTTGAGCATGATCGAGAGAGAAATGCAGTGAGAAAGAGGCTTGTTTCAAGAATGTTCACTTACCCACTGTTTCTTTCACAAGGAAATCTACAGCAGTGTCAACTGAACTACACAGTGTACTTCTTTGCTAGTACAACCAGCACTAGAATAGGAGAGGTGAGAGTTGTAAGGGAGAGTCCACCCAGAGGCCTAGACTAGAGTAGTACTGACAATAAGGATGGAAAGAAGTGGACAGATTTGAGAAATATTTGAGGAGAAACTATTATATTTGTTTTGGAAGATGAGAGATAGGGAAGAGTCTAGGACCAATAATGAATGTTTAAGAGATACACAGTGATACAGTAGCATGCATACTTTCCATGTTTGACTATTTGCTTATGAAATTAACATTTTCATGTGTAACCCAAAAATGTAGGTCATAAAATAACAGTAAAAATACATTTCTATTGTATAAACAAACAATATGAACTAAATCCTCTCCTAAGACATTGGTAGACTTCTTTAATCCCATATACAACTTATGTTGCCTGAACTTAACTATCTTCATTTTTCTTATCTCTTAGCCCACTCTGGACTAGGTCTCACGAATAATTTTCTGAAACTGCTCTTGCTAACATGAGTTGTCACTCCTGTTTTCCTTTTTCTTGGCATGTGATCATTTCCTCCTTGAAATACTCTCTACTTTTGAATTATTTGACACTAATTTTGTGGTTTTCACTTACTTCTGTAGTCTATCGCTCCTACCAGCCCCTCTCTTTGTAAAAAAAATTTCAGCTGTTTCTGTGGTCTCAGTTAACATTTACATGTTGATGCTTCTCAAATTATCTCCAGTCCAAATCTCATTGAGTTTTGGACCTATAGGCCAAGTGTCTCAGTATTCCCCTGGCCTCTCCAGTTCCTCAGATTTATATCAAAACTGTACTAAAGAATTTGCCCTTCCCTCAAACCTACTCCTATTCCCACATGCCTTTTCTCAGTAAATGAGAACATCATCTACCCAGAAATCAGAAGGTCAGCCTTCCTTAACTTCCTACCATTCCCTTTTGACTCGATTACAACAGCCTCTTAACTGGTTCACTGCTTCCATTCATGTACTCCTAACTTCTGTAATCAGTGATGTGTTGCTAAATGTTTAACAACAGAATCTCCAAGGAAGGGGAAAGCCCTGATTCATAGTATTTGCCTTAATTCTGTAATATAAATCCTACATTATCTAGTTTCAAACTACCAACCTGACATCACTAATCATAAAGTTGGGAAGGAATGTGCAGTACCACACTATTCTATATAGCCTTTATACCATATAGATATGACAGACATATATAGTTTTAAGAATAAGATAATGCCCCCAGCTGGTGTGGCTCAGTCGGTTGAGCATCATCCTATGCACTGGGAGGTCGCCGGTTCAATTTCTGGTGGGAGCACGTGCCTCCGTTCCCAGTAGGGGACATGCAGGAGGTAGCCAGTTGGTGGTTCTCTCTCACTGATGTTCTCCCTCTCCCTCTCTCCTGAAATCAGTAAAAACATATTTTTAAAATCAGCTCTAAATCGTGACTTATAATGGCTTGCCAATGCCATTTTGGATAAAGTTCAAAATTACTCTTTAACTTAGTTCTCTTGCATCATTTCATGTCATTACTCTTCACTGTTCCCACCCTAATTCCTCTAGCTAATTCCTACTATCCTAAAGCCTCCTGACTAGATTATCTCTTCCTGCTTTATGGTTCCATTCAACCTTGTATTTAACCTTTTTTAGAACACCCATGACATTTGTAATTACTTTTATAATAACAAATAACATTTATCTAGTATTTACCATAAACTGTCTCATTTAACCACACTAGATACCATTAAAATGGTACCTTATAGGTGATAAAAACTAAAGACTAAAAAGGTTGCATAACTTGCCTAAAGTTACCTAGCTGTTATGTAAAGTAACCAGGATTGACACCCTGATTTGACTTGAGAGACAACAGTTCTCAGCCGTTCTTTTCTGTTGCATCAAGTTGTTCAATTCTCTGTCCTCCCCATTACAGTGTGCCCTTAGTAGAAGGTAGATACCATAAAAGTAGGTCAGTTTTATTTACCACTTGGGACACTTCCTAGGGCAGTGCTTGGAATATATGGGCATTCAGCCATTTATTAAAGACCCAAGGCAAATAGCATTGCTTAAAATACTGAGTGATTTTTTCCAAACATCTAATGTTTCTTGAAAGCCTACTTTTATTATGGTGTAGACAAACATATATCCATCTGTGGCCACCCTGTTATTTTTTAAATACTTAGAGGACGATTTATTATAAATTCAACTATGGGCTATCTCTACCCCCCTTTGAACATACTAAGAAAAATACAAACAACACATGCAAAACATGATTATGAAAAATTAAATATAAAATTGTTGATTAGCCCAGCCAGCATGACTCAGTGGTTGAGTGTCGACCTATGAAACAGGAGGTCACAATGCAATTCCCAGTCGGCACATGCCCAGGTCGCAGGCTCAACCCCAGTGTGAGGTGTTCAGGAAGCAATGATTCTCTCTCATCATTGATGTTTCTATCTTTCCCTCTCCCTTCCTCTCTGAAATCAATAAAATATATATATAAAAAATAAGTAAAATTGTTGATTATTATTCTATTTAAACACAGATAACTAAAGATTACTTAGTAATGCTAAGCTAGCCCCTTTAGTTCACTTTGCATTGATTCACTCAGAAAAGCTCACTGAGTGCTTACTTAATATGATAAAGTAGTAAAGAACAGTTCTAAACAGGAAAAACATGATGCAGTGGTGGAGATAGAAAAGCAAGCAATTAGAATACAGTGGTGTTAATTCTTTATCATATAGAAACATCTAACCTCGTCTTCTGATCATGAAAAACCTCTTTAGGAAGATGAGATTCCTAAATTGAGTCTTAAAAGAAGGAAATAAAATTTGGTTAAGGTTCAGTTGGAGGTACTGATTGCATAATTAGGGAGCTCGTTTTAAAAAAACTAAAGAAAAAAAAGGTTAAATATCTGAAAGACAGCCTTCATATTTCTGAAGTCTTATACAAACGATAATCCAATAATAGTACTTAGTTTATAAGTTCTGCATCTTTATTGAGGCCCCCAACAAGAAGAAATTCATAAGTTTAGTTTAGTGTTTATAAACTGAAGCTTGATTTTTTTAGCTTAGGGCACAGGAAATATTTCCAAACCATTAAATATTGGAACAGATCTTTGAAATGAGAATACATTTTATTAAAAGGTGAGGGGTAAACAGTAGATAAATTCATCAGGGGTTTCTAATTAAATAGAAAAAACTTACATTTGTGAAAACGTGAACTACAGAGTGACAAACAAATGCTAATAATATCTTCAGGTCGGGATATGTTTGGAGGGGACAGGGACAAGAGACTGGAAGGTATTTACCAGTAAATCTGGGCTTTCATCTCTTTGTGCCCCTCATTGCCGGTCATTTAAGCAAACTGGATATCTGATAATAGCCAAAGCTGTTACCTAGTGAAGCTTCAGTTGGGGAGCCACATGATCTTCTAACATGAATGATTCTTTTTAAACACTACTCAGTTCATTAGGTAATCAAACTAAAGAAGAGTTGAACTCAAAGTCATTACATGTGAATGTTGATATGTTTCCAATCAGTCAACGCAGTCACCACTAATTTTGACAGTCCCTTATATTCTCTTCCTTAACTGGGTACACATTAGTATATTTTATATTTGAAATAAATATGAAAGGAAAAACATTCCTGCTGGGCTTGTCAGCAGCATTTTACTTTTTGTAATAATTATGATTTCTACTGTATTACGTAGTTTAAGAGTTCATTTTTTAAAAAATATAGGCTGTTTATGTGGAAGTAATACAGTGCATTCTTAATTTACATATCCTGTCTCATTTTAATTAAGCAAATTTTTGTTAAGTCCTTATTCAAGGCAACTGTACTACGTGTTAAAGAGATAAGCCCTAGCCAGCCTTGCTTAGTGAGGCCCCGGGGCCCTGAGCACCAAAGGGTCTCTGGTTGGGTTCCCAGTCAAGGGCACATACCTGAGTTGCAGGTTTGATCCCTGGCCCCGGTCAGAGTGCATTCTGGAGGCAGCCAATCAATGTGTTTCACATGGATGTTTCTCTCTCTCTCTCTCTCTCCCTCCCCCATTCTCTTTCCTCCCTCCCATTCTCTCTCAATGGGCCCAGCTGGTGTTGGTCAGTGGTTGAGCATCAATCCATGAACCTGGATGTCAGAATTTGAATCCTGGTCAGGGCACATGCCCAGGTGTGGGCTCTATTCCCAGTAGGGCGGCGTGCAGGAGGCAAGCAATCGATGATTCTCATCATTGATGTTTCTAACTCTCTCTCCCTTTCCCTGTCTCCAAAGTCAATAAAAACACTTTAAAAATCAATGGAAAAAATATCCTTGGGTGAGCATTAACAAAATAAACAAACAAAAAAGATAGAGATAAAAAGATACAGTGATTCCTGTCCTCAAGAAACTTATAATCTACTTTTATTTCAAAACAAAAACAGTATGGTAAGTGTCATAATGAAGGAACACAGAGGAATACCAGAATCTATTTAGGCTTTCCTTGATAAAATTTAATCTGTAGATAATTTGATTTATCTTTTTTTAAAATATATTTTTATTGATTTCAGAGAGGAAGGGGAAGAGAGGGATAGAAACATCAATGATGAGAGGGAATCATTGATCAGCTGCCTCCTGCACAACCCCTACTGGGGATCGAGCCTGCAACCTGGGCATTAATTTGATTTATCTTGACCAGGTACTAATATATCAGCAGCAGATCTGTGCAATGTAGTTACTCCTGCTTATACGGCTTTACATAAGCTTGATCTAGTTTAGTCATTTTTTTAAATTTTTTTACAGAGAGAGGAAAAGGGGGGCAGGGGTAGATTGATTTGTTGTTCCACTTGTTTATGCATTCATTGGTTGATTCTTGTGCCCTGACTGGAGATGGAACCAGCAACCTTGGTGTATTGGGACGATGCTCTAACCAACAGAGAACTACCCAGCCAGGGCCTAGATTACTGTAGTCTTGTTTATTTTTACTGCCCAGGTTAAGGACTGGAGTAGGAAGAAAGATCTCTTTTTAAAACCCTGAAAAATAAGACCACTCGAGTCCGTTTTTTATTAATTTTTTACAACTTATAAAAATTAGCATGAATTGGTTTCTGTGACAATGTCTGGATATTGGAAATGTAACATTTTGTATGTAAATTGAAGACACTTTAAAATATGTTTTTATTGGTTTTAGGGAGAGGGATATAGAGATGGAAACATCAGTGAGAGAGAAACATTAATCAACTGCCTCCTGCTCATCCCCTACTGGGGATCGAGCCCTCAACGTGGGCATGTGCCCTGATCAGGAATCAAACCGGGGACCTCTCAGTTCGTGGGTCAACACTCAACCACTGAGCCACACCGACTGGGCTGAAGACACTTTAAATCATCACCACTTAAAATTTGTTTTAACCATTTAGGTGCAACCAGAACTGTGATAGTTGGAATTTGAGGGTTTTTTTTGTTTTTTTGTTTTTCTAAGGTTTCCTTTGGACCCTAAAAGAAGAAAAGAATGGGTTCGCCTGGTTAGGCGCAAAAATTTTGTGCCAGGAAAACACACTTTTCTTTGTTCAAAGCACTTTGAAGCCTCCTGTTTTGACCTAACAGGACAAACTCGACGACTTAAAATGGATGCTGTTCCAACCATTTTTGATTTTTGTACCCATATAAAGTCTATGGTAGGTAATGACATATTCAAGCTAGATATAATATAGGCCTGATGGGAATAGCATTAAGAATGCTAAAGAGGCGGGTGGGGTGAAGGGGACTGAATATATGGTAAAGGGAGAAGATTTGACTTTGGGTGGTGAGCACAGTGCAATATACAGATCTTGTAACATAGAATCCCACACCTGAAACCTATATGATCATATTAACCAATGTCACCCCAATAGATTTAATAATAATTTTTTAAAAGAGTGTTAGAGGAGATGATTCATGATAGAGATATATAGGATGTAGAATTAATACGACTTGATGACTCATTGAATGAAAGTAATAAAGGAAAAAGGTTCCTCAGGTTTCTGATTTGGGCAAAAATTTCTGCCCGCATTTTAAGTCCTTGAGTGGAAGCTATAACTGAACAATTAATAAGTACTAAATCTATTCAGGGGCTTGATACTTGGGAATATATTTTTATTAAGTAGGATCCAAGGTCTGAAATATTAATTGAGCAAATAATATTTACCTACAAAAGAAATCAAATCAGTATCACATAAATTTCTAAATACATTATTTGGCCTTAGACAATTACAAAAGATATTTAAAGTCTCCATAAAATCATAATAATTTGGAAGGACCTTGGAAGTCCAGTGTCTATTTCCAAACCAATGTTAGTATCTCTCTAGAGGGAAAACAAAAAGAAATAGGTGGCTGGAGTTAATTCAACCACTTGAGAAACTTGAATCTATGATTACATGAGATGGGTTGGTGATGTTTGCTATCTTTTGAAATCAGTTTTTAAAAGAGCAATTTAAATACTGTTATTTAAACTGGACAAAATTTATTTGTGATATTGCATAACTTATGTACAACCCTCTAATATTATTTGGCACAGAAACTCAAGTCACGGAATCTTCTGAAGAAAAGTAACAGTTGTACTCCAACCGGACCTTCTAATTTAAAATCAAACATTAATAGTCAACAAGTGCTACTTGAACACAGTTATGCCTTTAGGAATCCTATGGAGGCAAAAAAGAGGATAATTAAACTGGAAAAAGAAATAGCAAGTTTAAGAAGGAAAATGAAAACTTGCCTACAAAAAGAACGCAGAGCAACTCGAAGATGGATCAAAGCCACTTGCTTGGTGAAGAATCTAGAAGCAAATAACATATTACCTAAAGGCACATCTGAACACATTTTACCAACTGCCTTAAGCAGTCTTCCTTTGGAGGATTTCAAGATTCTTGAACAAGACCAACAAGAGAAAACATTACCGATTCTCTAAATAAAAACCAGATCAAGAGTGCTTTTATTTAAGGTTAGCCTGCACACAAAAGGAAAAAAAAAGATTAGCTTGCATCGATCTTGATGCCCATCATTTATTCTATTCAAAGGTAAAGATATTTAAGGAAATAATGCCAAAATTGGGTATTTAATAAAGTTTTACTTGAAGTAACGTTCTTACTGTATAACTTATGAAGACTTGATTACAAAAATAGAAAACTTTATGAAACTTATTTGAAAAAGCATGGAAGTGCCTTACATGAGAATTGCATACATTAAAAATTTGCTAGGAAGTTTTGCAAGATGTGTTTTTGCCTTTTTAAACAACTTTTGAAGAACAGTCTATAACAAGTAATGTGTTTAATTTATATTAGAAAAAAATGTTTTTGTGTACCAAAGTTGAGACATTACATTCTAAGTAAGGTAAGTAGGAGTTAACCAATATTAAATATGACTTTAAAACTGCTGGGGTTTGTATTAAATTATTACTGACACTGTGATTTGGAAACTTTACAGAAAAAAAGCCTGAGGTGCAGGGCAAGTTCTTTTATTTAAACTTTCTATATCTTTTTAACAGTAAAAGTGAGCTAATCATAATCTCCCTCATAAGAATATTATCTTTTAAAATGGATTGTAAAATATTTTGAAAATATTTTAAATATGAAGTACCCTTGAGTCATCCAAGCTAGTAAGGACTCAAGTACCTCAGACTAGTAAAAACTGGTAGCTGGTTATATTAACCTTCTAAGAAAATATGTCGTGAAATAATGCAGAGATCAGGATCTAACTTTTACCTTTAACAAAAAGGTAACTGTATACTACTCTTTTACTAAAAAAAAATTTTTTTTAATTTCAAAATTGATGCATTAGTAAGCAAATATGCTACCAGTTCCGTTAGAGAACTCCCTCTGCCTTCATGTATGTTGATACCAAAACTTTTAAGCTTTCCCTACCCCCAAAAACCTACAGTAGAATTTAATCATAAAACAGTACTTACTATATTATATCTTTACAACTTATAACTTAAAATGGAATCCGTTTTTCTTACACATCAGCTTGCTTTTTATTTCCTTTCTTAGTAAGAGTAGAATAGAACAACCGTACTGCATAAGGGAAATAAAATGTACTTCTCTACAAAAACACGTGTCTGTGAAAAAAGCTATGCAAGTGCTAATTATTTTACAAAATAGAATATCAGAACTATTCTTATAGTCGCCACTTGAACAATTAAAGAGTTTGCCTTACTTCACCAGATAAATGTTTAATAAGAACACTTCAAATAGTTTTGATCAAATCCAGCAAAAATTTACTAATGTATCATGATGTATCATGAAGTTATTTAATCCTGATTCAAGCTTTCTGACACCACCATATAAAAGTAACATACACCTAATCGTAAATTGCTATAGGAAAGCCTATAAAGTAAATGCTACTTGATGATTTAAAAAAAAAAAAATACTTCCTCCCCCCCCCCCCCCCCAACTGTTTAGATTGCTGGGTTGTTGTTCTTTTTATTTTATTGATGGGTGTGAGAGAGAGAGCCATCGATTTGTTGTTTCACTTATTTATGCATTCATTGGTTGATTCTTATATGTGCCCTGACCAGGGATTGAACCCCGCAACCTTGGTGTATCGGGACGACACTCGAACCAACTGAGCTACCTGGCCAGAGCTTAGACTGCTGTTTTGCTTTGATCCTAGCAACAGTCTTTTTATATTATTGACACCCTCTTTTAATAAGGAATGCCTCCCAAGCAACTAGATTTCACAAAGTCAAGGGTAGGAAAGTCTGTTTTAATTGTAAGGCACTTACAACAAATATTTATGAAAATCCTTTTGTGTATACAGGGTGGGGCAAAAGTAGGTTCACAGTTGTGAGTACATGAAGCAGAGTTCTTATTTATTAATTATTGTATTATTTTTCATATGAACAACTATAAACCTACTTTTGCTCCACCCTGTATTGTAAACCTTGTTAGTCATTTTATCATAAATATTATATTCAGCTCCATGCTGTTGTTTTTTCTAATATGGCTTCAAATTATCTTTTTACCAATACCTAGTCAATATTCATCAGCAAACACTTATTGACCATATCTACTTTATACCTCAAAGTAAGTTAGATAAATAATCATTTAAACATAAACTATGCTTTCCAAATACAGATTCTCATATAGTTCACCACCTCTCCCCAAAAAAAACACTAATGTAGACTGATTCCCATTTACAATAATAACTTGCTATCTTAATATAACATTTTAAAAATCACAAAAATAGACCATTATGAAATACAACAACCTTTCAGCAATCTCCATTATTATTTGAGACCACTAAATAAACTACCACTGAGTAATTTTAAAGTGAAAAATTTTTGGTATTTTCCCTATGTAATTTTCATGTTACTGTTCTGATAACATGTTCCAAACTCTCTACATCAGGTTCTTTCATTAACACACATCTGTCTACCTTAAAAATAGCCTTATTCATAGAATAAAATCTAAAAAGAAACTTAAAATTCTATTTTTAGTTTATTGATAATCTTATCACTTTGACCATATACTATAAACTAATCAGAATTATACTAGCTCTTTTTCCTCTGCTGGACACAACACATACCCTCTGTTCATTCATTCTATGTATACTCTGTTCACTAACCTCTACAAAGAACCAGCCAAGCCTGGCAGGTATGGCTCAGAAGTTGAATCTCAGTCTATGAACCAGGAGGTCATGGTTTGATTCCCGGTCAAGGCACATGCCGGGTTGTGGTTTTGATCCCCACTGTGGGGCGTGCAGGAGGCATCTGATCAATTATTCTCTCTCATCATTGATGTTTCTACCTCTCCCTCTTCCTTCCTCTCTGAAATCAATAAAAATAAAAATATATTTTAAAAAAAGAACCAGCCAAAGGCTATAGTGACTTGATATAAAGATGAATCTAGCCTGCCCAGTGTGGCTCAGCTGGTTGAGTGTCATTCCTTGCACCAAGAAGTCACTAATTTGATTCCCAGTCAGGGCACATGCCCAGTTTGTAGGCTTGATCCCCAATGGTGGTATGCAGGAATCAGTCAGTCAATCTCATCAATGTGTCTATCCCTCTCCTCCCTCTAAAAACAAATCAATAAAAACATTTTAAAAATAAGTAAAATGCTTTTAAAAAAATTAGATGAATCTGACTCAATTTTTTACCCTTAAGTTGCTCAGTCTCCTGAGAGAGAAAAAAAATATTTATTATACAATATGATAAATGCTATAAAGGACATATGTGTGAAGTACTTTGGTAAATTGTGTTGAATTGGAATTTAATGAGAATATAAACTTTAGACCTTCTTATGAAACTAGAGGCCCGATGCACGAAATTTGTGCAAGGGGCTCGGCCCTCGCAGCCCCGGTTGGTGGACAGCCTGCGTACCCCTGGCCAGCCCTCACCACCCCAGCTTCGTCCAGAAGGTCATCTGGAAGGACGCCGGAAGGTCGTCTGGCTGTTTGGTCTAATTAGCATATTAATTCTTTATTATATAGGATACTTCTCTTTTGAAACAGATTTCTTATGACTTAACCAAAGGAAGTAAAAGGACACTAATGTTGACCTGAATTACATAGTGTTTTTTTTAATGAGTTGTAAGATATTTTTCCCTTTTAAATGAACAGTGAACAAATTTGTTGGTATCTTTGTTAACAGTAAATATAACTAAATAAAATACTACATCAAAGCCAAGGAGTTTATTTGATGCTTTTACAAAATAACAAACCCTACTAACTCAGATCTTTAAAAATATTTTAGCTTAGAAGTCTTAGAGTTAACAAAGCACTAGGGCACCCATTGGTTCTCTTGGTTGCTCTTTACAAATATTCTGTATGATAGGTGGTATCACCTCTAATTTACAGCTAAAGAAATCTGTGTTGATGTAACTTATTCATTCAGATATTTACAGTTAGACAACTGGCACAAGTGATAGAATGTCAGTAATGTAGGAGGTTCTAGATTGAACATTGGTCTTCAGCCTTCAAGTCTTCCATTCACCCACCACATTATAACCCTCTGTTAAATATGTAAATCATGTTATTAAGAGAAAAAGTCATGTCCAAAAAGACTAATATAAAAGTAAAAGTAAAAAAAAAAAAAAAAAAAAAAAAAAAAAAAAAAAAAAAAAAAAAAAAAGTAAAAGTAGTCTATGAAGTCATCATTGATCTTTTCTAGGTAGACTTTTTAATGTTGATATTTTATCTCATTTCTCAATGTTAGAATACGGGTAAACTTAATTTTGGTATAATATATAGAAAATGGTTCAATTTTATGCCAGAGTATGGGTTTCTTTTGGTATTTAGATAGTTTGGAAACTTTCTAAAATTAATGATTTTATAATTTATATTTTAAAATTATATATTGTATTCACACAGAAATTGTATTCTGAGTATGTTGATATTAAAACCTGTTTTCCAAGGACATTAGTATCATGCCTATTATTTCCAAAAAATATACATGAAAATTTCAGTGGAAGTCCTTCCTCTAAGTTGACCCTCTGAGATACTTCTGTAGAAGTTCTTCTCCCTAAATTGAAGCAAACTGTAAATAAAAATATGTAAAAGCCTGGAAGAGGAATGTTCATTATCATTTTTGTTACTTATATCTAAACATCCATTATAGTTTATTTGTACTGTTTTAAATACTGGTTATGTAATCTAAATCAGATATACTAAAAATTCTGTCTACCCTGACAATAATTTGAGGCTAACAAAAAGATTACTTTGTAGATACAATTATCAAAGCATCTACACTAATAAAAGAGAAACATGGTAATTAGCGTACAACCGCTACCCTTCCCATTGGCTAATCAGCATATCCTTATGCAAATTAACTGTCAGCCAAGATGGCGGCCGGCAGCCATGCAATGCAGCGAACAGAGAGGCTTGCTTGCTCCAGTGATGGCGAACTCTAACGTTCCCCACCTGACTTGCCGGCCTCTCAGCTGCAACTATGTTGCAAATATAGAAGCTAAACAAAACCCTAGAAACCGGCTTTCAGTCAGCCGGGCTTCAGCCAGCCAGACCCCAACATTGTATCAAATACAGAAGGTAAAGGCCAGAAACCTGCTTTCAGCAGCGAGGTCTCAGAGCTAAAGCTGGCCCAGAATAGAAAAAAGAAAAGAGAAAAAAAGGAGCGGTTGGGAGCTTCAGTCACCCGCCAGCCTGAAAACGGCCCTCAGCCCCTCAGCCAGACTGGCAAGGCACCCCAATGGGGACCCCCACCCTGATCCAGGACACCCTTCAGGGCAAACCAGGTGG
This sequence comes from Myotis yumanensis, assembly GCF_028538775.1. Lineage (NCBI taxonomy): Eukaryota > Metazoa > Chordata > Mammalia > Chiroptera > Vespertilionidae > Myotis > Myotis yumanensis. Next base: position 145,355,323 of record NW_027223754.1, on the reverse strand, counting down.
CCCCCACCCGTGCACAAGGCCTCTATTCTATGTAGTAAAAGGGTAATATGCCTCCCAGCACCAGGATCAGCGGAGCAGATAGGCTCCCGGCACCGGGATCAGCCTGACGGGGCAGCGCCCAAACCCCCTGATCAGCCCTGCTCTGTGCCTGATAGGGGGGAGCTCCCCAATCCCCTGATCGCCCTGCGGCTCTGTGTGTGACAGGGGGGAGCTCCCCAACCCCCTGATCACCCTGTGGCTCTGTGTGTGATAGGGGGCGGGGCCACAACCTCCCTATCTGCCCTGCTCTATTAGTGACGGGTAGGCACCCCAACCCCCTGATCAGCCCTGCTCTGTGCCTGATGGGAACCTCCCCAATCCCCTGATCACCCTGTGGCTCTGTGTTTGACAGGGTGCGGCGCACCAACCCCCTGATCAGCCCTGCTCTGTGTGTGACAGGGTGTGGCACCCCAACCACCCCCCCCCCCCACGGGCCCTGCTCTGTGGGTGACAGGGTAGAGCCATAACCTCCCCATTGGCCCTGCCCTGAGTGTGACAGGGTGGAGCGCCCCAACCCCCTGATCCGCCCTGCTCTATGTGTGACAGGGGGTGGTGCCCCAACTCCCCTATCGGCCCTACTCTGTGAGTGACAGGGGGGAGCTCCTCAACCCCCTGATCGGCCCTGCTCTGTGCATGACAGGGGGGGAGCTCCTCAACCCCCTGATCGGCCCTGCTCTGTGCGTGACAGGGGAGAGCTCCCCAACCCCCTGATCAACCCTGCTCTGTGTGTGACAGGGTACAGAGCCCCAACCCCCCTGATGGGCCCTGCTCTGTGAGTGGCAGGGGGCAGCGCCCCAACCCCCTGATCGGCCCTGCTCTGTGAGTGACAGGGGGCAGCACCCCAACCCCCTGATTGGCCCTGCTCTGTGAGTGACGGGGGCAGTGCCCCAACCCCCTGATTGGCCCTGCTCTGTGCGTGACAAGGGGTGGCACCGCAACCTCCCTATCAACCCTGCCTTGAGTGTGACAGGGGGTGGTGCCCCAACCCCCCAATCGGCCCTACCCTGAGCATGACTGAGAGTGGCATCGCAACCTCCTGATCCGCCCTGCTCTGTGCATGATGGGGCAGTGCCCCAACTCCCCAATCGGCCCTGCTCTGAGCCTGACCAGGGGCTGCACCTAGGGATTGGGCCTGCCCTCTGCCACCCCGGAGCAGGCCTAAGCCAGCAGGTCATTATCTCCCAAGGGGTCCCAGACTGCGAGAGGGCACAGGCCGGGCTGGGGGACCCCCCTCACCCCCCCGAGTGCACAAATTTTTGTGCACCGGGCCTCTAGTCTACACTAATAAAAGAGAAACATGCAAATTGGTGTCACTCCGCTACCCTTCCCATTGGCTAATCAGGGCGATATGCAAATTAACTGCCAGCCAAGATGGCGGCTGGCAGCCATGCACTGAAGTGAACAGGGAGGCTTGCTTGCTCCAGTGACAGTGGACTCCAACGTTCCCCGCCTGACTTGCCGGCCTCTCAACTACAACTCTAAGCAACTATGTTGCAAATATAGAAGCTAAACAAAACTCCAGAAACCCGCTTTCAGCCAGGCGGACCGCAACATTGTATCAATGTTTTCAGCAGCGAGGCCTCAGAGCTAAAGCTGGCCCAGAATAGAGAAAAAAGAAAAAAAGCAGTTGGGAGCTTCAGTCACCCGCCAACCTGAAAACGGCCCTCAGCCCCTCAGCCAGACTGGCCAGGCACCCCAGTGGGGACCCCACCCTGATCCAGGACACCCTTCAGGGCAAACCAGCTGGCCCCCACCCATGCACCAGGCCTCTATTCTATATAGTAAAAGGGTAATATGCCTCCCAGCACCGGGATCAGCGGAGCAACGAGGCTCCCGGGACCAGGATCAGCATGACAAGGGGCAGCGCCCAACCCCCCTGATCGCCCTGCGGCTCTGTGAGTGAAAGGGGGCGGGGCCACAACCTCCCTATCCACCCTGCTCTGTTCGTGACAGGGGAAGGCGCCCCAACCCCCTGATCAGCTCTGCTCTGTGCCTGATAGGGGGGAGCTCCCCAATCCCCTGATCACCCTGTGGCTCTGTGTTTGACAGGGTAGAGCCATAAACTCTCCATCGACCCTGCCCTGAGTGTGACAGTGGCAGCGCCCCAACCCCCTGATCGGCCCTGTTCTATAGGTGATAGAGGGTGGCGCCCCAACCCCCCTCCACGGGCCTTGCTCTGTGTGTGACAGGGTAGAGCCATGACCTCCCCATTGGCCCTGCCCTGAATGTGACAGGGGGCAGTGCCCCAACTCCCCTATCGGCCCTACTCTGTGAGTGACAGGGGGGAGCTCCTCAACCCCCTTGATCGACCCTGCTCTGTGCATGACAGCGGGGAGCTCCTCAACACCCTGATGGGCCCTGCTCTGTGAGTGACAGAGTACGGGGCCTCAATCCTCCTGATGGGCCCTGCTCTGTGAGTGACAGGGGGCAGCGCCCCAACCCCCTGATCGGCCCTGCTCTGTGAGTGACAGGGGGCAGTGCCCCAACCCCCAGATCGGCCCTGCTCTGTGCGTGACAGGGGGTGGCACCGCAACCTCCCCATCAAACCTGCCTTGAGTGTGACAGGGGTCGGTGCCCCAACCCCCCAATCGGCCCTACCCTGAGCATGACTGAGGGTGGCATCACAACCTCCCGATCCGCCCTGCTCTGTGCATGACGGGGCGGCGCCCCAACTCCCCAATCGGCCCTGCTCTGAGCCTGACCAGGGGCTGCACCTAGAGATTGGGCCTGCCCTCTGCCACCCCGGAGCAGGCCTAAGCCAGCAGGTCATTATCTCCCAAGGGGTCCCAGACTGCGAGAGGGCACAGGCCGGGCTGGGGGACCCCCCTCACCCCCCCGAGTGCACAAATTTTTGTGCACCGGGCCTCTAGTCTACACTAATAAAAGAGAAACATGCAAATTGGTGTCACTCCGCTACCCTTCCCATTGGCTAATCAGGGCGATATGCAAAGTAACTGCCAGCCAAGATGGCGGCTGGCAGCCATGCACTGAAGTGAACAGGGAGGCTTGCTTGCTCCAGTGACAGTGGACTCCAACGTTCCCCGCCTGACTTGCCGGCCTCTCAACTGCAACTCTAAGCATCTATGTTGCAAATATAGAAGCTAAACAAAACTCCAGAAACCCGCTTTCAGCCAGGCGGACCGCAACATTGTATCAATGTTTTCAGCAGCGAGACCTCAGAGCTAAAGCTGGCCCAGAATAGAAAAAAGAAAAGAGAAAAAAAGCAGTTGGGAGCTTCAGTCACCCACCAACCTGAAAACGGCCCTCAGCCCCTCAGCCAGACTGGCCAGGCACCCCAGTGGGGACCCCACCCTGATCCAGGACACCCTTCAGGGCAAACCAGCTGGCCCCCACCCATGCACCAGGCCTCTATTCTATATAGTAAAAGGGTAATATGCCTCCCAGCACCGGGATCAGCGGAGCAACGAGGCTCCCGGGACCAGGATCAGCATGACAAGGGGCAGCGCCCAACCCCCTTGATCGCCCTGCGGCTCTGTGAGTGAAAGGGGGCGGGGCCACAACCTCCCTATCCACCCTGCTCTGTTTGTGACAGGGGAAGGCGCCCCAACCCCCTGATCAGCTCTGCTCTGTGCCTGATAGGGGGGAGCTCCCCAATCCCCTGATCGCCCTGTGGCTCTGTGTGTGATGGGGCGGGGCCACAACCTCCCTATCCGCCCTGCTCTGTTCGTGACAGGGGAAGGAGCCCCAACCCCCTGATCGGCCCTGTTCTATAGGTGATAGAGGGTGGTGCCCCAACCCCCCTCCACAGGCCTTGCTCTGTGTGTGACAGGGTAGAGCCATAAACTCTCCATCGGCCCTGCCCTGAGTGTGACAGCGGCAGCGCCCCAACCCCCTGATCGGCCCTGTTCTATGGGTGATAGAGGCTGGCGCCCCAACCCCCCTCCACGGGCCTTGCTCTGTGTGTGACAGGGTAGAGCCATGACCTCCCCATTGGCCCTGCCCTGAATGTGACAGGGTGCAGCACCCCAACCCTTTGATCTGCCCTGCCCTGTGTGTGACAGGGGGCAGTGCCCCAACTCCCCTATCGGCCCTACTCTGTGAGTGATAGGGGGGAGCTCCTCAACCCCCTTGATCGGCCCTGCTCTGTGAGTGACAGCGGGGAGCTCCTCAACACCCTGATGGGCCCTGCTCTGTGAGTGACAGAGTACGGAGCCCCAATCCCCCTGATCGGCCCTGTTCTGTGAGTGACAGGGGGCAGCGCCCCAACCCCCTGATCGGCCCTGCTCTGTGAGTGACAGGGGGCGGTGCCCCAACCCCCCAATCGGCCCTACCGTGAGCGTGACTGAGGGTGGCATCGCAACCTCCCAATCTGCCCTGCTCTGTGCATGACGGGGCGGCGCCCCAACTCCCCAATTGGCCCTGCTCTGAGCCTGACCAGGGGCTGCACCTAGGGATTGGGCCTGCCCTCTGCCACCCGGGAGCAGGCCTAAGCCAGCAGGTCGTTATCTCCCGAGGAGTCCCAGACTGCGAGAGGCTCAGGCTGGGCTGGGGGACCCCCCCCCCCCCCCAGTGCACAAATTTTTGTACACCGGGCCTCTAGTTATTCTAATAAAAAGGGATATAAGATGTGATTCTTCTTAATTTTTGTCTGATTAAAATATTACTTAATACTTTAATTCAAAACATACTATCTTAACATTCACTAAGAGACATTGAGCAAACTAGAAAGAACTATACAGACATGATCCCTGTCCTCAAGGTTACTGGGGAAAAAATACTCCATTTGTTTATTCCTGCCTTCACTGTTCCATACCCTCTTCCTAATGCCCTTTTAGAATGAGTTGACTCTAATTCAACATATCAGTCCTCAATTTACTGCCTAGGCCTCAAATGTGCTTAATAACTTTTTAAAAATCTTTGTGTTTAATGTCAAGAAAGTAGATATATATGCCTCTCAGATTGTCAGTGTAATTATTTAGATAATGCTTCAAACTTTAACTCTTCCATTCTCTTCAACTTCCTATTTTTCATGTTCTTTTTTTTAATATATATATTTTATTTATTTTTTACAGAGATGAAGGGAGAGGGACAGAGAGCTAGAAGCATCGATGAGAGGGAAGCATCGATCAGCTGCCTCCTGCACATCCCCTACTGGTGATGTGCCTGCAACCAAGGTACATGCCATTGACTGGAATCGAACCCGGGACTCTTCAGTCCCCAGGCCGACACTCTATCCACTGAGCCAAACCGGCTAGGGCTTTTTCATGTTCTTCTTAACCATCAAACCTTTACAGATTGCCTTTCACTTAGTTTGGTAACAACAAACTCCTTATCATCCTTCAAGCCTTAGCTCTCTGACACCTTCAAAATAGATTTTTAACCTTTTTCATCTCATGCACACATTCATTACTAAAATTCTTCGGCACACCAAAAATACATATTTTTTGGTCAATCTGACACACACAAAAAAGGTATAATTTTTACTCATTCACAGCAGATGGCTTTGTGTTGGCTGTAGTCATTTTTTTTCTAATTTGACAATCTAAGAGAAAAATAGGTATTGTATCTTTTAAAAATTTTTGCAGCACACCAGTTGAAAATTGCTGCTTTAACATTCCAAAGTGATATAGCTGCTTTACTCCTTGAATCCTGTTTTATACATAAGGATAAAGTTGGATAATGTAATTATCTACACATCTATTCTTATCTTCTACTAGAGGCCCAGTGAGAGACCCCACCGGGGTCTGCTGGAATCGGGCCAAAACCAGCTCTCTGGTATCCCCCAAGGGGTCCCAAATTGCGAGAGGGCAGGTCTCAGGTGACACACCCCAGAATCGGGCTCCCTCCTCTGTGGTTCCGCAGCTGCCAAGTCACCGCAGCTTGGCAGCTCCTGCATTGAGCATCTGCCCCCTGGTGGTCAGTGAGTGTCATAGCTACTGGATGGTCAGTCAGTCAGACAATCACTTAGGCTTTTATATATATACAGTAGGTCCTCGGGTTAAGTCGGAGACCCATTCCTATGGCGCAAAGTAACACAATTTTTGCTGTAAGTCAGAACCTACCTACATAAGCACCTACGTCACTCACATGGAGCACATACACAGCAGTAATTAAGTGAAACAGTAAAATAAATTTAAAAGATAATTCCTGAACTTTACTCGTGGTAAATAAATAATAAAAAACATAAAGCACATATGTACATACGTTGAAATGATGGAACTTTTTTATTTTATAAATAAACTAGAGGCCCAGTGCACAAAAATTTGTGCACTTGGGGGGCAATCCCTCAGCCCAGCCTGTGCCCTCTTGCAGTCTGGGACCCCTTGGGGGATGACTACCTGCTGGCTTAGGCCCGCTCCTTGGGGGATTGGGCCTAAGCTGGCAATCAGACATCCCTCTGGCAGCCCAGGAGCCCTTGGGGAATGTCCACTTGCCAGCAGGGAGCAGGCCTAAGCTGCAGTCGGACATCCTTAGTGCTGCTGAGAAGGCGGGAGAGGCTCCCACCACCACTGTTGTACTGGCAGCCAGCAGCCTGGCTTATGGCTGAGCAGAGCTCCCCCTGTGGGAGCGCACTGACTACCAGGGGGCAGCTCCTACATTGAGCGTCTGCCCCCTGGTGGTCAGTGTGTGTCATAGTGACCAGTCATTCCCAGTCTTTCTGCTGTTAGGGTCAGTTTGCATATTACTCTTTTATTATATAGGACTAGAGGCCTGGTGCACGAAATTCATGCACGGGTGGGGGGGGGGGTGCCTCAGCCCTACCTGCACCCTCTCCAATCCGGGAGCCCTCAGGGGATGTCCTACTGACAGCTTGGGCCTGCTCCCCATGGTTCTCTGCTCTCTGCAGGGCTTGCCTGCTCCACACCATGGCGACGGCCAAGCAGGCCCTGCTGGGTGCTGCCTGCGGGCCGTGCTTGCCTGCTGGGTTCACATTGCCAGGTTGACGCCGCTAGTGTCCTGCCTCGGCCGCTATGGGCACTGCCATCTTTGTCGCGGAGTGACAGGGTGATGGTTAATTTGCATATTACTCTTTTATTAGATAGGATGGGAAATGCTGATGTAACCATGAAACGACATATATCGAGTCCCACGTAACCTAAGGACTGTCTGTAGATGTTCCTTCAAGGCAATGTATGTAGATGTTTTGTTTTTTTCTTTTTGGGTCTAACATATATATTAGGCACTCAGATATTAGATTTCAGAAAATCTAAACCACTCTTTTGGCTCAGATTCAAAGGAATTGCACATAGAATCCATTGATACTTTCCCGCAATGGTAAGTGTTTTTTGCTATCGGGATAACTGTTATAATTGGTGTTAAGTACCAAATGTCTATCCCAGAAAAATCCAAACTTGTTTATGTCAAAGAATAAACAAATATTTATATTGTAACATTTAAAGGTTATTAATGCAATAATGAACTTTAAGTCTGTTGCTCTGATTAGAAATTCTCAAACTCATGTTTTCTGAGGGAAAAGAATGAATCTAGTAAAATAGAATTAACTCTGTTGGAAAGATTTAAACAAAGATATTCAAGTTTCTTAACTTCTCAGAGCCTTTAACAATGCATCTCACAGTCCTGTGAGTGTACAAAATATCTCCACTTTAAATTTGATCACAGGTATTGGGTGGGGAATGGAGGTAGAGGGTAGCACACCTACTAATAGCTTGAGGAATATAGTTTAAGAAATGCTTAACAAGAAATTCTCTGCCCTAACTGGTTTGGCTCAGTGGATAGAGCATCAGTCTGTGGACTGAAGTGTCCTAGGTTCGATTCGGGTCAAGGGCATGAACCTTGGTTGCAGGCACATCCCCAGTAGGGGGTGTGCAGGAGGTGGCTGATCAATGTTTCCCTCTCATTGATGTTTCTAACTATCATTGATGTGTCTAACTCTCTATCCCTCTCCCTTCCTCTCTGTAAAAAATCAATAATATATATATATTTTTAAAAGAAATTCTCTGTTGCTAGAAAATGGCTTTTAAAATAAATAATAAAAGACTGTTGAAATTTTAAAGATTGTTATAGTCTATAAAAATCATTAGCCTGTAAAATCATGGGTTTTTTTAATTTTTATTTATTTTTATTTTTTTTTAAATCACTTTGTAGGCTACTATGCATTGTCAAACCCATTTATTTATTTAGGATATTTTATTGATATTTTACAGAGAGGAAGGAAGAGGGATAGAGAGTTAGACACATCGATGAGAGAGAAACATCGATCAGCTGCCTCCTGCACACCCCCTTCTGGGGATGTGCCTGCAACCAACGTACATGCCCTTGGCTAGAATCGAACCTGGGACCCTTGAGTCCGCAGGTCGATACTCTATCCACTGAGCCAAACCAGTTAGGGCAAATCATAGGTTTTTTTAAACAAATTTATTGATGACACTATTGCAAATGTCCCCCATTTCCCCCCTTTACTCACCTTCACGCAGCCCCCTTCCCCTCCCTCTGGCCATCACTACAAAATCATGGTGGTGGTGGTGGTTGTTTTTTAAAAAAAGGATAGTGTATCTTCACTTCACTAATCCCCCCAAACTATGTCAGCCTTAAGCTAAAAATAACTTATTTATGGAGAACAGCAATTATTGGACACTGAGAAAAAAATGAAGTGAAATATTCATTTGAAGGGTCAGCCATTGGCACTATTATTTATGATTTAATATGCAATTTTAGCCAGACAGTCATGAGAAAGAGAAAATCATCCCTGACATCCAGGAACTAGGCCGACAGTGTTGTTAGGAGAGTCCTGGCACAGGTAGCCCATGATTTTCTGTTTGACATAAAAATCTCAGAACACCAAATTCAGACAATGTTACCCTGTGATTGTGATTAAGTGTGGGGCAGAGGGGGGAAGCAAGACTGGCTTATAATTTTGTCTAAGAAGATACAAGGTCAACATGCTAAACCAGAAAGATACTAGCTTTTACTATTAATAATAGTAATTGTTTGGTATCACTGATATGGGCCAGTTCGCTTTCTGAGGTTATCCAATTATTTGTGCAGAACAGACTAAAAGAAAGAGTGGGCACATATGCATGAAGTCTATATAGTAAGGGAAGGCCATTACCATTTAGTCCTACTTCACAGATTTGGTTCTCAGTTAAATACTTAATTAGGTCCCTCAACACAAGAAAGGGTGTTAAGTTGTCTTGGCATGTATTTTTAGATTTAAAATAGTGTGTTTTTAAAAAATACTTAGTGGGTTCAAATACATTTGGGTTCTATGTCTGAAACTGGCCTGCCTGCTCTTCTTACATTGTCAGCTATCAACTGAAAAAGTTCAGAAATATAACATAAGTATCAGTTACTGTTAACCCAGGCAAACAAAATTTATTTCAAGTAAAACGTAAAAATCAGCCACGACATTTGGATTGTTACTGGTAACAAGACGTTCTGCTTTCAAAATGCAATGACTGAATGCACACACTTCGAATGAGAGGCGGGGGAACAGATTTCCACATTGAAAGTGGTAACATGACAATCATTTGAGAGCTCAATAGCAGAAACCATGTCTAGCTTTATCTTTACATCTCTAGCAGCCAACAGTGCCCAGCAACTAACAGGTACTAAATGTTGTTTTAAATTATTTTGCCCGTCATAAAATTCCTTCTTTACAGCACATTTGTATGCCATTCCCCAATCCATATGTCATTAACGGCTCATAGAGGAAAAAAATATTTGAATATTATGCTCAAAATGGACTTACAGGGTCTAAATTCACCTGCATTCCTTTATTCCAGCGGTTCTCAATCTGTGGGTCGCGACCCCTTTGGCGGTGGAACGACCCTTTCACAGGGGTCACCTAAGACCATCCTGCATAGCAGATATTTACATTACGATTCATATCAGTAGCAACATTACAGTTATGAAGTAGCAAAGAAAATAATTTTATGGTTGGGTCACAACATGAGGAACTGTATTTAAAGGGCCAGAAGGTTGAGAACCACAGCTTTATTCTGTTACTGCCCAGGCGGTGGTTTCACTTTTTGGCGGTTCCATGTGTCCCCAAACATAAGGTCCCAGATGTCAATACTATTGCTAGGGGCAGTGCAAACCCCCCAGGTCCGAGCCGCAGCAGCCACCTCTCCGTGGGCCTGCCCGAGCCCCACGCCCTTGGAGCCGCCTTTTAAAGGCTCACGTGAACCAGGCGACGTCCTCGCGGCCACGGCGCCTGCGCGAGGAAGGGGAGTGGCTGGAGGTGCAGGCGCGGTAGCCGCGGGCTGAGCTCCAGGCCCGAGGCGCTCGCGGCTGGCTGGACCTGGACTCCAGGGCGGCGCGGGCGGCCGCCGGACCGTGACCGCGCTCTGTCTCGCCGGGCTAGCGGCCAGGACTCGGCCGGGTTCCAACTCCACTTCCGCCACTTTGCGGCACGGACCCACTGCGTCGGCGCGTGGGCGGGCTTCGGGGGCGGAGCTCGCCGTCCTCGCGACCTCTGATTGGCTGCTTCCGCTGTTCTTCCACCTTCCTGCCGGGGTGTTCGGGTGTGAAGTGACCGCGGTCGAGGAGTCGGCCCCGTGATAGCAAGCATTTTGTCTTTCCAATGGATCGTTAACCTCTCCACCAGCAAGTTTCCAGGAATAGTTTGCCTTTATATTATTGTTTTGATCGTTGGAAGATGTTGGCATTTATGTTCGCCTCCAGACAAGTGTTTTGATGGCAACTTAAATGATTATTTTTCTCAGAAATGCTATATATTTTCTTCCCCAGTTACTCATATCTTTTTTTTTCATGACAGATCTTGACGTCAGTATATGCAAAAAATATATAAAGATGATAACTAATATAGTTGTAATGAGCCTGATTATTTGCATTTCTTTAGCTTTCTGGATCTTGTCTATGACTGCAAGCACCTATTATGGTAAGTATGAATGTTCCGAGTTATTTTTTAAATAAACTAATCGGTGGAATTTAAAATTGTACCACTGTGAAATCCAAAACTTGTATCCTCTGAATATAAGTTGATTATGAATTGTGTTTACTTAACTTCCACAGCCTCGATTTAATTTCCCAGAAAGTATAAACAGTGCCTTTAACGTTCTAAACCCTTTAATAAATGCTGCTTGTGATAACATTAGTTACGTCTATTTCAGAATATGTAATTATTTATGTAATTATTACATCTATCTTGGTGAGAAATAACTAAAGCATAGTTTTTGTAAAACACATAAAGTAATACTTTTAATAACAATATTCATAATGTAGTTTATCAGTTTTGTCTTGTAAAAATAAAAATATATATAGTGTTTATATTTGGAGATTTAAAGGATTTGTTTGCTGTTTGGTCATTTCATAAGAACAGTCCTTTTAAAGTCTGGGGCCACTTTGCATAAATAGAAGGTACTTGAGACTCAAGTTTTTAAGGTTTTGCATCTGCATTTGAGCGTAAGTATGCATTTACACAAACTTCTTTGGTACTTTTATAAAAACAAAATACTGTTCAGTTCAAGGAGAAAAGTGAGAAATAGAGTGAGGAAGTAAACTCATAAATGATTTTATTGTAAGTGATTACCAGTTCAGACCTTAGACCTCTTTCAGAGACACCTTAATAGTAGAATAGGTGTTCTCCAGGGTACTGAAGCTGTCTGGGCTGGTCATCATAGGGAGGAAAAGGGGGCACAGGCTACCTTACTAGCTCAGGGAAGACCTGAATGGTGGCCTTAAAGAAACCACACAGGATGGTCTGAAATTAAAACTTTAAAGATTTCAGAAAGGAGAGACAGAAACATCAGTGATGAGAGAGAATCATCCATTGGCTGCCTCCTGCACGCAGCCCACTGGGAATGGAGCCCAAAACCCAGACATGTGCCCTGCCCGGAAATTGCACTGTCAACTCTCATCCACCGAGCCACGCCTGCCGGGCTGAAATGAAAACTTTTTATACTAAAAGCAGTTTGTGGTAGGTAGTCATGCCCTTGGCCAGCATCTTCCCTGACAAAGGTCAATCTTTACCTTAACTGAGCTTATCTATTGTCTTTTTTCATCTACAATAACATTTGTTGGAATGTCAGAATTTTCCTTTTTCCAGAACCCTCAAAGCACAGGCACCACTCTGCAGAGACCACAAATCCCTTATTGTCATTTACTTAGTTGTTGATTAAGTCATCCTGCACCCTCCTAAGTAAAAAAAAAAAAAAAGTGTGTGCCTATCATTTTACGTTTTATCCAATCCCAGAGGTTTCCCCGATTTGCTTTCTCCCGCCTCCCTAATCTATCACCAATGGATTTCATGTAACCCACTTACATTCCCTCTTTTGATTGTAATGTATAAAATAAGATGCAAAACTGTCATTCTGTGGAGCATAATCTCAATCCGTTGAGATTTTGTTTCCCAGAAATTGTCGACAGTTGTGGCTCAAATAAACTCACTAAAATTCTTCACAGGTTTGAATATTTCTTAGATTGACAATCATAATGAGTCACAGTAGGGGATGAGGGGTTGGGGAGGAGAGGTGTGAGAGGAGATTCTCCCTAGTAACAGTATTAACTATGACGAACTCAATAGAATAAAACAGGATTTGTAAAGTGAAGGTCCCCTGGAGCCAGGCACCTGATGTAAATGAGTGAAGCTGTCCCAGGTTTTTGTATATTAAACACAAGGAAATAGTTTTCTCTTTCAGAAATAGGATTTTCACTTTTTGTTGTTGTTGTTGTTCTTGAACATTTGACCTTTGTCTTTCATTTTCCTATTTTTGATAAAAACATAGGCACAAGCAATAGTTTACATTTCCCTTTACTGTAGTCACTCAGCCTTGGTGTTAGGGAGTCTGTCAGGAATGGTGGGCACTTCAAATGGGAAAACAATGGTTCATCTAAAAGAGGCAGCCTCTGCCGGGCTGGTGTTGCTCAGTGGTTGAACGTCGACCCATGAACCAAGATGTTCCTGGTTAGGGCGCATGCTCGGTAGCAAGTTCAATGCCCAGTAGCAGGTGTGCAGGAGGCAGACAGTCTATGATTCTTCTATTTCTCTATCTCCTTCCCTTCCTTTCTCTCTAAAATCAGTAAAAACATTTTTTTAAAAAAATAAAAGAGGCAGCCTATAGTCAATTCTGCCACATGGCTCAAGTTTCTAGTTTACAAGGCAGAAGCTAAGAATCTGGATTGGTATATGAAATTAATCTTTAAATATTAACTCAAATAGTTTATTCTTTGGTTTTTATTTTTTAGGGTTTTTTGTGGGTGTTTTTTTTTTTGTACCTCAAATTGTTTAAAAACATTATGCTAGCCAAGCAAAACATCTATGAATTGCAATCTTTGGAAAAATCAGTTGCTAATCATTGAATCCTGAGATATGTAACATGTGAGATGTTACTTAAAAAAAAAATCTCTGAAAGGCAGGGAAAGGAATAATTGGATCCTATTAGAAAGGAGATTGTTCTGTGCTATTCTTGAGAATTAATACATGCTTCCCCTAAAAAAATTCATTTTAAATCTTCAAATATGTGTTAAATACCCATTATTATAAATAGTTGTAAATTTGGACAGGACTTATTTGGTTATTGACTTATTTGGTTATTGCCTCTGAAAATATCAGGTCTCAACATAAATATTTTACACTGGTGACTTTATTTCAGTTTCCCTACTTTTGACAGTATTTCAATGTAGAATGCAGTTATCAATGTTTACAGCCGAGACTAACCTATGCAAGCTTCACACAATTTATACTCTACCTTTATAATTTTTCAGGTAACTTGCAGCCTATTTCTCCTTGGCGTTGGCTGTTTTCTGTTGTTGTTCCTGTTTTGATCGCATCAAATGGCTTTGAAAAGAGAAGTCTAGATCACAGTGGGGCTTTAGGAGGTATGTTTTGCTATTGAATGTTTAACCATGTAGTAAGTGCATAATTATATAATTTAAACTCATGTTTTCAAAATTCTGAATATACGAGACTATAAATCACAATGTTAAAGTTACACATTGCTCAGCATTCCTATTCTGTCAAGTTTTCAGATAGTAACATACCCTTTTAGTGTAATGTACAAATTATTTAACTTTGTAATTTACAGCAAGTAAATTAATAGACTTTTGAGGACCTTGGTTACTCTGCTCCCTTGGTTGGATTAAACTCTTAGTATCTGCTAGCAAAACATGGAGCACTCTTCCTAGGTGTGAAATAAAGGAGCCATTGGAAAAAGTAGCTAACAGACATATTGATTTTTTCTTAAGAATTTTTTAATATATTTTTATTGATCTCAGAGAGGCAGGGAGAGAGAGAGAGAAAGAGAGAGAAACATCATTGATGAGAGAGAATCATTCATCGGCTGCCTCCTGCATGCTCCCCCCTCTGAGGATCGAGCCCGCAACCGAGGCATGTGCCCTTGACCTGAATAGAACCCGAGACCCTTCCGTCCACAGGCCAACGCTCTATCTACTGAGTCAACCCAGCTAGGACCATGTTGATATTTTTATATGATTTTTGTCTTACCATATAATCAATAAGTGTTAGGAATGTTTGTTACATTTATTTTGTAAATGTAATGTTATACATACTATGTATCAGACACTGTTTTGAGCACTTTGGAAGTAGTACCCTGTTTATAGCAAATAATTTGAACACTCCCTCCTTAAATATAATAACAGAGTTATGCTTTGCTAAAAATGTCCTTTCTCAGGTATCCTTGCCTTGATTTTTATTATTCTTGATCTATAGCAAGAAGGGTCAAGTCCTTCTGGAAGTTGTCTTCCTTTGACTTCCCTGTTGTATATTGACTTTGTCTTATTTTTCTGATTCTACTTTTGTTTTGTTTTCTGCTACCATTTTCTTTTCTACCTTCTCACCATTGGGCCTCCATTCATCTCTACCTAGCTTAATTTAGAATTAGAAGATGAGTATTTGAATCTTAGCATTGCTACCTGCTATCTCTGTGATCTTTGCCACCTTGCCTAACTCCACAGAGCCTCACTTTTCTTTATCTTTTGTGAAGTAGGACCTATGGGCTTATTGGTAAGGATCAAGCTAAATAATGTGTGGGACAACACATCTTTTAATACTATACGAACATTCACCTTTAGTGATTGATTATCTATTTTCAACCATATTATAAAGTCCCTGAAGACAGAGTGATCTTATGCTTCTGTGTCCCATGCTTCTTTAAATAGTGTTACACACATAATAGGTGCTTAGGAAACAGATATAGATTGATTTTAAAACCTCTGCTCTTTTCCTAATCACTTCATTCTATGGCATGTTGGGATCTTTTTTGCTTGTATCTTTTTACCCCCCTTAAGGACAAAAAATTGTAATGCTGATTTAAAATATATCATAGTACTTGGAAATAGTGATGTGGTGTATGACTATAAGTCACTTAAGCTTTCAGTGTTGTAATTTTCACATCTGCAAAATACGAGGGGGTAATAGTACCTTGGGCACTGACTTATCATGAGGAGTTATCCATGTAAAATGTTTAGCATAATACCTGGCATGCATAATAATGTTTTACAAATGTAAGTTATTGTTTTTATTCCACTACTGCTATTCATAGTCAAAGGAATTTTACTAAAGTTTATCATATTATGCCTTTACTGTGCTTGTTACGGAATTTATGAAATTGGCGCGGAAGTGACAGTCGGACACTTTGAGGTTCAGGAAAGAGCCTTTATTTAAAGCAGCGCTTCTGGTTCAGGGGACCCTAAGATCCAGATCCTGAACAACCTGGACAGTGAGATTTTCTCTATATATATTGGAAGGGTTAAAGAGAATGAAACGGGGTAGAGAAAGATTTATTGTGCTCAGCAGATATCTTGCAGAAAGCTTGCGGCCTTGAGCACAGCATAGCTCAGATAACCAGAAGACACCTGGCATGGGAGGAACCAAGGACGGACCAGATAATTAAGAAGGGGCAGTGACTAGTCTATAGGCTAACAAGAATGTGCATTATGGATATTAATTAACTTAGGTGCAGAGTTCCTGCTAGTCTCCTACATTTTTTCACAAATGGAGTTAATTATCGGCTAGCAAGAGAGTGCAGTAGAAAGCAGGTTACTGGGACTAATTCAGATTGCTAGCCCCAAAAATGTCTTGTGCTCCCCATCATGCTTAGGATTGAGAAGAGTTTCAGAACTTCCACAGGATCTGGGTGTTTAGAATCCTTATTGACATAGGAACACATAGCTCAGTGTTGATAGAAGAATGAGAGGAGGGATTGAGGCAATGCTTAAAGTGAACACTAAAGTGGAGGGCTCTAGTCTCCTTGAGAGAGTGTTTCTAGAATGTGGAATAAATCACATGAGAGGATATGTGGAAAAATGCTTGTAAACTATAAAGTACTGTCCTGGTGATTTGCTCTAAAGAAATATTGTCTAGTCTAGTTATTCACTGTATTCCTTTGAACATGTCAGTGTGGACAATATGTCATCAGGTTTTTGACTTGAAAGTTTGAATTTAATTTCTCTTCCCAAGACTATTAGGCTTTATGGTTTACCTTTTTTTTTTTTCATTCAGTTGTTCAACAAATATTTAGTGAGGGTTCCCTGTATGCCAGGCACTGTTCTGGGCACTTAGGATTTAATAGTGATCAAAATGGGTAAAAATCCCACTGTCAGAGAGCTTACATTTGTAGTCAGGAGAGACAAATGATAACTATGATGGATTTTGGGCATTTAATCCCCTGAAGGAGTTGCTGTAAGTGTATTGGAAGTGCACAGCAAATGGGGGTGTTGTCAGGAAAGGCTGGTGATTTAAGTATATTTTTATTGATTTCAGAGAGGAAGGGAGAGGGAGAAAGAGACATCAGTGATAAGAGAGAATCATTGATTGGCTGCTTCCTGCACGCCTTCTACTGGGAATCAAATCCGAAACCCGGGCATGTGCCCTTGACTGAAACCGAACCTGGAACCCTTCAGTCCACAGACTGACACTCTATCCACTGAGCCAAACCAGCTAGGACCTTAACAACTTTTTAGTCAACATAGTTCAGGCTTGCTGTTCAGTCTTTCTGAAATGGAAACCTCATTCTATCAGGTACCCAGAGTTGATCAGAGCCCAGGAACCTGGTTTATGCTGCTCATTGTTGCAAGGGACTAATACATGAGTCAGAATGCTGCATTATTCATCTGATAAAATATGGAACTACCAGACCAACTGGAATGTGAACATCACTGTTCAGGCAAGCCCTATTCTTGTAGTCAGGTTATTTGAGAAGCCAAAAGATAATTAGAAGGTTGCTTGGGTAAGTACAAAGTCTGAGAAACAGTAATGCAAGTCCACAGATCAAAGGCTCTCCTTCCTTGTACAATGTTCAACAAATCTGCCAACCTCTGGTTTTTTAGGCCTTCGTGTTGTTAAACAAAAAACCTTCGAGGCCAAAAGCTTTTGTGAAAGAAAGGGGTTTTTGAATCATATGCTAGCCAGGAAAAAAGATCAGGTCCTGGGACATACAATCCAAAACACCAGCAGCAAATCAGATTGGAGAGACAAAAATGTCTTTATCTTATGAAATAGGGCATTATGGACTTACTGTTGAGGAGAACTGATGGGGTTCTTTTAAAGATGTATGTTGTTTTGAAAGAATTTACACTGGCTATGGAGAAGGAGGGGAAGAAGCAGGGGCAATTCTAGGATAGGTGCACAGTCCTTAAGGAAGAAGTATTTGCTACTTTTGATTGGTTGTGGGCAACAGTCAGGAAAGTTCATTCATAAGCAGGATGCAGTGGCCTCTGGAGGTTGACCATTTCTTTTTAGGTGGCTTCCTGGAAGTGCATTCAAAGCTCTAAAATACATTCAGGAGTGTGTGTGGTCTTTCTTTAGTAGGACCACAGCTATTAACTGGATAATTACCTTTATCTCTTTCTCCCACTCTGTAGCCTGCTGTAATTTAATTTAGAGCATCTCAGAATTTTTCTCTCGTAGATGTTTTTATTTTGGGCTAACTAGCCTTCTTTTGATTCCCATAATCTTTCTCTAGAGAAATTACATATGATACAATTGATTATATTTGAGTTTATTAAATTACAGAATTTTGATAATGCCAAAGATTATACCTAAATCACCTTGGTTGGAATTTTGGGTGTAACTTCACTCCCGCCCTCATTTGTAGACAGTTCTTACTACCCAGATGGCATCTATTAGGTACAGAATTTACTTATTTTAAAGTCAGAAGTCAGCCATAATCCTTGAGAGTTCTAGTGCTTTGGGAGCACCTTATTTTGTTTTGTTTTTTTAATATATTTTTATTGATTTCAGAAAGGAAGGGAGAGGGAGAGAGAGATAGAAACATCAATGGTGAAAGAAAATCACTGATCGGCTGCCTCCTATACTCCCCCCTACTGGGGATGGAGCCCACAACCCAGGCATGTGCCTTTGACCAGAATCAAACCCGGGACCCTTCAGTCCTCACTCTATCCACTGAGCCAAACCAGCTAAGGCAGTACCCATGATATTAATTAACATTTATTAAGGGGCTCCTACGTGCCAAAAAATATAATCACATTATAAAAATTATCTCTTTTAAATTTTTGCAGTAAGCCAGTGATGGAGGAATTATTACTCCTCTTATTTCCTAATTAGAGGCCCGGTGCACTAATTCGTGCACAGGTGGGGTCCCTAGACCTGGCTGGCGACGAGGGCCAATCGGGGCCTCCTGGCCAGTGGAAGGGACAGGGGAGGGACCACGGAGGTTAGCCAGCCGGGGGAGGAACCGCAGGAGGTTGGCCAGCCGACCAGGGGGAGGGACCAACCAAGGGAAGGGACCACAGGAGGTTGGCTGGCTGGCCAGACTATGGGAGGAAAATGTAAAAAATAGAAACCTGGAAGACTTGATAGTCTTACCTCCCTGAAAGAACCAGAATTAATTTGAAAATTCTTTGGACTAGCCATCCAAATATTATATTCTAGAGGCCCAGTGCATGAAATTCGTGCATGAGTGCAGTCCCTAGGCCCAGCCAGCGATCAAAGCAGGAGCGTCTGGCGTGGAAGGGCAGGACCCAGCTGACCTCTAGGCCCTGGACCCCCACGAGTCTCCCTCTGGCTGAGTCACGGCACCCAAGTCCCCACGCGGAGATGCAGTGAGCGCGGCTGGATGCTGCGGGCTGGGGCGCAGCGTGGGCCTCTGGACCGCCCAATGGCGCCACACAGAAGCCGGGCAGGCAGCACACTCTCTCCCAGCTGGCCTCGCAGACCAGCTCCTGCACGAACCCACAGGGAGCTCGACCGGCCCCTGCAGTCCCAGCGGCTGCGGCCCAGCTCACCCAGAAGAGGCCACGTGGGTGCCGGGCGAGCTCCTCACAGGTGCCTGGCACCTGAGCATGGGGGGCTTCCCTGGCACGTGAGCCCTGGCGTCCTAGGGGGATAGCAGGGGGAATGAGAACAATGAGAACGAGCACGGCAGACACCCCACATTCTCACCGCACCTCCGTCCCCATCACCCCCGCCCCCAGGTAGCCGGTGAGAGGTCACAGCCCCCCACCTGGGGGCCGCGGGAGGTTGGTCACCGACCCTGGTGGTCAGCGCATGTCATAGTGAGTGGTTGAACTCCCAGTCTCCTGGTCGAATGACCACCCAAGGGGACAATTTTCTTTTCTTTTTTTTTTTTAAATATATTTTATTGATTTTTTACAGAGAGGAACGGAGAGAGATAGAGAGTCAGAAACATCGATGAGAGAGAAACATCGATCAGCTGCCTCCTGCACATCTCCCACTGGGGATGTGCCCGCAACCAAGGTACATGCCCTTGACTGGAACCGAACCTGGGACCTTTCAGTCCGCAGGCCGATACTCTATCCACTGAGCCAAACCGGTTTCGGCGGGGACAATTTTCATATTAGGCTTTTATTATATAGGAGGATAATATATATAATGCATATTGTTTAATAATAATAAAATCATATTGTGTTCTGCAATTCCATTATAAAGTTTTCTAAAATAATATTTTACATCTACATAGCATAGTTTGAGTGAAAGGAGGTCAGAATATGGTAAGAAATACATCTCAATTTAACCAAACTGACATTTAGTTTACTCTTTGGTAATCTTAATTGGTATAAATGGAAATGTACATTTCAGGTTATAATGTGAAAATAACCAGGGAAAAATCCATTCTTTTTTTCACAGTATTAATGTATGGATTAAGTGTAATTCTGTGTGTATATGTGTTTCTTTCAGGGCTAATAGTTGGATTTATTCTAACTATTGCAAATTTCAGCTTTTTTACCTCTTTGCTGATGTTTTTCCTTTCTTCTTCAAAACTCACTAAATGGAAGGGAGAAATAAAGAAGCGTCTAGATTCAGAATATAAAGAAGGTAACATGAATTATATTTGACATTATTTAATATGTTTTTATTTTTAATTGATTTCAGAGAGAGGAAGGGAGAGGGAGAGAGGAATGAGAAACATCAATGATGGGAATCATCAATCGGGTGCCTCTTCCATACCTCCCACTGGGGATTGAGCCTGAAACCTGGGCATTGGCCCTGACCCAGGAATCGAACCGTGACCTCTTGGTTCATGGGTTGATGCTCAACCTCTGAGCTACACCGGCCGGACAATGTTTGACATTATTTCAAAGAGTAACTTTGTTTCATCCTAACATATAAGCTTTTAATCAAAACATGTTTAGATTGTTGAAATAGATAAATGTTATATGAGAATTAAAGTAGTAGCCGTATTTAATTTATCATTTTTTCACCACAATAACAAGTAAGAGCAAAATTTTAGAAGCACTAAAGTCTTTCATTAATTATTCTAAAACAATATAGAATGTGGGCAAAGGTACCTTCCCACTTTTAGTCACTTAAAAAATTGTAATCGTTTTTCTTTTCTTAAATGTTAAAATATTTAAGTTCCTATATCAGCATAATTTTCCTCCTGAGAATAAAACATTTCTTGTCTTTTTTTCTACTCGTTTGCTGCTAGGCGGGCAGAGGAATTGGATTCAGGTGTTCTGTAATGGAGCTGTACCCACAGAGCTGGCCCTACTGTACATGATAGAAAATGGCCCCGGGGAAATCCCCATAGATTTTTCCAAGCAGCACACTGCTTCCTGGTTGTGTTTGTCTCTCTTGGGAGCACTGGCCTGCTGTGCTGGTGACACATGGGCTTCAGAAATTGGCCCTGTTCTGAGTAAAAGCCCGCCAAGGCTAATAACAACGTGGGAGAAAGTTCCCGTTGGTGAGTCTTTATTTAAGTTTCTTAAAAAAACAAAAATGAACAAAAGAAAAACTTTGATTTATTATGTTGCTTAGTTAAGAGTCTTTGAGGCATTGTTAGTCTCCTTGATTGGAAAATTGCTATAGTCTTAAATTGCAGAAAAAGTTAACGAGCCCTAGATAAAACAATACAGAAACATAGAGATTGATTCACAGACATACCAGTGAGAACGGAAAAGGCAGGGGGAGTGGTGGGGAACAATAGAGTATTTCTTGAGGGCCTAGTACAGTGATGGCGCACCTTTTGAGCTCGGCGTGTCAGCATTTTGAAAAACCCTAACTTAACTCTGGTGCCGTGTCACATATAGAAATTTTTTCATATTTGCAACCACAGTAAAACAAAGATTTATATTTTTGATATTTATTTTATATATTTAAATGCCATTTAACAAAGAAAAATCAACCAAAAAAATGAGTTCGCATGTCACCTCTGACACGCGTGTCATAGGTTCACCATCACTGGTCTAGTGTGTGGTTAGTGCTTTCACATGTATCTCCATTTCCCATTGCTGTTGCCAACTACTACAACTTCTTTGTCATCTTTGTCATTGCCTTGTCCTCCCCTTCTTACTCTTCCCTTGTCTTATTTTCCTCCTTTTCTATCTCCTCCTTTTCTTTTTCCTGCTCCTTCTCTCCTTCTCTTCTTTTCCTTCATCATTATCATTATGAACAGCTAACGCAGTGGTTCTCAACCTTCTGGCCCTTTAAATACAGTTCCTCATGTTGTGACCCAACCATAAAATTATTTTCGTTGCTACTTATAACTGTAATGTTGCTACTGTTATGAATCGTAATGTAAATATCTGATATGCAGGATGGTCTTAGACCCCTGGTCTCTATCTCTATCTCTATCAGGTCGTTTGACTGCCAAAGGAGTCGCGACCCACAGGTTGAGAACCGCTGATAACGTATTTGAGTCCCTACTATATGCAAGGCATTGATCTACATGAATTACCATTAAGTACTCTTAATAACCATATGAATTGGTTCTTTGATTATTTCTTACAAACAAGGAAATTAAGGAATAGAGAAGTCAGGTACCTTCACTACAGTCACAGCAGAACTAAGATTGAAGCTAGGCAGTCTAGCTCCACTGAACCATTCTACTTCACTGAGTGTCAATAGTTATTGAGGAGAAAAGACTGTTTTCTAAGTAGGCTATGGTCTTAGGATCTTTGGATTAAATCAAAAAGAGCCCTTTCTTTAAATTACTCTTGAGTGGATAGACACCAAAATTTTTTGCTTTCCTTGACTTTATTGTTTGCTGATTGTTAACGAGATGATTTTATCCATGTTTCTTCTTCAGGGACCAATGGAGGGGTTACGATAGTGGGCCTTGTTTCCAGTCTTCTTGGTGGTACCTTTGTGGGCCTTGCCTACTTCCTCACACAGTTGGTTTTTGTTAATGATTTGGACATTTCTGCTCCCCAGTGGCCAATTATTGCATTTGGGGGTCTGGCTGGATTACTAGGATCAATTGTGGACTCATATTTAGGAGCTACAATGCAATATACAGGTAAGAACATTACTTATAACTGCAACTTACTGGTGTGTTAAAGAAATGGGAAAGAAATACGGAAAATAAAAGGATATGACAATGAAAACAACCCTAAAGACACCAGGAGTTTAGAGACCAGGAATGATAAGGCAAAGTCTATTCTATGATTTTGATTTTCTTACTCTTTTTTGTTAAGCTCATTGAAAGAGAATTAGTCCAGAACAAGGAGTAGAAGCTGTGTGGGGAGGATATGAC
Source organism: Myotis yumanensis (assembly GCF_028538775.1). NCBI lineage: Eukaryota > Metazoa > Chordata > Mammalia > Chiroptera > Vespertilionidae > Myotis > Myotis yumanensis. Next base: position 145,332,428 of record NW_027223754.1, on the reverse strand, counting down.
AGTGCAGGAAACAGGTGGTTTTGCTAATGGGACTTCACTTAATCCCGGGAAAGCAGAATGGGATTTGCTTCCACTTGTTTTCCAAGTCCATTTCAGAGACAATTATTGTACTAATCTAACTGTACACATGTGACCTTTTCCACTGTGACATCGTGCTTGCTCTCCTCCCTGCTGAGTTTTTAGCCCCACTTAAGATATGGGGAGAGGCAGTTTTCCCAAAAGGTTTCTGTGCTTTGTTCTGAGGCTCCTCCGTCTTGTCAGTGTACTGACATATTTTGTTAGGAGCATATTTGCTCCACATGCTAGTCAACCGCGTTTTCTCCTTTGATTCATATAATGAAGAGGCTGGGAGTCTGGAGAAAGTTCCCCTGAGTGCCGCCCTCCCAATTCTCACGCTCCAATATAATCTGCTTGCCCTTGCGCTCCCCTCACAACCAATCAAAATGTTTGTGCTCTCAGTTTTTTTAGACTCATCTCGATGCTAAGGAGGAATCAATCTGATTTTAATTCACACTGAGGGCTCAATTGTACTCACTATGCACACAAACAAGTTTTTTTAAAGAGTTTTATTCTAAACTGGGCTCTAACTAGACACGTTTCTGATCGTATTGGGTAGGTTGAAAAACAGTTGTGGGCTGTGGACAGGTTAATTCATTCAGTAAATCTTGGCGTGCTTCCTTTGTGCTGGCACCATACTGGGTCCTAGGCATCCATTGCAGAGGCTGCTGAGATGACCTCTACTCTCGGGGGCCTTAGAGGCTGGTCTTGGAGGGGAACCACTGGGAAGGCAGGCCCAGTCTGCCAGTTTCATATCATTTCTGCTTTTCATATTCTCTTTTCTACTTCTGAATGAACTCCAGCAGTGTTGAGAAAACAGTATTGAGGGGTGCTGAAACCCATTTATTCAAAGAGGCCTTTTGTAATAAAGGGTTTCCATATGTCTCACCGTATAGATGATCCACTAAAGTCATTTTATAAGTGACTCCTGATCTTTCAAAGATTATTTCCTTTGGAGGAAAAAGGGTGTTTTTTTATCAAGTCATTTGGGTTTTGGACCTCACGTGGCTTCTTTTCCACTCTAGGTTTGGATGAAAACACTGGCATGGTGGTCAACAGCCCAACGGATGAGGCGAAGCACATAGCAGGGAAACCAATTCTTGATAACAATGCGGTGAATCTGTTTTCTTCTGTCCTTATTGCTCTCTTGCTCCCAACAGCTGCTTGGGGTTTCTGGCCCAGGTTGTGAACTTTATCTCATTTACGAAGGTTGAAACTGGTAAATTCAGCTAAATTTGCAATCCCAAGTTTCATCTTAAGAAGAGTAATTATAATGGCAAAGGCATAATGCCAGCACCTCTCGTATCCCCTTGTGATGGAATTCTACATTTTTCCTCTCATCGGTTAACACATTCCAGTGAAAGACAAGAGTACGTAGAACTTACCCATTTTTTCTTCTGCTGAATGGAGCTTCTTGAGCAATGAAACCACAATGCCGCTGTATATTGGCATATGTTGATCTGAAAGCTAATATGTTGAACTGAAAGTTTCTACGTGGTACATATAAATTTTGTTTTGTTTGTTTAAACTAGTTTGGGGACTAAAAGTCATACAATTTAAAAATGGTTCTCAGCTGTGCCAGAGAAATGCCACTGTGCCAGTTGCCCAAATGTTATATCCATTTTATGTGGTTTAAACTGATGTGCGTGGAAGTCTGAATAAGTGTAGTATCCTGGACTTCTTCTATTACTTGCCATTTACAATTGTGAAAGGTGTGTAGTTTGATTCCTAGGCTGTGAGGCCTATTCCACATTTGTTCTCCCTTCCTCGGGGTTAGTAATAAAAATAAAATAAATGTCTTTTTCATATGACCATTGAAATGCATGAAAAAAATATTCTTAAATAAAAGCAAGAGAAAGCTGTCCTGTATCTTAAAAATATGCACCTTACTATACGTCTCAAATGTAATATTTTTAAGGTATTTTCTAGCTGTCTTTCAAATGTGTATAGGAATCTGCTTTACATTGGCATACCAAACAATTAAAGAGTCGCTGGAAAATTATTTGCTAATCTAGAATAGACTGGACGATGGATGCTATGATTTCCTGTGATATACCTGTTAGGTTGTGCTCACCTTTACATTATAGCCTCAACAAAAGTGAATTCTACTTTTCAATTTTGTTCCTTACTGTGATTAACTGTGTTCTAACAGATTTTGATATGGTGTGGATTATTTTGCTAAAAATACTTTAAAATATTTCTCATGTGATTTCCATACCTTTCTTTCCCTGAGGAGAGAAGACTGTTTTCTCAATAGGCTATCACAGTGAGAAAAAACTGCACTTAGCCACCAAATCCTTGATGAATTGTACGTGCTTTAAAGATGTAAACACAATTATGTGGCTTAATTACTCAATTTCCTAATGGAGTATTTATAACTCCAGAAGGTCTTGAACATTTAAAAAATATATGGGTCTTTAATATTTGTTTATTAAGTTAAATTGTTTGACTCTAAACAAGTTTCTTTAAGTCATTGAAAGTTGATAATCAAAACATATTTCTGGAGGAAAATAAAAAACTAGTTGGGGTACCTGAATATTTGAGGACTGTGAGGATTCCAACATTTCTTAATACATGTGATGCAATATTAATGGTTTTGGAACTAATGAGTCAGAAAATTATTGTAAGGCTGTATTGGCAGGGCAAGTCTCCTGAAATTATTCTACCTGCCAAGATTAGACATCTTAATTCTCTTTCATTTATCATAACTTGCCCTCTCAAAATTTATTTTATACATGTAATGACAACTCTTTTTTATGTTTGGATTATTTAAATTAATATTTAATTAAGTAATATACTGAATTTGCTTTTTAAATAATTAGAACATTAAAGATAAAGTTAAAATATCTTTTGCCTCCACTTTCCCCTCAACAAACCTCGCTCCCTCTCCCACCTTCTCAAAGAACTTTGAATCATTTCTACATAGTAATTGTTTGGGGTACATTTTGACACACTTTCTTTTTAACCAATAAAATTTTATTACTGTCATTTTGCAGTTTCAAGTTGGATGCTTACATTCAAGAAAAATCTATTTTAAAAAAGATTAGAGCCCTAGCTGGATTAGAGCCCTCAGTGGATAGAGCGTCAGTCCGCGACTGAAGAGTCCCAGGTTCGATTCCAGTCAAGGGCAAGTACTTCAGTTGCAGGCTCGATCCCCGGCCCTGGTCCGGGTGCGTATGGGAGACAACCAATCAATGTCTCTCTCTCTCACATCAATGTTTCTCTCTATCTCCTCCCCTCTCTTCCACTCTCTCTCAAAATCAATGGAAAATTATCCTCAGGTGAGGATTAAAAGAAAAAAAGAAGACCAAAAAAAAATTTGTAAATCTAAAGTTTTTCTCTTTATTTTTAAAGGTTTGCTTTTGTATGTTTTTTTATTTTTTATTTTACTTATTTTATTTTAGAGGGATAGAGGGAGAGAGAAACACCAATCGGTTGCCTCCCATAGACACCCAACCCTACCCAGATAACCCACAACCTGGATATGTGTCTTGAACAGGAATCGAACTGGCAACCTTTCGGTGCACAGGACAACAATCAACCACCTGAGCCACACCAGCCAGGGCAAGTTTTTCTTTTCTTATGAATGAGAAATGCTATGAGAAAGCCAGACAATTTCAAAATAATTATATGTCAGGGAGTACAATTTAAAAAGGAATACTGCCGAAACCGGTTTGGCTCAGTGGATAGAGCGTCGGCCTGCGGACTGAGGGGTCCCGGGTTCGATTCCGGTCAAGGGCATGTACCTGGGTTGCGGGCACATCCCCAGTGGGAGATGTGCAGGAGGCAGCTGATCGATGTTTCTCTCCCATCGATGTTTCTAACTATCTATCTCTCTCCCTTCCTCTCTGTAAAAAGTCAATAAAATATATATATATATAAAAAAATAAAAAAAATAAAAAAATAAAAAAAATAAAAAAAAGGAATACTGTTGGGCGGCAGCGCCAAGGGGAGCGGGTGCGGGCGGAGGAACAAAAAATAAATAAATAAAATTAAAAAATAAAAAGGAATACTGTTTAGCTATTAGAAATATTTTAGATGCATATTTGTTGACATCAAAGGTAAAATAAAAATAGTTTAAATATCAGAATTGACAGGAATGCTTTCATTTTGGTTTAAAAATATTCATAGCTTGCCGAAACCGGTTTGGCTCAGTGGATAGAGCGTCGGCCTGCGGACTGAAGGGTCCCAGGTTCGATTCCGGTCAAGGGCATGTACCTGGGTTGCGGGCACATCCCCAGTGGGAGATGTGCAGGAGGCAGCTGATCGATGTTTCTCTCTCATCGATGTTTCTAACTCTCTATCTCTCTCCCTTCCTCTCTGTAAAAAATCAATAAAATATATTTAATTAAAAAAAAAAATATTCATAGCTAGCCCTGGCCGGTTTGGCTCAGTGGATAGAGCGTCGGCCTGCGGACTCAAGGATCCCAGGTTTGATTCCGGTCAAGGGCATGTACCTTGGTTGCGGGCACATCACCAGTGGGGAGTGTGCAGGAGGCGGCTGATCGATGTTTCTCTCTCATCGATGTTTCTAACTCTTTATTCCTCTCCCTTCCTCTCTGTAAAAAAATCAATAAAATATATTAAAAAAAAACACACACACAAAAATATTCATAGCTATTCAGCCATGAAAAAAAGGTCTGGCCCTGCTGATGTGCTCAGTGGTTGTACCAGTTTGATTCCCGTTCAGGGCACATGCCCAGGTTTTGGGCTCGATTCCCAGTAGGGGGTGGGCAGGAAGCATCTAATTGATGATGTTTCTTTCTCATCAATGTTTCTATCTCTCTGTCCCTCTCCCTTCTCTTCTCTGAAAAAATCAATTAAAATTTTTTTTAAAAAGGTCAGGATATGTAGGGTGTCCCAAAATTCACGCAAGAAGTAATTTTGATAGAAAACACAGGTTTATAATTAAAAATTGTAAAATTTTTTATTGATTCATAAAGTATACAGTATAGGGTTATGTATGGAATAGCATATCAGGTAAATGGCCTCCACGGCTTTGCTGGCATATATGCACTCTTTTGTTGAAATTTTCCATGACCGTTTTGTATAAATGTGGCTGAATTTCGATGAGGCTCATTTTCATCTTGATGGCTTGGTTAATCGACGAAATTGTCGCATTTGGGTTCAGAAAATCCACGAGTGATTGTTGAGAAACAAATGCATCCACAACATGTCACTGTTTGGTGCGGATTTTGGACTGGAGGCATCATCGGATCATTCTTTGAAAATGCGGCTGCTCAGGCAATAACAGTTAATGGTGCTTGCTATCGCGACATGATAATCCATTTACCTGATATTCTATTCCATACATAACCCGATATTGTATATTTTATGAATCAATAAAAAATTTACAATTTTTAATTATAAACCTGTGTTTTCTATCAAAATTACTTCTTGCGTGAATTTTGGGACACCCTACATATATACACTCAATGTTAATTAGGCCTGGAAGGTGGAATTATTAGAGTTTTAACATTTTCTTTGCTTTAGTTATATTCTTAATGTTTTCTACAATTAATATTCTTGTTTTTGTAATTAAGCAATGCAGTGATTTTTGTTAAAAGGGAGCCTGAGAAGGAAAGTGGTCACCTGATTTATCACTATACAGTACAGAGGGGACATGCTATCTTTTCAATAAATGGAGCTGGGTCATTTGATATCCATATGTGGAAAAAAATCTCTATCTTGACCCCTTTTGCACATCATATAGAAAATCAATTCCAGCCCTAGCCATTTTGGCTCAGTGGATAGAGCATCAGCCTGTGAACTGAAAGATCTCAGGCTTGATTCTGGTCAAGGGCACATGCCCAGGTTGCAGTGGAGAGCATACAGTAGGCAGCCAATCAGTGATTCTCATCATTGATGTTTATATATATACTAGAGGCCTGATGCACGAAATCCATGCAAGAGTAGGCCTTGACAGTCGAGGCTGCCTCGATCCTGTGGCTGCAGCCCTGGCTTTGTCTGGAAGGTCGTCCAGAAGGACATCTGGTCTAATTAGCATATTATGCTTTTATTATTATAGATATATATGTGTGTGTACATATATATCTACACAAATAAAAGACAAACATGCAAATTGACCATACCTTTGCTACACCTTAAGCCACGCCCACCAGCCAATCAGAGGGGCTATATGCAAATTAACCCAACCAAGATGGCGGCCAGCAGCCACGGAGCTGGAGCAAGCAGGAGGCTTGGTTGCCCCAATGATGGAGGAAGCCAAGCTCCCGGCTGGCTCTGAGCTCCACTCAAAGCAACAAAGTTTCAATTATAGAAGGTAAATAAACCCCAGATACCTGCTTTCAGCTGGTTGTGGCCACGGAGCTGGAGCAAGCAGGAGGCTTCCCTCCCGCCCACCCTGGCCAGCTCTGAGCTCCTCTCAAGGCCACAAAGTTTCAATTATAGAAGGTAAATAAATCCCAGAATTAAAAGAAAAAGAAAAAAAGGAGAGGCTGGGAGCTTCTGTCGCCAGAAGGCTTTGCCAGCCTGAAAACGGCCCTTAGCCCCTCACCCAAACTGGCCAGGCATCCCAGTGGGGACCCCCCACCCTAAAGGAGGTGTGGCCAGCCTGAAAACAACCATCAGCCCTCACCCAGGCTGGCCAAACCTCCATGGGGTGAAGGTCCCCACTGTGGGGGGGGGGGGGGCTTGACCAGCCTGCAAACAGCCATCAGCCCCTCACCCAGGCTGGCCAGGCACCCGAGTGGGGACCCCCACCCTGAAGAGGGTGTGACCAGACTGCAAACACCCATCAGCCCCTCACCCAGGCTGGCCAGGCATCCCAGCAGGACCCCCACCCTGATCCGGGACACCCTTCAGGGCAAACCAGCCGGCCCCCACCTGTGCACCAGGCCTCTATCCTATATAATAAAAGGGTAATATGCAAACCGACCCTAACAGCAGAACGACTGGGAATGACTGGTCACTATGACACACACTGACCACCAGGGGGCAGATGCTCAATGCAGGAGCTGCCCCCTGGTGGTCAGTGCACTCCCACAGGGGGAGCTCTGCTCAGCCACAAGCCAGGCTGATGGCTGCCAGTACAACGGTGGTGGTGGGAACCTCTCCCGCCTCCTTAGAGTGCTAAGGATGTCCGACTGCAGCTTAGGTCTGCTCTCTGCTGGCAAGTGGACATTCCCCGAGGGCTGCCAGGCTGCCAGAGGGATGTCTGACTTCCAGCTTGGGCCCGATCCCCCAGGGGATCATCTGAGGGGCCCCAGACTGCAAGAGGGCATAGGCCGGGCTGAGGGACGCCCCCCCCCCCGAGTGCACAAATTTTTGTGCACCGGGCCTCTAGTGTGTGTGTGTGTGTGTGTGTGTATCTGAAATCAATAACAAATATATTAAAAAATAAAATTAAAATAACAATAAAAAATCAATTACAGATTTAAATGTGAAAGATTAAACAACGTTTTTGAGAAAACAACAACTTTGTGAATTTAGAGTAGGGACAATGATTTCTTAAATGGAACACAAAATGTTAATCAGAAAGAAAAAAGTTGGACTATATTAAAGTTAATAATTTGTTTATCAAAAGACACTATTAAGAATAAAAAACAACCCACAGAGTAGGTAGAAGATTTGCAGCATGTGTATTCAACAAAGTATTCCTATTTAGAATATAAAACAAACACCTGCAAATCAATTTTTTTTTAATATATTTTATTGACTTTTTTACAGAGAGGAAGGGAGAGAGATAGAGAGTCAGAAACATCGATCAGCTGCCTCCTGCACATCTCCCACCGTGGATGTGCTCGCAATCAAGGTACATGCCCTTGACCGGAATCAAACCCGAGACCTCTCAGTCCGCAGGCCGAGGCTCTATCCACTGAGCCAAACTGGTTTCGGCTGCAAATCAATTTTTAAAAAGACCTTGAACCTAATAGAAAAATGGGTAAGAGGCTCCGCGCGTCTCGGTCGTGGTGTGGCCTCCACGGTCTCTGCAAATGGGCTCCCCGGCCTAGCGCCCCCGTTCCCGCCCCCGCCCCCGTGATCGTGCGCCGAGGTCCGCGAGGGGTTGCCGCCAAGGTTTCCACCAGTGCACAAGCAAGAGCATGGCCGCCATCCCCTCCAGCGGCTCCCTCGTGGCCACCCACAACTACTACCGACGCCGCCTGGGTTCCACTTCCAGTAACAGCTCCTGTGGAAGTGCCGAGTACCCTGGGGAAGCCATCCCCCACCCCCCGGGTCTCCCCAAAGCCAACCCGGGTCACTGGTGGGCAAGCTTCTTTTTTGGGAAGTCCACTCTCCCATTCATGGCCACAGTGTTGGAGTCCCCAGAGCACTCGGAATCTCCCCAGGCCTCCAGCAGCATGATCACCTGTGACCTGGCTCGGGAAGCCACAAGGAAGCAGCCTGGCAGCCAGCCTGGCAGCCAGCCTGGCAGCCAGCCTGGCAAAGCAACGCTGGGCCCCCATCCTGAGAGGCCCCACCAGCCACCAGACTTCCAGAGACGCTAGGCTCTTTGAGCCCCTCCCCCCTCCTCCATCCCCTTCCCTCGCACCCCACCTGGCGGAGACTAGCCGGCTGCAGCAAGCAGAAGCAGTTGGGTTCTTTTATATCAAAACAGCAACACACCAAAAAGGAAGTTGAGAGAGCCTCACTCTTTACTACCCAAGCCACATGCAAACCTGCCTAACACCCCATAGCCATGTGCCTTGCACCAAGTGGAAAATAAATGAGAAGCAGCCAGCAAAAAAAAAAAAAAAAATGGGTAAGAGATCTGAATGGACACTTTATAAAAGAGAATATGCAAATAGCCAGTAAACATCCAAAAATGTGCTTCTTTAGTCATCAGAGAAATGCAAATTAAAACTACACCGCAAAATACCAAATGTTGAAGGAAATGTAGTACAGCTAGGACTCTTATATTGCTGGAGGGAACATAAATTGGTACAACCACTTTATAAAAGTGTTTTGAAGTATCTACTAAGGTTGAATATACATACTTTGACCAATTAATTCAATGCCTGGGGATATACTTGAAAGAAATGTTCATACCAGTTCTCTTCATAATGGCCCCAAACTGGAAACTACCCAGCAATATGCTGGGTAAATACATTGTAGAATTTTCACACAATGGATATGCTATACTAGAGGCCTGGTGCACAAAAATTTGTGCACTCAGGGGAGTCCCTCAGCCTGGCCTGTGCTCTCTCACAGTCTGGGACCCCTTGGGAGATGACCACCTGCTGGTTTAGGCCCGCTCCCTGGGGAATTGGGCCTAAGCTGGCAGTCAGACATCCCTCTGGCAGCCCGGCAGCCCTTGGGGGATGTCCACTTGCCAGCAGAGAGCAGACCTAAGCTGCAGTCGGACATCCTTAATGCTGCTGAGGAGGCGGGAGAGGCTCCCACCACCACTGCTGTACTGGCAGCCATCAGCCTGGCTTGTGGCTGAGCAGAGCTCCCCCTGTGGGAGTGCACTGACCACCAGGGGGCAGCTCCTGCATTGAGCATCTGCCCCCTGGTGGTCAGTGTGTGTCATAGTGACCAGTCATTCCCAGTCGTTCTGCTGTTAGGGTCGGTTTGCATATTACCCTTTTATTATATAGGATAGAGGCCTGGTCCACGGGCAGGGGCCGGCTGGTTTGCCCTGAAGGGTGTCCCGGATCAGGGTGGGGGTCCTGCTGGGATGCCTGGCCAGCCTGGGTGAGGGGCTGATGACTGTTTGCAGGCTGGTGAATCCAGTGGTGAAAATGTTTTGGACCGAACATTTATATGCATTTTTTATTTTAATAAAAAATTAAAAGTGAAATGATTAGTATAATAAATGGAATGTCCTATTTGATTATTACTGCTTTAAAAAGAAGAAAAGCATCTAAATTCTCTTGTAAGTTGTGGGAAGCTTTTTTTCTCTATTCTTTCAGGTGGTTTAATAATTAAATCGACATGAGGCAGATTAACAAGAGAAAATACATAACCAAATTTATTACCTACATATGGGAACCCCACATGCATTAGTCAGACACACACACACACATACACATACACATACATGAGATTCAGACACAGAAAAGGTATATATGTCATTCTAACTAAGGATGAGAAAGGGAGACTTGGGGCTTCAAAAGGGAGGTAGATTATTTGAAGGACAATAAGGTCAGATGTTCAATAATTAGAAGTTTGCCCTGCCCTATAGCTAGGTCATAAAAAGTTATTTCTGGTAATAACTCCTATGGACAAAGCCCATAATTTAAATTCTTTAAGGGAGAGAGGTAAAAGTTTCTTATGAGCCTGTAGGATCTCAGTTTGCCTTTAACTCAAAATCCACAAGAGGTGCATCTTGGGGTGACTCATTCTGTACCCTTACAAAGTTTATCTGTGTGCAGAGGAAACCATGATTGTTGGGGGGTGAGAATCTTCCCAGGTATGAACAAAAAAAGGGCCATCTACTAAACCTGACAAGCTCAAGGGAGGCCTTCATGGTGGACTTACAAACTCAGAGACCTAAAGTACATATAGGATGGTCTGAATAGTTGGTTGAGCATTGTTCAAGAGATCACTGGTTTGATTCCTGGTAGGGGCACAGGCCCGATCCCCAGTAGAGGGTGTGTAGAAGACAGCCAATGTTTTTTCTTCTCCATTCCTCTCTAAAATCAATAAAAACATATTTTTAAAAAATCAAAACAAAATGTCCTAACTAAAAACAGTTCATGGTGGGTAGTCATGTCCTAGGGCTGTATTTTTCCCTAACAAAGGTCAATCTTCACCTTAACTGAGCCTGTCCTCTTTTTTTGCATCTAAGACAGCCAGCCGGGGGGCTAGATCCGGCCCGTTTGAAATGAATAAAACTAAAAAAAAAAAGACCGTACCCTTTTATGTAATGATGTTTACTTTGAATTTATATTAGTTCACACAAACACTCCATCCATGCTTTTGTTCCGGCCCTCCGGTCCAGTTTAAGAACCCATTGTGGCCCTTGAGGCAAAAAGTTTGCCCACCCCTGATTCTAAGACCTTTGGAATAGCAGTCATTTCCTTTCCCCTCCCCCTCTCTCCATCCCTCAAAACACAACCTGTACTAGAGCAGAAACCACAATTCCCCTCATTGTTATTATTAGTAGTAGTAGTAGTGGTGGCCCGGTGTACAAAATTCATGCACAGGAGGGAGTGTCCCTCAGCCCGGCCTGCACCCTCTCCAATCTGGGACCCCTCGGGGGATGTCTGACTGCTGGTTTAGGGCCGGCAGTCAGACATCCCTCTTGCAATCTGGGACTGCTGGCTCCTAACCGCTCACCTGCCTGATTGCCCCTAACCACTCTGCCTGCCAGCCTGCTCACCCCCAACTGCCCCCCTGTCAGCCTGCTTGCCCCCAACTGCCCCCCCCCCCGCCAGCCTGCTCGCCCCCAACTGCCCCCCACTGCCAGCCTGCTCGCCCCCAACTGCCTCCCTCCCTGCTGGCCTTATCACCCCCAACTGCCCTCCCCTCCTGGCCTGATTACCCCTAACTGCCTCTGCTTTGGCCCTGCCACCATGGCTTTGTCTGGAAGAATGTTCAGAAAGTCTCCTGGAAGGTCTCCCAGTCTAATTAGCATATTACCCTTTTATTAGTATAGACTAGAGGCCCGGTGCACAAAAATTTGTGCACTCGGGGAGAGGGGGAGTCCCTCAGCCCAGCCTGTGCCCTCTCGCAGTCTGGGACCCCTCGGGAGATAACGACCTGCTGGCTTAGGCCTGCTCCCGGGTGGCAGAGGGCAGGCCCAATCCCTAGGTGCAGCCCCTGGTCAGGCTCAGAGCAGGGCCGATTGGGGAGTTGGGGCACCGCCCCATCATGCACAGAGCAGGGCGGATCGGGAGGTTGCGATGCCACCCTCAGTCATGCTCAGGGTAGGGCTGATTGGGGGGTTGGGGCACCACCCCCTGTCACACTCAAGGCAGGGTTGATGGGGAGGTTGCGGCGCCACCCCCTGTCATGGAGAGAGCAGGGCCGATCAGGGGGTTGGGGCGCTGCCTCCTGTCATGCACAGAGCAGGGCCGATCAGGGGGTTGGGGCGCTGCCCCCTGTCATGCACAGAGCAGGGCCCATCAGGGGTGTTGGGGCTCCGTACCCTGTCACGCACAGAGCAGGGCCGATCAGGGGGTTGAGGAGCTCCTCCCTGTCACTCACAGAGTAGGGCCGATAGGGGAGTTGGGGCACCACCCCCTGTCACACACAGAGCAGGGCGGATCAGGGGGTTGGGGCGCTGCACCCTGTCACACTCAGGGCAGGGCCAATGGGGAGGTTATGGCTCTACCCTGTCACACACAGAGCAAGGCCTGTGGAGGGGGGTTGGGGCACCACCCTCTATCACCCACAGAACAGGGCCTATCAGGGGGTTGGGGCGCTGCCACTGTCACACTCGGGGCAGGGCCGATGGAGAGGTTATGGCTCTACCCTGTCACACACAGAGCAGGGCCCGTGGTGGGGGGGGAGGGTTTGGTGCACTGCACCCTGTCAAACACAGAGCCGCAGGGCAATCAGGGGATTGGGGAGCTCCCCCCTATTAGGCACAGAGCAGGGCAGATAGGGAGGTTGTGGCCCCGCCCCCTGTCACACACAGAGCTGCAGGGCGATCAGGGGGTTTGGGCGCTGCCCCCTGTCACGCTGATCCCAGTGCCGGGAGCCTCGCTGCTCCGCTGATCCCGGTGCCGGGAGGCATATTACCCTTTTACTATATAGGATAGAGGCCTGGTGCACGGGTGGGGGCCGGCTGGTTTGCCCTGAAGGGTGTCCTGGATCAGGGTGGGGGTCCTCACTGGGGTGCCTGGCCAGTCTGGGTGAGTGGCTGAGTGCTGTTTTCTGGAAGCAAGTGACTGAAGCTTCCAACCGCTCCTTGTTTTCTTTTTTTTTTTTTTATTCTGGGCCAGCTTTAGCTCTGAGGCCTCGCCGCTGAAAACATCGATACAATGTTGCTAAAGCCCGGCTGAATGAAAGCTGGTTTCTGGGGTTTTGTTTAGCTTCTTATTTGCAACATAGTACATAGTTGCTTAGAGTTGCAGCTGAGAGGCCGGCAAGTGAGGCGGGGAACGTTGGAGTCCTCCTTCACTGAAGCAAGCAAGCCTCATGTTCACTTCCAGCTGCCTGGCTGCCGGCCGCCATCTTGGCTGACAGTTAATTTGCATATACTCACTGATTAGCCGATGAAAAGGGTAGCGGTTGTACGCTAATTACCATGTTTCTCTTTTATTAGTGTAAATGTTAATTGTTGACAGTTAACTATCCTATACCCACAAAAGTAAAAAAAGTATTTGTCTATTCATTTTACTTTTTACCCAATTCCAGAAATTTCAGTTTTGCTTTATCCCACCTCCCTAATCTATCACCAGTGAATTTCATGTAACCCCTTTAAGCTTCCTCCTTTGATGGTAATGTATAAAATAAGGCACATAACTGCCATTCTCTGGAGCAAAATCTCAATCTGGCAGGTCATGGCAGGTAGTAATGTCCTGGGCTGTTATTTTCCCTGACAGGTTTATCTTTACCTTAACTGAGCCTTTCTATTGTCTTTTTGCATACCTATGGAATGTTAGGTGATACCATTGTAATTAACTAGTTATAAATAACAAGAAAGGAGCAAAGGGAAGGCCAGACATTATAGGCATGTTCCCTGCAAATCACTGGGGAAGGGAACCACATAGGGAAGATAAATGCGTGCCCAGTAAAGTTGAGGTGACATAGGGAAGATATATGCATGTCAGTCACACCTGGGACAGAGGTGGGTGGCCAGAATGGCTGTGGCCACTGTAAAATTTGGAATACATAACCCACTAAACAAAGGAGTTCACTCTCTTGCACATTCAGGACTCTTGGGACTCTTCTTGTTCAGGGTGTGCTCTCTTGGTTCTCTTGCATTCACCCGCATGGCCCACAGCCATGCGGACCACACACACAATGGACTAATGCACTGTAACTAGCCTGATACTGAACTGGAGCTGACTCCAACATGGTGATTCGGGTTGTTTTATTGAGCAGGGTGATTTCTTTCCCAGGTCCTTGTCCAGATGGATTTGAAAAATGAAGCCATGGACAAAAGGTGGTCAGTGGAAAGTACAGAAACTTTATTGCAAGCACATACTACCTCTCAAACCTTAATTCTATTTCAGCCTAAAACTCTGTCCATCTTAGCGCAGAGGGGCAGAGGCCACCTAAGAAAGGTGTCCTCTAAGTTCCTAAGCCTAAGATTCTGTCCCTCCTGGGTGGACAGGGGGCCCCCTAAGAAGGGTGACCGCTGCTTTCTTTGTCTTGAGGCATTAAATAGGCTGGAGACCCTCCTTCTCTACCGTGGGCCCTTAGCCCTGTAATCAGCTCCCAGGACCCCCACATCTGCACTTTTCCTCGTTTGGTCATCTTATCTGTTTAGGTTGGAGTCACTTTTGATTTATCTTGTGGTTTTCTCCCAGTTGTGCTGGCAAAGACGTCTTATCTTATAGCTCTCCCAGCTGCTCAGGGCAGGGCTACTTTTGGTCTAACTTATGGTCCCTTTAATTGCTCAGGCCAGAGATACCCCTGTCTGTCCTTGGTTTATGGCTGTTCTAATTGCTGAGGCCAGAAATGTTTCCATCTGCCTGTGGCGTTTCCCTATCCTCTGTACAGGTAAGACAAGCACCCTGGCGTCTTCAAGTCTCCATCTACGTATTCCTCCCCCACGGACCCTCCTCATTCCCTAAACCTGCCTAATTAAGCTAGCTAACCCTTTCAGTGGAAAGGAAGCTCTGGACACTGGCTCTAATTTTAGCTCTACTGAAACCCCAGCTACACTTCTATGACTGAGCTAAGGCAAATGGGACTTTGGAAACCCAGGGGTGTAATTCCACGGAAATAAAGCCTTTTACCATATGGCATCCTTCCATGGGAGTCTCAGAAAATTCCTTTTCTCAGGATATCGTAAGAGCCCCACCCCCAGCAGCAACCAGGGGAGACCAGGCAAGCTCCCTTCTGGTAACAAGGGTAACTTCCTTTTTTCCTGACCCCTCAAAGCACAATACTAGAGCAGAGACCACAAATCCCCTCATTGTTAGTGTTATCATGTTAATTGTTGACTGTACCCACAAAAGTAAAAGAAGTATTTCCATTCATTTTACTTTTTATTCAATCCCAAAGATTTCCCCTGCCTCCCTAATCTGTAACCAGGGAATTTCATGTAACCTCCTTCCCTTTTCCCCTTTGATTCTGATGTGTAAAACAAGTGGTAGCCCTGGCCAGTTTGGCTCAGTGGATAGAGAGTCGGCCTGCGGACTAAAGCAGTGGTTCTCAACCTTCCTAATGCTGCGACCCTTTAATACAGTTCCTCATGTTGTGGTGACCCCCAACCATAAAATTATTTTCACTACTACTTCATAACTGTAATTTTGCTACTGTTATGAATTGTAATGTAAATATCTGATATGCAGGATGTATTTAGGCGACCCCTGTGAAAGGGTCGTTCGACCCCCAAAGGGGTCGCAACCCACAGGTTGAGAACCGCTGGACTAAAGGGTCCCTGGATTGATTCTGGTCAGGGGCACATGCCCAGGTTGCAGGCTCGATCCCCAGTAGGGGGCGTGCAGGAGGCAGCAAATCAATGATTCTCTCTCACCATTGACATTTCTATCTCTTTCTCTCCCTTCTTCTCTGAAATCAATAAAAAATAAATAATAAAATAAAATAAGTGGTAAAACTGCCATTTTCTGGAGTGTTTTCTTAATCTGTTGAGAGTTTGCTTTCCGGCAATTGTTGTAAGTTTGGCTCAAATAAAGTCATAAAATATTTTACAGGTTTGGACTTTTCTTACTTTGATGGTTTTTTAACCGAGGTTTGGCCAATCTAGATGCTGAATTGCAACTCTGTTAATAAACTGAAGTTTTGCTAATGCTAGTTGTTATGGACTGAATGTTTGTATGCTCCCAAAATGTATATGTGGAAATCCTAAACTCCAAAGTGATGGTGTTAGGAGATGGGGCCTTTGGGAGGTATTTGGGTCATGAGAGTAGAACTCCCATGAATAGGATTAGTGCTCTTATAAAAGAGACGCCAAAGAGCTCTTAGCCTCTCCGCCTTGTGAGGAAATGAGAAAATGGCTATCTGCAGCCCAGAAAAGGGCCCTCATAAAGCCCAACCTTGTTGGCACCCTGATCTTGGACTTCCAGCCTCTGGAACTGTGAGAAATAAATTTCTGTTGTGTGTAAGTCACCCAGTCTATGGTACTTTGTTATAGCAGCCTGAACAGACCAGGACACAGGTGTGGGAGTGGAGATAAAGGCAGGACGAAGAGAGGTATGTAAACATAGGTTTGGTTGTGTAGGCATGGCCAAAGTTGGTGTTATTGGGTGAGTCTGGTAGGTAGAAGGTTAACACTAGTGTCAGCTTGTAGGATGCTTTTGTGGGCTATTTGGAGCTTTCCTGCTGCGCTCCTCTTTTTATAGTTCTTACACCAGCATATTCATTTCTAGTGCAGGTAGTTGCTTGTATCAGTTATCCATGAATGTAAATAACACAAAGCTTAGTGGTTTAAGCCAAAAACCATTTATTTGTTCACGATTTGTGGCCGACCATTTGCGTTGGGCTCAGCTGGGCAATGCTATTCTACATCCTGCCATCTGGGCTCATTCATGTTTGCAGTCAGTTGACAGGTAAGGTGGGGGATAGTCGTGATGCCTCATTTGTATGTGTGGCACTTAATGCTGATTCTTGGCTGGGCTTGTGGCATGACCTGTCTGCATCCTCCAGTAGGCTTTTTCACATGACGGCCTGATGACACAAGTGCTCCAAGAAAGCAAAAGGAGGAGCTGCAAGTTCTCTTAAGGCTTAGCCTAGGAAGTCTCATGATGTCATTTTGTGACAATTATTGGTCAAAAAAAGTGAAAAGGCCACTCAGATTCCAAGGGTAGGGCAACGTAGTCCGCCTCTTCATGGAAGGGGTACCATTACATTGTAAAGGAGAAAGGCGACAGGTGTGATGCGCTGGAGGAGAGGGGGCCTCTTTCCAACAATCTACCACTCTTATTTCCTCAACTCCTGGGCATCTCACCTCTTTCTGCTGAGATATTCTTACCTTCCAGGCAGCCCTATTGTCAAGACAACCTCTTAATAGAGTTTCACCAGGTGATCTACATATGCTCCATGGGAAATTCCCTTGCCTTGACAACCCCTGAAAGTGCTAGCTGATCTCAGTGCAGCAGCACCTCTCTGGTTTTACCATCAAAGAGTCAGGCATTTTCTTGCCCTCTGGAATCCCTGGGCAGGAGACAGCCCCCAGGATGGAAGTCAGCTTTAACTTTCTTAGGCATGATTTAGGCACTAATTCTCTCTCTCTCTCTCTCTCTCTCTCTCTCTCAAGTCCCCTCTCCAGAGTGGAGACTCATGGCCTGGCTACCACTTCTAAGAAACTCTTCACTATTCTCCTCGCAAAAGTTTTCTCCTCCCTGGCCCCATTTTGTAACTCTGGTCTGGCTGAGGAGTCCAGGAGTTATGCAACGGGTTTCAAATTCTCTCTAGAAGGGTGTTTGTGTTATTCTGATTTTAGTCTCCTGATGTGTCTCATATTACCATCTCCATCAAAACTAGGCAATTAGAGTCATCCCCATTCTAACATCCTGTGTTCACATGTATTATGATGTGTGGCAAGGTTATGACGAAGCCCAGTGAGGACTCTGCCACTAGCTGCCTGGGTGATCTAGGAAGAGCTGGCAGACAACATTAAGTGGAACATTAGAAGATGAGTAAATGTTTGCCAAGTCAAGATGGTGGGGACTCCCTGCCAGAGGGTATGACAACTGTTATGCAAAGTGTTGAGGTACCAAAAATGCTCAATGTATTGTTTGTGGATTCCAAATAAATAGCCTAGAAGACTGGCTGTGAAAGACACGGTTTATTAGGACTTTCGGGTGCACCAGTGTGGTCGAAGGGTGAAGTTTACTGCCACACTGGCTGCCACTGGTTCAGTCTCGCTAAGTCCCATCTGGCCTGCGGACAGGCCCCACTGTGGGCAGCCAGCCAGCACTATTGTTTTGTCACCACCCAGACTTTCCCAACACAAAGTTTTATAGAGTACAGAAAACAGAGAAAAACAGGGCATGCAGGGGGAGGGGATCTGTGTATAAGCTGTGTAAGATCAAAACACTACCTGTTTACAATCCAGGCTCACATCTACAAGCAGTTTCTCTTTGACCTTTCTTAAACCAAGTTACTGGCCAGATTCCCAAGATCTCACATTCAGACGGCCTTCACTATTATTCCCACAGGGTGGGAGGGGAAGTTGGAGCCTGGGAAGGGGCCCAGGTTCCAATTTACCATACAATGACACATCAAAAGACTGAGTTGTGAAAGGGCATGACACATATATATAGTTTCAGAGAGGAAGGGAGAGGGAGAGAGAGAAACATCAATAATGAGAGAGAATCATTGATCGGCTGCCTCCTGCATGCACCCTACTTGGGGTCAAGCCCGAAACCTGGGCATATGCCCTGACATTTTTGAAGGGGAAAATGTTCACTTTTATTATCAGTGGGAGTGGGTTATCCTTTTCTGCACTGAGTGCTGGGGGGTGGGTCCTTACAATATCTCAAGATAAAGAATGTTCTGAGACTCACATGGAAGGATGAGTGGTTTTTATTTACATAAAATTACATCCCTGAGTTTCCAAAACCCCATTTCCCTTAATTCAGTTGTGGAACATGTGCAGCTGGGGCTTCAGCAGAGTTAGAACCAAAGCCAGTGTCTAGAGTTTCTGTTCCATGTTGGAATTGGGTCTGCTTTAGCATTAGGCTAGTTGCAGTCCATTAATCCATTGTGTGTGGGTTCCACATGGCTCACAGCAGGGGAGCCAAGAGAGTGTGTCCCCCGCAACAAGAATCCCAAGAGTACCGAAAACACAAGAGAGAGAACTTCTTTGTTGAGGGGATTAAATATTCCAACTCTTCCCATGCTTGCAGTGGCCACGCCTACTCTGGCCAATGACCTGGTCCCAGGTGTGACTAACAAGCAAGTACCTTCCCTATGTCACCCAGACTTTACCAGCATGTGTCTATACTCCCCCTTGTTCAGTCCCTTCCCCCAGTTATCTGCAGGGAATAGACCAGTTGCTCCTTGCGGAGTGTTAAACTGCAGCTTCTTGGCAAAGTTGAGCAAATGACATGTCTATACTATTTGGCTTTCCCTTTGCTCCTTTCCTGTTATTAATAACTAGGTTAATTACGATGGTATCACTTTCACTAGAGATTAGATGGAGGACAATTGTATAAAATGAAGCTGGGGAGGTAGGGTAAGATCCTTTTGTAAAGAGCCCTAATATGAGCTGTATGACCTTGGGGCAAAATACAATCTTTCTGTTTGTCTCTCTGTATGGAAAATTAAGTTTAAGATGTGTACTTTCTATTCCACCACACTGTTGATATTAAATAAGTCAATATATGTGAAAGCCTTTGGAGAAGCCATGTGTGCTAGACAGAATAATGTCCCTGAAAGATGTCCGTGTCCCAATCCTTTGAAGCTGTAACTATTTCCACAGCAAAGCGGGACTTTCAGATGGGATTAAGGTTAAGAACCTTGAGATGAGATTATCCTGGGTTAACCAAGTGGGTCCAATTGAATCCCAGTCTTTAAAAGTGGAAAACAGCAGCTCTTTGAACTGTCCACTCAAAATTTCTCTTCGAGTGTACTTTCTCTCTGCTTGCTCAAGTAAATTTTCTTTACTGAGTTAGGGTCTTAGCTCTGAATTCTTTTCTTAGCCAGAACTCAAGTACCAAGGTTGCTGAGCCCAGGTTTGGTCTGACCCCACTGGTCAGACACCTGGCGCCGTTCCTGCTGCCTACAACGGAAGGACACTGGGCCAAGTCCTGCCCAGACCTCAGACCCCCGCCTGGTCCATGTCCAAGGTGTGGAAGGAAAAGCCACTGGAAATCAGACTATAGTCTGGCCCCTCCAGGTCGGACCTCAGCCAGTCCAGCAAGGCCACAATCTAGATCCAGTTTGGAGCTCCCAGACCTCCTGGGACTGGCCACCGAAGACTGAAGCTGCCCAGGCCCTGACAAGGCCCCATAGACTTACATCACCGGGACAGAGCCTTGTGTAACAATTGTGGTGGTAGGTACTGGCGCTACCAGCAGGCTTTTCCTATGGGTTTCTGCTCCTGACCTACTGATAGCACCTTGTTCAGCAAGAAGGTGACAATTTAAAAAGTTTAAAGAGCAGTCACAGGTCACCCAAGGTCAGGGGAGGTTTGGAGACTATCCCAGGGAGGCAGCAGCAGTGACGGATACAATGACAGGGTTCTGGACCTTTATCTACAAAATCTCCAAATTGTTGCTGGGAAAGACAAAGATAGTAAGAGTTCCTTGGCCTGATGTGGATTGTGGCAGCCGGCATGCAGGGTCTGCTGGCTGGAGGAGGAACCCCCAAGTCTCATCACTATGGGGGCATTCCTGAGCTTTGGCCCCTGTGGGGCCAGGTTCCAGGCCAGGACTTTGGAAGTAGGTGCAGTCACAGCCAAAATGCTGCCTGGAGCCAGGGTGGAGCTGCCAATGGAACCTGGGAAGGAAGCAAGCAGAGGTGGGAGTGGTGGTGAAGGCCTGGCCCAGAGCCTCAGAAACAAAACCATGCCGGAGTAAGGCTGGGAGGGCACCAGCATGATTAAGTTTGTAATAATTCTTTTAAATTCTCTCTGAAAATACCTGCTTTAACCTTTAAGAATCAGAATAACAACAGTTTCAACGTGAAAAATATTTTTAGATACAAATTTTGGTTCACATGAACACACACTAAAGGCAGAGGCATTCTAGTGTTTGATATGGCCTTGGCCTTGAAGAGGAAAGCAAGCGTCCTGCCCTCTGAAACACCAGCTGGGTCTCATGCTGCTGTGTGTGTGCCTATGAACCTGCTTTTATGCTTTTTGCACAATAATGCTTTAATTTTTTAATAATGTTTCACTTTATGGAGTTGATTTGCATTGGCCATAAGCTATAAATAAAAGAAATAAATATGTGTGTGTGGGGGGGGGGGGGGGGGAGTGGAAAACACTTCCTGGTAGTGGTCAAAGAGAGATGTAATAACAGAAGAGTCAGTGAGATGCTAGTTTTGAAGATGGAGTAAGGGGGCCATGACCTAAGGAATGTGGGTGGTGTCTAGAAGCTGGAAAAGACAGGAAACATATTCTTCCCTACAGCCTCCAGAAAGAAGGAGCACAGTCTTCCTGACACCTTGATTTTATTATTATTTTTAGATATTTATTTTTAATAATATTTTTATTGATTTTTAGAGAAAGAGGAAGGGAGAGGGAGAGAGAAAAAATATCAGTGTGAGAAACATGGATCAGCTGCCTCCACACGCCCCCTACAAGGGATGGAGCCCGCAACCCTGGCCCGTGCCCTGACTGGAAATCAAGCATATAACCTTTCAGTGCATAGGATGATGCCCAATCAACTGATCCACACCGGCCAGGGCTGATGTTCATTCTTTTAAATTTGCAAGGTGTGTTTTATATCCCAGAATGTGAAGAATGTGTATTTTGCTGTTGTTGAAGTCAATCAAATCCAGTTGAGTGATGGTGCTCTTCAATTCAACTCTATCTTTGCTGTTTTTTGCCTCTTATATCTGTCAATTACTGACAGAAGGGTATTGAAGTCTTTAACTAAAACAGTGCACTTCTTTATTTCTCCTTGAATTCTATCAGTTTTTGTCTCACATACCTTCAAGCTCACTTATTCTTTTCTCAGCCATGTCCATTCTACTGGCGAGGCATTCTTCATTTCTGTTACTGTGTTTTTAATTTGCAGCATTTCCTTTTGATTCTTTCTTTCTTAGGGTTTTCATCTCCCCGCTTACATTACCCACCCATTACATGTCCATGTTGTCTACTTTTTCCATTAGAGCCCTTAGTATATTAATCAGTTATTTTAAATTCCTGGCCTCATAATTACAAAATCTCTGCCATATCTGAGTCTGGTCTGATGCTTGTTTTGTCTCTCAAACTGTGGTTTTTGCCTTTTGGCATGCCTTGTAATTTTTGTTGAAAGCTGGACATGCTGCATCAGGTAAAAGGAACTGAGATTGCCTTTTTGTATGAGGTTTTATGTTTATCTGGCTATAAGTTAGACTGTGTCTGTTTTCTTTGCTGTGAGGTCAGAGGCTAGAATTTTCTCTAGGGTCTTTGTTTTTGTCTACCTCATTGTCTTTGGGTTTTCCTTGAACAGTAATTTAAGAATAAAGTCTGAGGCTAGCAGTTCTTTTGGCTGTAATCCCCTCTTATTATGCAGGAGCCCTATTGGTGTGGTAGTGAAGTGTGGGAGAAGTGTTCTATAATCCTATAATTAGGTCTCAATCTTAAGTGAGCTCGAGTAGGGTATTTCCTTTCTTCCACGTCAAAGGCTAAAAGAGGCTGGAGTTGGTATTTCCCTTCCCCAATGTGGGTTAGGCTTCGGTGAAACCCCAGTCAGTTAAGCTCGGGTAAAATTGTTTCCCTTGAGGGACAGACATCTTGTTAAGGAAAACTGGGCATCTTTCAAAAAACTCGCCCCTCCCACTAGAGCAGTGGTTCTCAACCTTCCTAATGCCGCAACCCTTTAATACAATTCCTCATGTTGTGGTGACCCCCAACCATAAAATTATTTTTGTTGCTTCGTTGCCACTTCATAACTGTAATTTTGCTACTGTTATGAATCATAATGTAAATATCTGATATACAGGATGTATTTTCATTGTTACAAATTGAACATAATTAAAGCATAGTGATTAATCACAAAAACAATACGTAATTATATATGTGTTTTCCGATGGTCTTAGGCGATCCCTGTGAACCCCCCAAAGGGATCGCGACCCACAAGTTGAGAACCACTGCACTAGAGGAATTTTTCTCTGGTTTTTACAGTGAGAATTTGGTATGGCTCTTGAAGGTAAAATTCAGGAAAGTGGGGACCTTCCTAATCCTGGGCCCCCTAGGAATTTTTAACTCTCACGCTAGTCTGCACTAAGCTTCCAGCAATTGGTTAATTACAGTTTAAAGTGTTCCTACTGAAATTGGCTTGAGCTTCTGGCTTGCACTCCTGGGCCTCTTTCTGCTCCCTGTAAACTGTGATTCTGTCCAGTTTTCAGGGCAGCAGTTTCCCTGTGACCTCAGTTCTCTGATAGATCTAAGAAGTGCTGCTGATTTCCAGTTTCTTTAGCTTTTTTTTTTCTTGTTGTGAAAATGGAATTGACAACTTCTAAGCTGTTTGCATGTCGAATGGGAAACCGAAAGTCACTAAATGTGGTATTTAATTTTGATGCCTAAGAAACCTGAAACACCAATCAGAAGAATATATGCACCCTATGTTCATAGTGTAATGCCCAGGACGCAAGCCGCTGTCACAAAGAACCAAGAGACGCTTCTCATGCAAAAGGCAAAGGGTTTATTTAGTTTCCAACATGTTGGGGCTTACAGCTTACTCTGAACGCAGCAGAGCAGCGGCTGTCAGCCCCGACTAAGAGTTTAAGCACAGGTTATATACTCCTCTAGCAAACGGGGGAAGCAAACGGGGTCATTCTTCTGGGAATCTTGGCGCCGTTGTGAATTAATGCCTGTCTGGTTTCTTATCAAGTTGTTTTTCAGTTTACTCCCGGGCTGCGGCCATCTCCCGTAACCTCCCTGGCTGCAGCTGTCTCCCATAAAAGTTGATTGTTTCATCTCCCCCTTCTGACCTTCCTGATTGCCCTGGTGCCGTTAAATGTAACGCTCTGGTTATATTGGCGCCTCTCATTCCCCCCTTTTTCTGTGGACGGTCTCTAATCTTAGAGACCCTCAGACTCAGCCAAGGCTGAGTATTGTTGCCTGATAATCAGGAGCTTAATGTCCCCTACCCTCTGTTGTAAGAATTCCATAATTTTATTTATAATACAGGGTCCTATAGAGAGGATTAACAACAGGATTATAAGCGGTCCAGCAACTGCTGATAAGAGGGTTGTTAACCATGGCGACTGTGTAAACCAAGATTCAAACCAACTCTTTTGCGCCTCCCTTTCCTTCTGTCGCTCGGCCAGCCGCTGCCGAAGTTTGGTCATGGACTTCTCTACTACCCCTGTATGATCGGCATAAAAACAGCATTCTTCTTAAAATTCCTTCATGGCTATCAAAAAGCCAAATTAAGATTAATTTATCTACTGTCCTGATGTTTGCATAAACACAACAAGAATGGTAACTGACTACCTTTGCTGGAATCTCATGGTTGAATCTTAATGTGCCCCGTAGGGCCAGGAAGCCATGCCACCCAGCTGCCATCAGGCCCGCCTGCAGTATCTGCTGAGTTAGGTGAATTCTTCACCTGTAGCAATTCCACCTGAGCGCACGCTCCAGGCTTTAAGCCCATCTCAGTAGCCCTCCTACTTGTTGCGGCCCAGAGCGTGTGGGGGCTCCGCAGGAACGTAGAGGCATCCCTACTGCTCCCCTTTTACTCTTACCAACCGCCAGTGATGGTAGGGCATCGGCCTGACACTCCAGCGCCAGCCATCTTCAGGGCTTCCAAGCAGAATACCAGGCTTCCTTCGTGGCATTTTTACTGGCTTCAAGTCTTTAGAGCTCAGACAGGGCTCTTTAAAACATGATACTCCAGTCAAAGTTTTCCGTTAATAAAACCACTATTAGGAACCGGTCTTATTGAATCTATGCAAAGAAACGTATTGCCATGTTAGCATCGCCAAATTTCGGAGGAATTACATAAGAAGAAAGACATACTGATCTACTCTAAGATTTTCTGACTTTTCTTGCCAATTCCTTTTAATTGTTGGCATTAAACTTTCTTTTTATGTATAACTATGCTTCAGACTTTTCACTCTAAATAGGCTTTTTTTTTTTTTTCTTTTCAGACTACCCCTGACATGGGCATGGTCATAAAGGCCTGCAAGCAGTACACAGGCTGCCAACTGTTAGCTGTCTCTCAACAGAGACCAAAACCTGATGGGCACTGTTCCCTGCCCAGGTGGGCACTTGCCCTCTTGGCAGCTAGGCATCCTTTACTTTTTGGGGTTCACCCCACATAGTACCTTTCCAGGACAGCCAATATACATTCAAACCTGCAAGAGAATTAAAGGTTAATGTGACATATCAACACAATGAAACATAATATAGGCATCATGGCCGCTTTAGGCAGCCACATCTTCTGCTATTAAACATGTGATTCTATAAATTGTCTTTGTCTCTTTGGAGCCATGTCCATGAAGACGCAGGCATTATCTAAGTCTATTCAATGTTACCAGCATCAGGCAGGTCGAGCACGCCGTAGCTTGACGAAGTCTTTCCGGATCATGGATGGGTCCGCTGACCGGAAGTGGGTGTGATGGACTCAGGTCACGACGCCGTCTATCGTGAGAGCGGTGGGGGTCGTCAGCACCACGGAGTCGGGTGTAGGGACCTTTCCATTGAGGCTCCAGGAGGTGCCTTTTGCCTGGGTGGCGCCAAGGCGCAGCCAAATGTCCTCGTGCACCCTCTGGAGCCCTCTCAAGAAAAGAGACAATTCTTGCAGCAAGAAAGTCAGGAATGATAGGGGGTGGGGCCTGACCAGCTTCATTCTTGTCTATTTTTACAGATTTCAAGGCCCATTATCTTCCTTCACAGGCAGGGGGAAAGGCCCATTAAGTCTTTGCCTTGAGGAACTGTGAGCCCCATCCTTAAATGTCCCAATCAGACTAGAATTTCAAAATCCCAACCCAGCACAGAATACCACATAGAAAATCAAAGTTCCCAGTAAACAAACAGACAGAGGAGCCCCCAAACATACTTACACCTTTTTAGTGAACAAGTATCTTTACAGTCTTGGGCTCTTGAGCAGATAACAGGAACATCATCCAAGTCCCCTGATGGGGGCCTGACAGGAACAGATGTGGGGGCCTTTGGCTGGGGGGGGTATAAAGTCTCCATTCTTCCTCCCCCGGCACTGCTAAGGGCAGGATCATTGAAGAGGTCTCTTCACCTTGGCAGGGCTGTGCTGAGCCCTCTGGGGCAAAAGTGGTTTCTGCTTTCATTTTGGCTAAAAGGTCTCTGCCCATTAGAGGGACCAGGCAATTTGGCAAATACAGGAATTCATGAACCACCTGATGGCCGCCTAACTGACATCGGCGGGGGCGGCAGAATAGTCTGCAGCTGTGGTCCCGGTAGCTCCAATAATGGTGACTTCCTGTCCTAAGAGGGGAGCTACTTTCTGAGTAACTACCGAGTGCTCTGCCGCTGTACCAACCATAAAGTTCACAGTCTGGCCCCCGATTTTCATTTCGACCATCGGTTCATGGGGGCCCAGTTGGAAAGAGCCCAGCCTGTTCTAGTCAGAGTCAGCTGTTGCCAGTCCGAGGAGGTCTGCCTCAGGCGGCTCTGGCCAATAGCGGCTGGGTGGTTTGGATGGCCTTGCCAGCTTCTTTTGGCCTGCTCCTGCCCTGCCTGTCTCTCCACTCCTGCTACTAAACCTTACTCTGTCCCTTCTTACACACGCAGAACTGGACCCAAGGCAGCGAGTTTTGAGCAACTTTAAAATTCCTTAACATACATTTTATCATTCATGTTGCAGGGAGGGACCGGGTTAGCTCCTCCTGAATGAAAGAACTAATCAAAATAAGGCTTATTTTCTAACTTCATTTGTCCCTGGGCGTGGACAACAAATGACACTAATCAGATTGACATAAACGATTTAACCTTTGTTTAGGGAGGCAAATGCAAAGCATTTACTCCAAATGTCTTTGGTTTAGGGAAGACAGGATTTTTGCTTAGTTTCCCTATTCTACTTGTCCCAGCTTATTGGCCTATCATGCATTCAACTTTCTTTCAATATTTATCTTTTTTTTTTTTCATCACATACACAACCTTTACAAATTTCATTCTTTCAGGTTAGCCTTCAAACCTTTTTTCTATGTCCTTCAAAAATGCATAACCATGCCTCAGATTTTTCATTAAGTATTTCTTTACCTTCCTCCATCACACCAAAGCTGTACATTCCAGTTAGTTAGAACTCTGAGTCTTAATTAATTTTTAAGGTGACATATAAGTAATTAACATTCCTCAGATTAGCAATACATTCATCATTTTTTTTTAGAGACACAAACAAAAATTTCACTAGCTAAATAATTTTAAACAACAAAGACATATACTTAAACAATAAAGACAGATAACATTCCCCATTAAAACTTTGAATCACCACAGCTAGCAATTATTAGTTTGTGAGTATACAGGCCTTGTTGACGTCATCTTGGGATAGCTGTCTGTCAGCGATTTCTCGTAAACTTCAAAAATACAAGACACAATTAACCAACAGATTCAATTCTACCCTCTAGATTTCGTATGAGGCACATTCAGATTAATATTGTATATTATGTCACTTCAAAATACCTAGATGAACGTTTTTATCATTTGATTCAGTAAACTCCAAGGTCCCAAGTTCCTAGCAGCTATGGAAAACCACACCTGAGGCTGGCAAACAGGCCTGGCCCAGCCCTTGACTTTAAAACCACCATTTTTCTCTGGGGAAAGTCAAGAAGCAAATTTGTAGCTATATAATTTCTTGAGATTCAAATCCAATTATTATTATTAAGGCATTTACTTTGGCAAATTTTGTAACAGAGGCAATCTTACTGAATTTTCTTTTGGAGGCTTGTTGCTAGAACAAGCCTGCATTGCTTCCCTGGGTAAAATTAGCCATTTTCCTTAGGAAATAATCAGTCTTGGGTTTTATTCTGTACATGTGTGAAGAGACTCTAGTTCAAAACTCTATCTAAATGTCCAAAAACAGGACAATTGCGCGCATTAGTTTTAAACCAGCTTTTCTCTTTACATGTGAACAGAAATACCAGACACATTTTAAAACTTTTCAATTACAAGAAGGACTTTTTGTCATCTAGCTGGCGCGATCTCCATGGGAAGAGCCCTGCTCCCGTCCAGAGTAGCCGCGCCGCCCCCAGGTGTCCGGCCCGTGGGCTCCGCGCGGGACCTTTCCCAGACCTTCCCCCGGACCCGACGCCGCCGGGGGCCTCGCTGCTCCGGCCTCCCGCAAGCGACTCGCCAGCGACTCGCCGGCCTTGCTCCCCTGTGCTCCGCCCAGCTCCACTCGCTCGACACAAACCCAGGGCCAACGCCAGCCACCGCCGGCCGCTGCTGCCGCGGCCGCCAGGCTCCGCGAACGAGTCCGCGCCGGCCCGAGCCCCCAGGGCCGCCGCTGAGGGCAGTCACCGCGCACCTCGCTCCCGCACGCTTGCCCCCCCCCCTCCCCCCGTCTTTACACTCACATACTTTCACCAGACATTCATTCAGAGTTTAAACAATCCATTCAATTCTTAACAACTTCCCAATTTCTGAGGGAGCTCTAAAGCCTCCCGCAATCTCCTTGAACTGATCAATCACAATACCCAAAGGAGCAGTCTGAGTCCAGGAGGAGCAGAGGGTGGAGGGGAGGGAGCAGAGGGTGGAGGAGAGGGGAGAGCCGGCTTCACAGGGAGGATTGCCGGCTCAGAAGTAGAGACCGAGGACCTAGGGAGAGAACCAGGGGGTAAGAAGGGCTTGACCCACGCCGGGGGGTTCTCACATAAGTCTTGCCAGACTAAAATGTAAGGCTCCTGGTCCGGGTGTCCGTGTCGGCCAGGCTGAAAAACCAGATTCCTTACTTCCCTGATGAGAGGCAGATGGAAAGACCCCTCCGGGGGCCATCCGACATTAAAGGGGGCCACTCGGACGAGCAGAAAGTCTGCCATTTACTCTTTCTGATGATAAGGGATAGATTTTGAGCTCGTCCCTTGACTTCTGACCAGCGGTCCAGGGTCAGAGACAAAGGAGTAGAAGCACTCTGGCCCATGACAAACAGAAAACACAGACTAATGACAGACAACAAAGAACAAATAACCAGAACAGACACAACGCGTTGAGACAAAAATCGAAGGATCCAAAAAAGAAGGTTTTTCAAAGCCAATTGACCCAGCTGGCAACAGAATTACAGAATCAGAATCAGAAACAGAATCAGAATCAGTATCTAACAGACGGAACAGACAAGAGTCCAGGCGTCCCTGGTCCTCTCCAGACTCCACCAGGGCGTCCCCCGGGGATGTGGCCTGCGACCTCCCGACACGTCTGTCTGCCGCAGTTGGGGGAGGCTCACGCCCCTCCCTGACAGCCACCAGACCGAACAGATTTGCCAGCTCTGACTAAATTTGTGTTTCCAATATCTAAGCGATCGCTATTCAGAAAGGCGCCGTCACTTACCCCAAGAAGCGTCTGTTGGAACCCAGAGGCGGCTGCAACAAATATCTCGGTGGGACCTCCAAAATGTAATGCCCAGGACGCAAGCCGCTGTCACAAAGAACCAAGAGACGCTTCTCATGCAAAAGGCAAAGGGTTTATTTAGTTTCCAACATGTTGGGGCTTACAGCTTACTCTGAACGCAGCAGAGCAGCGGCTGTCAGCCCCGACTAAGAGTTTAAGCACAGGTTATATACTCCTCTAGCAAACGGGGGGAGCAAACGGGGGAAGCAAACGGGGTCATTCTTCTGGGAATCTTGGCGCCGTTGTGAATTAATGCCTGTCTGGTTTCTTATCAAGTTGTTTTTCAGTTTACTCCCGGGCTGCGGCCATCTCCCGTAACCTCCCTGGCTGCAGCTGTCTCCCATAAAAGTTGATTGTTTCATCTCCCCCTTCTGACCTTCCTGATTGCCCTGGTGCCGTTAAATGTAACGCTCTGGTTATATTGGCGCCTCTCAATAGCAGCACTATTTACAGTAGCTAAGACATGGAAACAGCCCAAGTGCCCATCAGTAGATGAGTGGATAAAAAAAGATGTGGTACATTTACAACATGGAATACTGTGGAGCAATAAAAAAGAAGCATCTCTTTGAGACAGCATGGAGGGACCTGGAGAGTATTATGCTAAGCAAAATAAGCCAGTCAGAGAAAGACAAGTATCACATGATCTCACTCACATGTGGAAGCTAATGAACAACATAAATGGACAAACAAAATAGATCCAGAGACATAGAAGCATGGAACAGACTGACGAATCTCAGAGGGAAGGCGGGAAGATATTAACCAAACAACTTATATGCATATATGCATAATCCATGGACACAGACAACAGTGTGGTGACGGGCTGAAAGGGGGTGGGGAGGTGGGGAGGGTCAATGGGGGAAAAAGAATCAAATCAATTTGAAATGCGAGGAAGCAAAAAAACACCCAACCGGAAATGCAAAAAGAAAAAAGAATCCAAAAATATGAAGATAGTGTAAGGAGCCTCTGGGACAGCTTCAAGCGCACTAACATTCAAATTATGGGGGTGCCAGAAGAAGAGAGAAAACAAGATATTGAAAACCTATTTGAAGAAATAATAACAGAAAACTTACCCTACCTGGTAAAAGAAATAGACTTACAAGTCCAGGAAATACAGAGAGTACCAAACAAGAGGAATCCAAAGAGGACCACAACAAGACATATCATAATTAAAATGCCAAGGGCAAAAGACAAAGAGAGAATCTTAAAAGCAGCTAAAGTCAAAGAGAGAATTTTTAAAGCAGCAAGTAAAAAGCAGTTAGTTACCTACAAGGGAGTGCCCATAAGATTGTCAGCTGATTTCTCAACAGAAACTATGCAGGCCAGAAGGGAGTGGCAAGAAATATTCAAAGTGATGAATAACAAGACCCTACAATCAAGATTACTCTAACGAGCAAAGCTATCATTTAGAATTGAAGGTCAGATAAAGAGCTTTACAGATAAGAAAAAGCTAAAGGAATTCATCACCAACAAACCAGTATTATATGAAATATTGAAGGGTATTCTTTAAGAAGAGGAAGAAGAGGAAAAAGATTAAAAATATGAACAAAAAAATGGCAACAAATACATATCTATCAACAATTGAATCTAAAAATCAAACAAGCCGAAACCGGTTTGGCTCAGTGGATAGAGCGTTGGCCTGCGGACTGAAGGGTCCCAGGTTCGATTCCGGTCAAGGGCATGTACCTGGGTTGCGGGCACATCCCCAGTGGGAGATGTGCAGGAGGCAGCTGATCGATGTTTCTCTCTCATCGATGTTTCTAACTCTCTATCTCTCTCCCTTCCTCTCTGTAAAAAATCAATAAAATATTTAAAAAATAAATAAATAAATAAAATAAAAATCAAACAAATAAGAAATCTAATAAACAGAATAAACTGGTGAATAAAATAGAATCAGGGGCATGGAAATGGAACAGACTGACAATTCTCAGAGGGAAGGGGCTGTGGTGGGGGGCAGGAAGAGATTAAACAAAGATCTTATATGCATGTATGCATTACTTATGGACACAGGCAATAGGGTGGCAAAGGCCTGATGTGGGGCAGGAACTGAGTGGAGGGGGAAAAAGAGGAACATCTGTAATAATCTCAACAATAAACATTTTTGAAACTTTAGTAAATAGAATTACTAAATTCATCTATAATAATAAAATCATAATATGCTAATTAGACCAGATGTTTTTCTGGACCAAGCCGGGGCTGCAGCCACCTCGGCTATGAGGGAAGGATTGAGGCAGTTGCTGTGGCTGCAAAGGCCTACTCTTGCATGAATTTAGTGCATTGGGCCTCATATATATATATATATATATATATATATATATATATATTTCAAGCAAGATTGTTTTCAGGAATGCAATGGTATTTGAACATCAGGAAATCTCCAACATAATGCATTGCTATAACAATTAAAGAGTAAAAAACATATGTTGCCATCAATAAATGCCAAAAGGAACCCTAGTTGTTTTGGCTCAGTGGATAGAGCATCGGCTCTCAACTGAAGGGTCCCAGGTTCAAATTCAGTCAAGGGCACATACCTCTGTTGCAGGCTTGATCCCCAGCCCTGGTCAGGGAGAGGGGTGTGCAGGAGGCAACCAACCAATGTATCTCTCTCACATGGATGTTTCTCTCTGTATGTTTTCCCCCCTCCCTTCTACTCTTTCTAAAAATCAATAGAAAAATATCCTCGAGTGAGGATTAAGAAATAAATAATTCATTAATTAAATGCCAAAAGGTTATTTGATGAAATAACAGCCATCCTAATAAAAATTCTAAGTGTTACCTGAATTGGGATTCTCGGGTTCCCCAAGATGGAAATCAGGAGGCACTGTGGAAGACAGCACAGGAGTACAGGGTTCCTGACTAGGCTCTCTGGGAGGTTTTGTTGGATTGTTTTAATAGGCTGGGGATAAGGCCAGATTGCAAAAAGATTGGGCAGGGCATGAATATTTTTCTGTGTCAGGGTCAGATCAATTCCTCCTGCATTTGAGTTGCTTAGCAACAATCTCTGAGCCTGCTGCTTTGAGGAGAGCAAGGTAGCAGTGTTGCTCACTACCGCCACCCCAGGGAGGTGTAGAGTGGTCAAACCTTATTCCACTGCACATGCAGAACAGTGGTCTCAACATCTGCACTGGCGTAAGTGGTTAGAAGGGAGATAAGAATAACTACTTTTGCATTTTTCATGGGAAGTGAAGGGGTGGTTGCATTCTTGTGGTCAGCATATCTGGTGTTTCTTCCGCCTGTCCCCAAGTCCCTATGCTGTCTCATAAGTATAAAAGATGTAGAAGGAAACTACCAAAATATAACAAAAAACCATTTATTTAAGACTGTGCAAGTAGTATTCTAAATAGCAAGCCAAGTAAACAATTTAAATTTAAGTCAGAAACTAGTGATAGAATTACAGTATTACCATCTTTATTTAACACTGTCTTGGAAGTTTTAATAAACACTGTAAGATATAAAAATTTTAAAACAACAGTTTAAACGATTTCTTTCTGCTGATGATGACATTATTTACCTAGAAAACCCAAGAGATCCAATAAAATGCTAGTAGAATTACTAAGAGAAATGACTAAGAATTAGCCAAAATATTATGAAAAATAAAAACAAGTGAGATTTGTCTTATTAAACTTTAAACATTTAATACAAATACCCTATCAAATCAATATGATATAATAGGAAAAGACAAAAAGGTCGATAGAATAGAAAGAAAAAACACTTTTATATACACATGAACTTAGGTGATAGATTAACTGGGGAGAGGATGGATTTTTGTTTTTATTATAGTAAAAAGCATATACCAGTAAATTTACCATCTTAACCATTTTTTAAAATATATGAGAGAGATGTGCCTCCTGCACATCCCACACTGGGAATTGAGCCCGCAACCCAAGCCTGTGCCCTCACTGGGAATCAAACTGTGACCTCCTGGTTCAAAGGTCGATGCTCAACCACTGAGCTACGCTGGCTGAGCACCATCTTAACCATTTTTAAGTTCAGTAGTGTTAACTGTTGAACAACATATCTCTAGAACTTTTTCGTCTTATGAAACTGAAGCTCTACACACTAATTCCTCCTCCCCCTCCCTACTCCCCCCAGCTTTTGACAAGCACCTTTCTTCTTTATGTCTCCATGATTTTGACTGCATTAGATACTTCATATGAGTGGAATCATGCAGTATTTGTCCTTTATGATTGGCTTATTTAACTAAGCATAATGTCTTTGAGGTTCATCCACATTGTAGCATGTGACAGGATTTCCTTCTTTCTTTAAGGCTGCATAATTTTTTAAATATTTTAAAATTGATTTAGAGAGAGAGAGGGAGAGAGAGAGAGAGAGAGAGAGAGAGAGAGAGAGAGAAAGCAAGCAAGCATTGATCAGCTACCTCCTGCAGCACCCCAACTGGGGATCAAACCTGCCACTTGGGTATGTGCCCTGACTGGGGAATTGAACCTGTGACCTTTTGGTGCATAGGAAAATGCTCAACCAAATGAGAAGGCATGCTGCATAATATTTCATTGTATGTGTATTCTACATTTTCTCTCTCTCCTTTTTTAAATTTTTATTTATTGATTGTAGGAAGAGAAACACTGATTTGTTGTGTCCCCGCCCCCCCCACCCACACCCCGCAGTTTATGCATTTATTGGTTGATTCTTGTATGTGTCCTCACCAGGGATTGAATCCACAACCTTGGTGTATTGGGACGATGCTCTAACCAACTGAACTACCCAGCCAGGGCTATTCTGCATTTTCTTTACCTATTACTCTGTCAGTGGACACTCAGGTTACTTCCATCTTGTGGCTATAGTGAATAATGCTACAATGAACACAGACATGCAAATATCTTTTATGATCCTGCTTTGAATCCTTTTTGCTATGTACCTAGACATGTGATTGCTGGAATCATAGGGTAATTTTAAAAACTTTTTGAGGAACCCCCATACTGTTCTCCATAATGGTTGCACCATTTTACATTCCCACAGTGTATGAGGATTATCTTTTAAAAATTGATTTAAGAGAGAGAGGGAGAGGTGGGAGAGAGAGAGAAACATAACATCAATCAGTGGCCTACCATATGCACCCCGACTGGAGTAACCCGCAACCTTGGGTATGTGCCCTGACCGGGAATCGAGCCCTCAACCTTTTGGTGCACTGGACGACATGCGACCAACTGAGCCACATTGGCCAGGGTAAGGATTATCCTTTTAAAGAATATTAATTTTGTTAAATCTACTTGAGGATCAGCTTTATCCACTTCAGGCTTATCATTAAGCATTAGTGTGGCAGGTCCTAGAAGTGGGCTTTGTACCTTGCTCCTAAGGCCTGACCGTTCTGTATGTAGGCTGTACCCAATGCCCTGAGCATGACGCAGCCTCTCTACTGTGATTGATGGGAACAAAAACTCTTCCCTGCCCTGTGTGAATGCCAAGAAATTGTTCTTACTCCTTTCCCGTGGCTATCTCTAAGATTCCTCTCACTCATGGGCAAATCAGCACTCAGTCGAATATTTGAGGGCGCCCACTACACTTCTCCAGAAGTCTCTCTCTGTGCAGTGCTCTACTCTCCAGTTCTCTGTCTCAGAACTTCTAGCAGCTTCAACCTCCCACCAGTGATGGTGAACCTATGATATGCATGTCAGAGGTGACACGCAAACTCATTTTTTTGGTTGATTTTTCTTTGTTAAATGGCATTTAAATATATAAAATAAATATCAAAAATATAAATCTTTGTTTTACTATGGTTGCAAATATCAAAAAATTTCTATATGTGACACGGCACCAGAGTTAAGTTAGGGTTTTTCAAAATGCTGGCACGCTGAGCTCAAAAGGTTCGCCATCACTGTCCCAAACTCTGATTCTTGCCACCGTAACTTCTTTGTAACATTCCTTTAAAAGATTGTGTAGTATTGCCCTTGCTGGGTGGCTCAGTGTTGGAATATCATATCCCATACATCAAAAGATTGCAGGTTTGATTCCTGGTCAGGGCACATACCTAAGTTGGGGCTTTGGTCCTCAGTCAGGGTACATATAGGAGGCAACGAAACGATATTCCTCTCTCTCTCCTTGATGTTTCTCTCTCTCTCTCTCCCTTTCTCTCTCTCTTAAAATAAATTTAATAATAAACAAAACAAAACAAAACAAAAATAAACATGTCCAGGGTGAAGATTTATTTTTGGATCAACTTCATCTTTCTGAGGTTTGACTTTAAGTGTTCTAGGTGTGTTTAGGTGACCTTTACTGTTGAGCTAGTTTAGTTCCATTACTAAGGTGGGACCTCTGAGATCGCTATTGAATGACCCATTTATTCAGTGGGGTCTCTTACAGTATTTCATGGGCACTACATTGATCCCCAGGCGGGGGTGAGCTCTCGGAATTTCCTGCTTTACAGCTGCTCTGTAAATGTTTCTTCTTCAGCAGTTGTTCTTTTTCCAGCCTCATGGAATTTCACCTTTCACACACAAGACTGGAATTTAGTCTAAAAGATTCAGGGGAGGAACACCTCTGCACATTTCTGGAGTTCTTTTTCCAGCTCTTTTCTCTCCTATTCACTGCCCCACAAATTTTAGGTGTCTCAGCACCCATCAATTTCAGTTTATCTTCTCATGAGACCTTCTTGCACTGTGGCTGAAAATTGTCCCCAGACAGAAAGCCAGGGCAATTCTCGTGCTCACCTAGTTTGTTTTCCTTTGCTCACAGAACACAGTCCTGAGCTACCTGGTGTTCAGTTGTTTCATTCCCTGTCCCCTACTTTCTAGATGTTTACAATTAAGGGAAGAGGAGCCCCAGAGCAGCAGAAATATAGCCTTGACTTAATAATCAAACTGATTCTTGCCCTGGCTGGTTTTGCTCAGTGGAGTGTCAGCCCTCAGATCAAAGGGTTGTGGGTTCTGTTCCCAGTCAAGAGCACATACCTCAGCTGCAGGTTCCATCTTTGGTCATTTTGGGGGCATGTGTGGGAGGCAACCAATTGATGTGTCTCTGTCACATTGATGTTTCTCTCTTTTTTCTCTCTCCTCCCTCCTTTCCACTCTCTCTAAAAATCAATGGAAAAAAAAATTCTCAGGTGAGGACTTTAAAATAATAATAATAATAATAATAATAATCAAACTGATTCTTAATAGCAGTCCCTGATGTTCCTGAACATGAAAGCATCTGAAAATGACTGATGAAAGTTCCTTTGCTCCTAAATTTGGAGAAAACACACGAGGATGGAAGCAGTAAAGATGCTGTTAATGCTGTCAAGTTCATAGTTCACTGGAAGTTGTTTTTCTAATGTAAACCACGCCAGAGGCTTTATAGAACATAAAGAAGACAAATATTGTTAATTCATTTTTTCCACAAAGCATCCAGGGATCCCACTGGGGAAGAAAAAAAATGGCCGAGTCTCGGCCAACCTCTACCTCCTTCTTATTCAATCATAATAAATAATGGAGGTCATAAAATCTGTGCCTTTGAGAGATTTTTGTTTGTCTGTGTAGAAATGACCATAAGTAATATACTCATTATCAGTAAATGGTTTTCAATTATTCATTGATTGAACAAATATTTTTAAATGCCTACAATGTGCCAGGCACTATGGTAGGCCATACAAAGGTAAGTAAGAAACAATATCTGATGTCAGGGGGCTTATGAGATAGTGAGTAGACAAGTCTTGAACATTTAATTGTGATGCATTATATAACCACAAAATAAAAATATATATGGGGTATTATGGGAGCACAGAGAAGACATAGGTAACCCAGTTTAGAGGGTTAATAAAGTCAAATGCAGCAGAGAAGGCTAAACAGATAACTGAGAAATGTCTATTGGATTTTTACAATATGAAGATTATTGTTAATTATACCTGAGAAATGCCATGGAAGCCGATGGAGTAGTTTGAGTACTGAAAAAGTGGAAACAATGCATGAAGACATCTTAACTAAAACGTGGCAACATAGTGTGAGATTAATATCTGGAGCCATACTAACGTTTGGGAGCTGGTTCTAATATTTTTTAATATGATCTTGGTCAAGTTACTTAACCTCTCTGTACTTTGGTTTTTCTTATCCATAAATTGGGGATGATGTTACTAGTACCCACCTCATTGCATTGTTATTGGGATTAAATTAGTTAATACAGGTAAATAGAAACCTGTATATAGAAAATACTGAATAATTGTAGTCATTCCCATTATTATTAGGTATCCTCAAAAAATTAAAAATGTAGCCCCCATTTGACCCAGTAATCCACTTCTAGGAATATATCCCAAGAAACCAGAAACACCAATCAGAAAGGATACATGCACCCCTATGTTCATAACAGCACAATTTACAATAGCTAATATTTGGAAATAAACTTACGTGCTCATCAGCAGATAAATGGACTAGAAAACTGTGGTACATCTATAAAATGGAATACTATGCTGCTGTAAAAAAGAAGGGCCTCTTACCATTCGAAACAGCATGGATGGACTGGAGAGCATTATGCTAAGTGAAATAAGCCAGTCGGAGAAAGATAAATATCACATGATCTCACTCATTTGTGGAATATAATGAACAACATAAACTGAGGAACTAGAATAGAGCCAGAGGGAAAAAATATTTTAGAATATAATAGAAGTAATCCTGTTATTTGCAGATTTTTAGTATTTCCCACAACTTTTGTGATATACTATGTTAGTACAGTTTTGGTAATATTATTATATTTAAAATTTTTTTTCTTGAAATATTAATGTTTATTGCATGTAACATTACTATATTTAAAATCATTTTTCTTAAAATATTAAATTTTATTGTACATATTATATTTAAAATCATTTTTCTTGAAATATTATTGTTTATTGCATGTAACTTTATTATATTTAAAATTGTTTTTCTTGAAATATTAATTTTTATTGCATGTAAAAAAAAAGAACTGAAAAAAATATATGGAGAAGATCTGAATAATCCCATATAGAAGATCTGAATAATCCTATAGATTCACTGGACCTAATTGACATTTATAAAAAACTTGACCCAACAACAGAATGCATCCTTTCAAATACACATAGAATATTCACTAGGATAGGCCAGATTCTTGAACATGAGACAAATTTAAAGAATAAAAATTATTCAAAGTATGTTCTCAAACCAAAACAATTAAATTATAAATCAATGGAAGAAAGAGTCATGGCAAATCCTCAAATATTTGGAAATTAAATAACATTTATAAATAACTATCAGTTTTCTATTGCTGCTGTAACAAATTACCATAATTTTAGGTCAGATATCCAACATGGGTCTCCTGGGGCTACATCAAGGTGTTGGAAGGGCTGCATTCCCTTCGAGAAGATCTAGAGGAGAGAGTGTGTGTGTTTGTTTTTCCTTTTCCAGCTTCCAGTGACTATCTGCATTCCTTATTTCATGATTCTCTTCCTACATCTTCAAAGCTAGCAGTGGTGGATCACATCACCGTGACCTTGTTTTTGTCATCACATCTCCTCTGCCGCTGGCTTTTCCTTTTTACTGAAATAATTGGGGTATCACTGGTTAACAATTCAGGTGTAACACATAATTTTTGCATTATGTTGTGTGTTCACCACCCCAAGTGAAGTCTCCCTCCATTTCCCCTACACCCTCCTCCAACACTCCCCCACCCCCCTACTTTTAAGGATATTTGTGATTACTTTAGGCCTCCTTGGATAATCCAGGATAATCTCACTTTTTAAAAATATATATATATATTTATTGATTTCAGAGAGGAAGGGAAAGGGAGAGATAGAAACATCAATGATGAAAGAGAATCATTGATTGGCTGCCTCCTGCACGCCCCCCATTGGGGACTGAATCCACAACCTGGACACGTGCCCTTGACAGGAATTGAACCCAGGACCCTCAGTCCGCAGGCTGATGCTTTATCCACCGAGTCTAACCGGCTAGGGCTGATCTCACTATTTTAAGGTCAGATGATTAGCAACCTTAATTCCATCTGCAACCTTAATTTTCCTTTGTCATGTAAACTAACATATTCTCATTTTGAGGAAGGGAGAAGGGGAGGAGGAAGAGGGAGATTACTCTGCCTTCTACAATAATCCATGAATAAAAGAGGAAATCTCAAGGGAAATGAAAAATCAAAACAAAACAACAATATGTATGGTATATTAATAACGTTCATCTCATGACATGGCTTATAGAGGAAGGGAGAGAGAGACAGACAAAGACAGAGAGAAAGATTGATGTGAGAGAAACATCAATTGGTTGCCTTCCATTTGCGTCCCAATCAGGACTGAACTCACTACCCAGGTACTTACCCTGACTGGGAATCAAACTTGCAACCTTTCAGTGCACAGGATGACTGACACTCAACCAGTGGAGCCACTCCAGCCAGCTACACATATTCTTTAACTGAATGAAAATACACCATGTTAAAATTTGTGGGTGCAGCTATTACAAATACTTATAATAGAGAAGAATAAAGATCTAAATCAGTAATCTAAGCTTTCACTTTAAGAAACTAGAAAAAGAAGAGCAAATTAAACCCAAGCACACAGAAGGCAGAAAATAAAGAGCAGAAATCAATGAAATTGAGAAGTGAAACATAATTGAGAAAATCAATGAAACCAAAGCTCTTAGAAAATAAATTGATAAATCTCTAGTTAGACTGACCAAGAAAAAAAAGAGAGCATCCTATATAATAAAAGCCTAACATGCAAATTGTCTCCTCGGGTGGTCA
Organism: Myotis yumanensis; assembly: GCF_028538775.1. Taxonomy (NCBI): domain Eukaryota; kingdom Metazoa; phylum Chordata; class Mammalia; order Chiroptera; family Vespertilionidae; genus Myotis; species Myotis yumanensis. The sequence goes on along the minus strand of NW_027223754.1, from coordinate 145,292,470 downwards.
TTCAACCAAGAGTTCTACCAGAAGTTCGAACACTCCCTATGATGTGTGCTGACCACCAGGGGGCAGCCTGGAACATGGCAGGCGTTGGCAAAATGGCACTGGCAGCAGGCAGCAGTGGAGGTGCTGCCAGCCCTGATGGGCCCCCGAGGAGAGCGAGAATGGGACCACGGTGGGCTGGTGGAGCAGGTGAGTGGGAGGCCCTAGGCCAAGGCGAGTGTGAGCGGGGTCCAATCGCCCCACTGATCACCCTGCAGACAGGGATCAGCAGTGGTGGCAGAGTAGGGAAGGGGGAGCAGGGGGAGGGGGGTGGGGGCGGAGGGGTGGGGGGAAGGAGCGGGACTGCCGCCAGGCGATCACCTCGCAGAAGGTGACTGGCAGCTTGCAGGCCCTGATTGCCCATCTGGGCTGGGCTCCGGGCTGGTTCAGGGAACTGGGAGTGGGTGGTGGCAGCCAATCTCCCATTGTGCAGGGCCGGGGCTGCGTCGTCTCGCCGGTTACCTGTAGGCAGGGGTGACGGGGACAGAGGTGTGGTGAGAATGTGGGGTGTCCACCGAGCTTGCTCTCACTCCCCCTGCTACCCTCCCCGGGAATCCAGGGCTCGCACACCAGGAAAGCCCCTGTGCTCAGGTGCCAGGCACCAGTGAGGAGCCTGCCCAGCACCCGCGTGGCCTCTTCCAGGTGAGCTGGGCCGCAGCTGCTGGGACCACAAGGGCAGGTCGGGCTCCCCGTGGGTTCACACAGAAGCTGGTCTACGAGGCCAGCCAGGAGAGAGCGTGCTGCCTGCCAGGCTTCCGTGCAGCGCTGCTGGGCGGCCCAGAGGCCCACACTGCACCTGGGCCCACGGCATCTGGCTGCACTCACTGCATCTCCACATGGGGACTCAGGCACCGTGACTCAGGCGGAGGGGGGTGCATGGGGCCCCTGGGGTCCAGGTGCTGGCCAGGGCCCACAGGTCAGCTGGGACCTGCCCTTCCATGCCAGATGCTCACGCTTCAATCGCCGGCCAGGCCTAGGGACCGCAACCGTGCAGGAATTTCGTGCACCAGGCCTCTAGTACATAATAATCAATATTGTATTAGAAATAAAAGAGGGAAGATAATAACTACAGACCCACAGATACTAGAGGATGATAAGGGAATACTATGAACAACTTGAATTAGGACAAGAAGTAAACTGAGGAAAGTTTCCAAGAATAGTAAAAGGACATAGGTGAAAGCTGAAGCCAAAAGAGTAAAGGAACTGACACGTAGTCCTGAGAATGACGCTGTTGACTGTAAGTTTGCATTGATGCACAAAATCTAAGTGGCTCAGATAATTTATACAGAACTTTACTTGAAAGTTGGTGTTCTGGGATGATGTACTTGAAATATAAGGATATAAGAGAATCAAGGATGCTGGGAAGAGAGAGTTGAAGTGCTCAATATGAAGTCCAAACCTAGCTATGGAGGAGGATTGTATGAGGGAGCTATAAATAGGAGGGATGGAGAGAACAAAAGAGGGCTTGATAGATGAACTGGGGTAGGGATGATTTTCTGCACTACGGCTCCTCTGTAAATGTTCTTTCCTCAGCAGTTGTTCTTTGTCTAGCAGGGGTGGGCAAACTTTTTGACTCGAGGGCCACAATGGGTTCTTAAACTGGACCGGAGGGCCGGAACAAAAGCATGGATGGAGTGTTTGTGTGAACTAATATAAATTCAAAGTAAACATCATTACATAAAAGGGTACGGTCTTTTTTTTTTTTTTAATATATTTTATTGAATTTTTACAAAGAGGAAGGGAGAGAGATAGAGAGTTAGAAACATCGACGAGAGAGAAACATCGATCAGCCGCCTCCTGCACATCTCCCACTGGGGATGTGCCCGCAACCCAGGCACATGCCCTTGACCGGAATCGAACCCGGGACCCTTCAGTCCGCAGGCCGACGCTCCATCCACCGAGCCAAACCGGTTTCGGCAAGGGTCTTTTTTTTTTTTTTTTTTTTTTTTAGTTTTATTCATTTCAAACGGCCGGATTCGGCCCGTGGGCCGTAGTTTGCCCACGGCTGGTCTAGCCTCATGGAGATTCACCCTTCACACAAATATTGGAATTTAGTCTAAAAGGTTCAAGGGAGGGACATCTATGTAAATGGGATTTGGAGGAGTTGGTGGCAGATGGAGGTTCAAGGAACTAGAGGTTTGTACCAAGGCGCACATTGCGGCGTCGGGGGGAGGGGAGGGGAGAGAGAGAGAGAACTTTGGAGGTCTATTTATTTTGCATCTACCATGTTAGGTATTATTCTGAACACAGGATATAATGGTGAGCAAGGCAGATCTTTATTTACTACCATAGAGCTTACAGCTTTAGTACTTATAAATAAATAGGTAATTGTCATAATCAGTGATACATGCTCAGAAGTACTTATAAAGTGGCCTGAAAAAATGGTAAGATTTTAAATGAGACCTAAGCAAACAGGAATGAGTAGCCAATAAAGAAAATACTCAAGCAAGTGGAACTGAATGCTGAAATCCTCAGTATATATGTATATTTCCAAACATCCCATTAGATCATCCACAGCTATTGAAAATCTCTCCAATCTCAACATCACAAATCTCTCATAAGAACCCTCAACCAAATTATTTCACCAGGGAAAAACAATTTCTTTGAAGAGGCTTTTTCATCTCCACACTGATTTACTTCTCAAGAAGATGGAAAAGTACAGTCATTCAGGCCTAGTTCAAGTGGACAAATCTCTTCAGAATTTCAAGTTCCATATGACTCCTGACATCTAGTTTTTAAAAGTGAGCATACTAGCCCTAGCTGGTTTGGCTCAGTGGATAGAGGATCGGCCTGAGGAATGAAGGGTCCTGGGTTCGATTCTGGTCAAGGACACATGCCTGGGTTGCAGGCTAGATCCCCAAAAGGGGCCATGCAGGAAGCAGCCGATCAGTGATTCTTTCTCATTATTGATGTTTCTTTCTCTGTCTCTCTCCCTCTCCCTTCCACTCTGAAACCAATAAAAAACATATTTTTTTTAAAAAAGTGAGCATACTAGACTGGCTCAGTCAGACTGCTACCATTCTGAACTGAACCTTTTTAGTAATTTAGAAATTGCAGCTATACAATTCTATTACCAATCATGTTAAGTATATACTGTCATCTGATACAACCTCATGCTCTGGTTATTTCAAAATATAATTTATAAATGGAAATATAAAATACACATTACAATTAAACAACGCGGTTTGCTTCTTCACTTGTTCTCCCCTTTAACCTTTGAGATTATATATATTTTAGAAGAAATTGATAAATTCTGAGAATCTGGAAGTTTGGCTTAAATTTATTCTTTGACACTTTTATTTAACACTAGATGCCCGGTGCACAAAATCTGTGCACAGGGCAGGGGATCCCCCCTCAGCCATCCTGCACCCTCTCGCAATCTGGGACCCCTTGGGGGATGTCTGGCTGCTGATTTAGGCCCAATTACTACCTACTTGCCTGATTGCCCCTAATCACTCGCCTGCCTGCCCGATAGGCCCTAACCATTCTGCCTGCCTGCCAGATCATCCCTAATTGCCTCTGCCTCAGCCACCGCTGCCCCAGCTTCATCCAGAAGAATGTCCAGAAGGTTGTTCTGCTGTCTGGTCTAATTAGCATATTGTGCTTTTATTATTATAGATTGTCATTTTGGGAATGAATAGTGTGGGAACTGTCTCTTCCTCCCCCTCCCCCCACCCAGCCCACATGTTTCTTGGAATTTTCTTGTCTTCTACAACTGTGCAGAAAATCTCCCAACAGTTTCTCTTTTCTTTCATGTTGAGGGTCTTCTGAGTTCCAGTCTTACCTATCTATCTATCTAAATCCTCACTGGAGGAAATTTTCATTGATTTTTAGAGAGAGGAAAAGAGAGAGAGAAACATTGATATGAGAGAGAAACATCAATTGACTGCCTTCTGCACATGACCCAACCGAGGCTTGGGATTGAACCCACAACCTGGGTATGTGCCCTGACTGGGAACCGAAACCCCAAACTTTCAGCGTACTGGATGACACTCTGACCAACTGAGCCACACCTGAACAACACTGACCAGTCTTGAATGTACACTGGCCAACCTGGTAAATTTCATTTGAGCTGCTTATGCCCCTTTGTGGCCAATACTTACAATTACAGCTCAGTTTTGTTAGCCAGCAAGAAGCATTTGAACTATTGCTTGACATGCAGAAATAGTGGCCTCTAAAAGCTGGTAGGAACCACAGGGAGATGAGATCAGAACTAGCTGGAAGCTATGGCATAAACCTTGGCAAAGGAGAGAGTGTATACCTCTGAAAGGAGAAGAAAGTGTGGATGCCAGTTTGGTATCAAACATGGCTGTTATAGAGCTTCCGGTCAGGATGGTGGAGTAGATGAATGAGGTGCTCACATCCTCCCATAACCACATTGGAATTACAACTGAACTATACAACAACCATCATTCAGAGCTACCTGAGATTTAATTGAATGGAGGTGCTATGGCTGGAGACGTGAAGAGGAGGCTGCACCAAGAATTGTGGAAGGGATGGAGATGTGGAGCAAGCTGTGCCCACACCCAAGTGTAGTGGTTGGCAATTGGGAGGGCTGGTTCCACACCCATGTGTGGCAGTTGAGAATTGAGAGGGATGTCTTTGCTATGGAGGTCCCCCATGTGGAGAAAGAGGTCTCAGGCCCACACCAGGCCCCCCCAACCACGGTTCCAGTGAAAAGAGAAGTTCCCATAGCTTCTGGCTGTGAAAGCCTGCAGGGACTATGGCTGAGTGAAACTGAAGGTTGCTGGAGTCCAGGGAGTTCTTCTTACAGGACCTGGACATGAACTTACTTGGACTCACTTGCTCTGAGTTCCAGCACTGGGGCAGCAGATGAAAGGGTGGTAGGAACATATGGGAGGCACTGAATTATCTGGCATCAGGACAAGGGCTGGAGGGGCAGTTTTCTCCCAGACAGAAGTGCTGGCAGAGGCCATTGTTCCTTTGTTGAGCCCTCCCCCAGCAGAGCCAGCTTATCTCAGTCTCCATCAATCTGGCTAACACTATTTTCCCCACCCTGGTGATTCCCTGAGACCCCTGTCTCACCCAACCAAAGAGCCCTTCTTGTGTTATACTCTGGACTTTCCTAAAATCTCTCAAACAAGCAGCATCTGGCCTTTGTGTACCCTGTACTCTTACTAAGTGTCCCCAGGCTTGGCACTGATGCCAGCTGACCTTGGTTTGCAGCATGGCCTCTTCCTGGACACCTCCAAGTTCAGCACAAGTAGAAGCCATTTTCAGATCACTCTGTGGGTCATGCTGGTGGCCCTGGGCAGGGCACAGGCACTGGCTGACCTTGGCCTAGACATCCTGAAAGACTCCAGAGCCAGCACACCCAGTGGACAGCTTCAGACTGAAACACCACCCAACTATCCCAACAAGTGATACACTCAAGGGGCAGACTCAGCAGGCACAGAATCCCACAGAAATTAATCCTACTCCATGGAGTCAGCCCCTACATAGTGGATTCTCCATGGTAGTCATGGCCAATCCTTGCAGCTAATTGGCCTGGGGGCGGGGAGTGTCAATACCTCCCATTGATGTGCCAATAGTAATCAAGGCTCAACTACAACAGGAGGCTGCACACAGCCCACATGAAGAGGGGTGGTACACCTGGAGCACCCAACTCAGGTGACTGGGAAGGCTGCACCATTAGGCCCTACAAGACACCTACTACACAAGACCACTCTATCAAGACCAGGAGACATAGAAGCTCTACCTAATAGATAGAAACAAACATAAGGAGGCTACCAAAATGAGGAAACAAAGAAAAATGTCACAAATGAAACAACAGAACAAAACTCTAGAAAAAGAAGTAAACAAAATCGAAATAAGCAATTTATCAGATGCAGAATTCAAAACACTGGTTATAGGATGCTCAATCAATTTAGGGGAAGAGTAGATAAACTTAGTGAGAACTTAAACAAAGAGGTAGGAAACATAAAAATGGAGATAGAAAACATAAAAATAAACCAATATGAAATGAAGGATACACTAACTGAAATGAAGAATAAATTACAGGGAAACAACCGTAAAATAGATGAAGCAGAGAATCAAATCGGTGATTTGGAATATATGGAAGCAGAAAACACCCAATCAGAACAGCAAAAGAAAAAAATCTACACTAATAAAAGACAAACATGCAAATTGACCGTATCTTCGCTATGCCTTAAGCCACGCCCACCAGCCAATCAGAGTGACTATATGCAAATTAACCCAACCAAGATGGCGGCTGGCAGCCACAGAGCTGGAGCGAGAAGGCTTGCTTGCTCCAGTGATGGAGGAAGCCAAGCTTCCCCGCCTGCTGCGGCCAGCTCTGAGCTCCACTGAAAGCAACAAAGTTTCAATTAAACCCCAGATACCTGCTTTCAGCCAGCCATGGCCATGGAGCTGGAGCGAGCAGTAGCGGGCTCTGAGCTCCACTCAAAGCAACAAAGTTTCAATTATAGAAGGTAAACAAACCCCAGATACCTGCTTTCAGCCAGCCATGGCCATGGAGCTGGAGCGAGCAGGAGTGGGTTGCCCCTGGCGATGGAGGAAGTCAAGCTTTCCACAGGCCTCTGCTAAAGGCAACAAAGTTTCAATTATAGAAGGTAAATAAATCCCAGAATAAAAGAAAAAAAGGAGAAGCTGGGAGCTTACATCGCTGGGGGGGTTGGCCAGCCTGAAAATGGCCCTCAGACCCTCATCCAGACTGGCCAGGCACCCCAGTGGGGACCCTCCACCCTAAAGGGGGTGTGGCCAGCCTGAAAACGGCCATCAGCTGCTCACCCAGGCTGGCCAAACCTCCATGGGGTGAGGGTCCCCATTGGGGTGGACATCCTCCGAGGGGTCCCACACTGCAAGAGGGCATAGGCTGGGCTGAAGGACCCCCTGAGTGCACAAATTTTTGTGCACCAGGCCTCTAGTAATTTTAATAAATGAGGATAGTGGAAGGAGCTTCTGGGACAACTTCAAGCATACAAACATTCACATCATGGGGGTGTCTGAAGGAGAAAAGAGACAGCAAGGATTTAAAAACCTATTTGAGCCCGGAGGGTGTGGCTCAATGGTTGAGTGTTGACCTATGAACCAGGAGATCACTGTTCAATTCCCAGTCAGGGTACATGCCCAGGTTGCGGGCTCCATCCACAGTGGGATGCATGCAGGAGGCAACTGATCAATGATTCTCTGTCATCATTGATGTTTCTATCTCTCTCCTTCTACCTTCCTCTCTGAAATCAATAAAAAAATATATTTTAAAAAAGCTTTTGAAAAAATAATGACAGAAAACTTCCCTAACTTTTGAAGGAAGAAGAAATACAAATACAGGAAGCACAGAGAGTCCCAAACATGATGAATCCACACCACACATCATAATTAAAATACCAAAGGTTAAAGACAAGAAGAGAATCTTAAGAGCCCACACCAAGACACATTGCAATTACTAGTAAAACACAAAAGGTTAAAGACAAAGAGAGACTATGAAGAGCAGTAAGAAAAAAGCAGTTAGTGCGCAGCTAGTGTGGCTCAATGGTTGAGTGTTGATCTACTAACCAGGAAGTCACAGTTTGATTCCTAGCCAGGGCACATGCCTAGGTTGTGGGCTCGATCCTCAGTGTGGGGCATGCAGGAGACAGCAGATCAATGATTCTCTCTCATCACTGATGTTTCTATCTCTCTCTCCTCACTTCCTCGCAAAATCAATAAAAAAATATTTTTTAATAAAAATCTATTTTGAAGGCACAATTCACTAGTCATGGTAGTGGATTGGATATGAGGAATGAGAGAAAATGAAAAGATAAAGGCTAGGTTTTAGTTTCAGTGAAGGAATGTATAGTAGAACTATTTAGTGAGATGGGAAAAGCAAGGGAGGAACAGCTTTTGGAGAGAAATTGAGGGATTATTTATTTATTGATTGATTGATTTTATTGATTTCAGAGAGGAAGGGAGAGGGAGAGATAGATACATCAATGATGAGAGAGAATCACTGATCAGCTGCCTCCTGCATGCCCCTTAGTGGAGATCGAGCCTGCAACCTAGGCATATGCCCTAACAGGGAATTGAACTGTGACCTCCTGGTTCATAGTTCAACACTCAACCACTGAGCTACAACAGCCAGGCTCTTTTAAAATACTGTGTTTGAATTGACTGCTTGACAGTTGAGTAAAGATGTCAAATGGAAAAAACAAAATGTTAAATGGGAGTTGCTTATACATTTCTAGTGCTCAGGGAAGGTATCAGGAGTAAAAGATGTAAATTTAGGCATCATTAACATGTAGAGGATATTTCAAGTCATAGGATGGAAGAGAGAATTTTATTCCATTGAACTGAATCTAAAAGCCTACCAACATTTAGAGTTGGGAACAGTTGGAGAAGCCAGCAAAGAGATAGAAAAGAAGCAGCCAATGAAGCAGGAGAAAAGTAGATTGTGATTACCTGGAAGCCAAGGGAGAAACATGTTCCATGAAAAACAGAGTGGTCCGCTGAGTCAAATCTGCTGAAATGTTAATAAAATTGAAGATAAAATAATGTGTCATTTGATCTGACTTATTTTCTAGAATAGCTGGTTAGTTGCTATTCCCATGTAGTTCCACAGTCCCACATATATGTCCTATACATCATTTATCATACTTTATTGTAACTGTTTTTAATTATCTGTGGCTCACATTAAATTGTAAACTCTATGAGGACAGAAGTTGTGCCTGATTAGATTACTTTTTAGAGCAAAAAAAATCTTTTTTTATTTTTTATGGGTTGATGCTCAACCATTGAGCCATACCAGCCAGGCAGCCATGTAGTAAATCTTAATAAAAATTTGTTCAATGATGAACGAATGAATGAATGAACCAAAGATGTTTAAAAGGCCATTGACAATCACCCTCCCTCCCAAATGAACAAATAGCATTACCCAACTCCTTAGTGCTGGAGAATTCATCAAAATTCAACAATTGAGGGCCCCAGATAATCATACTGGAGACGATAAGGTTGGTCTTAATTCACAAAAATGGTATAAGAAAATGGAGAGAAAGGAGGGATCATAAAAAAGCTGGACTTAAAAAAACAAAACACAAAACTAGGACTTACATACATTAAAAGTAGTGCATAGCATTGACCTATGAAACAGGATGTCATGGTTCCGTCAGTGCACATACCTGGGTTGTGGGCTCGATCCCCAGTGTGGGGCATGCAGGAGGCAGGCAATCAATGATTCTCTCTCATCATTGATGTTTCTATCTCTCCCTCTCCCTTCCTCTCTGATATCAATGAAAAAATATATTTTTAAAAAGTAGTCTATAAGCCCAAACTTATAACCACCACAAAATTGGTGGGCTATTTGAGCTACACATTACCTTTCTGTGGCAACTTTTCCCATTTGATACTGTGCTTGATTTCACCTGTATAATTATGCTTGGGTTTTTTTGGGTGGGGTAAGGGGTTGGAGAGGGGGAGAGGCTTGTTTTTGGTACAAAGGAGCTATATCATGCCTCAACCCTTATCAATCAGGAATCGATTGCTATCAACTCACCAAGGAGTCCTCATATTTTTGCAACTCCTATGTAAGGAGGAAATGGAGTTCTAGTTTTTTGTGGCATCCTCTATCAAGTTTATACAGACCAATCATAGTTGATTCCACAGCTGACCTAAGTTCTCAAGAGCACAGAAACTATCCCAGAAGTAGCCTGAATGTCTTTCAATGCTTGGGCCCATGTATGGTACTTGAATATATACTTACGCATTCGTTTCCTACTGCTTCTGTACAAATGATCACAAATCTATTCACTTAAAATAGCACACATTTATTCTCTTCCAGTTCTGGCAGTCAGGAGTCAAAAATAAGTTTCACTAGGCAGAAATTAATGTTTTGGCAGGGTGTACTCCCTCCAGAAACTTTAGGGGAAAATCGATTCCTTGACTCTTCCAGCTTCTGGTGGCTGTCAGCATTCCTTGGCTTGTGTCTGCGTCATTCAATTTCTGCCTCCATGGTCACACTGCTTTTCTTTTGTGTGTGTGGCATCTCCTGATTTCTTCTTATGAGAATATTTGTGATTTCATGTAGGGGCCACCTAGATAATCCAAAATAATCTCTCTATATCAAAATCATTAATTTAATCATATCTGAAAAGACCCTTTTCCTAATAAGTTAACATCTCTAGGCACCAGATGTAGGACTTGATATCTTTGGCAGGGGGAGTGGAGTGGGCATTATCAACCTGCCACAACTTACATCTATATTTACCCACTCTGCTCAAACTATGCCAAACTAACCGCCCCCCCAAAAAACTATGCCAAACTGACATATTGTAATCCATGAACATTTGTTAAAAATCATACTTAAAAAATGTTTTTATTGGTTTCAGAGAGAGAAAGGGAGAGGAAGAGAAATATAAAAACATTGATTGGCTGCCTCCTGCACACCCCCATACTGGGGATGGAGCATGCAACCCACCCTGACCAGAAATCAAACCAGCGACCTCCTGGTGCATGGAACAATGCTTAATCAACTGAGCTTCACCAGAGAGGCACATCCATGAACAATTGCAATACTTTCCTTAAATCCTGATGTAAGCTAAATCTGAAAGATTATTTTATCTTTAAAAATTATTTTATTTTACAATGAAAAAGTTGCATGTAGGTTCTAAGAGGATCAAGGTATTAAATGATCTGGGATCCATATCATTTGAACAGTGGTTGAAAGAATTGGCTATATTGAAAAGAGAAAAGAAGGCTTAAAGGAGGATCACATAGCTTTCTTCATATGTATGGAGATATTTCATAAAGAATAGAGCTTACATACATACTGTGTAGGCTGAGTTAGGAACAATTAATTGTAGGTGTAGACAGACAGATCCAATCCAATATAAATAAGAATTCAGAAGGAATAACAGAAGGTGCCCCTTCAAAATGAAGTCTCGTTCTAATTCTGAAAGTATTCATGAAAATGCACAGACCCTGAAAGGAGGAATGCAGGTAGAAGAAGTAGAGAATATATCCTCTGATATAATCATGAGGATATTAATAAAGACATAAAGTCTCTTTAGTGACTCTAAATAAATCTAAGTAATATTATCCTTCTTAATCCATTTTCCAAATTACAGTACAGTCAGAGTGATCTTTTAAAAGCCAAATATAATTGTCAGCCCCCTTGATTAAAACTTCATTTACTGAAAGGCCCTTTCAGTATTGAGCCCTAGCTTCTTTGCCCATCTTATCTGATGTGTTTTTCCTTCCTCTCTGCATTCTTGTATTGCTTAACTTTAGACGCTTGCTCCTTCCTACCTCAAGGCTGTTGGACATACTGTTCTGTCTGCTTCGAAGCTTTTCGCCCTTCTTGCCTAAGTTACTCCAGTTGGCTCCCCATATGAGTATGCAAATTATTCTGAACTGCTTTATCAAGATGAAAGTATTTATTGTATACTTGACTGTGTCTACCTTCCCTGCTAAAACATGTATCTTGTTCAGCACCTGGCCTGCCACATGGTGAATATCTTGAAATATTTGAATGAATGAATGGACTATCTGGTTTAAAGTGGAAAAGAAGGAGGGGGGGAATATTTGCCTAACTGACACCAGATTTCTAGTTGCACATTTTCAGAAACACTAGCATGGTTTCTTGAAAGAGTGTATTCCATGAAAGAAAGGGGAGGCAGATGAAGAAAAATAAGCAATCATCAAGCACCCAAATATTTGTAAAATGCCAAGTGTGTCACGCCAGCACGACCAAGGATGATCCCGAGTGGGGCGGGGGGCGGTGAAAGGATTAAGGAAAGACAGACAAGAGAATGAAAGCTGGGTCTCAGCGAGACGCTGCTCCCTGATGAGGAGACAACGCCAGCGCCCACAAGCCGTGTCTTTATTTTATAGCAGATGCCACGAGGCAAAGTAGGGGCGTGATCAAGTTGTTTACAACATTCTTGTGAGTTTCATCCTCACTTAACTACATGCACCCGAACTCTATCACAAGGCACGTGGGGCTACGTGTTCGGACCATAGGTTCAAGCTTACAACCACAGCCATTGGCCCTGCCCTTCCAGCTGGGACTTGCACGTGGCAATGAGAGGACCCTGTCCTTTCATTAGTCCGAGGCTTGAACCTGGCCCAAACACTGTACCCGCGCCCCACAACCAAGTATGTGCTTGGCACCTTGAGTCAGAAATCCAAAGGTGGGCCAGTCTCACGCAGTTCTTGTCCTTAACAAATCCGCAGTCTAACAAGGACAAATACTCAGCAAAGTAATTTCCATGAAGTGTGGTAAACACTGCCAAAGAAGGTGTATCTGTGCTATGAAATACCTAACTTGGGGGTTTGGGGAGGACAAGGGTGGGAGGCCAGAGGGAGAACGATGGGTGGTCTGGGAAGCCTTACCGGTCTAAGCTGAGACTTGAAAGATGAGGAGACTTGGTGGCCTGGGGAACCAAAAGACATTCAATAGGCCTTAGCTGGTTTGGCTCAGTGAATAGAGTGTTGGTCTGTGGACTGAAAGGTCCTGGGTTCGATTCCGGTCAAGGGCACATGTCTGGGTTGCAGGCTCGATCCCCAGTAGGGGGCGTGCAAGAGGCAGCCAGTCAATGCTTCTCTCTCATCATTGATGTTTCCATCTCTCTCTCCCTCTCCCTTCCTCTCTGAAATCAATAAAGATATCTAGAAAAAAAGAAAAGAAATTCAATAGTTATGATTTGGAGTCCCACAGGAAAATACTGTGAAGCTACTGAAGGGCACCTTGGCAGCTTGGCTTACAGCGACTTAGCTTTGTGACCCTTCCCCGAGCGAGAACGACAACGCCCTGCACTCCAGCACTGCACCTAAACTGGGCTTGCCCGCACTACTCACGCCCTGTCCCCCCAGTTCCCATAAGAGGCAGACGGGTGCGGGCCCGCAGCTCCCTTCCCCACCAGCCCCACCCCCGGAAGCGGCCAGAAGCCCCGCCCACCCCGGGCGCGTCCTCCTGGGCCGAGTTCTAGGGCCGCCCGCGGCTCCTCCGTCACGTGACCCGGAGTGTGACGTAGGAGGAAGGAGACGCCATTAGAGGGAGGCGGAGAGGGAGTGCTCTTCTCCTTTCGTCGGGTGCCTGACGTGGTGGCCGGGGCCCTTCATTCTCGGACTTTCTCTCGGCCCCTCCAGGCCTCGCCCCAGGAGACGAGCTAGGAGACGGCGCCCGGGGTCGGCGGGCCGGGGCGGAGGGGACTGCGCCCGTGGCTGTGAGGGCGCCGCGGCGGCCGTGCGGAGCTCGGCGCTGCTCTAGGGCTCGGGCGGCCGGGGAGCGGGGAGCGGCGGGATGGCTGCGGCCGGCGGCGGGGCGGCGGCGGGCCGAGCCTACTCGTTCAAGGTGGTGCTGCTGGGGGAAGGCTGCGTGGGGAAGACGTCGCTGGTGCTGCGCTACTGCGAGAACAAGTTCAACGACAAGCACATCACCACTTTGCAGGTGCGGGCCCCGGGGAGCGGGAGGCGGCGCCGGGGCCCCTGCCCGCCCGGAGGGCCCGGCCGCCGCGGTCTCCTGGATCGGGGCTCGCCCATCTCAGGCCTGTCACCGCCGCCGTGGACTGGCCCCTCCGAATCCGCCCTGGGGACGCCCGGGGTCTTGGCAGCCTGTAGACGGACGGACGGACAGACAGTCGGGAGGGGAGTGGAAGGGCCCCGAAAAGTCCCCATGCCCCGGCCGCGCAGGTCGTGGAGTCCCCACGGTTGGGCTAGTTTTTCCCCTTCGTTTTACTTCCTCTTGCGCCCTAGGTGCCTTCGCGTTACGGTCGCCAGATGTCACCCCCGCCTTTTTTGTTGTGGTTGGTTTCTTTCGGAATTAGGGACTTCGCTGCGGGTTTGATTTCGCGAATTAGGTGGCTTGGGACTCCAGCGCTTACCGATGACTAAGTGTTTATGCAAAAGTTCAGTTTTGTCCTGTCTTCACGTAACGTGCCGATGGGCAAAACGTCCATCCCCGGAGGGGTTTTGAAATGACCGCTCGCCGGTGCGGGTTGCGCAGCTTCGTTACCGCCTTGCGGGTCTGTCGTGCTCTGCGAGGTCGACCCACGTTCACATGGGAACGTCATGTGAATACTGTTTATTTTCTTTGTTTCGGATAGAGAGCCGGCTTTCTTCTGTAGTGACATTGTGGTTCCTCAGAAAAGTGTTAGAATGTAATCATTTTATTGGGAGGGAAACCGGTCCTTTGAGGCGGTTGTAGTCTGTCCCCCTCTCTCCCAAAGAAATCCGGCTGCACGTGTAAGAAAAAAGAAATATCCAACTAATCTGACTTGGTCATTGTAGTCAGAGACAATAAACCCTAGTGAACTTTTGAGCCTCCATCCATTTAACTAGTTGTGTGATCTTGGGCAAGTTAGTTAATGTATCTTTGCCTAAGTTCTTCGTCTTTTAAAGTGGCCCTAATTTAGTATCTATCTAATTCATAGGGTTGTCAGGACACATACACCTAAAAGCGATTAGGACCTGGTCCAGTGTAAGTTCTTCATCATTTTTACTGCCCCAGATTGCACAATAGATCTTAATTAATGATTGTGGAGTGTGTAAGAACATAGACACTCTTAATAGAACTCACAGTGTTCTTATTGTTGTGACATTTGATGCTTGATTCTATTATTAAAGTACCGAGTCTAGAATTTACAAGGATGTTCCAGTTCTGTTTCCAGTTCTATTTTTATTCCTCTGTAAAGCATAATATCTGAAAAGGTTAATGCCAGGAAACTCCTTTTTTTCTTGCATCCTTGCACAAGACCACTTACACAATTTTAATAGTGGATTGTTATTTTTGAGTGCTACTAGTGAGATTTGTAGGGTAAATACATGTCTATGGTCATTTGGAAGTTTAGAAAATCATTTAGGTAAAATAGCAATAGCTAATATTGAGTTCTTTTTTTTTAAATCAGGCCAATGAGGTGGATAGGTTTTTTTAAAAAAATACATTTTTAATGATTTCAGAGAGGAAAGGAGAGGGAGAGAGAGATGGAAACATCAATGATGAGAGAGAATCATTGATCGACTTCCTCCTGGGGATTGAGCCCACAACCAGGTCATGTGCCCTTGACTGGGACTGAACCCACTCTATACACTGAGCCAAACCGGCTAGGGCTGAGGTGGATAGTTTTGTTAGCTCCATTTTACAGGTGAGAAAACAGGCTTGGTTAAGGTGAGTAATTTGCTAGTCATTACATTGCCACAAGTCATGCTGCCCAAGCTGAAATTTGAACCCAGGTCTGATTTCAGATTTTGAGCAATTAAGTCACACTGCCTCTGGATATTGGTAAACCACCCCTTTAGTGGTTTCCTTTATGCTACAGGTCTAAGATAAAAGAGAAAACCATTGCAATTGAGCTCTCAATTTTTATTTTAAAATATTTTTATTGATTTTGGAGAAGGGAGAGGGAGAGAGAGAAACATCAATGATGAAAGAGAATCATTGACTGGTTGCCTCCTGCATGCCCCACAGTGGGGACTGAGCCCACAACCGAGGCATGTGCCCTGACCGGGAATTGAACCAGGACCTCCTGGTTCAGAGGTCGACACTACTACTGAGCTAAGCTGGTGGCTGAGCTCTCAATTGGGAAAAAAAAAAAAAAATACCCTAGTTGGTTTGGCTCAGTGGATAGAGCGTCGGCCTGGGACTGGAGGAGGGTCCCAGGTTTGATTCCAGTCAAGGGCACATGCCGGGGTTGTAGGCTCGATCCCCAGTAGGGGGCATGCAGGAGGCAGCCGATCAATGATTCTTTCTCTCCCTCTCCCTTCCTCTCTGAAATCAATAAAAATATATTTTAAAAAAGATAATTTAGCCCTTCAACCTAAAACGTACACTTTCCTTATACATTCAAAAAACACCATCAAAGCTAAAAGCAGGCTAGAGATTTTTAAATATCTGAGAAAAACCAATGCCGAAGACTGTCCATAGGCGGTCCACTCACATCCAACTCAACTCCAGGAAGAGGTCTCAGAAGCTCCTGCCCATGTCTAGGCTGATTCTCCTTACCAAATCCCAGGAATCTACACAGTGTCCTGTGCAATCCTCACAGGAAAGGATGAAATTATGGTAGATCTCTAGTATCAAAGCATAGTCCTGATTTTGATGTTTATATATAATTCTCATCACAACAATATCTGGATTATATTATTGAATTGAGGATTTTGTTGTATTCCAATGTATGGAAACAGAATTATATCTAATCTTTCTCTTAGATATCAATTCATCTCATCTGATTCTAATAATTTTTTTCAGAGAAATTTGACTTCAGTGTGATCCATAATACACTTCCTTGTAAGCTTTTAATTTCCTAATGGAGAGACCATGCATCAGTAGGTATGATAGGAAGTTCCCCTTTTTTCTTGTAAACAAGGACTTACTATCTATCTTTGTAAAATATTTTGCAAAGTACACTCTCATGCATTCATATTTCAAAGATTTATAGGACTGAGGAACCTAAGATAGTTTATGGTTCTCTGTTTCAGTCTCTTGTTTAATTTCAGTCAAGTGATTGTCTACTTTTGTCTTGGAGGTGTGATAAACTGACATAGAAGGTATAAAACTATATGCCCTGAGGCGACCTGTTTCATTTTTAGATAGGTCTAATTTCCAATAAGTTTTTCTGTGTGTAAAGCCAAAATCTGTTTCCCTGTAGTTTCCAGTCCTAGTTCTGCTACTGCATCTTGGTTGCACGGGACATCCCTTTTGATAGTTGAGGATAGCTATCACATCTTGAGTCTTGTCATCTTTTGGATAAACAGCTCTGGTTCCTTTAACTGGATTTCCTATGATATTCTAAATCATTTCACTATTTTTTTTTTTTTTTAGAATTTTAATGAATTTATTTTAGTTAAACTGGCAACATATACCAGGGAGCAAGATGTCAGATGCTTCTCATTTCACTATTTTGACGTCTTTTCTAGACTCTTCACTATTTACTCATTGTCCTCTTTTTCTTTTTTTATTGATTTCAGAGAGGAAGGGAGAGAGAGTTAGAAACATCAAAGGTGAGAGAGAGAATCATTGATTGCCTGCCTCCTGCACACCCCACACTGGGGATCAAGCTTTCAACCGGGCATGTGCTCTGACCAGGAATCAAACAGTGACTTCCTAGTTCATAGATTGATGCTCAACCACTGAGCCATGCCAGCTGGGCTGTCCTCTTTTCTTTAAAATGTGATGCCTTGAGCTGCAGAAATGAATCCAGGGATGGTTTGAACTGAGTACAGTAGTGCAGGCTATCACCTCCCCTACTGAGAATCCTTTTCTAATACTGAAGTAGAAAAGATTCTTTTTGTCACACCAATTAATATTGGGCTTGCTATCTTAGTCTTATTTGCTTAAAAAAGTTTTACATCCCTTAAATTACTTTTTCTTGGATTTTGTAGTTGCTTTTTGTCCCAATGTATTTGACCCATTAAATTTGACTTTGATAGATTTGCGTCAGTGGTTAAAACCTCTTAATGTCCTTTTAAATTTTTATTCTATAGTTCAAAAAAACATTGATTTTGGGGTCAGGCAGTTGGTTGAGTCCTGGGCATGTAAAGAAGAATAAGGCATGGTCCCTATTGTCTTGATTAGCTACTCATTTTAACTTTGACACCCAAAGATTTTTCTTTAATTTCTGGCCAGGTCATTAATAAAGACTTTCAAACGGGGGAGAGAGGGCCAAGTGCAGAGCTCTGCAGCAGGTCTCACTGTAGTCCAGTGATGTGTGACTAGAGGTGTAGTTTTCTTTAGACTTTGGGAATCTTAGGGTGGGGCTTTTTTAGGCTATGTATGGCCCATAGTCTTTTTTCCCCTTGAGTGAGACATACTTCTTAATGGAGTGTTGTACATATTAATGATAATGGAAGCAAAAAACAACTTAAGACTTACCTACTGGATATGAAACCTTTAGAAAAAAAATGGTTATTCCAGCATTATAGACCTAGCTTTTTTGCCCTAGATACGTTAGTCTTGCCCCAGGTTGTCACTAGATGCTTTGACAAATTCTTGCAGAAGACAAGATACACTGTGTTCCGAATTAGGAGGCCATACATTGTGGTAAAAGGGGACTTTGGTTTGAATTTTGGTTTCTACTTACAGCCATCATGATCTTCGTTATTCTAATGTTTGTAAGCTGGCTTTTTCTTATGAAATGGGAGAATCTCACACATAGGGTTTTTATGTGGATTAAATAGAAAGCCATCATATGTACAGCTCCTACCACAGTGCCTGGCACATGTTTGTTTAATAAATGTTTGCTGTTGGATAAATAGGTGGTGCTTAATGTGTGTTGGTTTCTTCCATTTCAAAAAGATAATGGAATTTGGCATGAATTATTTTGAGAACCCATGCTGTCTCTGAGGGATAACTACATTTTAAAATTGTTTATTAGGTTATAAACAATTTTTAAAAATATAGAAAAAATATATTCATTATCGAGTTTTGGCTGGAACTGACTTTTCTGTTGGGGTTGACATTTCTGGAAATTCACTTCCTTTTTGAAAATTGTGATATTTGCCATGCTTTAGTGCTTTAGTACTGCAGCCTTTTGCAGAGCTTCTCCTAAGTTACTGATAATTGTGAAGTAATCTTGTAGGTGAGCTCTCTGAGAACCCAAAATCCTTTACCTGGCCCAGGAAGCTTAATCTTATATAGCAGGGGTGGGGAACCTTTTTTTTGCCAAGGGCTATTTGGATATTTATAACATCATTCATTGCTTCTCGTCCTTTTGACTAAGATCAAGTGTAGTATAACATTCACAGGCCATACAAAATTATCAACTTAAAAATTAGCCTGCTATATTTGGTCAAACATTTAATTAACTCACCCCTAATGCCTTGGCATGGCCAAGACAAATGATTTTGCAGGCCAGACATTTCCCACCCCTGTTATATAGAGTCCCCAAGCTCTCTGATGTGATTTCCCTTCTGATTTGGAGCTTTGATAAAATTGGCAGAGGCAAGAAAGACAATTGGAGTGAGGGAGTTACTGCCTTTTCTCTGGAATTTATTCAAAGCAATACTGCTGAACCTAAGCAATTAAATTCAAGAATTGTTTATTTAATGCCTGTTATATATCAAACATTGTGCTAGCTAGGGAATGTAAGATGAGTAAGATACTTTAACTGTTAGTTAGCTTTCTTGACTTTATGTATTTTTTTATATAAAATTTTTTTAATTTTAAAATGTTTTTATTGATTTGATTTGATGGGGGCGGGGGGGGGCGGGAATGGAGAGGGAAGGGAAAGGTGTGCTCCCGGGAGGGAGAGCACCTGTTTTTATTGATTTGAGAGAGGGGGGAAGGGAGAGGGAGAGAAATATTAATGAGAAACATCTATCAACTGCCTCCTGCACACCCCCTACTGGGGGTCTGGCAGGCAACCCGGGCATGTGCACTAACCTGGAATTGAACCTGTGATCTTTCAGTGCATGGGACAACGCTCAACCAACTGAGCCACACCCGCGAGGGCTTGCCTTTATGTATTCTTAAATGTTGTGTCATCTATAATAATAAAAGGGTAATATGCTAATTAGACTGGATGTCTTCAGGACAAAGCCACGGTGGGGGGGCCGAGGAAGAGGTGGTTAGGGGTGATCAGGCCAGCAGGGCAGAGCAGTTAGGGTGATCAGGCAGGCAGGCAGAGTGGTTAGGGCAGGCAGACAGGTGAGTGGTTAGGAGCCAGTGGTCCTGGATTGTGAGAGGGATGTCCGACTGCCGGTTTAAACTGGCAGTCGGACGTCCCCTGAGGGGTCCCGGATTGGAGAGGGTGCAAGCCAAGCTGTGGGATACCCCCCTCCCCTGCAAGAATTTTGTGCACCGGGCCTCTAGTTTTGATTATAACCCTCTCTTGTCTTTGATATGTCTCTATGTCTGTGCTCTTGGGTTATTGCTTTCTTTTCTTTAGATGCGCCTTCTCTTTTTCCTTATTGAAGGTGTTTTAAAATTATAACCTCTAATTTAAATGCCTTCTATCATTTTCCTTTTTAGAATAATAACTGGAATTCCACCTATCTGCCTCCTAAAGTGTAGGGTAGGTGCCTGTTATTTGATTAGCAAAACAGTGCTTGCTATAAGTTTGGCTGGGCATATGGTATCCTGACAGTTTGGCAAATGAGGAAACTAAGATTTGAATTAGATTTCCAAGGTCCCACAAAAATAATGTGTACCATTTTTTAAAAACTAAGTTTACTCCCCCCCCCCCCCCCCCCGCCAATATACCTTAACTTCCGGAGCAACACTTGGCATTCAGGTTCTAGTAGTTGGTTTTGTACTTGGCATCATAGTCTCTGGTGAAGGAATCTTGGTTTCCTTGTTTGTAAGATTAATGTTTGAATATCTGAAATATCTTCCAAATAGTTCTGGAAGCCACATCACTGTTGATTCAGCCAGGTCATCTATAACATTTTTATAAAATAAAATAATTGAAGTCTTTTTCTAACAAATGGGTTTTTCTGAATTGTGGCTTTGAATTTCTAATACGTATATAAGTATTCTATATCTGACTGCCATTTTCTGCTTTGTGTTTTAAGCTACTTCTTAGAAGTGACTTTTTGACTCTTCTTTGCAAGGTATTTACTTGGATTCTAAACTGATTATAGTCCCTCTTTTTAGAAGCTAAGAACAAGAAATGAGGTATTCAAGCACCCAGCTTAGTTTTCTTTCTTTTCTACAAAATTGAAATATATTTGACATATAACATTGTATAAATTTAAGGTGTATAACATTAATTTTTAACATTTTAATACTGTAATACAATTGCCATTGTAGCAATCTAGCTTAGTTTTCTGATAGCTCATTGTTATTGCCTTGCTACAAAGGACTAATTTTATAAATTATCTGCCTGAATCCTTTCTTAAGTCCGGACATGGTGATAGAAACTTTAGCCTGAAACAGTGTTAGTGAGTATAGCAAAAATAACATTACCATTCAGTTACACACACACACACACTAATGAAAATTGGCTGAATTTACTAGTAAAATACATCAGATAAAGTCAGGAAACTATTCATCCACAATTCAGTTACTATGCTAATTTAGGTATTTTGCTTTGTCGTTGGTTAGCAAGCACAGCAAGTGATCTGGCTAACAACAACAAAAACAAAAATTAAAAGAAGTTATTAAAAGACTTTCATTTGGCAGATATAATTTGTTCCTATTATTTCTCTCCTATAATTCTATTTTGGTTTTTAAGTAGAGATTTTAAAAAATTACCGCCAAGATTTCTGATAAGATGGGCAAAATAAGCCAGCATCAGGCGCAGATGACGGATGGTAGTCTTGAACTAATAAGATTGCTAATTTTGTTAATACCCCTGTGGTTTGGAAGATGAAGTCATTAGAATTAGAAGTAGTGGTGCTGTAACTCAGAGTTTGAAGGCGTAAGATGGGAAATGTACTGTTACTTTGATCCTCATTACCATGTTGTCTATCCTGAGAATATTTGGGAGATGAATTGGCATCCAGAAACACTTAGTGTTTAAGTAGAGGAGTGCCAGGTTAAGAATGTGTGTATGTTCTAGAATAGGCAGCTTTGAGCAACAGGAAAAGCACTTGAGGAGTCAGACAGGCTTTCATCCATTGTAGCCCCTGACTCAATTATCTCACCTTTGGTGTCACTGTATTCTTTAAATCTCAAGTTCACGACTGTAAAATAGGGGTAATTCTCTACTTCACAGGGTGGTTACAAAGATTAAATGAGAAAGTCCAAACACAGTGCTTGGCAAGTGTGTGAAAATTGTTTTTGGTATGTGCATATGAGCAGTTTTCTTGGGAGTGAGTGGATTCATAGCTTTCATCAGATTCTCGAAGTCCATGATCACTCCCCCTCTAACTCTCACTGACATGTAACAGAATTAAGAATCACTGCCCAGAGTATTATAACCATAGTGGTATCAGTAGTCTAGACAAATTAAGTGTGTGCCTCATAGATGTGGTTAAAAAGGGTAAGACAAATTTCAGCTTTTGATTGTTTGCTGCTATCTTACTGTTACATAAAATCTTTTCAACTTTATTCTCAAGTATATAATTGTATGTTTTTAAAACTAGATGTTTGCTCTTTAAGAAACTACAGAATATTAAAAACTTTGGATGTCTGTAAAATGAGATGATTTATATTACAGAAGGAATTTTTCTATAGGTAGGACTTAACATTTTTCATTATGAAGGGGGAAAAAGCTTTAGTGGGGACCCTTTGATAATGTGCTTTACTAGTGCATCAGATGTTTGAGTTAAAATAATTTGGTTTATAAGGAAGCTTTTAGGAACATCTCTATTATAGAGTTATACCTCCTTTGATTTGCCCAGGCACTTTATAAATGTGTTTATCTATAATAACAATACAGTTGACCCTTAAACAGCATGGATTTGAATTTCACGGGTCCACTTACATGTGGATTTTTTCAATAAATATGTACAGTGCTTAAATTTTATTTTCTCATGATTTTTCTTTTTTTTTAAATATATTTTATTGATTTTTTACAGAGAGGAAGGGAGAGGGATAGAGAGTTAGAAACATCGATGAGAGAGAAACATCGATCAGCCGCCTCCTGCACACTTCCCACGGGGGATGTGCCCGCAACCAAGGTACATGCCCTTGACCAGAATCGAACCTGGGACCCTTGAGTCCACAGGCTGACGCTCTATCCACTGAGCCAAACTGGCCAGGGCTCATGATTTTTCTTTCTTTTTTTTTTTTTTTTAAATATATTTTATTGATTTTTTACAGAGAAGAAGGGAGAGAGATAGAGAGTTAGAAACATTGATGAGAGAGAAACATCGATCAGCCACCTCCTGCACATCCCCCACTGGGGATGTGCCCGCAACCCAGGTACATGCCCTTGACCGGAATCGAACCTGGGACCTTTCAGTCCGCAGGCCGACGCTCTATCCACTGAGCCAAACCGGTTTTGGCACTCATGATTTTTCTTAATAACATTTTCTTTCCTCTAGCTTATTTTTTAATAACAATGCAGTATATAATACATATAACATACAAAATATGTGTTAACTATATGTTACCGTTAAGTCTTTTTCCTGTTAATAGTAGGCTAAGCAGTTAAGTTTTTTGGGAAGTCTACAGTTATACACGGATTTTCATCTGTGTGGATGTTGGCACTACTCTGCCTGCCCCTATCACTGGAGAAGAAGTGTTAGCCCAGATCTCAGTCTGGGAGGTACCAGAGCATAGAAGCTATAAGTTCTTTTTGGAGCCAAACTACCTGGATTTCAAATCCTACTCTATCACTTACTGTGTGACTTGGGCATGATACTTACCCTTCTTGTATCTCAGTTTCTACATCTATAATTTTTGGATAATCCTATATAATAAAGAGGTAATATGCAAATTAACCCTCACACCCTCACAAGATGTCTGCCTACGACCAGGCCGGCAGGGGGGTTAGTGAGGGACGACCAACCGACTGAACAAGCAGGCTGCATGGGGTGACCAGGCTGGCAGGGGGGCCATGAGGGGTGACCAGGCTGGCAGGAGGGGCAGTTGGGGGCGACCAGGCCAGCAGGGGGGACAGTTGGGGGTGATTAGGCTGTCAGGGGGGGCAGTGAGGGATGCCCAGGCTAGTGGGCGGGGGGCAGTTATGAGCGACCAGACCGGCAGGGAGGGGGCAGTTGGGGGCAGTCAGGCAGGCAAGCAGGTGAGCGATTAGGAGCCAGCAGTCCAGAATTGTCAGAGGGATGTCCGATGGGTCCCGGATTGGAGAGGGTGCAGGCTGGACTGAGGTGACCCCCCCCCACCCCCGTGCACGAATTTCATGCACCGGACCTCTAGTCTATAATAATAAAAGTGTAATATGCTAATTAGACTGGGCATTTTTCCGGATGACCTTCTGGACAAAGCTGGGGCTGTGAGGGAAGCCTGGGTCCCGGGTGCCTGCCAGCGGCCAGAGGGAAGCCGGTGCCAGCAGCCGGGGGAAGGAAGGCCTAATCGGGCCTCTAGTAATTATATATAAATCACAAGGTGCTATCAGAATTAAGTGAGTTACTATTAAAAGTTCTTAGAACACTGCCCATTTTATTGTAAACTCTGCAAAACTGTTAAATTAATAAAAATATGTGATTTTGTTAACACAAGACTTATATCTATGAAAAGATAACACAAGATAAGGTAGTATATGCTGTATATTACAAGATTGGGGTCATAAAATTCTTCAGGATAGAGAGACTCATTGTGGGTTGTATGGGTGGTATGAGAAGACCTAAGAATTCAAAGAAGAAAAGTAAAGGTCAGAATAGAAGTTGGAAGTATACGATTCAGATAGAGAATAAATAATAGACCCACGATAGAGGGGGTACTTAATGAAAAAACAGAATTGGAGGGACTGTATACAGCCCAGGTAAGTTGAAGAGTTAAGTAAAGAAATACTGGAAGCTATCTTAGGAAGACAGATGTAGACACATTGTGGAGGTCCTTGGATACAAAGATAAGGCTTTGAGATTTTTATATGTAGACCAGAGGCCCGGTGCACGGAAATCATGCACTGGGTGGGGGGTGGGGGGGTCCCTCAGCCTAGCCTGTGCCCTCTCACAGTCTGGGAGCCCTCAGGGTATGTCCAACTGACAGCTTAGGCCCACTCCATGGGGAGCGGGCCTAAGCCGGCAGTCGGATATCCTTAGTGCTACTGCGGCTGCACTCACCAGCCATGAGCCCAGTTTCTGGCTGAGCGGCGCTCCCCCTGTGGGAGCACACTGACCACCAGGGGGCAGCTCCTGAGTTGAGCGTCTGCCCCCTGGTGGTCAGTGCGTGTCATAGTGACTGGTCATTCTGCCATTCGGTCGATTTGCATATTAGCCTTTTATTATATAGGATTAGGGCTCCCTAACTTGTATAAAGGAGAACCTTATGAATGATCTTGTAAAAAGTATTTAGCACAGCCCTGGCCAGTGTGGCTTAGTTGGTTAGGTCACAAAATGGAGGGTTTGCTGTATTTGTGGTCTTATCTGGCATTGACCATACAACGTGAAGTTTGCCATGGGGCAACAAGGAGTTATATGTTTCAGCCTTCAGTGGTTTCACTCATCTGTCAGGAAAACTACTACGAGTAAAGGGGCGATCATCACCTTTTCTCTGAAACTGTCTTGGACTCATCCAGGCAGGCTTTACATTTCCTTTCTTAGGCTCTCCCTTCCCCCCTTATAATATACTTGGCAAGACCCTTCATTTTAACAGTGATCACATGGTATTTTAATTCTCTACATTTTTATTTCTGCAATAGACATAAGCTCCTTAAAGGCTGGAACTGTTCCCTTTCATTACTGTGGCATTAGTATCTAGGGAAAGTATTAGATATAGGTAAAATAATTGAATTATAAAATAATTGCAGCCCTGGCTGGTTTGGCTCAGTGGCTGGAACGTCGGCCTATGGACTGAAGGGTCCCGGGTTCAACTCTGGCCAAGGGCACATGCCTGGGTTGCGGGCTCGATCCCCAGTGGGGGGCATGCAGGAGTTAGCCGATCAATGATTCTCTCTCATCATTGGTGTTTCTTTCCCTCTCTCTCTGTCTCTCTCATCTCTCTCTCCCCCTTCCTCTCTAAAATCAATAAATATATTAAAAAAATAATTGCAAGAGTATTTTTGAGTAATACTGGTATTCATACATTAAATTACCAGTAAATATTTGTTTTATCTCATCATAGAAATCTCTTAGACTCTTTCTATATTGAGTAGTTAAGGTTATATCAAATTCAATGCTCTAAGAAAATTTTTTAAGGGGAAAAACTAAGAAGTATTTACTAATAAGTACTGTTTTTTCTTTGTGTTTTTTATAACATGCTTATAAAACATATTTTTTTAGATTAGAATATAAGTAATTTTCTTTCTTCAGTGAAAATGTTTACTCGGTAAACATTAATAAAAATTCAGTGGTTATTTTTTCACCCAGATAACTTGAGGTTCATATTGAGATGATTTATTCATCTATAGGTAAGTTAAAAAATGTTATTTTATATGAAACATTGTTTAATGTATATCTCTGTTTTCTTAGGCATCATTCTTAACAAAGAAGTTAAACATTGGTGGGAAAAGAGTAAACCTTGCTATATGGGTAAGTTAACCTTGAAAGTTAAGGCCTCTACCGTCTTGGTACTCTAATAACCGTTTGACTCAAGGAATAGTAATTTGAAAACTTGAATTTTCTTTTAAATTAACTCCAGATTAGCCAAAACTTTTTAAAATATTTTTTTCTAAAATCTGGTTAATAATGATATCTTGAATACAATGATATACATGAATATTGCTATCATAACTTTTCAGCTGAGTAAGGATTAACTCATGTTAGAGATAGGACAGCTGCTTAGCTTTTTAAAAAAAATAATGGTTTTTTAAAATTTTTTATTTTAGAGAGGAAGGGAGAGGGAGAGAGAGAGAAAAACATTCAATTGGCCACCTCCTACACATGAACCTACACAGGAATCAATCATAGTCCCTTCGGTGTACGGGACTATGCTCAACCAACTGAGCCACATAGGCCAGGGCCGCTTGGGCCCCCCCCCCCCCCCCCCCCCCCCCGTTTCTCTATGTTCCACTCTTCTAAGGGAGTGGCTGATGGGGAAAAGGGTGAGGGTGATGCAGTAGGGTACCTGTTGGTAGGCGGTCCTGGTGCTTCCTCTCTTTCCTTGTCTCTTCCCTCTGTGGGAAGCCTAAATTTAGGGCCAGGCTTATACCTGGCTTATAATGCCATCTTGGTCATTCTGACCCTGAGGCAACTGAACTGTTTTTTTAGTGGGAGTGGGAAGATTGCTGGGGAGGAAGATGGTTGGGAAGGGAAATGGAAACTTTGTATAACAGTAAAACATTAAATATTGATTATAACTTGAGTTTTCAAAAGTTTTTGTAACCTGCTTTGTTTCTTGTAACAGTGTTTCGTGGTTACCTATAGCTTCATGCCCCACTTTTTGTGATCATGAACTTTTAGTCAAAAGTTTACTGTAATTGCAATAGCAGGTGTGTTTTTTTTTCTTCTGATATAATAAGCATTTGCTTCTTTATTTAGGATACAGCGGGTCAAGAGAGATTCCATGCATTGGGTCCAATTTACTACAGAGATTCAAATGGAGCTATTTTAGTTTATGATATAACAGATGAAGATTCTTTTCAGAAGGTATTTTATTTACTTACTAGAAGACCAGTGCACGAATTTGTGGAAGGGTGGGGTTTGGCCGGCCCGGCCCCAATCCGGGCGGATCGGGGCTGGGCCTGTCAGGAGGAGGAGATGGAGGGAGGTTGGCTGGCTGACCCACCCCGATCGGGCCCGATCAGGGCTGGGTCGGCTGGGGGAAGAGGCCATGGGCAATTGGCCGGCGGGCCCCCGCCCCCTATTGGGTTGGGAGGCCGATTAGGGGTGGGATAGACCATGAGGAGGGGCTGTGGGCAGTGGGCCAGCAAGCCCTGCCCCCGAATGGGGTTGGGGGCCAGCGGCTTGTGGGAGGGGCCATGGGTGATTGGCTGGCTGGCCCTGCCCCTGATCGGGGTGGGGGGGGCCGACCTGGGGTCGGGCCGGGCAGGGGGAGGGACTGCAGGAGATTGGCTGGCCAGCTCTGCCCCCAATTGGGGGGATCAGGGGCAGGGTCGGCTCGGGGGAGGGGCTGTGGACTGATCAGGATGGTGGGGGCCCATAGGGGGCAGGACTATCGTGGTGGGGCGGGCTAATTGGGGGCAAGGCTGGCCAGGGGGAAGGGAGGGGTCGTTGGGCCAGCCAGCCCCACACCCCACGCCCTGATCGGGCCAGTTCGCTGGCCACAGTGGGCGTCATAGTGACCTATCATTACGGTGGTGATGGCTGTTACAACCTCTGGCTTTTTATATATATAGATGTATAGATGACTTAATAGAAGAACAACACTGAATTTTCAAGTTTCCATAACATGCTTTTGTTTACTAATTTGATTAGTCTTGATTTTAAAGGTATTGTTGTATATAAATTGTGACCATTCATATTTTTTAATGGGGTATTTAATTCATGTCAGCAGTGTGAATAACAGTTGTTAATAGTTAAAATTACATGGCTTTCTTAGACCTTAGGAAAGAAAGTCTAAAGTAAAACTTCAGGAAAATATAGGGGCTTTATATTTTTTCCCTGTTAAAGAAAAATCACATGCGTTTCTTGGATTACATGCATACTGGGCAACTGAAATCTTAGTACGGCTGCATGGGCTTCCTAATTGTGAAGAGGGAAAGGGAGAACTAAATCAAATTTAAGCTCTTTCTCCTCACTAAATGTTCTGAAGGATATAATATAACTTTAAAAAGTGTTTATTTTATAGCTCCTCCATTCTTTTCACCCCTTTTTATTTATTTATTTTTAATATTTTTATTGGTTTCAGAGAGGGAGAGGGAGAGAAAGATAGAAACATCAGTGATGAAAGGGATTCATTGATCGGCTGCCTCCTGCACACCCCACACTGGGGATTGAGCCTGCAACACTTGGCATATACCCTAACTGGCAATCAAACTGTGGCCTCCTGGTTCATAGGTCGATGCTCAACCACTGAGCCATACCATCCGGGCTTGTATATCAACAATATAGAGTTGGGACCAAAAATGAGTTACCACCATTAAACTTATCTCTGAACTAGGGGCCCCGTGCACAAATTCATGTACTTTGAAAGGAACTGGGCTGCGAGGCTGCGGTGGGCACAGGGGTGGCTCTCGGCCTATCCTCCTCGACCCTGCCTGGCCCCTCCCACTGTGGACCCCGAGCTCCTGGTCTCCTGTCTGCCGGCAGCCCCACTCCTGCTGCCACTGCTTCCACGTGCTGACGACGCTGGCCCTGCTCACCCCTGCTAATAGTATGGAGTGATTAGGGCGGGTGTGAGTGGCGGCTGTTGCCCTGATTGCCCCTTAGGAGCAGGCAGAGGTGGAGAAGCCCTCAGGGGCAATTGGGGCTGGCAGCCACTGCTCACACCGCTGATGGCGCCAAGAGATCGGGACCAGCACCAGGTGCCAACAGTGGGTTCGAGCAGTGCCTCTGGCGCCGGCAGTGGATGCGAGTGGGGCTGGCACCGGCAGCAGCTGCGAGTGCCCGGTGTGACCATGGTGCGCCAGAGCAAAGAATTTTTAGTGGAGAAACCAAGATGGCAGCATAGGTTAACGCCGGAGTTTGCTGCCTCGAACAACCACTTCAAAAATACAACTAAAAGACGGAACAGACATCATCCAGAACCATAGGAAGGCTGGCTGAATGGAAGTTCTACAACTAGGAGGAACCGAGAATCAGAGGAGGCGCAGTGCTGAAGTAAAATACTAAGGTGCGGAGTGTGTGCGGCGCGGGCTGGTGGCTGAGGGCGTGGTTGTCTGTTTCAATCCGGAGGGAACCTGAGACTCAGAGCTCCAGATCCGGGCAAGTCTCTAGGGACCCAGACTCAAATGGGAGAATCAGGACTGTCTGGCTACGGTCCCTCCGAGGTTTGCAGCTGTTGCTGGGACAGAGAGGCAGAGCCCCTGGGGACGGACTGAGAGCAGCCATAACTGCTCCCTCCTCCGCCCTGTTGATCCCGTGGGACCCTCCCCGCCCAAGCCCTGCACAGAGGCATTTGCCAGATAGCCTCAGGCAAAGGCTAGATTAGCACCTCCCTAGAGGACACAAGTTCTTCCACTGCAGACACAGCTGATTATCACAGCCAGTCGGTCTGGAGGTCAAATCCCTCTAGTATTAACTATAACAATCAAGGCTTAACTACAACAAGACTGTGCACAAAGACCACTCGGGGGTGTACCAAGAAAGCGTAAAAAATGCGGAGACAAAGAAACAGGACAAAACTATCAAGGGAGGATATTGAGTTCAGAACCACACTTTTGAGGTCTCTCAAGAGGCTTCTAGAGTCTGTCGATAAACTTGATGAGATGTACAGGAAATCTAATGAGACCCTCGATGGTGTGATAAAGGACCATCTAGAAAGTAAGCATACACTGACTGAAATAAAGAATATTATATAGACTCCCAACAGCAAACCAGAGGAGCGCAAGAATCAAGTCAAAGATTTGAAATGCGAAGAAGCGAGAAACACCCAACTGGAAAAGCAAAATGAAAAAAGAACCCAAAAATAAGAAGATAGTGTAAGGAGCCTCTGGGACAGCTTCAAACGTACCAACATCAGAATTATAGGGGTACCAGAAGATGAGAGAGAGCAAGATATTGAAAACCTATTTGAAGAAATAATGACAGAAAACTTCCCCCACCTGGTGAAAGAAATAGACTTCCAAATCCAGGAAGCGCATAGAACCCCAAACAAAAGGAATCC